>NC_067131.1:8885787-9539950 GCF_021347895.1 Acanthochromis polyacanthus | reverse complement strand
ACCTGTCCCCTGAGGGGGAAGGAATCAAGAGGAGGCAGGTGAGTTTTGGTAATATTTCCAATTCTTTGGGCGCTCCCCGGTGGTCAAAATCCAAACCATAAAATTTGGGTCTACACATGCCCACCACAGCGCCGCAAATATGAAGTGTTTCCAAAACAACTTTACAATCGCAGTAATAATATAGCAAATATGGTGGATTTAACTTTGCAATATGACTTAAAGGAAAATAGTTAATAACCTGTGTAGAGAACTGTCCTTAACCTCTGTAACACGGAAACCTGCCAGTGAGTCCTAAAAAGCATGAATATGATGATAATTGCCAAAATTCGCACCAATCTCATCAGTAGTCCACAAATGTAAAAACAGAAAGAATTGTCGAAGTTTTTAACTTCCAACGGTCCATAAATCTCATTAATGTCTTGTGCTGTTGTGTCAGAAAATTCCAGCCAAATCTAGCTTAAAATTTGGAATATTTGAAAACAGTATTTATATGACTAATTAAAAAACAACCAACACCAAAAAAACATTTGAAATAACAGATTCTGTAAAATATATTCTGTTCTCCTCAGAAAAAACAGTGAAGCCTTGTAAGTGCAGCTGCCAACCAAGAGTCACTCAGACAAAAATAAGATGTTTTTTTAAAACTCAACTGAGAGGAGCAAGTATGGAAACGGATTGAAACGTTAGCACAAAAAGTATGCTGTTGTATGTAGTCACCATTCCCTGTTAAATGTATTGGTAACATCTGGGGGCAACTTGGACAAATGTTCTACATGTTGATCAAAGGAAACTCAAGTTTTTGTTTTTCCCCTTTCTTTTATTATTTGTGCATATTACTTTTGTTATACTGCCCACACGAAGCCTTGGTGAGTCCTCTACTTCTAGCTCATCGTTGTGCTGTTTCCATAAGTGCAGGACTTTGATACTGCAGTAAAAATGAGCCCCAGTCACAAAAATCTGGCATGAGCACAAACGCTCCAGAAATGTTTTGGAGCTTCAGATTGTTAAATGGAACTTTGTCACCACATACCACCACTGCTAGGATGTATTTTCAAGCAATATGCTGCTCCCATTGTGGTCTCACTACATGCTGCAAGTACACTACTTTACTCTCAGGGATGCATGGAGACCCAGACTCATACCAAATGTCGCCGGCTCCAGAAGAACTGCTGCATCCCCACACAAAACCTCTTTTATTCGGAGAGAAAAAAATCACTGTTATCTACAGTCCTACCTTTTACGCCATCTTCTGTGAATGTTTTAAAAAGAAGCAGAACACAATAATACTAACTATCTTTATTCATATCAGTTTATGAATTTACCTATGTGAAAAATCGCATTTTAATAATACAGTACAAATGTTTAATGGCCATAAATCAAATAATTATACGAAGGAGAAAACTGCCTTGTGTGGCATGTTACAGTGCTGCTTCTGAGATTATTAATGATAATTGACTATAATACCTTCGTCTCTGGCATTGCGCTGACTCCTTCTTTTTCACCGAAGTGAATTCTCAGGCCTACTATATTCTGTTAGGGTTTTAATCGCCCTGCATGAAAAGACAGCATCTTTGGTTAAGATTACGATACACGGCAACATTTTGTTGGGTATTAGTGTGCTCGAAAGTTAAGCATACAGTCATTAATTAACCTGTTCCAAAAACTTCCTTTCCCAACGCCACGTCGGTTATGTTTTTATGCTTCCATCAGATATCTAAACATGTACACAATACAAACTCATTGCCTGCTGCAACTCTGTGATATGTTTTCAACAATATACATGATTTACAAGAAGACAGTAACAATTTCAGGAGCGAATGAGAAACATATGACTGGCACTATTATTAATAAATAATGCTTCTGTTTGCCTCTATCGGTACAGAATGCCTGTTTTAATTCACCTCATATAACATATGCTGCTGAACTGAAGCTATAGAAATACAGCTAATTGAACTAATGTGTTTCTTGCCTTAAATAGCGATTTACAACACTGTGCGATATTGCCAGTGTTTTCTGGGTGCATGCGACAAGCGCTGTCTATACATAATTTTAAGCAGAGATCTCGCTCTTTTTTAAGAGTTCAAATTCCAAAGTTACTTTTCTATCTTAAACTCAGCTCTAGACGCCAGATCTTAACAAGCAAAGCCTTCTCCCATATTTTAAAAAAAGGCAAAAATTCGGCCCTATAGTGTCAGAGAATATGTTAGATTAGACTATGTCCTGAATCTCTTTAACACTCAAGCTATAATTCAGAAAAATATAAAAAAATAGTATAAACCCAAATAGATTAAATGAGGAAACAACAAAAGATACTTGCCCTTCTTTTATAGTACCAAACCCAAAATAGAAAAAACATTTGAAAAAAACAAACACAAGAGAACCCAAACAAATACACCCGCCATATATGTATTTTTTTGTTTTAGTTTATAATGTTCTTTACAAATAAATAATCTCAAACTATAGAAATAAATGAGCATAAATATAATAAATATATAAAATATATAAAATATATGTTTATAAAATGAACAAAAACAGCAAAAATACGTATATAATACTTATTCATATCACCTATATATTATATATATATATATATATTATATATCATATATTATATATATATCATATACTAAAAAGAAAACAATTAAAAAAACTGATGTTCGATATAACTGATGTATTTTTTGCAACGTGCGTTTTTATCAGGGTTAAACAAGCAACATGTTTGTGAAATATAGATTTTTTTTTTGACATAACATGAATGATAAATACTGGATACAGGACTAAATAATTATGGACAACCAATTTCCACATACAATGACAGGTTGGACTAGTTTAAATAAGGCGTGTAATTGGTGGAAGTGTCTCTTCTCACTCCAAACTCTTTGTAGCACTCTGTGATTTATTGCTGCACCGGGGCTCCGGTACTCGTCATGGCCAGTTTCGTCACATGTCGAGTCCGTACTGCAACAAAGCCTCCAGCTGGTCTGGCGATGGAGCTCTTTCATGCGCTGCCTCCTGTCAGACAATCAGCATACGAGAGGGGAGGGAGTGAGCCCATCCTACCACAGAAGAGACAGGAGTTATAATGGTTGTAGTTATGCAGAAAATTAATATATATTTCAAACTCTTTGATATTTTCACTTGAAGAATACAACAAATACTGTAGGCACTTAACATGAGACATCGTGAATCAGGTGGTTGGGCGGGAGCGTGGAAGGTGATGCATATGTTGCCTGGAGAGCGATTGCAAGGAGCTCAAAACAGTTGGGTTCAGCTCTAAAATACTCCCTCCCATCACTGTGGTCGAAAATCGTAGCAGATAGAGAAAATCATGAGGCTAACAAAGGGTACAAAACAAAGCACAGCCGAGTCTACCTTACATGTTTGTGTATACTTGCCAGCTCTTATGTATTTGAGCATTCAGTACTTTTTATGAAGCCAATCTGTCTCGTTACAATACAACTTCCTTTGCAGTAACCCCTAATAAAATGCAGCCATAAAATCTGCAAACTGAAGAAAGTACAGAGTTCTAAGATAGCTGTGAGTTAATGTAACTTTGATGAACCCCAATAACCCTTCTGAGCGGTTGCGGGTGTTTAGATAAATAAAACGAATTTTTTACCGATTTTCTTAATTCTTATAGTGCTTATGTTTTGTCCTTATTCCTTGTGATTCAAATGTACGGACAGATGTGAGTGGTATAGCGAACGTTTTGTAGAGAGAGGGCGAATGGAACTACTGCAGTACAATGGTTCATGAGCGAGGTTCAAGCCTATGGACGTGTGTCGGGGGGAACCATAGCACCTGTTTATGGTCTGTCCACTTCAGCCAGCTGAGGACTATCTGGTAGCCGAAATGATTAAAATCAAATTCTAGATTTATCTTTCACTGTATCATTCTGGGCTGTACAGGTGGCTCGGTGGTTAGCACCGTCGCTTGCAGCTGAAACAAACTGTAAATGTGTAAACAATTAGATGATTGTAAAATATTCTAGTTTTTTAACATGGAATAAGACATTCCTATGTATAAATTATTATTATATCATATTCCAAAAACAGATTTAATGGACTGACCCCCTGATTATTAATGTCCAGCTGCTTTTTTTATTTCATGCCTAGAGAGCATAACAGTGTTTGCATTGGAAACACTGTTTCTGTTGCTTCAACTTGATAAAGAAAAAAACCAGTCTCGCTATAATGCGTATTGCTTCAGCGAGTGATTAAAAAAACAAAACAACAACACAAAAGTGCTCGCAGAGTCCTATCTGACAATTACTTTATGGTGAGTGGAGCTGCAATGCTTGAAAAGGAAATTTCATGAAACGGAATGGAAGCATTCAGCTGCTGCTGAAAGTCTCTTTTTAAGTCTTAATGCTTTGTTAGTTCACAAAGTCAATAAATGGGATCAGATGTTCCTTTTAACAGACAACACTTCCTTGCAGTGAAAAATGTGTTAGTAATGAATTAGGCTGCAAAGAGTCTGATGCTCTAAGTGTGTTACTTGACTGAATTCACTAGTGAACTCCAGGGTAAACTTCTCTGTAACGCGAGTTATATGTTGTGGGTTGTATTTTTTGTTTGTCTTTTTATTTTGCACTCTGCTAGTACATATCTTTTACTCACTGTTGGTCCATTTTTTCTAACAAATACAAAATCCTGCAGCTCTCTAGGGAGGTGTCCAATCATTGCTAGAAGCAGAAAAAAACTCGAGATAGTGGGTTGGTACAAGCAGCTTTAATCCCTAACTTAAGAAATTAAATTGTTTAATATTATAAAAGCTTATGGCGAATTTGGGCCCCAACAATTTTTGGTGAAATGATTGCATAGAAATGAATATGTTTAACCTTGTTTTAAGTGCCCACACGTGGTCACCATGGGAGATCTCGGCATAAGGAATCATTTTTGGGCAGCATTTTTGGGTCTACATGTATTACGCGATATTGCTATATTATTTTATGACTTATTTACTTTGTGTTCATCCATGCTTAGTTTCATCCCACTCTGTGTAATAACACAACCTAGTTCTTAACTTCTCAGCCAGGCCGTTGAAGTTTTTTTTTGCGATGTCACTGTCACAGACTAACGGCTTCAACAAGTTGCCAGCCCAGGAATGTTAATGATTATGTCGTCCTTTACCTAGAAGTGGGTGGTTAATCCAAGTTCGTCTATTTTTGTCAGATATTCTTGATAACAAAACAAAATATTTTTTGAGGAAACATGTTCGTACACTTTACAAGTTAGATTTTGGTTATTTCTCTGACAGACAGAAGTCAACAGGAGCTTACTTTCGATAGAGCTTAGGATTAAGTGGATTAAGGTCGTTTGACTAATTGCAGGTTTTCTTTTGTCGGTCTGTACAATTTGTAGCTCCCTGTAAATGGCCAATTTTGTGGCTCTTTCTTGTAAGATAATCTTAGTTGGGAAACAATAAATAAGTCTCGCATAAGTGTTCTATCATAATTACAGCTACTACGCTAAGGCACTACCTCCAGGACGTATTAACGGTTCACTTTTAGTTATTCGTTGGTAGCAAAGTTCCTTCAGTGCTTGAATTTAACAACGCAGAGGACAATTCAGCTTCTTGCAATGCTGTGCCCGGACCTACTGGTAGGGCGGTGATGGAGGAGGGATCACACTTAGCGATGAAGGAAAGGCGGTCGCGGGACTGAGGGTGCCTTGAATCTTTTCTTCCCGTACTTCGGTGTGGTGGGGCAATCTTTAAGGCAACTGGATCCTCATGGAGGACAATGAGCTGGAAGGCTACCTGAGTATCTCATTAAGCAGTTCAACGAGGCATCACACATATTCAATCATTGTGCTTCACTCCTGTAACAAAGAATAGGGCATTGCATACATTATTGAATCGACGGAAGAAATAATCGGAAAAGTGCACGTGGTGCCTTGATGAATTGGTGTCATGGGCTGTCCTTGGATGCTTACGCGTGTGGGACCACGGCCACGTTGTCTTTTGGTGTTATCTATTTTTCAGATACGCATGAGCCGTAACTTGACAGAAGTTCACGACGTTGGAATTGGCCTACAAGTAAGAAGGTTGCTTGCGATTTATGTTGTAGCAACGAACCAAATGATTAACATCTCAAAAATCCTGAGTTTATGGGTTCTCAGCTGTGCCCAGTATTTATCAAAAAAACTGGAATTTTCCTTATTACCTACTGTGATCGCAGTTCAGTGCATGAGGACCATCTATGTTATTGTTAGCTCACATTAAGAAGAAAGGACCATGGACGAATTTGTGCAGGATATTTGCTCTCAAGGCATCTAGGTGGGATAAAATGTAATGGATCTTGCATGGCAATTATTCATGTGAAGCATATATCGTTGAGTGTAATTCGTGCAAAAAGTTAGACACATAGAGTTGTTAGTTGATATACTTGGGCTATTATGTCACAAGGTCTCACCTTTCATCATACATATTAATTTTTCCTGTCGATATAGAAGGTTCAGCTGATATATATTGTTCGCACAAGTAACCCAGTCGTCTTCCCCCTTTTGAAGGTGGTCACTCTCGCTAAGGCTAGTGAAGGATTGCTGGACATAGGACAAACGCAGCTTTGGGGTTTCGTACTTTTCAAGGTTTTAAGAGACTACGAAAAGATAAACAACTATTTCACTAGCTACTTCTATCACAGGAAATACGAAGCCAATCAGCTGGCAAGTAGGACTGGACGCTTAAATAAAGGATGAGAGGCAAGGTTGAAACAGCTGCTGGGCTCTGGTTCAAAGGTTGCAACAGTACGTAGGCGCTCCATATCCAACCCAAATTGGAACGATGCTCCACCTTTAAGAGACGGTTTTAAAGTGTCGCTTAGGAACTCCTGTAGCCCTGGACCCTCAGAGAGAGGCTCGATCACTCCTTTGCACTTTCTCTAAAACCAGGAGAAAACATGTTTAGTGGGACTGTTTAGTGGGCAATTGGGTTTTCACATGTTAGCTAATAGTCCCAATTAATGTGAAACTAAGCTACTCACTTTTAAGCATTGCTTGTCCACACACACCAATCAGGAACCGTTACTGGCCAACAGGCATGAGATTGAGTAGCGTCTTTGTGCCCCATGAGAGACGGTCAATATGTACCCCCCTACTACATCAGTGTGGTCTCCAGCGGTCTCTTCCTTTTTCCTCAGGATCGTTTCAGGCCCTCCTCCTTCTCTGCAGCTTGTTAGCTGTGGTGAAGCAACGCACTGACGGCAGGCTGGGGCCTGAGACCCGTAGCGTCGACCGTGTATCTCTGCAGACAACTGTGGTAACCGATGGGACTGCCTGGGTTCCTGTAGAGCAAAGTCTGTTAGCAAACTCCGGGGAGTGAGACAGAGCTCGTGGTGTGGGCAAGGGGCGTTTGGCAGTCCGTTGTCCCGCTGCAGGCAGACTGTGAGCGCGGACATTTGTCGCAAAACACGAAATCCAGGTGGCCGCATACGTCCGCGCATTGCTGTAAAGGCGGGTGTGAGTGCAGACAGGCCACTACTGTGGAATGAAAACTTGGTCGAGGTGGCTCCACCTCCAGGTTGAAGGCCGGGTGGAGGTGGACATACAGCGTCGGTCCACCGCTGGGCAGCTGAGCTGAGCACGAAGCGAGCGTAAAGGAGGGTGTGGAGGGAGACGTCGCACAAGGATGCCCGTGCTGAACATGGAACATTGTTACTCGCTATCTACAGGAAGTCAGAGTTTTTTCATTCACAGGACCAGTAGACAAACGTTAGGTGGTGGGTAAACCTGCAATGGAATGGACATAAGAGCTCAGTGAAACTGAGTAGTTGAGGCTGCAAATAAGAATGCTGTGTTTGGATGAGCTGAAACAATGTAACACAAAAAGCCATATTGTGACTATTTTGAACTGAAGATCGCAGAATTATGTAATGATTTCTGTGAGAGTTTGTAAAGTTTTAATTATTTTAATGAAACTTAAAACAATAAATTCTAGTTTATGTGTATATTAAGATACTACACCGATCAGCCACAACATCACGCCACTGACAGGTGGGGGTGAATAACAGCGTCATCTTGTTTATAATGCTGTTTTGCTTGGAACCTTGAGTCCTGACATTCATGTGGATGTTTGACATGTACCACTCACTAACATTGCAGGTCATGCAACCCCTCACGTCAACGCAGTCCTTATGCTAAGTCTCACTTCAACAGAACAATGCACCGTCGATCACTCGAGGACGTAAAAACTGCCCAGTTGTAGTGGCCCGGGGACACGAAAGAGCTAATAGGTTGTTCTACTCTGGGGTTCCAACTGCCCAAGATCCAGATCTTACTGAGCATTTGTGGGATGTGCAAGATAAGCCTGTCTAGGTAGGTCCACCACTGCAACTCCACAGGACACTGATTTAACGCTGCCACCATACGGTGCTCTACAGGAATCCCTGCAGGTCCTGTGTCATCGCCCCTAGGCTGAGGATTTTTGCCAGCATAAAGGGAGACCAACACATGGTTGAGGGCAGGTGGTCATTGATGTGTATGTCCTGATATTATGTTGTACTCATTTTTCACTTTGTGCAGTGTCTCGATGAGAAATATTGACTTGAGAGCATTGAGCAGTGTCCACCTCTGTATATAAATCACTGTTTCAGGCGTTAGGTTTTGTGGTTTACTGTAGAACTAAATATAATTAATAGTAAATAGTATGATTTTTTAGGTAGATAAATGATGCAGACAACAGTTTTCTCAAATGAATATACTCAAGACATAACATTTCTGTACGTGAATTACTCTTAGGCAGGATATCAAGATAAATATCCATTAACTCAGACGTATTCATCATCAATCCATAATGATGTGTCATTATTAGTTTATTTTGGGGAGCAAGGGGGCTTTATGAGTATATAATAGATCATATGGTGTATTCATGAAACTTAAGTCATCTGATGTTGTTGTCATAGCATCTCCTGTTATTACTCAGTTGAATTATATTATGTAGATTATTATGATACATGTCCTAAGATTTAGTTTTCATTAATGGCTACTCTATTCAACAGAAATAGAAGCCAGTGCTATGGCTGGGTCAAGGTAGCTCAGCTTATCATGCACATAAAGCGCATGAGGGGAGGACAGGGAGTTAGCTTATCATAATACAGAGCCTAGACAGGGCCATATCTTGCAGGGTTCATATCAACCAGGTTTGCATGAAGTTCCTCCTGAGGCAAGGCAATGGCTTTCAACATTTCCAATTCTCAATTGAAAATTCTGGCTATGCACTGATGATGATGTTAGACAGTTCTAAAAATCACTTGTAGATAGCTCAAAATAAACGTACAGAAACAAAAAAACGACAAGGTTTCCTCGCACAGATTAATTAAATTGCTCGAGTATACCGTATTCTCTTAAACACCAGAGTTTTAAATGCTTCAACACTCTCTCTCTCACTGGTCAAAAAACAACAAAAAAATTGACACACTAACTCAAACTAGATGGATGCAGAACATTGCGGGAATGTACATCATGTAAAATCTGAGCTCGTACTAGGTAATGCCAATTCCCTATCGCTATTTCGAGTGTGTTTTTTATTATCTTCCAACATAATCTGACTTTTTTTCTTATATCAAATCACAACAGTATAATGCTAGTAATTCAGTTGTCTTGAAATGTCTCGATATTTTCTATCACTGTAATGTGCCCAAAACTTCGCGAACCTATGTGCAGCTTAGAGCAGTTTAACAGTGTTTGAACACGCTTCGTATTGCTAGGGTTGAGGCAGGTTGGTGTGTAAGGTATGGAGGAGGAGACATACCACTGAGAAGTGATCCACCACCATTACAATGGTGTTTCGATTGAGACAAAGGGTATTGCGGTTTGCAGAGGACACTGGATTGGAGTTATTTCTTGGAGGAGGGGAATAAAAAATTCTCATTGTTCCTTCTCGGGAACGAGTTGATGCATCAGAGATGAGTTTTTTTAGGGGTTTAATTAATGACAAGGGACTGTAAATGAATATTTCAACAACAATCAGAGAATAATTCTAGATTACAGAATCTTATCACATCGGTGATGTGTGTCTGGACTTTGGTTAGACTGATGTAGTGAGCTGCAAAATAGAATGATTTACTCGCTCTGACAACAGTACTGTTTTCAAACAGCCCTTTGCTTGATGTTTAACTCACATGTCATTGTAACAAAGGAACGCCTGTGAGGACTGAAGTTATCTGATTTTTAAAAAACGAAATTTTCGATTTTGAACGCAGGCTGCATTGTTGGAATATAGCTATAAACAAACATGCCTGAACCCTAAATAGGCTTTATTATAATTATTTTTAGCAATTTATTAATTGCACACTATGGTAATATTTTTAAGCCGCTAACTGAGCCTGAGTGACCTACATGTTTTTTAACTTGCACAGATTATTACCAGAGAGGTCCCATTACTTTAATCCTGAAGTTATTTCTTAGTTCTTATTACTTTATTCATTTAACAACACATCACGCTTTTCTGATTCTGTTGTTTCTCTATGTCTCTTAAAATGTAAAAAATACATACATGCTTCTCATTCTTTTGGAATTGTGAACAGTGAATACTTTGACAGGGTTAATGGTGGTCTGAACGGAAAGTTTAAAAACTTATACCGCCAATTGCATTTTTGGTCCCCATTAATGGAGCCTAGGTTATTGATGTTTGTCTAAGTAACTCATTGGTCCATGTATTATCGATTGAGCGTTGGGCTTCTAAGGGTGTTCTAAGACTTTTTGTTTATTACATGTTCGCTTTACATGAACATGGTTAAGACATGTCAGAGTTGGACATTCGGATTTCTACCATTGGGAGTATGGACCAACAGATACGATATTGTAGCTTCATCTTTCTTTTCGTATCCAGCAACACATCAAAAGACGCAGGGAAATTTTGTCTTAAAAGAATATGTTTTGCTTCCAGAGAAATCGAGATTGTGAGTTTTCAAGTTAATGGTCCATTTTCAGTAGGGTTGTTGACCATTAATCGGACTAATGGAACGCTCTAGTCTACTGGTGTGATCTTGGTCTGGGATAATGTAATGAAACTGGATATAGCTCACGGATGGACGCTAGATCTAGAGATAAGTGTATTCAAAGTACTTTTGAAAAAGCTTGGAATCAAAGTGTTAGGTTAGTACCCCAGGTGTACAAAACCTTGTTAAATTAATGAGAGGACATATTCTATAACTAAACTACTGTGAGCAGGAAATAAAATAAGCTGATATACACACGTCACTAAGTTCGCCTTTTGGCTGTTTACAGTTTACTGTTTTCAACTGGTTGTTGAAATAGACCCACTATGTCTTCTTGCTAGGCCAGCTGTTGAAGTGGTTTACATTGGCAATAACACTTGAGAGCTCGTGAAGAACTTTTCTGTGTGCTTACAGCTAGCTGCTATGTAGTGCTACACACTAAAGTAGCCAATAAAAGATAAAACTTCAAAAAGTGACTAAGCTGAAATAAAAATTGTCCTAGATTTTCGTTAACGAGTAATGATATACTTCTGACCTTAATGTCGCAGCCAGTCTGTTGTTTGCTCCAGACAGCAATTTTGCTGGCCCATACACGTCAATGGTCTCAACCTGACAATCTTACACACAGACAGCTTTACAGTTTTTTTGCGCAGCTTACCTGCGCAGGGAGAGCTAAACGAAGCGAACGAACGAATAAGCGTCACATTACAACCGCCCGCATATTTACTGAGGAGGTCGTTTCTTGACTCTGTCCAACCGAGAACTTTGTCTTTATCCAGTCTTCCAGGCCCACACCAGCGAAGCAGCCAACAGTGGAAGTCACTCACATCGAACTGGCTTTTGCATGATGCAACGTGATATGTGAACGTTGCTCTCCTGATTGGTTGAGGCAGCAGCTAAGAAGTATGGGACACCGAAGTCTAAACTGGCACCAGGTGGCCTAGGCACTAAGCTGCCTTCTGCTATATACGAGGTAGAATAGTATTTACTCGAGAACGTACTTTCAGTACAATAAGTATTCCAATATATACGACCTTATATGCCGACTTTACGAGACGACAGAGGTAAATACTGCATTTTTATGCAGCTGGTACTTCCCCAAGGGAAATTTGCTGGTTATGGTAAATTTTTATGTACCTTTTTTCTGGTCATTCCTAAATAAATTATGGTGTTTCACCAGGTGATAAATAAAATGGAATATAATGTGGTAAATCTGCCTTTGAAATATTCTGTTATCTGTAGATCAGATTTTTCTGATTAATATCTATCCCGTGTCGAAAAAACACTATGCATGATTTAGTCTTACTCTTTTGGCTGCCAAAGGACAATTTTCGTCTGACTCCAAATGATGTTTTTGATTTGTTTTTTTTTTTAATCTGGTGATTTTTCTATGCTCTATAGGCAGTTTTCCTAAAAATTATGTGGTAGCTCATATTGCTAATTATCTTAGCAACAGCAACCCAATATCATCTATAAAACCGTTTTTTTTTTTTTTTTAATTAAATATCTGAGAATTCAGATCTGAGAATAGAGTCCTCTTTGGCAAGCCGACTATCTTTCCCTTCCAATTTTGTGCTTGTTTGGGAAAGTAACATCTTTATAATGTACTATGACACTGATTCACCTCAAATGATAAATTATTTCATTCTGATTAATTTATAATCCCCTGGACTTTATGAAATTTCATTCATATTCATTTTTTTTACTATGCATTGTGGGTAGTATTAATCCATCATGTATCTTTTCAGACAACAATTTTCAGTCAAAAGAAATTATGATGTAGTCCCTGGAATGACTACTTGAGCGCTACAAACGTGAGCCAATGCCCCATAGAGCCCTTTAAATGTCCATTTAAGCAGAATAACCGCTTACAGCCCAGTCCATTCCATTTATACATTCTAATGCTCAAATATGGGCAAGTGCCAAAATCAGTGTTGGTAATTTGAATACACCGACAAAAGCAACAAGAAGTGATGACAAAGATGCTGCTGTACTCCACAACTGATCCTTTAAGACAGGCTGTAAAAGCCCTGAAGATTACAACCCTGGTTTTTATCTGAAAAGGGAAAATTAAAGTCCCTTGTTTGAGCGTATTGGGACGTGCCTGAGCCCCCTGTTGTTGTCCGATTTGAATGTTGACACTTTTGGCTAATTAAGGTCTGGACTTTTTTTTGCTTCTTATGAAGCAACTCATAAAATTCATCTGTAGGTGTGCCCAGAGCAGCCAAACCCTTAAGCCGTTAAACCTGCAAGCATTCAGCATTTATTGAAGTTCTGGATCAGATTACAGACAGTTTAGGATGAAATCCATTTGCAAACAATTTTCACGACCGCTTGTATACAAATGGCGGCATTTAACAAAATATACAGTGAAAGAATGTTTGATATAGATTGAGAAGAACCATGTAGGTTACAGAAATCAATTCCCGTCCGTCTTATTTATTTTGCACTTCTCAAAATTAAATGAGGAAAAGACATAATTCAATCTGTCGAATTTTGACTGCTAAGAAGACCAATGTAATCAGAGGTATTGACATCTAATTTTATACTGAAAATGGGAATTTGTTATTTGATGCCTAACATATTTAAATAATAAACTGCAGAACTCATTTTCTTTAAAATTGCCTCAGCATCTAACACTATTTTAGAGATGTGTTATTTTCAAAATAGGCAGGAGTATTATTATCACTATGTGTGACATTAACAAAGTAAACAAAATCAAATTAATGTTTTAGACTTTGAGCCAGACCATTTATAAATTATTTTTAAAACAAGAGAATTTGAAGGCAAGTGCAGACTGAGGCAAACAACCATTTCTTGCAGAAGATTTTTTTAATTTTCAGTTTATTACCGCCCGTCGCCTCGCCTCACTTCCTGCCCCACGGTTTGAGCAAACAATTTTGTTTTTACAAAAAATATAAAAAGAAATTAAGTGTTTATCGTCCTACTGTAGACAGAGTTGCATGCGAAGCCTGGGGTTCGCTGGGCAGAGGCATGCAAAGTAGCAAAAAAGGCATATCAACACAAGTAAAACAACGATTCAAAGTAAAAAAGTCATGTAATCATAATGAAAGTCACATTAAAGCCTGGTGGCAATTCTTGGAATTAGATCTTGTTGGGTTTTGAACTTTTTTGATAGAGGAATCGACTGAACCCTTGGGACTCTAATGAACTTTTTCCGTTTCTTTCAGGACATCTGCAGCAAATGTCAGTAAGACAGAACTGCACTCACGGCACTTTATTAGGTACACCTGTGAAATCCTACATATTGCCTGCATCATGTAATTTAGCTGGACACAAGTAATAGGAACACTCTTTAAATGAATGCAGTCCATGTAAACCATCACCACCAACAATAATACATCAAATAGAATCAGTTTTTGACAGTAAAAACTGACACTGGCAAGAAAGCTTCGTAAAATACAAATTTAAGGGCTGCACGTTGCCATTGGACTACATTCCTGGTGTAATCTGATGGTTGCCTAGAACACAAGCTGGTACTGAAATGTGTGAGAAATTTCACCCAAGAATGACGAAAATCTTTGACGTGAGCTACAGCATCAGGCATGAATTTCAAGTGGATATAAATTATGAACATCGGCCAGACGGCTTCTGTTGTTTCAACCTCCCCTGCTCTACATAAAAGCTGCCGACCTATATTAATTACTTTCTTATCGCTGTGGGCTATCACTGGCAGCCGTGTCGTAATGGCCTTTCCCACCATCGCCTTGGAAACCATCCCCTTACTACGTCACGCAGCTCAAAGCCAAAACCTAAAGCAAGACAGTGTCAACATTTCTTGCAGTGAATTTGAAATGAGGCAGCAAAAGCATCTCATCTCACCTCGTCATTTGCTCCTCGCTCAGTTAACTTGTCTCCATACATCCACATCGAAAGTAAAAGCATGAATGCAGTTTTTAGCTCATACATCCATTAAATCCTAATCGGCGTTTCTGGTGGAGGTAACGTACTTGGTGCCACGAGTGGCCAGGATGGTGTCCCCTTTCCTGAGGGGGATCCCTGGGCTCCTCGGTGCGGGGGTTCTGAAAAAGGTTTGGAGACCCTTGTTGAGAGGGCGCAAGCTCCATTATAGTCTCCACCTGCCCGTACTGGAACTGCTGGTCAAGGCAAACAAATCTGGTAATCTACTCGCTCGAACCATATTCTCAGCCTCAAGAAAAACGATACGTGTATGTGAGTACAAACTCCAAAATTTCTGAAATTTTCAATATATATCCAGCACAACCAGTTAGCTATCAATATGCCAGATGTAGCAGGAAAACAGTGTCCGACCTAAAAAGATTATTATAATTGGTGGCCTTACAACTGTGTTTATGAGGTCTAGTATATCGATTTAATAAATGTCAATTTGGATTTAGGTCCTTACTGTCCCAACATAAAACTGCATCTCAGAGATCTTTTTTGTTACCTCGATTTAGCCTTTTCAAGCATCCTAAAAATTTTCACAGAGACAGGTTTGAGATTGAATCAGATTGAAGGCAGACCATTAGACACCTAATGAAAGTGGTTCAAATTACTGATGCAACTCATCTAGATATGAGCTATTTAGCACTGTGTGTTATAACTCAACTGCACATCTGCACTAAAATACATAAGCTGGGCAGCGACAACATGCTATCACATTTTGATTTTGAAGGAAGGTAATTAAATACACATGGACAAAACTAAAAACACACCTATATCTCAACAAACAAAAGTCACACGCACCTCTCTAGTCCAACTTGAAACCTAATACCTAAATCTACATCACATGGATGGCCACGATAGGGATACTGGCAGGTACTTACATTCTTACTCGTTTTCAGACTTTCCTGCTTCAGCTGCTCAATCTGTTTTGAAAGAAGGAACAATATTTGAGTTCACCATTGTTTAACCTGTGTACTTTTACCTCAGTGTTTAACATGAGATGTATCAAGAGACGGAGTTATGATAGCAACCTTTGGATTACAAGTCTTCCACTAATAACTGAATCCATTATTTCCATAACCGTAGTAAGCCATGTCAGATACATAGAACAATAACAGCAAAAAAAAACCAGCAACGAACATATCAAACATACTCAGCAGACAAACTGAACCTACAGTTAAGGTGTACTGGTGACACTTGGATGGACTGGCTCATTCAAGGCCGTCACCTTTGGGTGTCCTGACCATGGTGAAACTTGCTTTGAAATTCGCCAGCGGCTGCCGAAAGGTCATATGGGAAAGATAAAATCCCCCCTGTTTGGTTAGTGCTGTATTCTGTTTTGGCCTAATGGAAAAGAAAGGAGATGTTAGTATGTGGTTGTGGTGTATCAGTCAACAATTTTATACTGAGATGAAACTGGAGCTTCTTGTCATTGGTCATATATTGACATTGTTTTAATATGGAGACTGTGACTGCCAAATGTTGAAGCACGTTAATTATAATTCCTTTATACTGTGTAAATTCAAAGCACTTTGAAATCCTAACATTATTGTTTGTGGATCCAGATAATAAGAGTTAAAGTCATTCGTTTTAAATATACAACTCACAAAATTCATCAAAAAAACAAAGAAGTGTTAAGGATAACAGAGCGGGACGGTGTGACCACAGAAGATGCAGTTCGCCGCCTGGAGAGTCAGTGGTCGAGCAGCAAGCAGGTGGAGCACGCTAACGTAGTGCTGAGCACGCTGTGGGAGCCAGAGGTGACTCAGAAACAGGTCAGACACACATCATCCCATCAGCATGTGGTCCACAGATTGTATTAAAAACTGTATTAATGCAATAATTTCCACTCTGTTTTATTTTGAAGGTTCTGAAAGCTTGGAATCTTCTTCAAAAGAGAATCCATCAGAGACGAGAGGGGCAATAGGAACATGTGAGAGTCTCTACATCATGCCAGCAGTGAACAAGCATGTATCAAGTCGAGGGACACGCGTGCACAAAAGACTGATCCCTGTAAGGAAACACTGCCTTTGAAAGAAGTGAGGCTGCTCACTGAACCATCGCAGCAGATCCAACAAGTTCCCTCACTTCTCTGATCAAGACTCAGTGCCTGTTCGTCTTTCTACAGGTTTTTAAAATCTCAAATTTTATTTGAAAGATGCTTAATTGGAAGACGGATGGATGAATTTAAAAAAAAAAAGATCCCTAACAACATAATTTTGGAATTAAGGGATCAATAAAGTGTCATATTAACCGAACAACTGTAGGCCTGTTTTCATCCAAAGATTTTTTTAATGGAATCGCACGCCTTCAAATGAATAGTTCTTTGTATGACACAGCAATCTTTGAGGTTGAATCCAGATCAGCAAGTTCCAAAATGTTGGGCAGAATGTCAGCTGATTACACTTTTCGAATTGTCTTCTTTCCATATTTCTAATTCTGCGCTTCGTTAGAAAAGCAACTGATGGTAAGGAGAAAGTGAGGTCATGTTAAGACTGAGTCACTGTTAAACCGTAGAACTGATTGATTCATCTTTGCTCGTTCAGGGTTGTGAGAGTATTTTAACAAGTTTCTATCATTGTTTAATGAGGAATAATAAATTACTGAACATTGTATTGTAGAAATACATGCAACAGATGATGGTTTGTATTAAGACCTATATAGATGTTGCATCTAATGAAATTTAAATACTTTGAGTTAGGAGCGATAACAGTGATATATGGAAAATTAAATGTTGTGTGAATGATACACGTATGGTATAAATACTGAGTGCCAGTAACAACCTGTTCAGTTACGTCTCCCCCTCTCCAAGGTTGCATTTTGAGTGTAATTCATCTCCCAAAGAGAGACAAAAATGCACAAACAAAAGATTTGTTCAACCAGTAGCCCATGTTTTTTTTTTAAATTCTATAGATATTTAAATATCAGTAGGAAGTATGAATTTTTCTGGCCAAATCTGATATGACAGCCCTAAATTGGACATTGTAAAAGCCTGATATCCTAAAAGGATCAGTGCATGCATGGGTTAATAATGGAAAACACCTGGATTGCCATTTCACTGTAGTAAATTAGTGAATGTGGCCAGTAGACAAACTATAGGATTCCTTAAAATAAGCATTTAAATAATGAAAAGACATCTATTGGACATTGCTAAAGTACAATCCACAAAAATGCACTCGACTAACTGCTGTATTTTCTCTTACCAGAGCCAGTTTTCATCTCTCTACATGAGTTTGCCAGAATATTTGAGTATTCATGTCTCGGAAAGCACCTGAAAAGCCTCCAGGGGGCAGCTGAGTGTAAACTTACGTATCATAAGCCGCAGTATAACCAGAACCGTCTTCTGTTTTATTCTAACACTTGTTCATTAACAGTTCCACGTGTCTTTTTACTGACTTGCATGTCATCTGCTAACTCAATGGACTGCTTTAAATTTGCACAGAACATGAAATGAAATGTTTCCATCAATAAGTAAGTCCTGTTTTGAATACATGGTCGTGTTTTTGAAACATTTAATCTTCAGCCCAGATGTTTTATTTTGAAACTCATCCTTTAATTTCACTGCCTTTAAAACATTTACGTTTGAACAATATTTAAATAAGCAAAATGTACAATTTTCATGTGACTTTTGTGCATCGGTTACTGAACACAATACAAACTTCAAGAGTGCTCTGATAACAGGTGATGTAGCTGTGTGTCCAAACCTTATTATCCCCCCTGGTGGCAACGCAACAACACCACATTTTTGCCAAGAAATAATGTGACTAACAGTCCATCCATGAACTTTATGACCATGACTCAAATGAAGGGAAATCCGAAATTGTTAAGTCAGTTTTCTTTCCCCTCAGTCGCATTCCCTTACCGCTCCACTTTGAGTTTGGCAGAGCACATCGCTTCCCCCAGCTTGTTGCTGGCTCTGCACACATAAACCCCGGAGTCCGAAGGCTCCAGATCAACCAGAACCAGAGAGCAGCGCCCGTCTTCTTGTTGCTCCATGGTCACTCTGCTCGATTCAGACACCAGCTTCTCATTCTGAAGCCACTTCACCTTCGGCTGTGGGTAACCTAGGACAGGGGCAATAAAACATAACGACACAAAAATAGATCGCTGGACATTACATAATCACACATACTAAGCCCAAACAATGGTAAACATTTTCTAGACAACAAAAGTCTCCAAACAAATTGAGATCTTTTATAATAATAAATGTGTGGCATTTTTGTTAAAATTTAGAAAAAAAGTGGGTTGTAGGTATGAATGAAGCTCTATGAATTGTATCGAAATAAAAGGACACACACCCACCTAGCTGCTTCATAAGATGTTGCCGAACGAAATTTCATTGTACCCTTGCAATAACAATGGTTCAACGTTTTGGGGAAATACGAAGATGAGAAGACTGATATCACTTTCTTTACAAATAAGATGCTACAATGTGTTCATTATTTAGCTTTTTAAAATAGTACTACTAGTTAGATTTAGCAATTATGCACAAAGACAGGACTAATATGCAAAATTATCAAGCTACTATCTAAACAATGAGCTTACTGGAGGGATAATTTGATGTTTTTTGGTCATTTGATTCAGTGTTAAAATACTGATTGTAGCTTCAAGTTTCACTCCACCACAAACCTAATATTCTAAATAGCATTGTATTCATCACTTTTGCCCCTGGCTCTTGCATAATGTGGTTCTGGCGCTAATAACATGCATCACACTTCAGTCACTCTACCGTTGACCAGGCATGTTAGCTGAGCGGTGGCTCCTTTGGGAAGGGTGGCGTCCTTCAGGGCCTGCTGGAAGCGAGGCTCGATCTGAAGCTGCTTCTCCAGCGACTGGATGGCCTCCTCTGCCTCTTGGCTCCAGCCTGGCTCTGGATGAGAGGGTGGATGATGATGAATGAAACAGAAAAGGCTTTACTGATCATAAAAGGCTAAACTTGAAGTGACAATCTGAAACTGTGAGTCATCTGCCATATGCATGTAGATCTGGGACGTGGGAGGGCATTGTGCATGCGAGTGTGTCTTTATCGGTCTTACCCTCTGAGGAGCTGCCAGGAGAGTCTGGCCTGTTGGAGAGGTTAGCCATCCGCTGTAGGGCCAAAACAGCCTTGCCAGTTTTCTAGAAGTTTAAAAAGGGAAAAAAATTGCACTGAATGACAGACTAGACTCATAACCAGGCTTCAGGTCTGTACAGGACAATGACATAAAAAAAAAAAGCCATCATGAGGAGGCACTGATAAGAAAATTATTCATGTGCTGGCAGCATTGTAGGAAGTTTTCAGCGCCGGTACCTTCCACTTGCGCTTGGCCAGAAAGCGTCTCATCTTCTCCTTGTTGAGGGACTTGGTGGGTCTGCGGCTCAGAGGGGTGAAAGAGGCCATCCAAGGGTGAGCGAGAGCTTCGGTACATGACAACCTGCCTCTGGAGGTAAAGGGGACGGAGATGGAGAAGCAAAGGCTGTCAGACACTCCTTGTAATGCAGCTGTGCGTCTCATTTGTTTTCAAAGCTCGCATGTGAATGAATTTCTTGCAAATGGTGGAACATCCAAACAATATGATGCTCAGATTGTGACATTATCAACACGGAGAATGTGGAAGTTTGAGATAAATATGGAGCTTGAAATTCTTCAATTGTGAAAAAAAATGCAACCTGAACAGAAATGTATACATAGCACGAGATATTTATTTAAACTATTGTTTTCAAGAAGCAGTATTTGGTATGGCAACAAATGGCATCTTTACAAGAGAATAAAAGTCATTAAACATCCAAGTATGCACTATACTGGACTAAGGTCAACTTCCCCACTCGCCCCAAAAGGCTCAGTGAAGTTGGTAGACATTTTTAGAGGACAGGATAACGTTGTAAGACATCCAAAGCATCATGCAGTAGGTGATTGTATATTAAAGCCACACCTTTTGTCACTAGCTGACCAACGCAAAAACTTTTGGCTCAATTAGAGTCTCATCATGACAAAAGATCTGAGATTTTCAACTTTCTTTCTCCAAGTCTGAAAAGAAGAACCATCTGTATGCTGCGTTTATATTTTTCTTCAGTGCATATACTTGATCCAAGCACTTACATAGGAAATCATGAGGAGCATATCTGTTATAAGAGGGGGGAAACAAACAGACCAACCTGCAATCTTTCTTCAGCAGGGAGCTGATAAAGTCTTTAGCTTGATCTGAGATGTCCTCAAAACTCTCCTCGTCGAACTCGTAGCGGGCAGCGGTCACAAGAGCAAAAGTTTCAGCATCACTGTTTCCCTGGAAGGGGGATTCTCCACTGAGCCTGGATGACAAAATATCATGAACACAGGCTCAACCTAGCTTCTGCAGAAACAGTATGTCCTCATCCGTGGTGTCTGCACTCAATAAAGCTGAGAAAACCCCATTTAAGCATTATCTTGGAGGGAAATTTTATGTTATGAATTAATTTTTCCTACAAATGTCATACCACTGATGCCTGTAGTCGTACTGAGACGTCACCAGAAGATGGTGCCAAATATGTATTTGTACAGCCTTTTAGATCCATTTAGGGAGCATTTAGGTATATTCCCCATTAAATTTGAAATACTGAGCAATCCAAGTGGACAACATGTTACTTTTAGCTGCTTAGTCATATCATCTTGCAAAAAAAACAATATAAGTTTACTGAAAAAAGAAGCATTTTTCTGTCCTGCATTTTATGAGGATGTGAAGTCACATCAAGTGTTGTGCATTACACTTTTTCCCTTCAGAATCCATTACTGTGACTCTCACTGCGACCAGCGTTACCCCAGATGAACTTACAAGATGAAGCAGATGACTCCAATGCTCCACATGTCGGTCTCCAGGCCCACAGGCTCATAGTTGATCACCTCGGGGGCCACAAACTCAGGCGTACCGTGCAGCACCATCAGAGGTTTACCCTCCTCTGCAAAACAGGACAAGAAGCAACTTCCTCAAAATGTCCCTCCCAGTGTTTGGTATGTGTTTGTATGAACCTATTTACAGAAGGCTCTCGTCTTCTCTAAATAGACCACCCAGTCTGGAGTTGCTGCATCTGGAGCATCACATTTTCTGCATGAACTGGCTTCACATGTTTGCTGCCTTTATTGAGCTGAGCTAGGAGTCTATATAAAGGAGGTGTAATGGCTGTTGTAGACCTGCAGGACATTTGGCACACATTAAAGTGAGATATCCTGTGTTGACCTTGATGCATTTCAAAAACAATGCAACTAGCTGTACATAGTAAGAAGCAGCAAAAACTAGAAGAATAAATTCAGCCTTTGATGAACAACATGAGTCAAAGTGACCCAAATCTAATGAAACTGGATATCTCCTGACCCACATTGCGCATCAAAAGGTTCAAAGAACATCTGTCATAAAATGTGAAAATCCTGCAAAACTCACCCAGTTCGCTCGCCAGCCAAAGTCAATGATCTTGATCCGTGTACCAGTCGTGTCCACGCACACAATGTTCTCCGGTTTGAGGTCCAGGTGGACGATGTTCTGCTTGTGAACATACTGCATGCCCTCCAGGATCTGTTGCATGTAGCGGGCACTGGTGGGCTCCGTGTGCTCGAAGTTCTCATCACGATGCGTTCAAAGAGCTCGCCACCTTCAATGCTTGAGACACACAAAAAAAACTTTTCAAATGTGGTCACGTACTGGGTTGTAGAACTGGCATTTAACATCTGCTAATGCATGGTGACACACTGGATACTACCAGACTGGACGATACATGAAGACCATTAGAGGCTCTTCATTACCAGATACCATCGAAAATGTTCACTTTTTTCATGTCAAAATGACTTACTACTCCATGACCATGACCAGCTCAGACCGGGTATCGTAAGCAGCCAGACACTGCACAATTTTCGGGTGGTGAAGTTTGTTCATCAGTTCGATCTCTTTGCGAGCTGTTGCCTTCTCCTTGGAGGACCGGGCTCGGTAGAACTTTCCCGCGTACACCTGGCCTGTCTCTTTGTGGGTCAGTCGGTGCACATCGCCAAATTTTCCACTGCAAAATTTAAAACAAAGCAATAAGAAGAATTATAACTCTTCAAGACTGGCGGCTTCTTGAATTGCATCCCATCTGGTTCACAAACTGATAATTTGGTGGGAAATACAATAAGACTTGTGATACAGATAGACTTGTGATATGGTTTCACAAACACAGAATCCATACTTACACTCCCAGCTTCTCATGCACATCATAGTGCTCCTTGATTTTATGTTTGGTGTCTGTGACCACTGTGACGTATGACTCTGGCTCCTCTTTCTTTTCCTCTATAAACACAAATACACAGAGATGGCAAATAAGCTCTCACAGATACAGCAAGAATCAAAATATACAAACGTGCCACTCACTTGCAGTTGCCATCTTCACAAAGTCGGACTCCTGGCTCGGTTCACTAGTCCCTGCCGAGTTGTAAGCCCTGACTCGGAAGCGTACTGCCCCTGAGGCTCCAGGCCCGAGCGGACGTGGTGGGACGTGTTCTTACAGCGGCTTATTAGTTGAGTCCAGCTGCTGATTGTCTGGACCTCCTTGACTGGCCTCTACGATGTAACCCAACACAGCTGTGCCTCCGTCGTAGCTGGGACCGGTCCAGGACAGGACTAGGGATGTGGTGGACAGCTGGGAAACAACAGGATGGGATGCTGGCGGATCAGGCCGGTCTGAGGAGAAACGAATGCAAATGAAGAAGTAAATCACAGACAATGATATTTGGAGCATTTTCCTTAACTTGTGACATGAGTTTGAATGTGATATCATGATCTGAGCTTCCAGCTTTTCCATTTTAACCATACTTTCTGTCATTAGGTTCTTTTATTAAGTTCATCTGCATCCCAGCACCATAGTAGTGATCACTAAAGAACCTAAATGTTGAACTGAAGTGAGTCTACCTATGACGCTGAGGGAAACTGTGTGCTGAGCAGATCCGGTTCTGTTTCGTACAACAACAGTGTACAATCCTGTGTCCTCTGGAACAGCCTTAGAGATCTCAATGGTGCTCTGCGTCTTGGTGCTGCTGACTGAAATGCGTTTGCATCCTGCTACCACCTGCAGAGGAACGAAGGGTTAAGTATACATCAAGAGTTTCAAAGGCATATGCTACCAAATTAATGCTAAATGCTAGAACAATTCAGATGTTCTCACCTTGTCTCTGTTGTAAATCCAGCAACAGGCCACAGGGGTGGAGCTGCTCCTGAACTCACAGCGTAGTCGGGCCTGTTTGCCCACTCGAACCTCCACCTGCTCAGGTGGACCTAGAAACTCGACCGGAGGCCCTGAGGAGAGCAGTTAGTTTGTTTTCAAAGAAACCAACTTTAACTTCACTCAGTTGCCTGCATGATGCGGTTTGCGCCACTCACCTTTGCCGGTGGAAACTTTTGTTTGAGGCTTGCTGTCTTTGATATCTGTGGAGACTGAAGAAGATGGCAGATTTACAGGTACGGCTCTCTGATTGGGGGATTTAAAAAGCAGCTGGCCAATCACACAAAAGCAGCGGAAAACACTTGGGCAGGAGTTGCTGGACTCCATTTTCAGTAACCAGAAACGCCTGTGCAGGTACTGAAACTCTAATCTGCTGTTAAAAGCACACATTCTCAGTTGTGCTTGTCTCTATCCACATTTGTTGCTACTCCCCTTCCTCCATTATCATGACTGCGTTTGCCTGTTAATTTGCATTGTTTTAAAGGATATTTATTCAAAGAAAGAAGAAAAGCAGAACAAGGATCATTTTATGGGTGTGTGTTTCAGTGACCTACCTTTGTCCTGTTCCTTTTTGCTTTCTCCTTTAGAAGATGAGGACAATTCTGTGTTATCGAGTGGCGCAGCCTTAGACGTGACCTCATGGTGGTTTGTTCTGAGGACTTCCTTTGTTGCTGTTCCAGTGTAAACAAAGTGACGCAGGTTAACTGCACACAGATCAATGCAATGCAGTTTTACTCATAATTACCAGTTATTCTGTACATAATGCTTACCTGTGATATGTAACGAAGCACTGCTCGACTGTTTCCTGCAGCATTCTCAGCTATGCAGGTGTACGTACCAGCATTTACAGGTGAACACCGAGACAGGCTTAGACTGGCAACACTATTTTTGAATGAAGTCTTATTTGAATGCACCTTCTCACCCTACAACCAAGACAACAACACATGTTTTTATTATAGGTGATCAAGACAGTAAATATGTTGTTTGAAACACCTACATAAGATCTGATGTATTTTAGCAACTTTTCCTTGTATTTTCTAAAGAATGATAATCAATCACTTGCCATTGTGTAGCCAGGAAACGCTCAGAGGTTGACTTCCGGTGATAACACCTTGAAAAGTAGCATCCCTTCCATCACGGACTGTTACAGTCCCTGAGTGGTTTTTGAAGTGAGGCGCTTCCTGACTCTGAGCTTTGTCTGCCTGGAATCTTAACAGAAAGCAGATGTACAAAGACATAGGTTTCGTTCTCATGTATGCTTTGTTTAGTAAAATTGTGACACCAGCGTGTCTCTATCACTGACTGATCAGGATGGGCCGCATTCATCCACTAAGTCTTTAACTGGTGTTTCATGTATGTGTCCACCCATTCATTATCTGTACGCTGCTTTATCCTGTTGAGGGTTGTAGGGGAGCTGGATCATGTTAGTGGTATCTATGTAATACAGAAAAAAAACTTTAAGATGCTGTAGTGTAGCAATGAGCATACTCTTAAAAATAATGGTCTTTATGTTGAAAGCCGCCAGATGAAGAACCTCTTTATTTAGGGAATAGTTCTTATGCTCATTTTTGTTGGACTTATTGTTTAATGGTAATTGCATAAATGGGAGCTGAAACTATTAATATTTCATTATCAATTAATCAGTTGGCCTATCAAAATTCCAGAAAATGGTGATAAATATTTTGCAACTTCCAAACTGGCATATTGCAATATATTTTCTGTCTGACCAACAGCCCAGAACCCAAAATATGAATGTATTATATTGAAATGAGTGGTGGCATTTTGATGTCTCTGTGGTACTTTAAGTATTATCAAGATCCATTATCATTTTCAATCAAAATAAAGCCAGGAGGCTGCACAAAGAACTATTCTAAAAAATATTGCTTTTTCTGACATATTTTGGAAAGCCATTTATGGTGCCTAATGGAACCATTTTTGGGGGTTCTTTAAGGCACATTTTGAGGCTCTTTAAATAACACTTTGGATAAATCCTTTATTAAATAACCTAGTTTTGCTGATATTCTTTGGAGCACCATGTATACTGCCTACTGGAGCTTCTTTGAACTTTTGTCTGCAACTAACCAATTTTTATTATCGATGAATCATTTGGTCTTGATAGCATCGAGAAAAAGCAAGAAATGTTTCCCAAACCTCAAACTAACATCATCTAATATGTTTGCCTGGAAACTCCAGACTGACTTTATTTATGTATTAATATAAATACAAATAAAGGCAGTCTGGCATTGTGATGATCGGAGACGATTTCAAAAAGGAGGGGCTAACGAATGCAGCTTGAACGAGAAAGAACCAATCAGCGTAACACGGATGTGACGCACAAACAAATCGACCTTGAAGTCCATGTAGTCCAAACAACAATGGCATGAAGCCGAGAAAGCGTCGCGGTGAATGATTACTGCCGTTTTTGTCACAAAAATCTGCGAATACATGGGCTACTCTCAAGTACAACACTTATTTTTGAAAAGGCTACGCAACAAAAGACTCCTTCCGAACGATTAGCGGTGTTAGGAATAACTTTGTTAATGTTTGTGTTGGTTACGGGAGGTGTGCAGGTGTTTTATGGGTAATCCAGGCCGACTGAAGATGATGCAGCATTAACTCCCACTTCCCGTGCTATGATTGGTCGTACCAAACTGTACCAGGAGGAAACGCGATTCAATTCGTCCAATGCCAAACTGATTCTCCCTGTATCTCCTAACATGGAGATAGGAGATTACATGGAGATTCAGTTTGGATTTTCCAAGCTACTACGTTGCTCTGTCTGACCAACAGTCTAGAACCCAAAATTTAATGAAAAAACGGGGAAAAAAATTAAAAGAGACAGAAATTCGCATTTCTGGGTCGCTTCATTATCAAAATGGAACCAGGTAGTTCTGCAAAGAGCTATCTTCAAAATGGTTCCTTAAAAACATAGTCTATATTTTTAGAGTGTTTTTGGAGCCCCGTTTATGGTCCCTGAAAGGAGCCATTTTGGGGGTTCTTAAAGGTAAAGGTAGGGGCTCTTTAAATGACAATTGGATAAGTTGTTTAAATCATGTAGTTTTGCCAAAATTCTTTGAGAACCATTTTTTTCTGCCTACTGGAACCATATTTTTACGGTTCTGTAAGACACTTTTGGGGGCTCTTTAAAATAACCATTTGAGAATGGTTATTTAAAGATCCTGCTGCTAAAAGGTTTGCTGTGGCGCTAAAAATGCTCTCTCATGACATCTCTGGGTACACTGTAGTTAGTGGGGAAAATGTGGACGAATGTAAATGTTAGTATATATCTGTCTTTCCCGTAGTAAGTGAAGTGCAATTCCACAGGCTGTTTTACAAGGTTTTCCCACCACCTTTGTGTCTGCATGTGTCCATTAAGATGTTGGAATGTCCATCTGAGTGGTCACCAGTGGACGTGGAGTGCCACCAGTCTGTGTACATTTGGGAGGAAGAGGGGAGGCAAAGTTGCATGTCACGTCTGAAGGACAACACTAACCATCAAACACTGTCACTGCAACATTTCACAATAATCCTATTTGCTCTCTAGTTAGTCATTACAACTAATAGTTCAGGGGTTTGTACAGTTTTAACCTAACAGATCTCAGCTTGTTTGTTGTCCCTAAGAGTCCTTTAATGTCCTCATGTGAGTGGTTTGAGTTAAAGCATGAGCCCTGCAGAAGCCACAAAGCGCAGAAGCTCGGGAAGTGGTGCAACTGTGGTAAATGTAATGAATACTTTCCACTTATATTGCAATACTAATACGGTTAGAGTGGTTTAATAACAGATTAAAAATAGAGCTGATTTAAAAAACATTACTTTCCAGCTGCTTTTCATTCCTTTACCTGTTGCAGATGGGATTCCTGGTTTGTTGTTTCCCATCAAAGTCCTGTTTGTTGCATCCAGTCCATTCTCTGTCTGCTTCTTCACACTGATAGGTTGTTTTGAGGCTTGAGGGCCAACCGGAAGGTGGACACAAAGGTCTTTGGTTTCCTACTGTCTTTCTCCATCCTTGAGTCAAGATAAGTCAACAGTCACTCATCTGTCAAGCCCCGTCCTCTTCTTCTTCCTCTTCTCTTAGCTGTGGTTTGTGTTTCTCAGTTTAGAAGTCTAGTGTGAAACTGGTGTGTTGCACAGTCTTCACACATCCTCTGAGATGCTAACAGGAGGAGCCTCAGCGTTCAGACTGCCTCTGCAATCGCTCCCCTCTCTCTGCCCTCAGTACACAGGAAACAGGCTGCTTTATCGGAAGGACAATTAAAAACACACATGTCCAGCCCCCACTGGCCCTCTGATCTGAAACAGAACAAGCAGAAACACATGAGACAGAAAACAAAAGAGACAGAGAGTAGGAAATGTGTGGCAGAGACAAAACGTTCAAGCTGAACAGAACCAGAGCAAATAGGTGGGTTAGAGTAAGAGAAATTCACACCAGAAGGGATAAAAAGCATGTTTACCTCCATCAAGATTGTGCTTCCTCCCAGAAAACAACTTCAGAGCCCAACAGTGAGCTTCCTCTTCACATTTTATTCCCTGTAAACACTGCAAAGTGCAGACAGAGCGTCACAGGAATCAAGAAGAGCCAGTAGGACAGCTTTCGGAGTTCACCTACTTTTCTGTCTGGCACAGAACATATTAAAAAATCTCTAAAATGACTCCAGAAATCCTTTTTAGTGTTCCCGAGATTTGAGTTTCTGTGAATGAAAGTGGAGAAGTGAGAGCGAGCGACCACAAACAATAAGCTGCACTTGTAAACGAGACACCTTTAAATCTATTGATATGGAATCGCTGCTGGCTGGGTGTGTCTTCAAAGTGCTCTCTCAGTTGCCTTTTGTTACACAATGTTAGCTATAGGCTGGTTTTCTCTTGCCTATTTAGATCATGTGAAGCTAGTTTTTAGGCCAGAAGGTTTTAGTTTCTGTTTGCATTCTGATCATGTGAATAAAGTATTTTGTTTTCCTTGGATAGTCTGATAAACATGTTTAAACATGTATTTTTGTAAAAACTTTACTTCTGCAAGTGACAATATCACATATATTAATAGAAGTCTAAATCTCAACATTACTGTAATTGGCATATTTATCTATAATGTGTTGTTGAATATCTTTTATTAGTTAATATATGTTTTACATTCAGGGAAATTATCTCATAAATCTAATCATCAACACTTTAAAAGAAGATCTAAAATATATATATATATTTAGGTAGCAAGGGCACCAAAAAGTAAAGTAAAATAACAGAAAATAATCATTTACAACAATATTTAACAATTAAAATACATTTTCTTGCTCTAATTAGCCTTCATTTTATATGATATTGTGTGTATTTTTTGGCATTGTATTGTTTACAAGAGTGAAAACAATGAAACAGATAGATAGATAGATAGATAGATCTCTCATTTAACAAATAAATCTCCATAAAATGCTAACAAAGCTTATTTATTCATAGTTACAGATTTTAAATGTCATTTTTACATTAGATATGGAAATTCACAATCCATTTATGTAATATCTATCTATCTATCTATCTATCTATCTATCTATCTATCTATCTATCCATCCATCCATCCATCCATCCATCCATCCATCCATCCATCCATCCATCCATCCATCCAATCCATCCATCCATCCATCCATCCATCCATCCATCCATCCATCCATCCATCCATCCATCCATCCATCCATCCATCCATCCATCCATCCATCCATCCATCCATCCATCCATCCATCTATCTATCTATCTATCTATCTATCTATCTATCTATCTATCTATCTATCTATCTATCTATCTATCTATCTATCTATCTATCTATCTATCTATCTATCTATCTATCTATCTATCTATCTATCTATCTATCTATCTATCTATCTATCTATCTATCTATCTATCTATCTATCTATCTATAATACAGGACTGTACATATTCAGTATTGTGCAAAAACTTTGGATTTTCAGCTGCTGAGACTCTTCTCTGTCACATACACTAAGACAGTGCCTCATCTGTTCCAGATCCATTTCACAGCCGGACAGCAGCCCACACTTGATGCTGAGTCATAAAGAACTACATCTTCAGTGACAAGAAGACATCAAAGAGTCCTGCGACAGATGGTTTGACCCCCACAGAGTTCACGTCACAGCATCATGAGTCAGTCTGAGATCACATGAGGAGAGAATGGCAAGCCTGTATATTAAAGCTCCACTCCAAGAAAGACACGTCTTTGAGTCAAAAGTACTCATGATAGGGTAATACACGTTACTCGCAAGAACACGGCTCGATGTCACATCCAGGCAGCAGGTCAGAGAGTCAGAGGAGTGTCGTCTTGGAAAAATAGAGCAGCGACTTGCCGGAAAAAAGTTATTGGCTTAAGATAAATAGATATAGATTTTACAAGTTAAATAGACATTCGCAAAATATTGATTTCCAGCTAACATTATGCAATATATGAGGTCCAGGAGCAAAAATGACATTAACCAAGTAAGATAAATATTAGTGGAAGGACACAATTAAAAAATCAATCCATCTAATTAGAGGCTTTCTAATTAAGTAATCACGACTGATTAACAAGGGCATAGAGGTAAAAAAAAAAAAAACAAACAACAAAAAAAAAAAAACGATAGATGCAGCATTGTCTTCATTTTAAATGCCAAAAGGATTTTGCGGCTCCCGGTGGTTTCTTTCTGTGGGAAACGGGTCGAAATGGCTCTTTGAGTGTTAAGGTTGCCGACCCCTGTTCTAGGAAGGTGATTCCAACAACATACCTGCCAAGAAACTGTGTCCAACTGAACCTAGGAGAACTGATGCTGCTTTAAAGGCAAAGTCAGGTCACACCAAATTCAAACATTAGACATATTTTTACATGACACTGCATTTCTTATAGTATTTAAATGCTTGACAAAGGTAAACTAGAACTCTATCTAGCTACATTTAAGTGTTAACTACTGTAAATTTACAAGATAAGAACAGTTTGACTCTCTTGACAGTTTTTAAAGTTTCTTTAAAGACAGTAAAGTGTTCATTTAAATAATGTTTTATGATTGTTCTTTAAAAATCTGTGTATTGACAGGCATATGTTGTAAACTGATTAAATAATTCTATAATTTTTTTTGACATTGCATACTATAAAAATCATATTATAAATCCAAAAAATAAAATATATATAATTTATTTAAAGTGAAAAAATCTGGTACCCTTTCCGGCTTTAGTTTAACAAAAGAGGAAAAATCTATAAAATTGCATTTTATTGTACATTTATCAGCCTCAATCTAAATAATATTTTTTTTCATGAAATATTGGCATAAATCTGTAAAATAATATGTGATTTGTTTACTGTAAATACAGGTAAATGGTATAATAACACACTTTTGATTAATTTACAAGCTATTAATTGTAGCATTTTTTCTCAATTATTTTAAGAAAACAGGAAAATTCTGTGAAAATAAATAAATAGTTTTTCAAAAATCACGGCTAAAATGTTTACAAAAACGTACATTTTTCAGTGTAGTATGGATGCGCTATAAAGAGCTTTTTGGCATCTTTTCTGAAAGGATCAACCACTTTACTTTGAGTGCAGGAAACTTTTGCGCCCCACCGTATATCTGTATATGGTTTGACACGAGCCACAAATAACATGCTGCATCACTTAACATAGAATTATAGAATTAACATCAGACTACTGTTGTGGCTAATTAGTTGTGAAAACAGACACCAGATTCTTGTAGTGCGCTTACAACACTCTGACAACAATAACAGCGGTTGCATAATCGCATTTCGAAAAGCGACCCTTAAATAATTAAGCCGTGGTTTCAAATGGACACATTTCATTCAGCGGTGGCGAGGAGGCAACAATGTGAGGAAGCAGTTATTCAGCCTGGTATGCGTAAGTGGGACCATATGGGGGAGGCACATAGTTTACTTTAGACTTCAAACCTTTTCCCAGAACTGAAAGCAGACTGATTGATGGTGCAGACCCCAAAACAGTTTAACTGTTTACTGACAGACGGCAGCAACTGGGCGACGACGAGGGGGGGAAAAGGGGGCTTACTAAATTGTGTAACATTGTAAAATCTCAGCATTTTAAAGTGATTATTAATCAGTGCCACGTATGCTATGTAAAAATGTCAGATGCTGCACTCCACTGGAAGATCTGAAGTTAAGTTAGACGCTTATTTAGTATTTAGAATTCAATGAATGTCTTGTTGGAAGCAGCTAAACTGACAACTTGGAAGCGAAGATGGTGAAAAGAAGGGAGCGTCAGGGAGGCCACCACACAAGCAACAGTGAAGCTGGATAGAGGACTACATAAAAACTGCAGTTACATCCAGAAACTACCACTGTTTCTCCCCTTTGATTGTCAGAACAGCTCAGTCGGTTTGCTCGGTTTAAAAAAGCCTTTAAAAGCACACCTGTACAGACAATCATTTCTGCAACTTTGATTCCTACTCTGATGTAAGGTTGCACTGCTTTCTAAGGAGGTTTCATTCATTTTATCATTTTATCTGATGTTTTGTTGCATTTTAATGCTTTGCAAACGAAGTTTATTATTATTTTTCCCATAGAGATGCATTTTAAGTAAATCTTAGTCATTGGAAATAGCCAGTATGTGAATGCATCTGTTTTATATGTGCTGAAGCACATGTGTGTTTTAGGTTTAACTGTGGATTTAGCTGAAGCTCGTGTACAAACTCTTAAAGACTGAAGGGATAAAACCTACTTTTAAAGGAAGCAAGTGGTATAAAACTGCTCAAAGCTGCGAAAATGAAGCAGAATCTGCAGCCAAAAGAGAGGAAATGCCGAACAAAAAGGCTGGATGGGCATAGTTTGATGTCTTAGCTACTAAAGATGAAGCCAAACAGTGACATTTTTGATATATGTCAGTTTATCTGTCGTTTAAACTGTAATCCTGTGAGCTTTATCAACAGCTGAATTGAAGCATGTTTTAATCAACTGAATCTCACATAATGAAGCTTAACACGCTGTATATTCCCTCTCATGCACGTCCACATGGCGTCTCGTCAGCGTAAGTAAATGATACGAGTGATTGACCAAAGAAGTGACTCTTTGGCCAACAGTAACTTGTTGCAAAAACAAAATGCGGCTCCAGTGTGAGTAAAGGTCTCAGTCTGGCCACTCCTGTGAAAGTTGTTTAGTTCTGCTGCTGCTTGGAAGGACAGAAAAAGTGCGTATGTTGCTTCAGGAGTGGACAGATGCTTTTATTGACCATAAAGGGACAACTGGCAGCTCGATCCAAGAAGACTTTGCGAAATAAACTTGGTTGTAATCTGGACAGTTTTGACAAATGTGCAGAGTGTTGGAGGAGGACTGTGTTTTCTGGTTCTTTGCCTTTTATAGTTTGTCTGTGTGTTGATCTCTGTGACGGGATGGTACTGACTTGGTATTTATTGTCGTGTTTAGACAGTTGTGCGTCTTGTACCCAATGTTTTTTTGTTTTTTTTTTGTCTAGTCATTGAGTTGTTGTACTTTTTTTTTCTATTGTGTATGTTCAGAGTTTGGTTTGGGTTGATTATTGGCTTCAAAATTGGGATTATTCAACTTTCTTTCTTTCTTTTTTTCTTTGTTCCATTATTTTTTGGTCTTTGGATTTCAGTTTCTTTTTACAACAGATTCTTTAACATGTTCTCCTTTCTTCATTTCTTTCTGTGAATCTTTCATTTTTTTATTTTTTATTCTTATTTCTTTCAATTTTTCTTACTTAATAACAGATTCTGTTTTTATTTTTCTTTGTTTTTCCTTTTATTTCATATTTTTTCCCTTTTTATTCCAATTTCTTTCAGCTGTTTTTTGTCATAACAGATTATTTCAACATTTCTTCAACATTTTTTCTTTCTTATAAAACATATTTTATTTGCTGTGTTTTTTCTGATTTTTTAATCTTTCTGCTTCATAACAGTTTCTTTCTTTCTTTCTTTCTTTTGGTCCATAACTTTTGTCTTAGGATTTCAATTTCTTTCATATCAGATTCTTCAACATGTTTTCCTTTCTTTGTTTCTTTTGTGAATTTTTTATTTGTAATTTTTAAATTCCTTAACAGATTCTGCTTTCATTTTCTTTATTTTTTTTTCCTTTTTGTCTTTCATTTGTTGTTTTTTCCTTTTTAATTCCATTTTCTTCAGTCTTCCTTTTTTTTTTTTTTTTTTTTTTTTTTTTTTTTTTTTTCAGTTTTTTTTATAACAGACTTGTCTTTCTTTAATAATATGTTTTTTTGCTCTTTTTCTTATTTCTTTTAATCTTTCTGCTTCTTAACAGTACATGAATGAATTTTTGTCTTTCTTTCTTTCTTTTTTCACTCACTCAGATCTGACCTATTTTGAACCATGTAAATAAAAGCAGCTCAAAAGCAGCTAAGTAATGTGGTAATGTCATCTGTAAGGAATGCAGAGTCTCAGTTTTGGAGCATTCTTGATAAAAGCCATAAAAGGTACTTTAAAAATAAAAAGGAAAAAAAAGGCGAAAGATTTAGCACATTCGGTACCTGTGCCATACACGGATATTTCCAGAATAATGCATGCAATAAAACACATTCATCCTAATCTTCCTAACATTCTCAACCCCACCTTTTTCTGCGATAATTGCTCTTATCAGGCGGAAATCGTGCAAGTTTTTGCCCAAGTTTTATGGAATGCAAAACAGGAAAAGCAAAGAGAGGGAAGGACAATGTCTCTCTGCGGCTGAGTTCTCCAACTATGGTAATGGTTTTACTTCCTGTTCTCATGAGACCCCTTCAAAGTCATCCAAGCCTGTGTGTTCATCATTTGGCATCCTGTTCCCACCAACTCCTTCAAATTTCATGACGGCCTTTCGGGTTAAACCTCTTGTGATTCAAACTCCATCGCTCCGTCACTAGCTGACATGACAGGAGCCGAGGCCACATATCAGCGGAGCAAGGTTGAGGCCGGTTGTTTATGAGCTGAAAAAGGCTGAACGGGGCCCTCCTGTGGTTGAACACCTCGTACTGCAGTATAGATTGACTCTGCAATCGGTTGCCATGTTGAAATCAGTCACATGAAGAGCAGTGAAGTCTGCTGAAGTCCTGTTTTTAGTGGGCTGCACTGTTAAACTTCAATGTAAAATATTCTTCTTCATCTCTTCAGTCTGAATTTCTTTGCATGCAAATAAGAACAAGCGAATTCAAAGGACAGAGAGTCCAAACCCCGTTAACACAATGTCACACATGATGCAGCCTCTCGACAGACAGACGGACAATCCTCCGTTTGTTCTCTAATCATGACAGTTTTTCCAGCAAAAACCTCTTGACTCAGCCGACGAGGAGTCATCGTGTTTCCTCGTATACATTCAGAGAGTCTGCTGTGATTCAGCAGTAAATGAGGACAAAGAGGGAAAAATCCGATGCTATGTCTGAAATTAGAAAGCAGCATGGTCCTTCACAGCCTGACGCACCCTGGCTCCAACTCAAAGGAAGACGAAAAAAGTGTGTGTGTGTGTGTGTGTGTGTGTGGGGGGGGGGGGGGGACACTGAGGAGATGGAAGCAGGAAAACAACACAGAGATGTGAGGAGACTCTGGCAGCGTCTCACAAGCTTCCCCGCCTCTCACTCTGAGGCTGCAGCGATGGAGACTGTTGTGGTGCAGCCAGAGGCCTCCGTCCTCTTCCAGCCTGTGGAGTAGGACCAGGCTTCCTGCAGCTGCTGCGGATTCATCGGTCGGTGGAGGAGCTCCGAGGAACAGCTCGGTCCTCAAAAGGGTGGAAGGAGCCCCAAAGCAAGCTCAGATAATCACAATGCCGCGGTTGCTCACACACTGTGACAGGAAAGAAATTGAATTTCCATGTTTCTTCTAGAACAAATATTCATATTCTACTGCCATGTTTCTGTTTGTTTGTCAAATACTTCTTTTATTTCCAACGGAGGCACAAGGATTTGACCTGATGGGGCTTTTAATTGGAATAAAGACCTTCTCAGATAAATGAAACATTTCTATTTCCATCTTTTATTAGGGGGAATAGCTTACAGCAGGAGGAAACAACTTCCAACAACTAATTTGATTACATATAGAAGGGCGACTTGGTCTCATACCATATGGGCACAAATGTTTTCAATCAGTAAGTCTCTGGTTCAATCCCCAGCTGACCTGGATTTTACCCTCAGGCTGCTCCACTGCTGTTTCCCACATTTCCTGTCTTTCTGCACCATATCTATCCAATAAAGGCAAAAATGTCACAAAAAGCATTATATTTAAGACTATTTGACAGTTTTCTGGGTTGTTTAGTTTAGTCTGTAGTTCAGGCCAGAGTCCGGACTAAACATGGAGAAGCAGCATTTAGCTGTTATGCTGCAAACAAGTGGAACAAACTGCCAGTGGAGATTAGCCCGCCTGTTGTCTTCATTTAGGGGCACCAAAAAGTATTGTTTCCTTGTCTGAAAAAAACACAAAAATTCAGCAAAAGAAATTCCCCAAGTTTCTGAAAATATGCAAAAACTTCAAAAAAAATTCCGATAATTCCTTAAAAGTTTCCTTTAATAGATTTTTTTTAAATACCCCAAATTTGGCAAGAAAATTCCAGTAAATATTTTCAAAAAAATAAGAAAAATCTTCCCAAAAAAGTCCTAAACATATCTAAAGTGATTACAGATATATCAGTGAAACTTCTTATGTTTTCTTTAAGAATATTCACAAAAAATAAACCAAAATGTTTCAATATTCTGGTAATATTCCTGAATTGTTTGCATCCCCATTGCTGTTGTTTGTTTGCTGTTTTATTTTCTACCGATATTCCTTAAAGGCTTGCTCTATCCCATTTGTTTTTTGTTTTTTGTTGTTTTTATTACATTTTTCTACTGATGTTCCTTAAATGTTTGCTCTGTACTATTTGTTTGTTGGTTGGTTTGTCGTTTTTTAATTCATTTTTTTCTACTGATGTTCCTTAAATGTTTGTGTAACCTACCTAAATAAAATTGCCATCTTGAAATTTATAAAATATTTCATGTTTTCTCTGTGTCAATTCTCTGAGGGAAATCACTCCTTCTGCTGCCTAAGACTAAGAAATTATTATGTGTAAATATATGGTCTTCACTTTCGAACCCGGACATCAGTAATTAACGATGATTTTGTTTTGTTGTTGTTGCTTTTTTATTCATGTTTTTTTTACTAATACTTCCTCAATGTTTGCACTATCCGCTTTGAGTTTTTTTTGTTTGTTTGCTTAATTCTCTGTTGATATTTGTCAAATGTTTACACTATACCCGTTGCCTTTGTTTGTTTAGTTGCCGTTGTTTTACTTAGTACGGATCAGAGCAGCTAAAAGAGACCGAAGTTGATGCAAAATATCTGCAAGATACAAACAAAGCCATGTGGTAAGTGGAGGTTTTGTGTTTCTTTCTCAACTACACATCATTTCTTTGGAATCCATCCACATATGGAAGCTACTCAGTGCTTAGATTATCATATTTTACTGTACTTTTTGCAGTCAGTGAAGCATTATGCTTCTATGCAAATGGACACACAAAGAGACTATGTTTTCATGAGATACATCAGTTTAAATGTTATCGGGCCGCCTGTTCATTTTCATGAGGTCATGTGATCCACTCACTACTACGCTCAGGTGCTTAGTGAGCTGCTTTTCACCCTCGGACTGAAGACATTTTGCAGCTTTCTCCGTTTTCTCATTCATCTTTCAATTAAACCTCTCCTTAAGAAACTTTTCGCCTCACAATGTGCCTGTGCTGCAGCACTAAATGTTGCTTTATTTTCTTCAACTTGCTCTTCTTGGTAAGTAAAGTGAGCAATTTAATTTATGGATTGAAGAGAAGCGAGGATAGATAACACTAATTGTTACTATGATGCCTGAATAAAATTGGGTTTTAAAAAGGTGCTGTTTACTATCATTATCATTACAGGAGGAGATGAAAAAGTAGTGATAGCAGAAGTAAAGAAATAATAACAAAGATAATAACTTCTTCATGTTCATGCTTTTTTTTTCAACTACACCGCTGCTGCAAGCTAAACTGTATTTATTTTGGATTGTTATGATTGATGTGTGTAGCAGATTAATTACACGACTTGCACAATAATTGGTGCCGCTCTCATAAGAACACACAGCGATGTAATAAGTGCTCTGAAAAAAACGCAGGACCCCTGCTGCTCCTGTAATAATCCTTTTGGCTGACGCTGTTACTGCATGCAGGGGAGTGGATGTAATCTGTAGCATCAAGAGAATTAATTTGTTCTTTCAAACTCATCAAACACAGTCATATTAGGCAGTCGTGTGGGTTTCTTTGAACAGACTGAGCACAGGGAAAGGGAGCCAGTTTGGAGGATAATCAGTGTCATGGTCCGATAAACCACCGAGGGTACTGTGTGGACCAAGGAGAAAGTGAATAATTGGCAAAATCCTAAATACTCACCCTGGTTTTGCTTTAAATGTAATTTTAGTGAAAAATTCATGATAGATAGCATTTTAGCATGACTATTAGAACTGCAACTGCTTTTTTCAGCTAAATTGGTCATGTTAAAGTGAGCATTTACTTCTATATTCCTCTATAACTCACGTAGAAATTGCATAAATTTTGAATAATTCACTTTTCCGACTTTTTTGTTATTGGCCGACTCTTCGCAATGATTTCAGTTGGCAGCACAGAATCATTAGATCACCAGCAGAAGTGGGCTTATTGGGTATAAAGTTGCAATATACAACAATGCATTAATGTTCGGGTCAGTATTTAATTGAGGGACTTTAAGATAAGATAAGATAATCCCTTATTGCTCCCCACGCCAGGGGAAATTCACATTGTTATGATTTAAAAGATATTATTAAAAGTAAAAGAAACTTGACGAGCCCTCAGTAGAGGGCAGAACCACGCCCTCTACTGGCGAAAACCCTGTCCTCCCTATTCAAATGATGCAATATGTATCAATTTTGATGATCGTACGTATCTCCCTCCCTACTTGATCTGTTGACCTGTAACTCCACAAGTGACCAGGGGACCTTACACTGATCTTCAGTGCCAAGTTTGATTATCCTGACTTCAACACTTGTAGAGATATCGAAACGGACATAGCCACATACATACATACATACATACATACATACATACTTACCCAGCCAGATACCGCACCGAATGCAGTAACCCCGCTGACGTTTGTCAGGCATGGTTAATAAAAGTTTTTTGTGTTCATTATGATCACGTCTTTACAAATTCCATAATTATTTATGATGGAAACAATCACTTATTCATTAACGGATATCACTAAAATGTCAACTAAATAACCGTCCAAATTTAATCACATCCGGGTTCGAATAAAATGAGCTCATTCAAAAATAGTTTTGATTGAGTTCTTGTCATTAAGTTGAGATTATCATGACAGATATTTCTTTTTTGCCAATATATCAAATTTTATATAGAAAATAGCAACTTGTGTCTGTGTCTGAGAAATCACTTTCAACTCCCATTAGAAACACACCAGTGTGTTAATTCCAGATCACATGACCTGCTCCACATGATGTCATTTCCTCCTGAAGAAAAGACTGGCAAGACTCCAAGGCTTTCTGAGTTATTTAATATAAAGTAGTATGAATTCATCACGTCAACAAGTTTACTACAATATCTTTATAAATAACTTTCATTTTCAGTTTTACTCAATTGTATATATAATATTTAGAAGAATCTTTCTCTTAAAATGCCATGTGGTGTTTGGTTATAGGCGGTCATGTTGATTTTAGGCCTGAAAACAACAAAAATGTCAACTATGTTACAAAACATCCCGCAATTATGCATCTACTTGTTTTGCAGGCATCTGGAGTTGCCCTCATCACCATCGGAGTGCTACAATACTCAACTTACTCACAGATGGGTACCTTTGCCGGGAGCAGCTTGTCTAAAATTGCGATTGTTCTCATTTCTGTGGGTGTCACCGTAGCCGTAGTGTCCCTACTGGGCCACGTTGGTGCTTTCACGAATAATTCCTGTATGGTTTCCTGTGTAAGTAGCATAATGGGTTTGCGATGATCACTGCACAGATTTTTTTAACAGATATTTATTACAAATATTTTCACTTTGTTGTATTTAAAGGAGACTGGGTTTATCTCTTGTTTCTCCATGAATTAGTTCATCTGCATCCTGATAGTGATGATCATTTTGGAGATAGCCACAGGAGCCGTCTTTTACGTATTTCGCAGCAGGGTGAGGCACTTAAATCCGACTCAAACGGAAAAATTTCAGGTCAAAACACGTCAAAAATGCTGCTCATGGCAGAATAGAAGTGGAATTTCTTAAAATAAAGTTCCGATCTGGGGTCATCTTGATAATATTCGAATCTTATTTTCTCTGAAGACCGCCATTCTGCAGGCAGATAGTGCTATCAGCAACAAGGCACGAGGAGCAATCAATGAATACAAGGTGGAGAAGAGACACACCATCAACAGAATTCAGGAAAAGGTAACATGCAGAGCCTATTTTTTTTGTATTTGCAAAAAACTGCTTGACAAATTGGAGCACGTGTGCAGTACATGATAGTCAGCATTACGAGAAGATCCACAGACTAATTTGTTAGTGAAGAGTTTGGAATAATTTGACTGTGCAAACATTATTATTTTTATATATTGTTAATAGTAATGACTTTCACAGTATGACCCTATTCAATATTAGTCCATTTATAAAATGACGATTTTTCCTTGATGTTACAGTGAGCAGAGACAGTATATTTTTCTGATTTTACACCACTTGTTTGGGGGAAAAATATCTGATATCATACAATGTAATGTCCTATTTTATGTGAGACATGAAAACGTAACAACCACAGACATTAAAAAACATATTATTGAAACTGAAAATGACACAGTAAGTCATGACTCAAAACATGGTATGTGGTAAAAATAAAAATACACAAAAACAGTTTATAAATGTCCTAAAATGACTATTTTCTTTGATTTGACCCACATCAGAGGATCTAAAATCCACATCACATCCATCCATGTACCAAATTATTGTTCCAAAAAAAAAAATACAATTTTAAAATAGGTTTGCATTTTTGTATATTTTGGGTTACTTTAGGAAAATGCATCTAAATTTTAGACTGACACTATTCAATTCAATATCTTTTTACTGCAATCAACTTCCAAAAAAAAAAGGACAAATTTGAAACAAAAGTATGTGAAGGTTAAAGCTAGATTTGAACCTTTCTACATGATAAGGCCTCAAGGAGCTGTTTTTTGTCCCTATACTGTATTCTTATTTGTTGCATACTAAATCACCACCCGTTTTAATGAGAGTTTCTTAAGTTTTGGTACAGGAAGAACTTGTTTAGAGTCATTGAGACTGGTTTGGGTAAAAATAATTGCTTAAAATTATGCAACAGTCCAATGTTTTGTCAAACCATTCATCCACCCCAAGCTCCTCTCTGCTCAGATTTCGCAGCTCTACAGGCTGTATATAAATGATAACAATGATAGCCTCTGGGTCTGGAAAGTGAAGCAAATGGAGAAATGCATTTAACTTGCATTCTTTATAACTGCCAGCAGAGGGCGACTCCTCTGATTTCTGATTATGTAGAAGTCTGTGAGAAAATGTTCCTATTTCTCCCTTGATTTGCCACTTTAATTAACATTTTCCTAACAAGTTTATGCTCTCAATCATTAGCTCCAGGACTTCCTGGATACATAGTGTTGTGCAATTGGTAAATTATGGTCCCATTTAAATATATGTGACAAAGCAGGTCAATGAATTCAGCTTTAATGCTTCATTAATATATTATAATCCTTCTTCCAGTTCAGCTGCTGTGGTGCAGACAGCTACACCGACTGGTCCAAAAGTGTCGGTTGGGAGAACCACAATGCTGTACCAGATTCCTGCTGCGTGACGAAAACTGAAGGTTGTGGACAGGACAAGACCAACGTGCACAAAAAGGTCTGCTGATCAATCTAATTTTTACTTAACAGCAATTTCATTTGATGTCTGTGCAGAAATATTGTACGAGTGTGTCTTCCTTCTCAGGGCTGTATCTCGGCCATCAAGCGCTTTCTGGTGAAAAACTTCCTGTGGGTCGGTGCTGTCTGCATCACTCTTGGAGTCGCAGAGGTAAACAACTGGTATCTGATTTTCTAAAACTTTCAAAGCCCAATATGTGAATATATGAGAATTTTGTACCAGAAATTATGCTTTATACTGTCAAAGAAAATCAGCCAAAATGTAAATGCAAGCTCTTTGCTGTATGTCATCTCTCTTTCTTGAGAAATTGCATAAATCTATCTTTAGAAAAACAAAAATCACACATGCTAGTGTATAATTTCCTACCATTTGCAGTCTAAAATGTGCATGTCAGCAACAGCAATGCAGACATTTCAAAAGAGTCGGATGGCATGAATGATAATAAAGCCTATTTCCTCCTGTTTGCCCCAGGCGGTGAAATTTCAGAATTAATTATTTCTTTTCTGAGAGAGAAAATGTCTTTGAGTTCATTTGCTGCCAGTAACATCTAACCTTTTTCCTCTCGCAGGTTTTCGGAGTGTTAGTGGGGGTGTGTTTGTGTCTGGACATCAAAAGAAAGAGCTATGGCAGCATCAGCTAAAGCATCACCAGTCATCTTCATGCATCGCTGAGAAATATTATCTGCTTTTCCATTTTATGCTTTCCAGATGATGCTTTATGATTAATGATGTGTTCAAAAACAGCTGAAAAGTAACTTATTGGTCCCTTTATGTTTGCCAGTTTTCCAAGAAGATACCAATGAAGAGAAATTGCTGATCTGTAATTAACTAGGATGGCAATGAAAACACGTGATTAATCAGTCTGGCATTTAAATTTCCTGCTTACTATGAACATGGCTCATAAATGTGTGATATATTTGGCTGTTATTGTGTGGTTTGCACCAGATTCTACAAGAACATTTGTAAAGGTTTCATCAAAATAAGTCACAATAAAGCCTCTGCTGACACAGGGGACTTCTTTTTTGTTGTTGCTACGGCCTGCTATAATAATAATGAGCAAGACTTGGGTTTTAAAGTCACCTTCCAGTCACTGATTAATCCTCTAAAATCACCTCAGTGTGGAACAGACTTACACATTTAAATGTTTTCCCCATGTAAACAGTCTCTTCATGTCCTTAAAATGGCTTAGATGTAACTCTTCACTGTTGCTCCGTGAAGTCCTCCTGTTTATTCCCTCACTCATCCCCACGAGCTGCAGCTCAAGCACACCAGTTCCCCTACAACCCTGCTCAAACACTTCAAAAATACTTTACACTACACAATGAGTAGTTACAATATTGCAGTCATCCAGCCACACGTGTGAACTGAAAACCAAATCTGAAAAAGAAGAAGAATCCAGGAAGTTTCACTGTGCAAGTTGACTGAATTATTTACATAGGTCTGTTAGGTATGAAAGCCTTGAAGTCCAGAATCCATGTTTTTGAGCCTGTCATTGATACACTGGACTACTTATTTATGAGTTACATGTCATGGAGCATATAAAACACCATATGGATATGCTAACAAGGTTTAAAACAACACATTTTCACCAGAGTAGCTCTTTAAGAAGCTTACTTCAGCTAAATAGTACTTTTATTCTTCTGATATCTGTAGCCTGTAGAGGTCAGTCAACCCAAAATACATTATGGCAAGAAAAAATAGAGAAAATACGTCCATTATTGTTTTTCTTTATTACTATTCGTCAGTCCGTGTATATTTTGGTAATTGGATTTTCCGTTCTAAAGCAGGTATTGAAAAACAAAAAACGAGTGGTTATTTGATTTTCGTTTTCAAAGGCAAAAATTAAAATTGAAATACAAGGCGTTTTTCCTTTTCACGATCAAAAATGGATATACGAATTTTAAGAAATGCTTTGGTTTTCATTTTTTATTTACAAAAACAAAAACTAAAATAAGTAAGAGACAGAAACGAAAAAAGGTCAATTTTTTTCGTTTTCTGATACCGGAAGTGGTCATCAGCAAGGGTGGAGCCAAACAAAGTACGGTGCATAGACTGTAAATAAATGGGTTTTTTTGTTTGTTTTCATGGTCAAAATGAAAGATCAAGTGGCCGATCTTAAAATAAATCAATATCGATTTTTTTTATTTATTAAGTTTTGCGACGGAAGGGGGCGTGGTTACCTGATTGACAGTTCGTCTGGAATGACTGACAGTCTGGAGGATTAATTCTGATATGGTCACTGGTGGTTTATCGGTGAAGAAGCAGAACCTTTTCCACAGACACTTTTCCTGCCTGTTGGCTTGTTTTAACCATTTTGCTACCTTCGGCTGATTCTACCAGCAGACACTGAAAGTTCGGTAAGTAGGCTAAATGTTTATTTTCTTATCAGTGCCGCTTTTAATGCACTTCATATGCAACTTTCGTGTCAGATATAATGTGTGTCATGCAGTCCAGATGTTGGTGGAGTTTATTTCTTTGTTTATTGACAAGAGAAGAGAGTTAGCATCCAGTAAATATTAGCTTTAATATAAATTAGTGATGCTAACCGAGCGAGCTGCTCAGTCGTAGCCTGATTAAACCTAGTCTAGCATTAAGCTAACGATGTTTGCATTGTGTTTCATGGAAAAGGCTGAAGTGTGTCGTGTTAGTGTAATGTGGTACATTTAGTTAATAAAACTGTGTGGAGACGCTGGTTCACATTAATATAACGTTTAGAAAACCTAAATGTGATTCAAACAGTAAGGTTAAGGTTCTATGTTGTCAGTAGTCCTAAATATCTGCTGAGTCTCTGAAGTTAAACTGGAGAAAACAGTAAATCTACTCTCTAGTCGTTAACATTGTTTATGACTGATTCACATGTTGTAGTACATCTTAGTGCAGATTAGAAAAATAACCTCCCAGAATATGTCCAAAATAATGATGAACACTACAGTTAATACATTTAAACTGCAGCACAGATAATAAAATCTGGATAATAAAATCCTCTCCTAAAGCTAAAGTGACTACAGGTCTTTCTGTCGTTCAGTGCTTGGAAAACTATATGAAATAGGAAATCTTTCCAGGGATACTTTAAAATGAACCTCTGCTGTTGATGCTGATACTGTGACATCTCTCTTCATCTCAGGTGTCTCATGTTCACTGTGAGGATGCTTCTGAGTGAAGCCAACAGAAGGAAAACCTCATCTGGTTGTGAAGAAGGAGACTGAATGGAAGACATCCTCAGTGAACCACTTCCTGTTTAGCTTTCACTGACAGAAGGACAGACCAACTCTTTCAGCAGTTATTATTCTCTGTTCTTAGTTATCACAGATTCTATTTATCACTTTTAACTTCATCTCTGCTGCTGTAGCAAGAAATACAACAGGGTTTCTGCAGAACATTAATAGTCATTAAGTTGATTTTTGCAGAAATTAAGGCCTTAAATTGGCATTAAAAATCATTAAATTTGATTCTCGGGTGGCCATTAACAATTTCCTTTCTGCAGTTTTCAAGAAAATAATTGACAATAATATATTTATAGACTGCGATTTGTCAGGTATGTGCATCTGCGTAAACATGCTGAAGCATTGAGAAATTGTTCCAGCCGGTGGGTACAATTTCTAAAAACTGCATGTTTTTAAAGTGGGCTGGCAGGCTGGACCAGGCTGGGGAAAATGGGGAAAACACAAATTCCAGCAAAAATGGCTGAAAAACGTGGATTTCAGAGAATGACTGCAGCCCGTTGGGTGTTCAGGGGTGGTTCCCAGATTCAGAAATAGTCCAAATGTAGGTTTTCAATATAAAAATAATCTTTTACAAAAAAAACAAACCCGTGTAATTTGAGTTCATGGTCGTGGCATTAAATTTTTTTACAGTATAGCATAAAAATGGCATTAAAAAGCATTAAATTTGACTGACTGATATCTGCAGAAACCCTGTACAATGTTATTTATAGCAGATATGCAGCATTAAAACATCAACACGTTCAGCTCAAGAGCTTCATTATTTCCTTCATTGCACATTTAAAATCTGCATTATTTAACAATTGTGAACTGTAAAGATGTGTAAACATGTAATAAATGGATGAAATAAATAATGTGTTGCTGACAGTGAAGTGTAAAACTGAACAGTCACAAGACAAATATTATGAAGAGAGGAGCTTAATCTGCAGCATCATTGTTCTTAATGGAAGGATGAGGAGAACATCAGCGCTGCTCTTCCTCACAGTGATGGAGAGAAGACTGTTCAGACAACCACAGCTAGATGTTCATGTTCTCTGTAGCTCTCAGTCCATCAGATCAGATGTTCCCAATGATCCAGACCAAGGCTGGAAGGAAAAGACACGAACAGTGAGAAGAAGATCTCCAAGGTTCTTTCAGTCCAACTGCTGGAACTTTAAATATCAGAATGAACACATCAGGGTACGAATGAAACACAACAGAGTGTTGTATTTTGTTCTACTTTCTAATCTTATAGAAATGTTTGTTTTCCTGGTTGAGGCCAAAGAGTATTTTACTGCCTTAGATGGACAATAAAGTTTATTATTTTTATTCTAATGTATCATTAGCGTTACATGAGCTCCACAGTTATCTGACCGTACACTGTTGTATGAACAGAAGCTGTTAAATAGAGTCTGAAGCAAAGAACAGATATATTAACTCAGAACTGAACTGTTCTTCATTCATTGAACTGAGAGATTAACATTCATCAGAGTTCTGTGGAGGAACGTTAACATAGATTAATTTCTATCTGCTGATCTTTAATGAACTGCGCCTCGAAACAGCAGTTTCCCTATGACTGATCTATTATGATTGATCAGCTGTGACCTTCAGGACACTTAGCTACACCTAATAGATAACACTGACTAACCGGGATTAGCCTCATTGTAAATACAAAGTTAGGAAACATAAATTGAGATTTATAGAACGACTTTAAAACACGATGTTAGAACAAGTTTATATCAGAGGTTACAGTCTTATGGTAACTTACAGTAACTTCACTGCTTTATATGTGATATTGTCCAGAAGTAGAGAAGAGTGCAACTAGTTACAAAGTTGACTTTAACACTTACCTGTAGAGTTTATCTCCACTTTTGGAAGCTAACGTTGTTAGCAGCAGCGGGTAGCAGCCATAGATATATACAAACAATTTGTATATATCTATGGTAGCAGCGTCCATAAACAGCAGAAGCCGGTAAATGTGGGCGGGACAGAGAGTCCTCGGCTCTGATTCAATCTGACCACCCTTGCTGATGACCACTTCCGGTCGCAGAAAATGAAAAACGGTTCTTATTTCGTTTCTGTCTCTGACTTATTTTATTTTCTGTTTTTGTAAATAAAAATGAAAATCAAAGCATTTTTTAAAATTCGTATATCCATTTTTGATCGTGAAAAAGGAAAAACGCCTTGTATTTCAATTTTAATTTTTGCCTTTGAAAACGAAAATCAAATAACCATTCGTTTTTTGTTTATCAATACCTGCTTTAGAACGGAAAATCCAATTACCAAAATATACACGGACCCAAAACCATAACATTTAAAAATGGTTCCCAAGCATACAACAAACTTTAGCTGCGGCGTTACAGATTAAGCAGTGAACTGCATTTCCTATAAACTCTCTACAGGAAGCGCGTCCGGTCGCAAACTTGGTCCGACTCGCAACAAACCGGCACCAGCATGAAACGTAGCATGTGTGCGGCAGAAAGACAGAAAACTGGCTGAGAAGCGATAGTTTATTCAACAAAATTGAAACTGAAAAGGAAGGTAAAGACACGTGTTTTTACAATATTATTTATTACCTCCATGAGTCTTTAGAAACCTAATTTATGTAACTTCGAGCTAACAGGCTAGATATAGCATTTAGCTGATAAATATACATTAACGGTTCACTCATGTCAAACTCCAGCTAGCTGACCTGGTGAATTAAATAAAAACCAGAAACTAACTTACTATGACCTAATGTCAAGAAAGAGGAACTGCACTTGTAGCTAAGTAGTTGTATATTTAATAGAGTAAGCAGAGTTACTGATTTGCCAAACTATTAATTGGTCTTTTTTGTATACTTTATATCCAGCAACATGGCAGATGCTTTAATCCAGCGAGTAAAGGAGCTGGAGGCAGAGCTGGAGAAGCTCAGGTCCCAGCTGAAGGGCAGCAGTGCAGCTGGAGATGAAATGGAAATGATGTCCAACTCGTCTCTTAATGAAAACACACACTGCACGTCTGATGGGAGCACCAGCAGCCGTAGAAAGGACAGAAAAAAAGCAGGCAAAGATCGTCCCTTTGACTTCTCTGCTCACCCCCGCCGGCATGTGGCCCTGCAGCTGGCTTATCTGGGTTGGGCCTACCAGGGGTTCGCGGTTCAGGAGAACACAGACAACACTGTGGAGGCAAGACTCTTTGAAGCTCTGCTAAAGACTCGGCTGATCCAGGACCGACAGAGCTCCAATTACCACCGCTGTGGACGCACTGACAAGGAGTCAGTGCTTTTTCCCAAGTGAGTTCACTGAGATGAAACTTCACCTTCATCAGTTGCAATCCATTAATTAGGAGTTTTACCAAAATCATGCAGGAGTTTGCTCCAAAATGTCCATCTCTCCTCCACAGGTCATAACCATCGACTTGCGCTCCACACAGTTTTGCGGAGGACTTGGCATCACCCTCCCTGAAAATGTCAATGCTGCCATCAAATCAAAAGCTGCTGCCTCTGAGCTCCCGTATGTGAAGATGCTGAACAGAGTCCTCCCGCAGGACATCAGGGTTCTGGACTGGGCACCGGTAGCAGAGGGCTTCAGTGCTCGCTTTGACTGTCAGTCCCGCACGTACCGCTACTATTTCCCCCGAGGATCTTTGGACGTAGCGCTGATGGTAGAAGCTGCAAAAAGGTGGGTGAAATCCTAAAAAGCAATGCCGCCCTTTGAAGTAACAGCTCTGACTTGAGGCCCTTTTTGCACCCAACAGATACGAGGGAACTCATGACTTTCGCAACCTGTGCAAGATGGATGTGGGCAACGGGGTCCTGCAGTTTGAGAGGACCATCTTGTCAGCCACAGTGAAGCCTGTGCAGCCTCAGCACGCCTCCAGCACGGACCAACATGACCTTTTTATATTTGAGATCAAAGGATTAGCCTTTCTCTACCACCAGGTACCAAGAGACATATATTCAGGCTTCACAAATAAGCAAAATTTCAAAGCTTTGCCTCCATATAAATTGGACTTTATCAGTGATTGCAAAATTGACTGGTTTCGGTAGTCACGGTTCAGATACAACCTCTTGTCTAATAATCTCTTCAATTTTTTTGGATCAGTGACATTTGCAGCATCTTTCCTCTCATGTTTTGCTGCAGGTACGCTGCATGATGGCGGTACTTCTCTTGATAGGGCAGAAGCTGGAGGCCCCAGAGATAATTAATCAGCTCCTGGATGTAGAGAACAACCCCAGGAAGCCCCAGTACAGGTGATTTTCACATTTTTCAAAACTATAAATTAAAAAAATCTCCTGTGAAAACTACAGCAATAACAGTAACAACAATTAAACTACAGTTCAGATCTGACTTCTATGTGTCACCTGGCTTCCAGTATGGCAGTAGACTATCCTCTGGTGCTGTACGACTGCCACTTTGAAGGTCTGAACTGGACACAGGAGACGGAAGAAGTGACACATGTCCTGTCTGCGCTGCAACAACACTGGACTCAGAACGCAGTCAAGGCCCATGTCCTGCATGGGATGATCCAGGGACTAGAACTCAGAGGTGAGAAGCTGAAGGAGATGAATGAATGAACAGAGAAGTGACAAATTAGAGGAAAAACCTTCATGACATGTCTTATAAAGTGTTGGGCCACCACATGCTGCCAGAACAACGTCACAGAGGCCTGATATTGATTTTCCAAGTTTGTGGAGCTCTATGGAATGAACACCGTTTACCTAAAAGTTACTCATCATTTGGTCTTTTGATATGGATAGTGCTGTCTTATATCTCGGTCCAAAATCTCTCATAGGTGCTCAGTTCATTAAGATAGAAATGTTTCATCATGATATAAAAATGTTTACTGACTTTGTAGTGATTGGCAGTTATCTTTGCCTCTAAAGGGAGAGGTAGATCCAAACCATGCCAGGAAAATGCAAGAAAAAGAAAAACACATTGTTCATCAAACAGGAAAATGCTTTTCGACCAGTCCATCTCTGCACTGTACATTCCATAAGCTTTGCCTTTTTTCCAACCTTTTCCAACATGAATTTCTTAGTAATTGACGAAACACTGGCTGTACAGTCTCATACCATTCGCGTGCCCAGTTGGCACTCTGTATAGTACGAATACGTGGCTTCATATCAGTGTGGCTGTTTAAAACACAACGAATATGAACGGCCTCTAGATCCAATGTCTGCTTTGTCCGACAACATGGCAGGTTGACTCCAAACCACAAGTCTTATTTTCAGCTAATGAGACACTAATGAAAACATAATCATGATTGCTGTATTCCATTTCCACCAGTATATCCTCTAAATCCTAAACACTGGATCTTACTCTGTCACCTGTCTGTAAAACCCATTGTTCCAAGAAACCGCAACATTGAGCTTTGAGTCATCCGATAATGGAAACAGGTATACCAGTAAAATGAAGGAAATTAGACTAACGAACATTTGAGACAGATGACTAAAAAAACAAGGCTGAAACTTGCTGGTACACATCATGATGTTCTATCCAAGTTTAGATCATTTTTAGGTGGTATAATGACAGAACTCTAGTCTGGTATTTTGTAGCCCCACTGTACTGCTTCCAAAATAAGTGTCAACTGTTTATTTCCATGCATGAAAGACTTTGCTACTTAACACAATCAAAGTCAAGAATCTTAAAAGATCCCTGCCTTTCTGATTTAGGAAATATTTTTGCTTGGATTTAAATATCATGGGAAACATCACAGACTTTTTCTTGTAGACATTTTGCCTTGTAATAGCAGAAAAAGCACCGGGTTAACTGATTAACATTAAAATGGCTGCATTCCCTTTAGGCGAGTTGGTTCCTTGGTCTTTGTCTTGTTCAATCTTACTGCCAAAGTTACTAAATGGAACTGAGCCATCCGTGCTTTTCCTGCTAAAAATCAAGTCAAAGTCTCTCCTGGGAAAAAGATGTATTTGGTTGCATATAAATTGCGTCGTTGTTTTACATCCACAGGAGCCGTTTCCTCGAATCACTGCTTGCTAGTCGAAGGCAGCAGACAGAGAAACTACCGTCCGCTGCTGGAGCGTCCGTGCTGCGAGAGCCTGGAGTCCAGGATCAACCATTTTGTGAAAAGAGGAAGACTGGAGCGAGAGGAAGGAGAGAACGGAGGTGAAACGGTGCATCGAGGAAAACGGTCCAAACATTCCCACAATTCTTCCAGTCCGCCTGTTTCTTCAGAGACCCAAAAACAAAGTACGGGTCACAAAGCAGAAGATTAATATTTTTACACTGGACAATGGACTTAACAGATTTAGGCCTCGTCTACACTAATATGGACATTTTGCAAAACCAACATTTTCCTGTGTGTTTTGGGTGTCTAATTTACATAATAACAGTCAAACAAAGATGTTTTTCAAACACAGTCTAGAGTGTAGATTTTTAAAACTCCATTTTATGAGAATGTGGACGTGTAAAACAGAGAATTCATATGTGTCTCTTTGTGTCATGAGTGGACCTGAAATGACAACAATGGCATATATGTATTAGTAGGTTTGGTTAACAGTAGTAATTACAGGTCTACAACTTAACTTGTCATTGCTTCACCATTTCTCCAGCATGCAAAAGTCTCTGTTTTTTTTCAGTTAATAGTGTTTGTTGTCAATTTTACATCATTTGTGCACAGATTTTTTTTTTCGTTTTAAGATGGAAAGTAACCATATGGGCAAAGCCTTAATTTTGTAGTGATTTTATTTCATGTAAAAACTTTATTTTACATGTTTATCTCAGGAGACAGCTCACCGATTCATCTGTTTATTTTGTTTAAAAAAAAAAAGAAAAGAAAAGAAAAAGAAAAGTGCATTGACATCTTTATTCATGCATATATTTGCTTTGTTTTCAAATAAACACGTTCCTGAGAAGGCTGGTTTGTGTTTCTTTACAACACAATTGCAGTAACTGGAGCTGAATGGGAACTGGGCATTAGCCGGTCGGAAATAGCGTCAACACTCAAGGAGCGGTCGGAAGGTTTTCGAGGTGGCGCTTGTCAAGCTAACAAGCTAGGTTGTTAGTAGCCAGTTGAGTACAAGTCAGAGTTACGGACGGTAATAAAATAAAAATAGTCCGTTTCTTTTAAACCTGTTTGCTCGTCTGCATATTTAGTTGTACGCGGTGAAAATGGCGGCTTCGTCGTCTAACTGCGCGTTCGCGGCGGTTTTGACTTGATCAAGTTTTATGCTAACGTTAGCCTGTTAGCATCCCTGGTTGTTTACTGCACCTGCCTCCAGCTCTGTGGCTCTGCGCTGCACATTCTCTCGATTTAAGGAGTCTGAAGTTTACAAGGTAAAACAAACACGACACATGTCTATTTGATAGCAGTGACAAAATAGCTCGAGTTTTGCAAACAAGCAGCCACTTTAGTCACTATTGACATGACTCAGGGTTTATAAGGCTGATAAGTCAGGATTGAACTTGGCTCGTTACGTTAAGAGTGACTCCACAGCTCACTTTCCAAACCAGTTTCACTTCACCAGTGACACACCTGGTACATATTTGGAGTGTAGATCACAGCTTCCACAGCAGGGGGCGTGTTGTTAAACCCCTTGACATTCAGCATTTCAGCCACGAACCAAACAATGTACAAGCTATTTGAAAATATTTGAAACATTCAATGCTTTATTACTTTCGTTTTAGTCTTACTATAGCTCTTAAAGTATGGAAACGTAATGTAACACTGGGGTTTATCACCATAACTTTGCTATTTATAATCTTTAGAACTTTTAGTACAGTTCTACAATGTGTGTTTCCTATAATTTGGATGTATTATCCTTTATGCCATATCCAAATATGTTGTTTTGATATTTTTTGTTTTTCTTGTCTTGATTTTTACAGTGCTTTATTTGTATCTAGCAAGCTGCTGTAATGTCAATTTTTCTCAGTCAGGGATCATTAAAGTTTATGCTAAATTATGATTTTAGGATTACAGTAATTCCCTGAATACATTAATTGAAACAACTGTGTGTTGATGTATATAAAAATATGGCTGAAAGTTACCTATGTCCTGTTTGTAAGCATGCATTTGCTGCTGTGTAGTTCATAGTTGAGGTATTTATAGAATACATATTTTCTTATGTAATTTTTTACACACCAGTCCAGCTTCCATCAAGTCAGTTAATTTTTGACTTTCTGCCACTGTTAGAATTTTAGTTAATTTCTATTTCATCTCATCAAAAATGATGGTACTAACAGTATTATTACTTGACTGACTGCAGATGTACTTGGTAATCAGTTCTCTTAAACAATAGTCAGCCAAGTGGACAAATAATAGTTGATAAATTGTTGAAATGAATGAAATCTAGTGGAGTTTTTTTTCTGTACACTGATACAACTATTTTTAACCACTGGCACTTGATGCTTGCTTTAAATTATCCAAATTTTATTAGAAGGTTTAATAACCGATAGAGTAAATGCTATGTTACTTAAATTCTAAACTACATATTTAAAAAAAAAAACTGATTTACAATTGACATTCAATGCTTGGCCGCATAGGAGCCAAAACAATAAAGACAGTAAGATAAACACAACTAAACTCTTGCACAAGATATTGTTCAGAAAATTACATGACATAATAATAATAAAAGCAGTGGGAAACGAGACGAATATATGTACAATAAATTACTGAAAATGAACAAAAGTAAGCTAAAATAGAAAAATGAATCAGTAGTTCTGTCAATGATTCTGTGGTAGTAACTAATATTACACATGAAATTAAAGTATAACATCGACATGAAGAAGCTGCAGTAAATAACCTGTAATATTGTTCGTCCCTTGGCAGTGGATTTTCTATCAAAATAATCCTCATACCTGATCTCGATGATGGAGTGACTTGTTCAGTGTAGCTAATGTTAGTCCAGCTGCTGTTAACAGCTGCTCAGCTGGAACAGATGTCCACAAACACTGTCACAGCAACTTCATCAGCCCAGGAAATCTGTCAGTATTTACTCCCACCTCTAAAATGCATTTGTACTCACAGCAGAGCATCACAGATACACTTTATCGTCACTTCGGTTGGATGTTGTTGGGAGTTTGTGATCAGAGTCCGTTGGTGAATAACGTCCCTGTTACTGACATTGCCTTGATGTGTCCTTTGTGTGTCTCTGCTTTAAGATGTACCTGGTGGGGCTGACAGGAGGGATCGCCTCAGGGAAAAGCACAGTGTCTTCAATGCTGCGGGAGCTCGGCTGTCCTATTATTGATGCTGATGTTGTGGCCAGGAAAGGTAGGTGATATCTCTCTCCCCTGCAAACTGCTTACAAAGGCTGAGCAGTGATGGATTACAGGTAATTAGCATGACGTAATCAGACGACAAAGAATAGCCCCTGAATGACATTTGAAATTGTAGGCAATTGGATGATCATTACATTATCTATAACTACAGTTGGATTACTTCTTTATTTAATATATTTTACAATCAATAAACAATTTTTATTACCACAATATCTGCTAATAAAACTAACGTTTATTTTTTTAATAATGATAGATTTATTTTTTACTTACATTAATAACAGAAGATTAAGCTCTTGAGTAAGTTGTAGGCTTCAAAGTTCTCCATCTAGCCTAACTAGCAACAAAAACTTACACAAAAAAATAACATCCTGCATGTTCTTAAAGACATACAGTACACCTACAGTTTGTGGCAGCTTTTTTTCCTTAATTTTTGATATAAAGCTGATTAGAGTTGAGGGCTGCACAGTGGATCGGGGGTTTGCACTGTCGCCTTGCAGCTAGAAGATCCACGATTAGCTCCCCCAGCATGAGATCTTTCTACGGCATACAGGAGGGAAACTGAAACGAAAATATTGATCTTATTAACTCAACTAATCTCAGCTTTATTGTTTGGCCCTTGAAGGCAAAACTATTTGTGAAATATTTGTGAAACTTGAAATTAAGTGTCTGCATCCATTTTTAAGTAGAACGTCCATCATTATTGAGATTAGATCATGTTTTTCTTGTAATCCAGTGGATTTCGTTACCAATCATATCAACTGCCATGTAATTTGCATTCAGACTACATTTCAAAGTAACATGACCTATCCCTTGTATTAACAGAGGGAATACAAATTCGATGCAAAATACAGGTCATCCAGTCGAAGTCCTCTTCAGGCGACAGTCTCTCAGATAAAGTCGGTTCATTAAGACAAACGCTTAGAGTGTATGAATCATGAAGGATGTCTCTGCTGACTGCGGGGATGATGTTTTAGTTATGTGCTGAAGATAAAAAGGTCACAGAACTAGGTGACGAGTGCACAGCTGCATGCAGGAGAAAATAGGAGGCATTGGGGAAATGATTTAATTGCGCTCAGGTAATGAGTCACTCAGGTGTTAGAGAAATGTTTCCAGTATCGTCTTCTTTACTTCCTCCTCTGTGTCTCATAAGTTGGTGTCCCATTTTTAATATATTTGGGCTTGTTTATCACTCTGTTGGCAATAAATCAGTAATTTAAGAAGCCATGTTTTTTAATTAGACCTATTATTTGGCAAATGTAAGAGTAATAAATGGAAACTCGCAAATGTTGCTGTCTTTTCTTGGTATCAGTCGTGGAGCAGCACACGCCTGCCTATTCCCGCATCGTCTACCACTTTGGGCCAGAAATCCTGCTTGAGAACGGCGAGATCGACAGGCAGAAGCTGGGCCAAATCATCTTTGCCAATGAGGAGAACAGGAAGCTGCTGAACTCCATCACTCACCCAGAGATTCATAAAGCAATGCTCAAAGAGATCCTGTTCTACTTTCTCAGAGGTGAGGGAGGAATCGGGTTTGGCGTGCCGCTAGGTTAACGAGGAAGAGGAGGATCATTTATTGAAATTGAGCCAAGGTTGTTTCACAGTGGAGGCTGAGCAAGAGACAACGGATTTGAGGCTGTTTCTCGCTTTACAAATTGCTCTCTGCGAGCCAAATACCAGAGATATCTGAAAATGTTCTGAAGATTATCATCATGAAATAGCATGAGTCACTCTCAGCGGACTGATTCTCTTGCAGCTCGACATATCTGAAGTGCCTTAATATTACCTTCTCATACACCACTTGTCTGTTCTTGACTAATTAATTTAGTTATGCTTGTGATATTTTTGCAGTGTTAGAGTGCAAATGTGTTGACACTAATTAAATCAGTTTCCCTCCGTCTTCCGCCTCCTCAGGTTACCGCTACGTGGTGCTGGATGTGCCCCTTCTATTTGAAACCAGACGTCTAACTCAGTTCCTGAACCACACTGTAGTAGTTTACTGGTAAGACCGCCATCCACCGCTTCCTGCACCGCTTTAAAGTTTCACTTTTGGACTGTTTGTTTGCAGTTTTCATATGTGAAATCATTAAATATTTCCAGGTTGTTGTTTTTTTTGACAGAAACTGGCCATTAAGCCCAGTTCTGTGAGTTATAGGTGACCTCTCTCTGGCTCTCTATGCGGCTTGTTAGCGTGACTCACTGCCTTTGGATTTTTTAACAAGGCACAGGCTGCACCCTAAAATAAACTCCCATTGTCTGTTCCTTTTCAGTGACCCTGCCACTCAGCTATTGCGCCTGATGCAGAGGGACGGCCTGACCCAGGAGCAGGCCGAGCAGCGTGTGGCAGCCCAAATGCCTCTCAATGAAAAGCGCGGCCTGGCCAATCATGTTATTGAGAACTCGGGCAGCCGGGAGGACACCCACCGGCAGGTCCTGCGGCTCCACACAAAGCTGGAGGACTCCATGGACTTTCTCTTAGTCAGGGTCATTGCTATCGCTGCCACTGCCGGTCTGGGTGGGATTCTGCTCTATGCAGCCAAGATACTGCTGTCCTAACAGACGGAAGGAGAACAAGGGGAAGAAGAGGGTTTAGTGGAAGATGGGGTCAAATACGAGGGGCGTGAATAGAATCAGGCCGAGGCAGGTCGGAGGTACCGATGCAATTTACTGTGAAATTAGCTTCACAGCACCTACCACTACTACAGCGGTGCACTGTTGACAGCTGGCACAGACCTACATTATTGATAAAACTCTCAGTGATGAGTGTGAGGAGGGTTTCTATGTGCAATTTCTCTCGGTTTTTACTCAGAAACACAAAAATATGAAGGTGACACAACAGAGGCTCAGTTGCTGTACAAGATTACCCATGTTTGCTCCGTTCTAAGATGGCGACTCCATCTTTAACCACACATAACTAACATGAATAAAACAAAAAGTCAGGACCGACATTGAAGAGATTTTATTTTGGTACACCTTTTATGACCTATTTAAATGCTTTAGCTAATCGTACAGATTCTAAATACGAACATTAGAGGGAGCACATGAACAAGTGGAAAGGGTGATAATGATTTTATTTATTTTAAACAAATTCTCACTTCATTTTTAGTGCAAAATGTAAGTGCTAACCCCAGTCATGAATTTGATTGAGTCGGAGTGATCTGACACTTACAGAATATGTGAAATGAAGACATGATAGAATGTATTTGACAATCTGTTTTTAATGGGAACAGTAGGAACTAACAGATTTCATATTTATCACTGTATTTTCTTACACTTGACGCTGTCCTCTGTAAATACAAAGTCTGTGATTTTTTTTTTCTCTTTGCACACTTGTAACTAAAACATAGCATTTGTAACCTTACGGCTAACTAAATAAAATGACCCGACACTTGTTTTAAAGTATCAAATGCATCATTTTTTCATTGTTTTTTGCCACATTTTTGCTCGTTTTGGATGTTTTTCTGTGCAGAACGATGGCGGGTATAGTTGCAACACTAGAAGGCTGTTTTCACATTCGTCTGGTGAAGTTCCTCTGTGCTCACTCTAAATCTAGTTTCATGAACAACATTGTTTTGAGACATCACACTGGCTTTAGAAGTCAATTGTTATGCTGTGTGATGCTGAAGCTCGTAGCCTCCAGCACTTCTAAACTGGGACTGGACTTCACAGTAAAGTAGGAACCATTTTGTGTCCAGAAGTTAAGCTGAAAGCTGAAATGAACAACGTTTTCATTTTCATAGAAACTAGATTAGGGAGAAGGAGAAGATGAAATACAAAAAAATGTAAAAAATTAAACATTGCTATTTCATTCTTTTAGGTTTTGTCAGATATTTTTGTTTTAATTCATGTTGATGGTGAAATTTAAACAGCTTTGTTGGATTTTTGTCAAAATACTAGTCCAAAAACTGGTGAAGAAACAGGCGGTTCTGTTAAAATGTGATTTAGCGTTCAACGTTCATTGAAGTTGGACTCTGATTCTAAAGAAGTACTGTTGATATTCACAGTGTACAACGGAAGAGTGCAAATCTACTGTTTAGTTTATAGAATAATCATAATATATTTATTGAGAAGTGAAACCATTTTGAATGATTTGACATTTAATATATATTAAATATATATTCCAGATCACATGACCTGCTCCACATGATGTCATTTCCTCCTGAAGAAAAGACTGGCAAGACTCCAAGGCTTTCTGAAGTATTTAATATAAAGTAGTGTGTGAGTCCAGTGTGGATTTATGGCATGTCAACAGGTTTCGTACAATATCTTTACAAATAACTTTCAATTTAACTCAAATGTGTATATAATATTTTAGAAGAATCTTTCTCTTAAAATGCCTTGTGGTGTTTGATTGTAGGCGGCCATGTTGATTTTAGGCCTGAAAACAGCAAACATGTCAACTATGTTACAAAAAGTCCGACAGTTATATTTTGACCCACACAGACAGACAGCAAACAGTGAAGATATATTTGCTGAATTTGACAGAAATTGCATTGGTTTATAATAGCAGACTTTACCTATAATATGGGGGATATAGATATATTAGAGTGATCACAATTGAAAGAAGAGAAGTCGATAAATCCTGAATTTTAGTCATTAGTAGGAGCCAAACAGATACTACTAAATTCCTCATAGTGCAGCTCAGTAGTACTGTGTTTGTTCGATCTTGTTTGAGTTTGAATATCCAAGAAAAAGTGCATTCTCTGTCTTTTCCTAAACATTTTCCCCTGATCTCATTGTAAGACATTACAATGTGAAGGAAAGATATGAAGGAAAATTCACTGAGAACTTAGGAAAAGTTCAACAACTGTACAACTCAGTTGTCCCCGTGAATGTTGGTGCTGCGAGAAACTGTAGTTCAACTTTATCTTCTTCCTTTTTGTGAAGGATACGCCACTGTATCCTGCTAAAGGAGACTCACAAGGAAGCATCTTTACTTAGCATGTAGAGAATTCGACCAGCTCATATCATGGCCACCGGTTTGATATTTCTGGGTCATTTTATTCAGTTTGGCACCTTCCTGAGCAAGAAACACTACTCTTTGCAACCCTTCCCATATGGTAAATGGCTGCATCTTCTTTTTTTTTTTTTGATGGCTGCATCTTCTTAACCCCACACCCCGGACTTGTTTCTGTTAAACATCTTAAGCCAAACCCGGGGTAAACCCTGATGACATACTTGTGACACAATCGGGGTAGTTTCCTCGGGCTTTTAGAGAATTCCCTTCCGAGCCACGAATGATAATATACAATCGTTTCCACAGGCTGAGTAGGACTCCTTGTGGGAAGTAATCATGTGTAAAATCAGTGGAGTGCCACAATTTAGTGCAAAATACAGATTATTACTACCTACTGAGCATCAAATGAATTGTTTCCCCCCTCCATCCAACAGCCCAAAACACCAAGAATTTCTGTTTACAGTCACACATGAAGAAGAAAAGAATCAAATCCTTGCAGCTGTGAAGATGCAGGCATCTAAAGGTTTTTGCTGAAAAATACATTGGATTGTGAAATAGTTGGCCCTCTAGTAATGAGCATTAATCACACTAATAATGCTGAAATAAATATTATTTGCTCAAGAGAGTGACATTCACCGAATCCTACAGGAAAGCATGCTGCTGACAGGTCTTCAGGAGAAAAAATAATGAACTTAATGGACAGTTGTGATGTCCTTGCTCTTGCTCATATTAGAGCTTCGGCATGAAAATTCAGGCCCACAGGCAGGTGTGGTGACATCATCCTGGCACTGAGCTCCCACTAGCCTGTGTGGCTCACTTGGCTCCATCTGAAGCCCTTACTGGTCTACTCCTTGTTTTTATCAAGCCGGTGCAGAATTAATGCAAAGTGACTCGGGCGGGGGCAGCTAGCAGCTTCACGGCCACACGTTTGGATACATATGTAATACACAGATTTGCAAAATTGTACATGCGATCGACCTCATAATTCACAAAATGACATTGTAACATAATCAATCTGGGGTTGTCCGGCAGCCAGAGACATGGCGAGGAACCTGCTTCTATTCTTAGGATGATTTTTTTTCTTTTTAAAGCTTGACTCCTTTGTGATCCGGGGGGTGACATGCTTTACCGGGTAGCCAGCTGTTCAGCAGAGATTTCCAAGTGTGCCTTTTCTCAGTCTCTTTCTTAGACGTAGAGACCGGACACAAAGCGTGGAAGGAAGACTATATCTGTACCAGAAAGTGTGAACGCTCCAGGGAGAGAAGGGTGGTGAAGTCTCAGTCTGAATATAAATTGGGTTTAATTCTGAAGGTGTCATGCTACGAGGGGAAAGGCTTAAAGTTGCCCTGATTCACTTTGTAGAAAGTGCATGGATGCAGGCACAACCTGCTGCTTTTATTGTGCATTTTGAGTCCCTTCCAGGAGCAGAGCAAATAATTTTCTCATGGCGGGGGGTAAAGACTTCTATAATCTCACCATCATGTTCAGAGAGTTGGCCGATGGCACCATAGTGTGTCGACATTTTGGAATCTCCTGTCTGAGTGGTTTTTCATCATTCGGCCCGCCTACTGCCGTCAGGGAAGGTAAAACAGCTCGGGCAAAGGCAAACAACATAAATAGCTTGGCACCAAACACAACTCTGGATAATTGAAAGTGTTGACAAAGTTTCAATAACTTTTGCATTTGACTGCGTGGATTGTTTACTCAGGCGGCTATTTTTTATATCAAAGTATGTATCATCCTGGACGATAATAATTGCACTATTTTAATGAATTATAAAATGAATTAATCAAACTTTATTTGTAGAGCACTTCTCATACAAATGCCTCACATAACCGAAGGAATAAAAAGTCGATAAAAAGGCAATAAAAACAACAACCCCCCATCCTATCCCCCTTTACCTCATAAATGCTTTAAATGGTGGACTCAAAAAAACAGGCACTAAGGAACTGAGAAAACGTTGTCATAAATCAATGTAATGAGGAAACACCAGAGGCTGTCAAAATTGATAAAAGCAAAAAAAAAAACAATAATAGTAAGTGAGGTCATAAATGAAAGATTAAAAAAATAAATCAAAATTCATGAATGCACAATAAGACAATAATTAAAAACGAAGCAATAAAAATAGAATAGACAAAAAATTTGAAATAAATGGAGAAATTAATACGTGAATTAAGTTTTTAAAATAGCAACGGTAATAAAAAAAACACAGAATTAATCAACAGACATACTAAAAAAATGAAAAAATTTTCATTTTCAGATTTCAGATTTTCATTCATAAATGTTACACACCTTTAACACTACAATCACAGTTATTGTTGCTGTGTTCATGTAGAACCTAGGAACACTTAGGTTTTATCACTCAGGGTTGACTTGAATGGAAAATATTCTTTTCCTAACCTTGCCAGCAAGTTGATTTCTCGCGATATTTGTGAGTTCACAAATCTCTCAAGAAAGCATCTTGTACCGCTCCCGCTTTCACTGTTCGGACAGAGCCAAGTTGGCACGGGCCAATCACGCAGCAGTATTCGTGTGTGGGGCGGGACATCCGGGTGTGAAGACAACAGCACCTAGACGACACCAAGCGCCAGTAGATCAAAACAAACATGGCAACGGAGGACAACGATTGTGTAGATGCTGCTATTAAGTCAGTTTTAGCCGAATCTCGTATCGCTTCTTTGAAGGAAGAACAACAAGAGGCTCTTTGCGCATTTCTGGATGGTAAAGATGTTTGTGCTTTTTTTACCTAGGGGTTTTGGTAAGAGTTTAATCTACCAATTGGCTCTGCTCGTTGTGAAGATCCCGCCATTGGCTAAAAACAAACCTGTCAGAGGCGGGACATACTGTTGCATTGTCCAATCTGTGCCTCTTTCCTCCGAAGGGATTTACATGGAGCGGTCCCAGATTGATATTGTGGAGTACTATCAAGTACTACACAATTATTTATCTGGCTATTGCCAGGTTATTCTTTTCCAGTAGCGACGCCCAAGATCAATGAAAAATGTGCACAGAAAAAAAAGATTATCTTACATAATATTTAAAGCTCTTAGTGTGTTATACGAACTTTCGAAATGTACAGCTACCAACTTTTCGATTATTGGAAAACTTGTTTTACCCCCTGGAGTGGATCTTGCAGTTAGAACATAATGAAAAGTGATCAAAATGGAATGCACCATTACATTGAATAAAATTACTTCTGAACTCTGTAGGAAACAAATTTGGATAGTCTAAGTACACAACTCCTCAAATATGACAGTGATCTTGTTGTTTTTACAGATTTAAAACTATAAATGTTGCACACTTTTAAAAGTACAATCACAATCATTATTACTGTCTTCTGTATTTTCGAGGAGCACACAGGTTTAATTTTTCAGGATTGACAGGGTCTTACTGGAAAAGAAGTCCCTGAAGCAACACCCAAGGTTAAAGAAAGATGAACACAGGGAGAAAAATGTAATTACCTTGCATAAGCTTTAAGCTTTTGAAGTGTTAGAGGGGCTATTTTGGATAACAAAGACTTTAGGTCAAGGCGTGCAGATTTTTTACTTTTTTTTTTGCATCCATTCAAAATATAGAAGTAGAATTTGTGAGGCTGATGATTGATTTTGAAAAAGCATAAGTTGACAACACAAGCAATGACAAAATACCCACAAAGCCACTGCTGTTCCCACTCTCCCCTGTAGGCCAAGGGGCCACAAATGCGGCTCGACACCAACGGGTAGAATAAACAGGCCTGAGAAACTGTAACGACTGTAGTGTTCTTGAACTCTGGCATCCAGTGTCATACTGAGAAAAGGGGCACTCGCAGCGCTTGCAGAGCCCGTTGTCAGGCTGCATCCACGAGGCTGCGGTGAGGTGAAGAGACAGGCAACACGCCAGCGGAGCGTCTCCAGCCATATGACTCAACCTGTCCCTGCGTGTTAGCCTGGCTCGGTCAGGGCCATGAGGGAACAAGGCCATTGGTATTGAGTCACTGACACACTGGACAGTCCCTAGATCAAGCACGTTGATGGGGGACGAAAATATTGGAAGCATTGCATGTTGTCATGTTCTCCCCACAAGTGCAAGGACAAGGGCTAACATGTGCATACATGCAGATCTTCCGTAATGCAAGATGATGATTTTGTGCTTGTATGTCTGCCCTCCGTCCTGCATTATGTACTCACCCCTCATGCCACTTACTATGAATATACATCAGCGTGCGAACTACAACAATGGCTTTAGGGGGGCTCACTTTTTTCACTTTTATGGTCAGAAACCACACATACATTTATAAGGAAATAGATTTGATTTTTTTTCATCATTATTCCTGTTATACCTGTTTTCAAGTTAGGTTTATTCGTCTGTTTTGTTTTGTAGTCGTTGCTTTCAAGAAAGTTAATTTTTTCAAGTTTTTGTGAAAACGATTGAATATGGGGTTGATTACAGTCATTCATGAACCATACATCAGTAGCAGCTTAATTTTATGCATGCATGATCCATGATGATGATGACATAGAAAAATAGAATAGCATGCCCTAACGTCCAAATTGTTCATTGTTTATTCTGGCTATATTGTGACCCTAAATAAAAGCTGACCACTGTTCTGTGCTATAAAAATCCTTTACTTGTAAACAATATAGGCCTATTTGTTACATGAGATTTCCTTTACTCTGTAGAAGAGCACCAACATGGCAGTCACTTCATGGAGCACAGGTTGCCTAAATTACCTATGGATTTGGATAGCGTCTCACCTGTTCCTTTTAAGAAAACCATAAGAGCGTTGCTGTCTTTTTCCTTTAGTTGCTTCTTGATCTTCTCCTGCTCCTTCTCCCTGGTGTTTCTGTCAGCTGGGATTGTCACATCTGTCACAATTTCCCTCCTCTGGCTCTTGTCAACCACCTCCGTGTCAGGTTGATTGACCAGCAGCTGCTTGTCAGTTTGGAACTTCAAGTCCCACAAGATCTGAGCTCTTCTGTCCACCTCTTTTGGTGATGTGTCCAGTAGGGATGTTCTGACCCTCTTAGTCTTACTTTCCTTTCCTGTTCATTATCCCAGCCACTTGGGCATGGTCCTGTCACATCTTGCAATAACACAGTGCTACTGAAATGGAGCACTGGTAGTGTCATCATCCTTTCAACAGCAGGGACATTTCTAATCCTGGTCATGTCATGTTTTCCGTAAGGGTCTCCAGGCTTTGACCTACCTCAGAACATGAGACAGGGAGAGCTTTAACTACATTAAACTGGCTCGGATGTCACCTAGATTAGCAAGATCGGCGTCAGATGTTTGAGGACCAGGACGGTTTGATTAGGTCAGAACAAGACGCACATGGACAAGGACTGAAAACATGGAATTACAAATATATTTTTGCCTACTTTTGTTCATATTTACAAAGATATTCAGGATCACAGTCAGTATGCATGTTATGGCAGTTTTGTAACTGTGTTAAATCATAGCCAATCAGCTTTCAATCATTAGCAGAATAATTGATCACTGTAAAAAAGAACACACACACACACACACACACACACACACACACACACACACACACACACACACACACACACACACACACACACACACACACACACACACACACACACACACACACACACAAAAACAACCTGAAAAGCACACAGCAGATTTGAGGAGCTTATCCTGAATACTTGTCTTCCTTCTGGCTTTGCCTGTCGTTCTGCCCTATCTCTGAGAAAAGTGATGGGAAAAACAGCAGAAGCTGATTGCATTGTCCTGTTCACAATACAGGCTAAATATAAAGTCTTACAAAGATCAGTCACCAGCTTCTACTTCCTTGTAATCAACTGGGTTTTTTTTAAATGCACTGGGATTTTGAGGACTTATTTTTTACCAGGTTCCCATGTTGTTTCTTCAAATGCTAGCAGACAGAGCAGGACTTCATGTGGCATTGACTAAAGGGGGAAATGCAATCTGCCTTATACAGTGGTACATAAACATTATGACAACTGGAATTGCAAGTCTGCATTAAAAAAATAATTCTGACGAGTCTGATTCTGCCATGTTTGCAAACTTGATGTTATGTACAAAAAAAATGCAATAAGTATGCTGTATTTCAGATTGTAGCCTGAGGGAGGAGATCGGCTAGTGTATATGTAACACTTACTCTTTATTTTTAGAATCCAGGGTGATATATGCAGGCTTGTGGGGACCCTTGAGATAACAGGTCCGAGGAGAATGGCAGAGCAGCTGGCAGGGTTCTGTTCAATGTCAGCATGTATTGGCAGTCAGGCAGTGTTGAGCAGACAATAATTTTTTAGCCATCCTGGCGGTATAACTCTATGGATATTGAAGGTTAATGTTGACCTGCTAAAAGTCTGTTTGCTCCTTTGTCTGCCAGACTGAGATATCTCTAGAACTCTATGATAGATTGGATAAGAAAGAGAGATGAAAAAGCAAATTTGTTTGTTGGTGGTTGGATCCCAGTGGGTATACTGATGTCTTTTTTGGTCTGTGGTGAAAATACTTTTTGTGCTGCAGGGAATTTTCTTTTGTTCCAATACTGCAACTAACAATGCCTTATTTAGATGTCTTAAGGTTCCCATGTGGTGAAAATCCATTTTCAGTGTGTTTTGAGGTTATATTCATGTAGATGTAAAATAAAAGCTGTAAATATATGAAAACATTCAGACTCCTAGCTTTGCAAGTCACTAAGAATGTTACTGAACAGCTACGTACCAGCTATTGAAACAATAGTCATCTACTAACAATTTTGCATAAACCTGCCACCTTACTGCTGCTTGCAATGTAAGCCATTTAGAATGAGCGGCACCAGGTTTAATTTACTCTCTAGAGCTTCTTCTGCTAACATTCAAACTCTGCTGCTGGCTGTAAAAGTGAGCATCTTCATGCAACTGTAGCATCTTAGAAACTGAAGATCCACTGGATTACTTTTAATATTAATTGCAATGTCATCACAATAACAGACAAGTCCCTGGTATCAGCACATTGGTCATTTAATGAGGGTTAATGTTACCGTTAGCTTTGATTGTCGTGCTGAGGGGCAATCAGAGATGGTGGAAACTTTAAAACTGATTTGAAGCCAATAAACTATTACTGGGTGCGTTAACCCTCCCGCTTTTTGCGCTCACTTATACTTTATATAGCCAATTTCCCAATACAGTTATTCTCATTTATATATATTCATTTGTCAGTCAGTGGCATAAATATGTATGGGATATATAGTAAAACAGTGACTGAAATGCAGCTCATTGAGACTACATGTTGGCTACAAAGTGACCACCAGTCACTTTGTAGCTCTTTTCAAGATGTGATTTCACACTGCTAAAGTACTGATTTTATAACCACAACATTGTCTAACAAACACACTGTAGACATGATGTAAAGACAATGGCTGTTCCGTGAATTTGTGGATGTCTTCATGCAAAGCGATCGCTTAGAGATAAAGTTAGAAATAATAGAAAATCCTTCAAGTCTGTGTTGACTGCTGTGTGGTCAATTGTTCAATCACAGATGCAGAGAGAGTCTTCTTCCTGAAAGGGACACGGACAGCAGCACTTTGACTGTATTTAAATATGATAACAGTAAAACAGCCTGTTTAGAGCACGGCTAAAACCGGGGGTTATGCAGTCATGGTGAAGTCAACCATGTTAAAAGACACATTCTGGAAACGTGTGACACTTTCATTAATTTGCTGAAAAGAGGCACGATATATGACCTTTAACATATCCATGGTGCTGCCTCACTCAGTCTGTAGCTTGCTAGCTGAGTCTCAATCTTGTTATTTTTTGCATGAATGTGCTTAGCATTTGCACCATGTCAACAGGAGGGATTAAAAAGGGCATATCTGTGCAGTGAAATTGAGATTTTTACAGTCACTGTGTAAAAACTCAAGGAAAACAAATCTAAGAATCTTCTTATGTGCTTGCCGAAGCAACAGAAACCATTTATGGATGTAAGTGTGGGCAGGTGGTTGTACATTTTGTGGGAGGAAGTGTACACGGGCATGAAGGACAATTTAGCTCGACAGTTAAAGCATCTATCTCTAATTTGGATCTTCCCCGGTGAGTTAAGTAGGGATGCTCAAGATAACAGCACCAAGGGCTCATTAACGTCACTTTAGACATTTCAGAGGAGGCGCTCTCTCCGAGCCTACGTTCTCCTGTCTTGAAGAGACTAAAGACACATGCAGGGACGTACAGGCACACTGACCCAAACGCTCACACACATGCCACACACATGCACGCGCACTCTGCAGTGGCCTGATAAGCCTCACGCCTCACCAACTGGCCCCTGCAAATGTCAGGCTGAAGCCATCTCCGTTCACTGATAGGGAGTGGGTGGGAGTGAATGAATCAAAATTTCCTTCAGTTGCATACACGAGAGATTACCTAAATTAAAACAAGTCTGCAGTAGACATAATCTTTCAAATCCCTCTACTTATACATGATGAAAGGAGGTACAGTAAAAAAAAAAAATCACAAAATATCCCCACAGCCAAGCCCAAGAGACGGAGCTTACGTCAACAAAAAGCAGCTTACAGCACTTCTCAGGGGAATACTTATCTTTAAACCCTGGACCTGCTTAAAGCCGAGAAGGACATGAGATGAAATGTGAGTCAAAGGTTCAGATGTTACTGTCCAGATGCTGTTTCATCACAAATTCAGACACCGGCTCCGGCGTGTCCTGTTGGGTGGCATGTTCAGCTGAAGTCACCGTCAAAAGAAAACACCCCTGCGGATGGGCTTGTGGTGCTTACACAAGCACAAAAGCTTGAGCGAGGATCACCCGGTTTTGCAGGACGAGGCGAAGATGGAGCCTGCCAAGAGAATTTCTCCACGTTTTACACAGAGGTTTCCATAGATGATTTAGAAGCTTACCGCTGTTGCCAGTGTTACTCTGACCTCAATAAATGCCTCAGAAAGGGACAGTTGGATGGCATCTGTGCAATACGATGCAATAATGAGTGTTATCTGCCAACATGGTACCATCACTGAATGACTTTGTGCTCTGGAAAAGAAAGCATATGTTTTATTACTGTTGGAGCTCTGGTTTAATGTTCATGATGTCTTTTATGTAAGAATCTTCTCAGTGCATTTGTGTGTCTTAAGACTACAGGACATGTACAGATGTTACAGGCTCTCAGGCCACGTTCAGTCCCGATGGTTTCAGCAGTGAAAGCTGTTTCTCGCAGACCAGGGGCGTTTGTCTTTGACGTCGTGACATGAAGTCTCTAATTTGAGGATGTGCTCATACACCCCGCGAGGAGGAAACAGCCTGTGCTAGTGCTCCACTGCCCTGTGGCTCGGGTGACCTCTGCTTATGCACGGACCCTCAGCCTTGATTGTGTCTGGAGGAATTCCGCTGTCTTAAGACAAGCTTACGTTTAGGGCTGGAGGGCTTCCTGGTTTTTACAGGATGCTGCGGCTAAACGGACAACAGGAAGCTAAGCGTGGCAACCTAACCTCTTTGTATCATTTAATTCAAATGTATAATATCCTACCAATTTACAGCTCACAACAAAATACAGCATATAATTGTGCTTATGTGGCAAAAGGTTACACTACATTCACTTGTATTAGCTGCAATAATAAATAGCTGAAAGTGTATTTGGCCATGTTTTCCATATTTGTGTCTTCATAACTTTTACTCTTGAACTCTTAACTTTTATGTTCCAAACTAAATACGACAATCTTGTGGCCCAAGTCAAAGGTGAATTGTGTTCAAAGATTTTGATAATATCAAAGTGACCACTGAGAAAACAAGAGAAAAAACCGATTGGTTTCTGCAGTTTAGGCCTGGAGGCTATTTTCTTGTCTCTGACACTTGTCGCAGTCACAGCAGAGCCTATTTGCCCTGGATTACTTTGCGGCACTGATCCAAGCTCTGTCATGATATGTTCTAACACCCATCGCCTGACTTTTCTCCTTCGATATCTTAGCATCTCCACACCCATTAGGGGAAAAAACATGTCTCTCCTTTGATTGTGAAGCACAATCATCTCCCGCTTCATTTGACATTTAACACAGCTGTGAATCCTCTCGTTTTCCCTCAGTGATCATGTCTGCGCTGATTGCCTCTCGCTGCGCTGGCTGCATCGCTCTCTTGTGTGTAACATTTGAATGACTAAAGGCCGGTTTTGCTGGAAAATGAGAGAACAGCTGATCAAGAAATAGATGAGGTGAGTGACATTAACCACATAATATGTGAGGAAATGCAGAAAAAGAGTTTTTAATGAAAAATCATGGACATTAAAAGTAAAAGCAACAGCAATAAATGCTCCCTAAGCCCACAAGTAGCTTTTTAAACTTTGTTTAAAATCACTTTTTATCATTTGTGGAAACACACACAACATTTCAACAGGTGTTGCATGCATGAATTAAATAAATAAATCTTTACAAATGCACACATTAACCATTACATGATGGAATTATACAACTACCTATCAGCAATTATATTATCTTAATGGACACACAATAGGATGTACAGTGTGTGTAGTTCTGACACCACTCTGACTGTGTTCTGACATCAAGATTCAATATCAAATTTACAGTTTATACACGAACAATAAGCCAAATATAATGAGCTGATATGACATGAATTTCCAAACTGAGACACATTACATTTTGTGACACCATCTGCCATTCAGACATCATAATCTCATTTTGGCATCCAGTCCTCGACAAATTAGCATTTCTTGCGACAAAATATAATTCCTCAGTCACTGATGCACAACATCATACGAACAGCATGAGAAAAAAAACATCCTCAACATAAATCTCAACAGCACATTTACAAACACTGCAGTCGGGATTTCCGGACTTAAATTAGAAATGACAGCTCAAAAAAACGATGGTGAGGCTTTTGCACTGTCAGAATTGTGACTGCGTTGCAGCATGACACATGGCAGTGAGTGACACTGTTACGTTGCGTGTGTCCATCAGAATAGCAGCATAGGCACCCTGCATACAGTGGAATGTATGGATGAGGAGGCAGACAGTTACCGATAACCACAAACCCACAGTCTGAGTCACCGTAATGTGTAGATCTTAAACTTCGGTGGAGCAATATGACTGTGGATCAGTGGCTGTGGGCAACTTAAACCTCACTGCAAGAGCCAAGTGAAAGTCAGAAAGTGAACGTCTGCTGGAAGAGACCTCTTCACCTCTGAGCCCATGTCCTGTCCAGTCTTCAGTCAGCATAGAGGATGAACCCTGAGAAGGTGCTGTATTTGTTGCTGTTGCCTCCGTGAGCTTTGCCCCCATCCAATTTTATGAAAACCTCATCGCCTGCATCCAAATGAAGTATGACACTGTTGCTGGCGTAGTCATAACTCTGGTCCTGGTCCTGGGCGATGGCGCTGGCCCTGACCTGGAATATGACACGAACACGCAGCCGAGGAGAGAGGAGGGTAAGAAATATGGACTCTGAAGAAAAGATTTACAATGAAGAGTTGTTATAATGCTTTACTTAACCAATAAATATCAGAAAAATGAATGCACTTATGATCATACATGATCTTTAACGAGGCCCCTGGGGTGTTAGACCTGATGATATTGAAAAAAAATAATGTTGCCACTCTTATTTGGAATATAAATGTGGCTCGGAAGCATCTTGTTTTCACACAAGAATAACAAGGAAGTGCGGACTGAATTTGGGAGTTTGTGTAAGTGTGTTCCCTGTGGTGAATATCTTGTTTTTCTCTCATGACTCAGTGGAAAGGGTCAGCCTTGAGTCAGTCTGCCTCTGAGGAAAGATGGGAGAGCACATTATCCCTTTGCCTCGTGTTTTCTACTCTTACATCCACCTTTCTCTGGGTGGAGTGCTGAAAATGTCATGTTTCCCCGAATATAAGTGTCATTGTGTCAACACGGGGTAATTATGGAGGGTGTTGGATGTGCAGCATCACACCCAAATCTCTTTGCACTTCTGTATACGGAGTGAAAGTTCCTTTTTGCGTGTAGAGTTTGCTACTGGAGGGCATATCCCTTCTAAGCTTGGAGCTAATGTGCGATGTTCTGGGTTGCCAGGTTGGCTGTCATGCTCCAACTTAATCGCGCCACACGTAAAACCTAATCCTTGCTTCAACCAGATTTTGGCGACAAGTATTAAGCTGCGCATAAATAAGAATGAAGAGTTGTCATTTGTGCCAATGCAGTACAAAAGTCAAGAGGTTGCAGTGTCTGAGAGGAAAGGTTAAGCGACAGATGACAGCATGATGATGGATATTTGAGACACGAAAGCGATGCAGACGAAACCCTCCCTGCTTTCACCCTCTGCTCTAACGTCCATCACTGACATATAAACACTACCTGACAATTTAATTCACAGTAGTTTAGTATCCTACTTAGTAAAGTGGCTAAAAGTGGCTAAAGTGTCCTGACATCACTTTTCCCTCCTTACCTAGAGTGCCCCTTTTACTAAATAAATACAACATAATAATTATATTGTAATAGTTGCAGTTGCTGCTGTTATTCTTCTAACAACAATGAAAAGGCCTGTCGAGCTACAGTTCAGTGAGCAATCATGTCTTTCTTTGCAGCATTAATTTCTGTCTATTTTACCTATTTTCTGTTCGTTTTTGTGAAACTAAACATTCTTTATCATATTGAAGCTGATTTGTTCAACAGTTATACTAGGTTTTGTAGTTGTTGTGCTTAAATACAAGTTTACACGGCAGTTTCGATCCTAATTTGTTGTAATGTCACACATAGACACCGTATTTGTGTTTGGTTTATGTAGGTAAGTGCATTTTAGTTGTTAGCATGGACCCGAATTATTAGATAGATAGGTATAGATAGATAGATGATTGTAAATATCTCTTAATTTAGATTTGTGGAACATTTTGTTTTGTAAATTGTCTTTTACGATGCTTCAGATGATGCCTAGCTGTTCAGAGCTGCGTAAGACACTGGATTAAGGTTGTTTCTGTATCTATAAAATGCACATGACTTCCCTTTTAGATCGGTGGCAGTCCTGTCTAAGGAGAGTAGAAATGCTGGATGCGGTTTCTTACAGTAGACTTTACAAAGCAATAGCATTGTAGTCAGTTGGACGTAAGCTGGTTTTGAGGACTTTAAATCGGGTTATATTTAATTTTCAAACAAAATTTAAGTGGATAAGTCTACTTTCTATGAGGAGGAGTGAAAAGTATGCTTTAAAAAGGGTGGTGCTTTCTTTTTATTGCATTGCTAGTCTTTAGAATCTGTGCATATATACTCCACAAACATACACACAATCAATCTTGACAAAAAAAAAAAAAAAAAAAAAAATTAATACCTATCTATCATAGTAGCTACATTTGTGAAACCTAAAGTGTCTGTTTGTGTGGACCTAGCCCTTTTTGGATGTGATTTTGTTGTCTTGGTTTACAGTGGAGGCATTCAGTTCCTTAGGGATAAAATTAGTTAAACGCCTTTCAATGTGATGAATCCAATATGGCAGCAAAATATGTTTAGTGTGGTGTATCCTGTGCACGCCATATGTTGTCCTTGTGAGAAGAAAACAATATTCACAAAAACTGATTTCTGTTCGTTTCACAGATATATTTGCAGTGCTGGATTTCATTATAATACGCCGGTGTTTCTGTTATTGTGTCCACTCTGTGCAGCCTGTTGCAGCCTGTCTGAGATGTTTTCAGAAAAGTGTTGAAGCTCAGATTTACATGGTGTTTGATCAGTGTCATCACCCGGGGCCTTAAAGACATTACAAAATTATCCATGAATATAGCAAATATCACAATTTGATATTGAAACGCTTCGGCCTGACAGGCAGTCTGATAACACATACGAGCACATCACGGTTCCATGAAGTTTGTTGTATTTCAAAGGGCACCAGCTTTGAACTAGCCACTACCCCAGGCTGTGTTTTGATGTGTGCAGAGTGAAGATAGCGCTGCACTCCTTCCACTCACTTCTACGTGTACATCACTGGATGTGTAATATGCACAGATACACAATCTGGCAGCGTGCCACTGTGCATTGTCATTATACTGAACTATAGCACCAGACCAGGTCAGCGCTAAAATCACGATTCACATGAATGCATGACTACTCAATTTATACTGCCAGTACACTGGTTACACTGTTGCCTGAGCATTTTGATGTGTGTTCATCCCAGTGTGTGATTCTGGATTCATAATAAATAAACGGATCATTCTCATCTGCACTTTTACCATTTCTTAGATTCAACATTAGATCATTAAACATAAGGAATTAAATGTGTAATAAAAGTGTTACCCACCAGACCATTTTTTATCAGATCAGCCCACATGCTGGTTCCATCTCCTCCCCTCATCAGCACATTGTAGATGAAAAAGTAGGTGCCAGGGATCTTACAGGTGAACTTGCCCGTCGCGCCCTCATAGTTACCACCAATATTAGTCACCACGTCATCAAATCGTAGTATGTCGTAACCTTCTTGAGGGTTTCGTAGTCCTGCGTAAAACGCCACCCGAGGAGTGGTGTTGTAAGTGGTTGTGCTGACTGCCCCTTTGCCCCCTAAACCTAGAATCCCCGTCCGTACGATGTCCACACCGTCTCCAGGTGGTCCCTTAGGTCCCGGTGGGCCGGGCTCTCCAGGTGGTCCCGGGGGTCCAGGCTTTCCGGGACGTCCTGGCTTGCCTTGTGGACCGTGAGCGCTGTAGGTGGGCAGCGGCGGGCCGATGCTGTGATCACTCAGATCTGAGTCGTTGTCCACCTGCAGGCCTGTAGTTGCTGTATCGGTGCCGGCGTGCACACCTGCCCCCGTGGTGCCGGTGCTGGGGAAGGGGTCACAAACCATGCGGCAGGTGCCCAGCATCTCAAAGTGGCTCCCGCTGTCATCCGAGCCGCCTGTGCCAACGGAGCTGACCAGCACAGGGATGAGGACCACCAGGACGAGGACCAGCATGACCCCCACAGCAGCTGCCACCAGGGTCTTCCGCCCGATGCTCAGCCGGGGAAGGGGCTGCGCTGCCAGCGTGGAACTCTCCGGGGTGGAAATGGTGACTGTGGGGAGTGCGTCCACCTGGCAAAACGCAGACTCGATGAGGATCTCCGATGGTGGAGATGGTGCCCAGGGAGAGCTGGTATGAGTGTGTGAGTGAGTGACAGAGCTGTGTAGGAGTAAAGAGAGAGGGAGTGGAGCAAAGGGACCAAAGTGATCAAAAGGAGAGAGAGATTGAGAGAGTGAGGAGAGAGAGGGGAGGAGAGGAGGAGGGAGAGAGAAAGACAGCTCGAGAGGAAAGAAAAAAGGAAAGAAGCAAGGGGAGGAGAGAGTGAGCAACATGCACTCGCTAACCATCTGAGTCAGGGATGTGGAGGGCACTTTCCTGCTGGCAGATGTGTGAAGCCAAGGAAGACATGAAGGAGTGGGCTATATAGAGCAAAGAGAAAGAGAGCATAATCAAATATCTGACTGGGAAGATAAAACAGAGACAGAGGGGAAAAAGAAAGTTTGTTTTGGATGAAAAGGAATCACTGCTACCACTGAGATTTATAGACGCCATTCTTTTATTAATAATAAACAGTTTGCATTGATTTTGTGAACTTCTGAGTCCAACATGACCTACTTGGAGACTTTTACAGTAGCCAGGTATAGATATGGATGTATTTAGATGTAGTCTTCTTAGATTTATATATTCATCGAAGTCAAAATGTGCATACTTTCCTTTTCTGGAATCATTCCAGTTGGGAAAGATTCCAGGCATGTGTGGTAAGTCGAGCTATGACCTTCACAAAACTGGGAAAATTTTAAAGAGAAAGTTCAGAATTTGTAAGCTAAATTCTCTTGTAATGGAAGATTTGTCTAATAATTCCCATAAGTATTAACTAACTAGACTGACCTAGTTATAGATGATAGCATGGTCATTTTATTACCTAAACTGGTGACTGTGTAAGTCTCAATGATTTAGCAGCACCTTTCTGGTTTCTAACATTCCTTTTTGCTGCATTTTTGGCTTGTTATAGCCACATAAGTTATTACTCTGCTTAGTTTATATGGCAAACATGAACAAATCTGTTGCCTTTTTTCACATCCAGCAGAAATTAGCATTCATTTGGAGTTGTGTTTCAACAAATGTAAGTCCAACATTCCCTCTTCTTTTAACTCTGTTCACTCCACCAAATCATGAGGGAAATGGCTGCCTCTTTAGCTGCTAAATGCGCCACATATGTTCACCAGCATACCGCCAGCTTTTGTCTGTTTGCCATTTGCCATCTGACCCATTGTTGTTATGGAATTATTTTTAGTGTGGCTCCGAGTGTCACAGCGAGCCACATCAACGAGTCTGGATTCATGAGAGGAAGGTCCTGGAACTGGCACACCTCAACAGTATGCAGCTGCTATAAATATCATTAATTACGCTTTCCCCTGCCATGGTGTCAAAATGATAGCTGTGAAAAGCTCCTATTAAAATATCACCTGCAACAACTTAGCAGCAGTGGCAGAAGGTCGAACAAAACAGGTAAAAGCTGCATAGGGATTAGCTAAGAAAAGCTAACTTTTTCCTCTAGCAGCCAGAAAAGACAGATTAATCTGGTGAGTTATATCTGTGGCAAAGGTTGCTGCTGAGATATGACATTTTTGTGTGAGTCTTATAGAGGTTTTGCTTGTAGTTCGCCTTAAATTGATGCTTTTATTATGTTTAACTGCAAATTATTACTTCACTAATTACTAGTAAATGGTGATTTTGTTCTGGCCTTAGGGATGCAAATATGAATGTTCTCTTTCACACGGTCCATTCACATGCATATTTGATAATGTTGAATGCAGGGAAAACTCAAAATTGGTTCCAAGTAAAGTAAACACTGCACATATATCACAAATATAGGCAGACTATATTGTGATCTTACTGAAAAATCTGTTTAGAGATAAAATAGCCAGAAACAAATGCCTGTTTTTGTTTTATCCTCTGAATTACAGCCTGAACACTTAAAGAACAAAAACATTAAATATCATGCACAATTTAAGAGTTGTCATTAGGAATTTGGCTCTAATTTACATAAAACATGGCCCATGATGGCCCAAAATAGAGACCCCTCAAAGAAAAAGTACGACAAAGTCTATAATTGTGGCCAACATGGATAATTTATCGTCTCGTTGTACTGTAACATGATATCACCTGGACCTTTGTACGCTAAGAAATGGATTCATGTGTCAGCTGGCTTTACTATTCAGAGTATTCCAAGTTAGGTTACATAATAGTTGGTGTTGGGCTTGGTGTCTAATGCTTTATGCTTGCTGGAAGGGAGACGTTTGAAAGTTACAAATGCATTTTTTCTAAAGATTCAACAATTTCACAGATAGTACATTAAAAAACACAACAAAATGTGTATTAAATCAGGCCTGCAACATTAAGATCATATTATGTTTATTTCCATTTAAGCTTGCTGTAGCCTCAATGAAGCACTGCTCATATTTTTGAGGTGCAATATGTTCACATGTCAACTCTACACAGAAAACCTTGTTCATTTTCTCTACTCTGTCACAGTTGAACCAACAGATGTAACCACAAAACATGCCAAGTCACACATGTGGTTATTGCAACTGAAAATGGCAGAATCTTCAACTGATGGGCTATTAAATTTCCATGAGAGTGGTATAGGCAGAGTTCTGAGAGTCCTCGCCACAGTTTTGATGCCGCTGTTGTCACAGGACATGACAATGGTACTGAGTCAGACACCTCAAGCAGTGCTTTCTTGCTGAGTCTCTCCAGCTGATGACACTATACACTAAATCAGAGAGATGGCCACTAAATCAGAAAGATGACCCCGTACTTACTGCTCTTTAACCTCCTTAGATCTTTTATTATCAAACATATTCTAATTATAATACTGTATATACAATTATGTCACACATATAAAAAGCATTGTTGCAAATACATGGTACAGACAAAACAAAATTGAGCAAAACTAAAAAGATAGCATTTAGTACTACTTAAAGTCACAAAAAGCACACATCAGTGAACACAAATACAGGATGTGGAGTTAATGCACCAGTTTTCGCAGTGAAAATAACTGACTGGGGCCCTTATTCAGCAGGGAATCAAACATGTAAATAAAAATGCATCAAAATAACACACATTCTCTCTTTCTTTCAACATATTTATATTTGAAAACTAGAAAATTCCATTGCTGTCTGAAATTGTGCAGTTGTCTCTGTAAAGTTCTTCATAATTACGTTTCCATTTGCAGACTTTAGTGCCCTCATGTGGTCTTTAAACATATCACAAAGCATTTCACCTCCACACAACACAATAACTACTGTATATTCTGTGTAGATGATCAGTTCAGTCACAGCGACCCATTAAGCTGCACGTAAACATGCACACTCACAATGGGAACTCTAACACACTAATGTTCAGCAGGTAGCATTTACCTTCATACTTTAGAATGCTAGCATGCATTAAATTTGCATTAAACATAAAGGACAGCTGAAAACAAAAACGCTGGGCACATGATGGTGATGATGACATTGGAGGAGAAGTCAGAGGTTTAAGCTCTTCCAGTTCATCCTGAGGTGGACCAACAACTTGTACAGATGACATTCAAACGAGGGCCTCTGGAGAGTGGATAATGGAGGCTTGTTAACATTTACCTGGTCGCACATCTCATTAAAGGTTGGATGCAAAAGGTCAGTCAAACTTAAAATGCAACTGCACAGTTGAACTCTGCCAGTAGTGGTTGCCGCTAGCAACAAAACTCCAAACAAGATTAATCAAGTTCACATTTACAGGCTGAGACTTGTTTCTGCAAATCAAATAAAAATTGTGAATTGCCATTGCAACTCACTATTTCCAGATGTGTTGCAACAAAACCTTGATGTATTTCCAGTAACAGTTAAGAAATTGTTCCAAATGTTGATGATCTAATGCAGGACTACACAGTAAATATTCTTCTATTTCTTAATTTAAAACTTGTGCTAAGGAATATATTTCATTTGAAACTTACTTAAACTGCAAATGACAGACCTTACAGTTGAGTACACTTTTTTAATGAAAAACTGATTTTAAAAGTAGGTCAATAATTCTTTCAATTGTTTTTCATTCTTGCTCGTTACAAGAATAGTTCTCTTCTTATAACTCAGTCTTTTGTTCTTGAGCTCAAAAGCGTTGTCCAGTTTAAAAATAGCAGGGGTAAAATAAAGATTCTCAGCTGAATAGTGATTTGTTCTGAGCCTTACTCAAAGTCAAGTTTTATCCAAATTCCCTTTGCTTGAAAAAAATTTATAAAGGACTTATTTTCACGCGACAACAACATAGCTTTAAATATCTTAAATTACATTTTTTTTTCTCTCTACTTTCAGACATTTGGACCAAATATCCAGCAGATCTAACCTCTGGTCTAGTCAAACTTGATGTCTTGGAACTTTAGACAAAAAAGACAACTGTCACTTATTTCATTTTGCTTCAGTCATTCATCTAAGCAAAAGCTGAAACATTCAAACTCCAAGTTCTTACCTGATCCAACAATTTCAACATTTAATGAGAATACACAGCATTTAAAACACCTTTGATATTTCTCTGCCACTGTGTTCATTTATTTTCATTTAGAGATAGTTGTGTTCGATAGCATGCTTCAGAATTATCGTCACAATGTATGAAAAATTGTGACATTATAAAAAAGTATTTTCCTTCACAACATATAATATTTCTTGTCATAGCAGGAACATCGGTGTCTGCCATTCAAAACCTGCAGTTACATACAGTCTGTGGTCCTCTTATTCATGGTAGAGTAATTTTTAGCAAGCATCATAAATGGAATTTAGCCACCATTATAACTGACATTTCCTCTTTTCCTGTGACAATGCAAATGCAATGTTTTCTGTGCAGCAGACCTTTATGAAAAAAAGCAGAGGTGTAGCTGGGCGTGTGCACAAAGCACAGGATGTTGAGGTTCCTGTTCTCACTTCAAGAGAGATTTGGTTTTCTTCATGTTAAGCCAAGGATTTTTCCAAAACCTTACACAAGTTTGTAAGAAAGCTGAGGACTTAAATCACTGTCTGGTTGTCAGACTCCACACTCCTGTGATGGCACTAACTAACCAAATGGAAACACATAATGAAACCCAACAGAACTTAACGTCAGTACTTAAGAAAACCTCATGTTTTCACTTGGATGGGCTTCAAACTGAACTCTGAAAACTAATTCAAGCAACGTCTTGCCATCACTTAATTAAATGCTTGACTGTACAGTAAAAATCTAATTTACTGATTTAGATAAACCTTTTACGTTGCAGACATTTTATAATGTGTTTGGTTGACATAATAAAGCTGGTAATTGCATCAACTTAAAATTGTGTCTAATTTAAATGCAAATTTCTGCTTTGGTTGATTTAAAACTAAATTCAAGTTGAGGTAAATTGGTTTGATAAGTTATTATTTTTTTCATTTTATTTTTAAGTCCTGTCTGCTATCTTAACGTGACTCAGACAGTTAAGATGGGTAATTAAAACTACTGTTGATTGTCGTGGAAAAGCTAATTCCCCAAACTCACTGTAGGTTGTTGATTAAACATAATTTCATTAGAAGTTGTCATAATTGAAAAAAGATTGATGCAAACTGTTAATTCTCTTTGTTGAGTCCAAACATTATTTTTTTGTGATGTGGCAACAGATGTCCTCTAATCTCAAATGCACCTCATGCACCACAGAAATGCAATTCCAGCACAGATTAATTATCTTTAGACAGAATAAATCTAACAAAAAAAACAAAACAAAACAGTGAGTGGGCCCTTATTTGCACAAATTATATTGACCAACCTAGCTTTAAAAGTTATCCTCATTTTTCCTGCACTGATTGCAGTTACTTCTTCGAACCAGCGGATGGCATCCACTGCTTGTAGGGATTGTTTTTTAAAAAAAGCAGTCAGCATCTTACAGTATTAAACAAAACTTCTGTCCGCACATTTTCATTTTAAATAACAATTACAAGCCTTTTCAATTGTTTATATAAAGTATCCAAGAAACAAGATTGCTTGTCTGGTTTTAGTCTCTTCATGTAAAACCTAGACTACACATGCTGTTTGCACTGCTATGTTAGAGCATTATCCCACTTGCATGCAGCAGCAGGAACCTGTCAGATTTTCTTATCAGCTGAGGAGCTGGACAGTAGGAGAAGGTGCAGACCACCCATCTCGAGCAGCGCTGTACATTCCAGCATGGACACATGGGACGGCTTGTCAGTAACTGGATAGCTGAAGAAGCAGCAGGCCATCTTTGATGTCTATATTCAAGATGGATCCTGCTAGAAACTGGTTTTATGTGACTTTTGGGAGTTGCTGGGTGAAATATAATGGGTGTCAGTGACAGTATGGTATAGTACAATCAGGACAAAGTCTATATATTGTTGAAATTCTGAGCTCTTCATTGACATTTGCTATAATAACCCCTTATGTAAAAGGATCGCATATCAGCCCCTTGTATGTTTACTCGAGGGTTCAAACGGAGCAGCTTCCTTGATTCTTTCTTTTTGGACTCTTCCTTTTTAGGCAATGGACTGCTGCCGTGTAGCCCCTCTTGGGATTCTGTGGGAATTCCTTAGCTGGTTTGCTTGGCAGTTGGTTTTCAATCCTCAAAATATTGTTATTTCAGGATGTGAGGCTAAAACCGAGAAGGAATTGAAAATATGTGGCATGCTGGGCCACCGGCAAGGCTGGATTGGAAACAGTTTACTGTGACTGGTGCTGTTTATAATAAGTGGGACAAGTATTTGGCTGATCATCTGGGGTCATTTCAATTTGTGTTGTGGTGTCTGAGTTGTTTCTTTATTTCTACTCCACTGCATCCAAATTGAGATGCTTACAGAGACTGCAACAGTGGTGGAAGGACTACAATAGTAGCCTACTGAAGACTGTGTATATTTTTGAGTGTTAGTTTTTTAGGAATATCCTGTACTATCCTGTTTGTTTTCGGTAATCTGATCTCCTGTGAATTCCAGCTTGGATCTCAGAGCTGGATGGCCAAAAGCAGAGCTTGTCTGCCTATTTAACACAGAGAGACTGGAATCCCGCTGCTCACTAACTGTAGACACATATTTCCCTTTTTAGGACATGAGGATCTATTACGTAATTTAGGGAGCACTCGGATCTCGAGCAAACTCGCCAGTGTGGGAGCGGGAGGGCCTAAAACGGAGCGGCACAGTGTCCGACCAATCAGAAGCCTGGGACGGTGCCCCCTCCTCTTCTGATTGGCCAGAAGGCGGAGAACGTCCGTTGACGTTTAGGTTGCTCGCGCTTCCACTGTATCTGGGAGTTTTTCTCGTTGATGGTTTCACGGCAGTAGTTTGTAGTCTTCACACCAGAGGGAGAGACCGTCCTGGATAAGAACAACAACAAAAAAAGGCTGCTGGGATTGTTTTAGGCTTTTGTAGCAGGAGTCTGGGAGAAAACTGCCTTGGGTAGTAGGATATTTACTTGGAGAGTGAGCTTAAAGTTGTCACCATGCCGGTTTTTCACACGAAGACGATAGAAAGTATCCTGGAGCCGGTGGCTCAGCAGATATCCCATCTGGTGATAATGCATGAAGAAGGTGAAGTTGACGGAAAAGGTATCCCGGATCTGTCGGCGCCGGTGGCTGCCGTACAGGCGGCCGTCAGCAACCTTGTTCGGGTGAGTAACTTCACCTTCTTTGTAAAAATGTGTCTGGGATACTCGGACTAAGCTCGGCGGGTTTTGTAGGCTACCTGTCGCTTCATCCCGCACCGAATTCCCTCACTTTAACATTGGAAGCTAACTTAGCAGATGTAGCTAGCTCTGTCTTGTGTTTTTTAGTGGTAGAGAAGATATGTAGATGCTAATAAACTTTCTTGAAGTTATTTAGACTCGGGGCAAAGGGCAGTGACGCCCTTTTCCCCTTGAAAATATGCCCTGCCTCCTCAGGAGCTGACTGCCATAGCTCGACGTAGGCACTGCTGTAATGTGTGAGGCAGGTACAGCAGCAGGCTACAGTTAATTACTTTTTAACCTCATCGGGTCCCTTCACAGAACAGCTGCACCCACATTAATTGATTTTGAAGAGTAATGCGAACTAGATGAACCTTTAAGATTTCACCTGACACATGTTCACTAAAATCAGTCTGTGGCACAGATTTTTGTTATGCCCATAATTTGCATCTGAAACAGATCACAGTATCACTAAACAGTAGATAAACTGAAATGCTTTATGGGTCACAAGGTACAGAAGTGATCGTTCATTCATTTCATTCATTAATACCCTTCATTGTATATGTCTATCAGCTGCTAATGTGAAGAAACTAAATTCAGAATCCACTGAGGATGTACAATTATGTGTCAACAATATTAACTTGCATGCGTTCTGATGTTATATTAAACAGATTTATGTCTTGATATGTAATCTCAGCTGGATCCCTTCTGCAATATCTTATTTTGATAGCTGTCAACAAAAAAACGTGACCCCCATAATGTTTAGATGTATCTTATATTTTTATTGCTTTGGCTGAGAAAGTGGTAAAATATCTGCTTTTGTGCTGTCTGTGTAATACTGCGAAATGGCATTTTTAGGTGGTTTTTTTTCCCATACTTAAAACCTCACCAGCACTGACAAATCTGATTGGTCAGATTCTCTGAGTAATGCCCTGACATAAGAGGGAAACTGCTATAAACAATCTTACTATGTTAAGAAACCATGATGACGCATCGGGACCCACAACCAGTCATTGTTTCCTGACCCATGACCTACTACCTGAAAGTGTATATTTTAGCCAAAATTGTTAACTTGCTAACAATCAAACCTGACCAAAAATACAATCTTCTTGGCACATACACTAGTTGTAATTTTGATTCTTTCTTGACGCGCTATGGAAAACGTTCATACATAGTCACATCTAGTTGGTGCCCATCATGTTTTTCTACCCACACAGTAATTAAAATGTCTTTGGACCTATTAATTATGAATTTGCAAACTTCTTTTTAAATGACATGCTACCCCTTGACCAGATGCAACTTTGGTTTTAGGTATTTTTAGAATCAAAAATGATGTAGCCACAATGGCGTTCCTGAAAACCACATTGTAACTATCATCCCAGAAAGTAAGGAAATGAAAATGTTGTTTCCTCAAATTTTTTCCTGAAATGCAAAGCAACACATGGCAAGTGTCCTACTAAGGAAACTGGGAGATATGAGTTGTCTGTCAGATACTGTGGCTCGCAAAGAAAGGAAGTGGTACAGGCTAAATTAAGGCAGACGTGGTTCCTGTGAGTTGTTCACTCTTTCGGCTCGGTCATGCACTGAGCCCCTGGCAGTTGTTGGGCGATAAATTTGGTCAATTACTTTGGCGTCAGCAAAGGAATGTTTCATTTAGAGAGGTTGCCTACTATTGGCTGGCAATTTATTTATTAGGTTTTATGGTCTGTAAGTATGTCAAGCTGGTTCACCTCATTCTGTGCCTTTGTTTTTCCTCAGTGCCAACTATCACACTACAAGTATGTACCTCATTGTGTCCCTTATTTATATGTCTACATCAGCCAGACTACCATCCTCCAGAGGGGCATTATAGAGAGGTTTGTTACATTTATGTTTGACAGAAGGCCCTTTCCACCAACAGTGGATAACACATTGCTCATTGTAAAGTCATAGATGTCAGGCTATTGTAATGCATCCTTATTCAATTGTATGTTTTGCTTTGTAATCAATATTAAATACATCTGCATGTAAAATTGAGTCATTATAGATGCATGTCCGAGTTTGCCTTTTAAAGGAATTGTAATGATGGGCGTGTAAGGAAAATTAGACACAGTACTTCTCAGTTTAGATAGGCAGTTCATCCATGCATAGTTGCACGGCTTGTACACAATAATATAGATGTTTTTCAGAGCGTATTTTTCTAAATTCTGCAGGCTTTAAACCACAGTCACTGTGGAATAAATAATATTGCACACAGGAGATGAAGACGCTTTTGCAGTGTTGCAGCAGTTAAGTTGTAAACTTATAACTGCTAGTGCTAAGGAAGTACAAAGAAACCAGTGTAGATATATCCACCAGAGTTGTTGTTGTTTCAGTAGTCTGCTTATTACCCAAGCCAATATTGTGCATACATGATTGGAGGTGTGACATGATTGTTTCCTAAAGTCTCCATTTTGCATGCACAGAAACACACAAATCAGAGTTTTGGAAAATCTGCTCTTTAGAAAGCGTTTTTGACCATATATTGAAAACATGTAGATTGAATTTAACCCCATAGTTAAATAGTTTTTACCACAAGAACTCAGATAAATCCACTACATATTGCCTGTCTAGTTTTTGTAACTTGCCAGCAAAGAAAATATAACGTTTAATAGATAGAGAGCCAAATATGAGGGAATATTGGGTTTAGATTTATCAGGTGGACTCTTGACTTGTGCTGCTGGATGTGTAAATTTAGTCATTAGTTTTAACATTAGAAAGGGTAATCTATATATCTATGAGATGGGGCTGCATTAAAAAATAACCCTCAAATAATCAATCTGTCAGTGACTGCAGCCCTATAGTCAACCAGTTCCTATGCCACCAAGTGGGGAAGAAATAATCAAATATATCTTTGAATATAGGAACCTGACGCTATTGCTGATTAATTTAACATGAATACAGTCAGCACGTCCTGAATCATGAAAATGGCCCGTGCATTCTTAACCGTCTGGGGCTGAAAGGATCCAGGCTCTCTGGATATGCAGAATTGTGATCAGATGTTTCCAACAGTGGCATGAAAGAATACAAGAGTCTGTAATTATTTCCAGTTGCTGTAGCAACATTACAACATGTACAGTGTTATGAGATCATTGAAGTTAAGGATCAGATATAATGTCTTCTGGTTTCAGTCCAATGAGTCATACATTGCAAAGCTTAAATGAGAAGACACACACTGTGACTGTTATCTTTGACTTCCTCTCAGATAATCTAAACTGACCTAGATTACTTTCTCACCTGTTTTAAGCCAGTTTCTGTAACAAGGTCTCTTTAGCAAAGTAAACATCTAACTGGAGAGTAAGTCACTGTTGAGGAAATGATGATCCTAGGGAGGGAAAGGGATGAAACCTTCTAATTGCATGTCTTCAGACATTGTCAGGATGGGGGTTGTGTCAGAGAACAGCTTTTCACCTCATTGTCCATGCTTTCCAGAAAACCACATGGTTTGCAGACTTCCTTCTTCAAGAATTCTGTCCAAGATTTCCAGAGTCAGAAGCTTGAATACAGCTCATCAAGGTGGATTTGAAATGACCTAAAAATCTGACAGAAATGGGCTTACAGTTGATTATACCTTTCAAATTGCATATTTGAATAGTTGCGTTATCTGATTTCCTGACTAAGCACCTTTCAGGATGCTGAGGAAATCTGGTTTAAATGTGCAGACATTTAAATTATTAATTTTTAAGGACCTAATCTTATTATTCCAGTTGCATGGAGATAAAAGTGCAGCCCTTGACCTAGTATTGTTGGTGTAGCACGGCCACAAACCACTGTGAGTCATTTGCTCATTTAACCAAGGCCCTTCAGTAGTGCTCAGCATCTTTGACGTGTTATTCGTGATTGAAACAATGAGCTAGACCTCAATTAAAGATGAATGTGAGGAATGTGAAGAATTTCCAACAAGCTGGAATGTATCCCAGCTCAGAGGGGGGTTGGGCTGACCCTTTGAGTGAGCAGACTTTACTGAAATATTCAGAAAGATTATCAGTTAACAAGCCTTTGCATAGAAAAGTCTGTGTTCACATGACAGGAGGTCAGCTTTGTCTGTGCCCGTGATATCTGTTTTCCTCTGATAATGCAGGATGTGGTGAGCTGCTTTGGGTTGGCTGAAATAATGTGAGAGGCAGTGTGTTCAGTTATTGTGCCATAAGCAAGACTGGCACTTATTGCTCAAGTTGCTGTTGTAACAATGACATAAAGTAAGAATATAAGTACCTAAAAACCTGCTGAGTTGTTTATCAACCAATGCCAATGTTACCTCTTTAACTTCATTCACATGTAATACTTGGGATTTTTCTTTGTTTTTCCCCCCTCATATTTCTGTCTGGTTACATTGTCAAGTTGAGTTCATTTTGCTAAAAATCTTTTAAATGTCAACAATCTTATTCCATCTGAAACATTTTTTCCTATGCATGCTGCAGTTAAGTGGACTTACAAATGTTTATGTTGTATATTAAGTTATTGTTGAGAGTTTAAATATCTTCCTTCTGTGATAAATGGCAGAACAACATGCTTGTCTGTGTCAGCAGTCAATCTTTAGAGTGAGTTATGCAGGCTTTTTTTTTTAATGAAAGGCCTGTTGTACTTCGTTATTTTTATAGCTACTTTTTATAGGCGTGGGATACAAATAAAGAATGCCAGCGATGTAGGGTCCTGGAACATATAGAGTCATGAAGGTTTTTCATCCTGTTTGCACAGATCACATGACTGGTGGAGACTGTACCATCACTCCTTTATAGTTGCTGTTTGTATGAAAAACTAGTATCTTCTGCAATGTTCTAGAGATTACAAAATACCACTGTGCTTTATGCAACATCAAAAAAACGCAGTAAGTGGAAGTTGTGCTCAACTGTAGTCTTTGAGTTGTGTGAGACATACTTCTTATTCATTCTTTACAAACACACTTGGAAATCTTCAACAGTTTCTTAAATGTCTTTAAACTTTGAGAGAAATAGAGCAGCTGCAATGTGAGGAAGCATCTGATTAGTTTGTAACGAATAAAATGGGATTTGATCTGGATTTGATGAGGTATTGAATAGTCATTTTAGTCACCTTTTTTGTAATATTATACAAATGGGAAGCAAACGTATTCATTAACTAAAATGCTTTAAAGGAATACAAAAGAAAACACTTCCTATTACCTGTTGCTCAAGCTTCCTGCACTTTGTCAAGGGAAACCATTTCATGCAGCTCACCATTGAAACCTACGTCTTTGTAACAATACAAGGAATGTGGATTCAGAAATTTTAGCTATAAGAGATCTTCACAGAAATAAAAAAAAAATGCTATGGACATGTTATGGATACTGCACTTTTAGCCTGATGGAAGAATTGTTAGGATAGTGGGATGTGGAGGAGGACTCTGTTAAAGAGGAAATACTGGAAGCCAAATCAGGAAGACCCAGCAGCTGTTAGCCCCACTAAGAACAAGAGAGTGGCGCAGCGAAGGGAAACCCCTTTCCCTCGACAATGGGATGTTTATGGCTGCAGACCATGACAAAGGACACGATGCACCGAGGCCGTCATTTTCCTCTCTAAAAACTCAAGTTTGAATAACTGAGATAAAACGCTAATTTAACTTGAACTATTCTGAATGCGACCCATGTTCTAATTTGTAAAAGCTACTGTCAGTATTACTTATCTTGATCCCATGCTGGATTTGAAATTAACGAGGTACCAGCATTCTAAACCTGAAATGTGGATAGCGTACTATTTCAAGATTCAGGGCACAACTAGTGAAGAGGTAGGAGTTTTTATCCAGCTGATATAGACCACAAAAGTATGTCACTGTTGGAAAGGACTGTTTTACTGCTTTTATTGGTCATAAAATGTGATTGCATCTTCATCTGAATCACAAATAGAGACTAACAAGTCAGTAACACAAAGAATTCCAGTCATTTGTGTCAGAAGTCAAACATTCCCAGTGCTTTTGATTTATAAACTGGCTTAAGGCACCTTTAGCTGGAATGTTCTGAAACTAATGTTAAGGAAGAGCGCTGATCATTCTTCATAACAGAATGCTCAGTTCAATCATTAGAATGCCTAGTGTCTTGACTCTGGCACTCCAAAATGTGGACAGTCTTTGTTTCAAGTCATTATTCTTTTTTAAAGGTCATTTTCCTGCTCCATCTCCCAGTTTCTATTGAGTCGCAGCTGGTGTACAGTAGGGATGCACCAAATGATGCATCGATGCATCGTCTGAGCACGACACGCCATCAAAAGTGGAAGTGAGTGTGCAATGCAACAGAAATCACCGTCCGACTGGAGCGCGAAACGTGGACGGACGTCTGCGCTGCATCGTGCTTATGTACGCACGATGCAGCGCGGACATCTGTGATCTATCGTAAACGCGGATGTCAGCGTTTACTATACAGCTGTATCTAAACGCAGACATCGGCGCTGCATCGTGTATACATAATGCATGATGCAGCGCAGACGTCCGTCCGTGTTCCGCGCTCCAGTTAGACGGTGATTTCTGTTGCATTGCACACTCACTTCCGCTTTTGATGACGTGTCGTGCTCAGACGATGCATCGATGCATCATTTTGCATCCCTAGTGTACAGTCACCCTGACACTATCCTGTAAGATACCTTCATAAGTGTATGAATTAAAGTGGTTCCCATGATGGTGACAAGCAGTCCAGGACTAGCAGCAGGAAATCACGCTGCTACCTCCACCATGCTTCACCTCTTTGATGATGTTTTCATGTTGCTATACAAACCAAGCAGTTATTTCTTAGCTTTATCAGTCCATAAAACATTTTCCCAGGAATGTAAAAGTGCCCTTTGGAAACTTTCAGGCACACAGTTGTTTTGTATCATTTGCCACTGATGTCATGCCTGTTCAGTAATTTAGTTATGGTAGACTCATGAGAACGTACTGTAAGCTTCTTGTTTTTCGTTCTTCTTTTTACCTAATTTAGCGTTGTGCACTGTGCCTTTCTAGTAATTTTGCTGTACGCCTGCTTTTAGGAAGAAAACTCAGTACTAAATTGTCTAAGCTCTTGGAACTCTTTCCAACTTTATGCAAATTATCACTTTATCTATTTTTGGTGAGGCATGGTCCACATCTGCAAAAGAGTGTTTTCTTCTATGTCAAAGCAACTCCAACCGGCACCTCCAATCTTATTTCTTCATTCATGTTTGCTACCTCCACCCTGCTTTTGCAGATCTTATCAACATAGGGGTTCTCATGCTTTTTCTAACTTGTGTTTTTAACTTTTACATGATGTATTCAGCATGGCCAAGAACAATGCTTGTAAATTAGTTTGTTGATAATTGTTACTTAGACTAATTTATTTCTAAAAGATTAATTTACTTCTTTGGTGCCCCTGTACTGGACTGCACATAGCAGCTGCAGATACTTGTTTCCTCTCGACTTTTTTTTTAAACAGGAAACAGGCTTTTTTTTTAGCATTCTGTATGGTTGACTGCTTTCCCAATTCAAGCATTACCCTAATTTAGATTCAGTGACTTTTATATTTTGCTAGTTTCTTAAATTTTACATGCAGTAGCTGAGTTGATTGATAGGCTCTGACATCTGAGTGAACGCTTTGTAGAAAACTAATTTGTCTATTACATGTGTGGATTATGTACTTTTTAAATTAATAAAATAATTATATTTTCCCCCCGCGTTTAAATTGAGGTTTAAATATTTCAAATGTAGTGCCCTCGTCCAACAATGCACAGAGGAATTTAGATCCACCAGAAGGTGACAAATCAGTTTATGTATTGAAACACTTAATTTGTTGGCTAGATGTGATGTTACCTTCATAGCTGTCGTTAAATACCATAAAAGTTATCCGTTGTTCTTGTAGCCATCTCTGCTCTGTGGAAAACAGCTCACTTATGACCAGACTTCTATTGACTCACACTTCTTAAGAGCAGGATTCACACTGACGCTCCCTAGTAACTCTGTACGACCTGTGAGACTCCTGCAACATGAGATATCTAGCTGTGATATATATTTTCTCTAGCTGAGCGGCCTGTTTTGCTGTTTGATTTGTGACTTTCATCACCTTGGACACTCTGTGTGCAGCTACTTCCTGAACCAAATTATTAAACCATGCTTGACACCTTTTGACAGATGCATGATAAAGGCGTTGCCCTTCAGTGCAACCTCTCTCCTGTCCCTGAGTCATTATTAGTCAAAAGCCATTTGATATCTTAGAATGCAGCACTTGCTGCTTCTCAGACTATTGATCAAAGGTACCTAATGGAGTGCTATGCCATCAAATTCTCATCAGATTGCAGCGCAAAGTCACTTAGAGGGGAATCAGTGTCTCACACTGTGAGGAACTAAACCTCTGTGGAGGATAAAATGCAGTTTATTTTCTGCTGTTAAGGGCAGTGGTGTCACTGCTTGCCAGAATTTTGCCATCATAGATCTTTGTGGTCACCATGACTAACACAGCATTGTGCTAAAACTGCCCAACATGTGAAAGGCAGGCTGTGTCTTGGCAGCCTCGAGGCTTTCAGAGTGGCCTTTCTTCTTCTAGCAGAGCGATGGGCCGCTGTCAACAAAGCCATGTCTGTTCTAAAGGAGCAGCCACTTTATCAAGCTCCTTCACAACACAGGGTTTCCACACAGCGCTCTCGGACGGTAAAAAGAGTGGCAGTATTTCCACTCCAGACACAAATGGTGAATGAGACTGACAATCAGAGGCGTTGTAATGGCAGCTTGGAAGAAGATGACACAGAATCAGTGAATGGTTTTAAAAAGAAGGTGGAAGTGAACAGCTGCTCTTCCTTAAAGCGGTTTACTAGAATCTATTCAAGGAGCAGTTGCATTGTGGTTTGGGTTGTGAGCCTCAATTCTAAGTATAAATAAGTTAAAACTGGACACTCATTTATCTGTGTCTTCCATGTTTTCTGTCTTCACTGTTATCTACAAAATGCAGAACAATATCAAAAAATGCTACATTTACTAAAATTCAGTGAGAAAGCTTCTATCCAGTTTTATATAACTAACTTTAATATCTTTGGATTCAGGGGCTTTTGGTCAGACAAGGCTTTCAATTTGTTGCCATTCAAGTGTCTGAGAACTCCAGATAGAGATGTCACTTTCTTCTTTTACTTCATTGAAGAAACTCCTAATATTTTAAGCTGAAAGAAATCCAACAGATAAATCACGAGTCAAATAAACTTTAAGTGCGGCCCTAGTGTCAAACACGGTCATCGTTGGTATCATGAGAATGTGGGGTAAAATCATGACAGAGGATCAGAATAGTAGAGAAGGCCAAGCATCTCAAACTGCTTGACAACAACACTTATAAACTAGGGTCACAGTTCTATTTTTAAAGCGAATTGTTTGGATGAACTTCAGACAACAGGAAGAGGCTTGACAAGGGAGGAGGAAAAGGAAGAGAGCGATGACATGCTGAATCCACTCCCAAAACCCTCTAATCTGCCTAGTTTCAGAGACTCCTACATGGTGCTTTGGGGAGAATATGACTCAGCGCTCGTTAAATGCAGCTCAGCTTCTGGCCTCCACATTTCTGTTCTATAATGCCGTCATTTCTTCTCTTCTCCTTTGTGATATTTTGGTCATGTCTAAACTTGACTTGATCGTCTATAAATATTTGTGTTAAGTTGGGTCTGTGCTGAGATTACACAAGCAAATGTAGCTAGGTTTTCAGTCTGAACTGCAGCTCAGTACCTGAAAACAGTGGTTCCCAAACTTCTCAGTTTCCCAACTGATGATTGAGACTTGCAACTCTTGCTGTCCCTAGAGCTGGTTGAAGCATGCAAACACTGTCCACAGCCGCTCACAGGCACTAACAGATCTATCCAAACATTATTAGAATGACACCACAAAGAGACATAGCAACCTAACAATTAAAATGCTTTCACACTAATTTGATGTAGGCTATTGGCAGGGTACATCCGTCACAGTAATCTCCGTGTTTAAACGTGTTGAGAAAACACAGTATTTAGGAGCAACCAAATTAAAAGTGATGTTTGTGTACTCTTTATAGTTTTTGGAATAATTATGGCTAAAATATACTACTCCTTATCTTTACATTTAATTTCATCTGTTGAAAAGATGTTGTGCCCCTCTTAGTGTCACATGACCTCCCTCAGGGCAGCCCTACTCCTATTTTAGGAAGCACTGCCTTGGATAAGGTGTCCCCCAAGATCAGAAAGCAAAAACAGCTACAAAAAAAGAGAACATTTTCATTATCAGTTGATCTAAAGAAGTTTATTTATTGTGCCATTTTATAAAATGCCAAAAATATAAGCTATGAGAGTTCAAAGTGACATCTTCAAAAAGACTAAGTTTGCCTCAACAACAGTTTAAAGACACACAGATGTAGAAAAGCAAACAAATTCATAGATGGTATAAGCATTAAGCAGGAAATGGTATTGAGTTCCTATTTAAAGCCTTTGGTGTTTAACTGACTGCCAAAATTGACTTGCTTTGCTGCTGTTGCTATAACAAATCAGTTAATCAAAACACTGTTTAAGTGGGAGTTTTTAAAGTAATTTTTTCCAGTTTAGTGTTTTTACTGGTGTGCAAATGATACATTTCAGAAATATGGTGCAGATTTTCATGACTGGAACGTTATCCTGAGGGAAATGTATGTCCAGATGCAGCTTATATACAGTTTCCAGAAGACAGAACAAAATTTAAATGCACTCCAACAAAGTGAAACGTTTGCGAAATGCGAAACAGCAACAAAAGTTGAACAGGAAAGGACAGCTTTTAGTCGCTGTCAGGGTGGCATATATGCACTGTCACTTCTCTCTTAAGATGGACAGCCTCCTGTGCAAAGTTTTAGTTTGGCACAACCTTTGGCCCTAATTTACAACCTCTGAGTTGCTCGCAGTCCCTCAGGTGCAGTGAAAAGAGAGTGAGGAGATGTATGTCTGCTCTGCTTCATTACTGCTCCACGTCAACCATCTGGAATGGGTCTGCTTCTGCCTGTAGCCGACACGTTGACAAGCCCTCTGGGAACGCTCGCTGTAGCATCAAAACTGCATCCTGGATAACCAAAGTGAAGGCACAATGCACTTTTTATTGTTTCCAGTGGGGCTGTTTGGTTATTTTTGATTAGCAGTTGTGATCACTTCACTGTCACTGAGGCTGTCACCATCAGTTGATGAATCATTGTGATACAAGAAATGTGACTAATGATTTTATTGTGTTTTTCTGTTCATTTTATGCCTCTCTTAGTTTTAAATTAGTCGTATCTTCACATTTGACTGTTATGGTTTTGCCGCAAATCCTTCAAATTAATGTCAGTTTGATGCCTACTGAAATGCAATCAGTCACTTATAAAATTCACACACCTGACATAACCAGTTGATGCCATTAAACTGGGGCACAAATGGTGGAAAATAGCATTGAATTAGTGATTGAAATACATTTCTGTTAGTTTTGTCCAGCTGCTTATATACAGACGAATGGAAGCAATTCTTCCGATTGTGCAAAATGATCCTGGACATCTCAAATAATTGCAGTCAGATCATTACATCACACTCAATCTTATAGTTTCAACATGTAGTTTATATTCCTTCAAAATTCTATGTCAAATCTAAAAGTACAGCTCTAGCGTTTCTCTTTTTGGCAGTGATGCAGCTCATTTAACCCCGTCAGTCAGCGTGATCCATGCCCTCACTATGAACGCATGTGATCTCTCACCCATGGCAGCTCAATGTGGGTGAGTTGTGTCTCCCTACAGAGCTGAGGTCATGGTGGGGGAGGTGAGTCATTTTGGCATTTGAAGGAGAAGAGGCGTTCAGCTGCTTTACACATTATAACTGCGCCGAGGCCTGGCGTCCCCCCCAGCAGCTGCCTCGTCGAAATAATGGTTCAGCAGACGAGTAACAGGACATCATTCTGGAAAACTGCATGATTAAAGACAAAGCTCCCTTAGGGGGAACATTGTGGTAACAGAGTTTGAACTCACGCATATGACATGCTATTGATGTATGAAAATGTGCTCCAGTTGCAAAAAAAGCCTTGGAATAGACCTAAACTTGAGACGTTACTGAGCCAGTACAGCTGGATCGACTGTTCTGAAACTTAGTGATGGAGCTTTAAGTGTTGACTGATACAAATCCTCATGACTGATGAAGGAGTCATTAGGGCTGTGGTGGTGGGTGTGTCCTATCTTCACTGTTTGCAACTCCTGGTGTCATCTTTTCACAGTTTTAAATATGATAGCTAACTGGCTTTTTATTTTTAAAGGAAGAGCCTGTGGCAACTTCTAACAACAGCGTGAAAGTATTTTATAACTCCTCATGCAATGGCATCTAATTAGCAGATTTTGGCTTTAATATAACTTTGTGTCTGGTCAAAATTTGTTTTGGTCATTGCTGATGACAAGTAATGGTTTTACATTGCTATAAGACAGAATGCATTGTCATAACACTTACGCCATGGTAAATTATCAAATTAAACATTTGTTTGTGGTCAGCATAGCTGACGGTTGACGTTAGCATCACACAATGGCAAGTGTAAAGTGCTCCGCTAATTTCTGTAGTTAATGCATTTTGAGATTGTTCACTGATTCAGACCTGTCTTTGGAGGCTTATCTCTGTGTGCTTCCCACCACAAAAGAGAAGTCTGTTACCTGTGGCCATATTTAACAATGTTTCTCAATGCCATTCATCAGTATTACTGGTACACAATGCTTTTGTGTGTGTGTGAGGTTGTGTGTGAGGCATTCAGAGAAATGGAGCGTATGAAATTTCTGCATGAAAAGTCTTGATTCATCTGAGTATTTTGCCAACAGTTTAAAGCTGACTGTCCTCATAGCAATTTTTCTGAACCTCAGCATCTTTTTCTCAGTTGTTTCCAGTAAAGACAGTGCCAGCGTCTTACTCAGAGCAATTCATTTTTTTTGTGCGCCCAAATGGAGAGTTTCTTGTTTAAAATCTGTCGACTTTTCAGGTATTCACATCTATCCCAAGCTGTACATTTGGTCGGACAGAAATGATCACAACAAGGCTGTGATGGTAGTCTATCATACAATGGCAGCTAAAGTGGTGATCTGTTGTCAAGATGTTGTTGTCATAGAAGCAAAACTCACTGGATGAAGTGCTTCCCAGCACAAGTGCGTTTCTGCCAAAGAAACCGCTACGTGGACATGTGTTCTAATCAACAATATTATAACATATAAGTGCTGTAGACTGAAATTAATATACTTCATGCATTTTTGGCTCATTTGGCAACTTATGTAGCATATGATCATAACATCCTGCAATCAAAACCAGCAAAAAACAGGAGCGGTGTCCACAGAATACTAATATTTATACAAAACCATTTACAGTAATTACTGCGAGAAAGGAATGCAATGTGAGGGCTTGATTTTATGTGTAATTGTTGCTATACAGCTCAGAGTTTGATCCAAACACTCTCTGGGTTGCCATGTTCTCACTGTGATCACCTTGTCACAGTTTCCTCCTTCAGTCCTCCCACCACTCTAAATATTGTAAAATGACTCTGGTTGTGTGAGTGTATGTATTGACACTGTAATGTACCAATGACTGGTTCAGGGGGTCCTCCCAGACCTTTGACCAGTGCATGCCTGGCTAAGCTGAGCTTCAGGCTCATGTCCCCTCTGACCCTGAAAGAGATCAAAAAGAATGAATGACAAGATGGTGAAGTCAGCTTGAAGCCTGAAGTATATGTCTCTCAGAGCTTCTGTGTTAGAAAACCTGTTAGCATCAAAATAAATTGAGATAAACATACTAAATCTTACATTATTAAATAGAAAACTGTTGCATTTACATGTTAGAAATAATATGACTTATGGTTTTGAATTAATTAGTTGAAATCCCAAAGTAATAAAGATGTACCAAATGCGGTAAAACATCACTTGGAAAACTTTTGTTCTGCTTTACTCTTCTTACACTCTGTTTCATTGTGGAATCTGTGTTTTCCAGGTTGGAAAGGAGACTGTACAAACCACGGAAGACCAGATCATGAAAAGGGACATGCCACCAGCTTTTTATCAAGTAAGCACAGAAGGATCTTTTCAGCACCCCAAATTCATACAATGACAAACATCTCAATGTGTTTAAATTCAATAACTCTCTCCCTGCAATATGTGAAACCCACTAGCCTGTCTTTGGCTCTCTTTCTCTCTTTATCTGTTGCAGCAATGGCTGGTTGTGCCCAGGCAAAGGTCAGACATGGCATGTTAAGTGCCTCAGAGTCTTGCCCTGGTGTAACATAAATACTTTATGATCCGCAAGGAGTTCCTTTCCCCTTAAGGAGCAGGGTCACAAACTCGTACAAATCCCCCTAGGAGTTGCTGGCTGCTGCTTTTTGTTTTTCCTCTAAAAATTCCATATTGATATACAAAGGAGAAATGTCCACGTTTAATCAGTTTATTTGTTCACTTGGCTTACGTGACATCCCCTAAATTGTTAATTTGTTCTTAGCTGCTGTCTGCCTCTATCATAGTCTCTCTGACCAATCCATATTACATGACAGACTACAGTCGAAGGAGGGGGCAAAGGCGGGTCCTGGGAGCCCCCAAGGTCAGGGATGAAACGCATTGGCAGGCGCAGGTCATCAGGCTCAAACACATTTGGCGCCTCAAAGTCACATCGTCACCCTGTCGTCATCCATCAGCACATGTGCTGGAATGTGTCTCCTTCCCTAATATAGTGTCTGCCAGGGTCCGGTTAATGCATGGCTGCTCCTCTGTAGTGCACGCTGAAGGACACTGCTGGCTCGCTCTGCAAAGATACGCTCACGTACATCAGCCTCGATGTCATTCCCATTCATTAGCCTTTATCTTTCAGCAAACTTGAGCCTTTAGAAGAATGGAAAGTAAGCCCTCTGCGACGCCTAAAATGTGGAAAACTGCAACGACGTTCCCTTGTTTCTGGGGCAACAATTGGCCTACAGGCAAAATTAGGATGTCGATACACTGTGGGAACGGGAACATGTGTTGGTCCTTGGCTTGCTGCCTGTTTCTATGTGCAAAATGGCTGTTGAGATACTGTGCAGGTGGAATGTATGACGCTGAATCAAATGGCTGAGCGTGCAGTTTGTTGCTGCTCTGGAATTTACTGGGTACATCACACCCAGGAGGCAACTATCAATCATTTCTGTTGAAGCAGGGGTTAAATTGAGCCAGAGCCAGTCAGAGCAGCGCTCCAACTCTTGAGGCCCAAATCGCATCCCACGAAAGCAAGTTGTCTTCACTGTTATGAGACAGTAAAGGGCTGTAAGTCGACATCAAGACAGTATTATTTATGTAGCCTACCATCACAAATTTTCCTAATTGGGTCATCTGTGTGTTATATGGCACTACTTCATATTTAACCAGCCCCAGACTTACTTTCGCATTCCGAGCTCACAAGACATAACTGTTTTCCAAAAAAAAAAAAATTACTTAGGATCCACTGAATAGATTTCTTCCAGAGTTTTCAGGAGCAGTTTGCCAGCTATAGGTTCTAAAAAAAAATCTTCTTGGTGGAATATTTTTAGAGTTATTGTTTCAAAGATCAAGGTGAAGTTCAGCTCTTTGGACTGTTTTATAGTTTCTCTTCAGGCAGTGACAAAACCACAACACATGCAATGTACAGTGAAACCATCATGGTTTTGTGTTTCATTATGCTCCCAATAAATCTTAAATAATATTTAAAAGTGGTTTAAATGTATTAAAGCCATATCTGACTCCTCTGGATATACTACTTTGTTATATACATGATATTTGAAGAAGCACAACAAAAGGAAGATCATGTCTTGTGATTCCAAAGGGATGAGATAAATGTCATACCAGTACTAAATAGCAACATTTGTTAGAATACACTTAGTGTCTTTGTGCAGGATGTGAACAGTATATGTTTAAGCTGTTTGTCACACATACTCATTTTTAGAGGGAGGAAGCTTTGACCGCAGTGTTTCAGTGATTGAGATTGCAGTAAGCCGTTTGTATGATGAGTGAGCGCTCTGTAAAAGGTGTGAATATTGATGTCATATTCCTCATTCACTAACCCAGAAATAAATTAATTGTTTTCTTTTCTTGGTTACTTAAATTTACAACCAGCATAAGTTATAATTAAATTAAATCAGGCTGAGTTAATTTGCATCCCAGAAATTCATATTTAAAATGAACGCATGAAGAATTGTAGTTTTAGGCTTTCACATCGCTTGGTTTAGAGAGGACTATAATGCTTGTAATCCCCAATTTAACCCCTGTTGAGTATTTCATTTGGGATCTACACTTCATTTGCTTCACAGTAGTATTTACATTTACAGATGTGATGAAATATGTGGTATAAGAAGAGGAAATAAAACAGTCACGTTTACACAGCAGTTACTGGATGTTATGGCTAGCTATATCTCAAAGCTTCCATTTGTCTCCACTGCAGGCAGTTTGCTGTTTCCACTTGTAATGTTCATCTGGCTTCCAAAGGGCTTTGTATCATCAGCATGACTCGTTTCAAGGATGTTTTTATAAACTGTTTTTTAAATCGATACTCTTCTGCTTTCCACAGAGTGGAGAATGCGTGCACTAAGTTGGTGCAGGCGGCCTCTATGCTGAAAGCCGATCCATACTCTGTCCCTGCCCGGGATTACCTCATCGATGGCTCTCGGGGCATCCTGTCTGGGACCTCTGATCTGCTCCTGACCTTTGATGAGGCCGAGGTATTTATATATTCATTCATGTTTGGGAAATCTGGTAACCAGTCATGCAAGTTTTGTTACAAGAACAACTTATTGATTAGGTGACACTGCCAGATATCAGTTTAAAGGCTTCCCTTTATTCCCGCACACCTCATTTGTGTAGCGATTTCCTACATCATGCAGGATGTGGTTGTGTCCCTAATGTCAGAAACATATGTGAATTCGATTATGGCCCAGTGACCACTCATTCCTACTCTTGTACTCAGGAGTTGAGCTCAGCTGCAAGAGCCTCAATGGCTTGTTAATGGACACTTGAGCATGGCAAAGACTGCTGTCACAAGCTCTTCTAGTGTAAGCATAGTATCCATTCCTGCCTTCCTCTTGGGTACTGTAATGTCTGTAAAGAAGACAGAGAGGCAGATAAATATACTGCACATGTCTATGGAACTCTCCACATGTCTCAAAGACGCACTTCCTTTATCTTGAAACAGACAGGAGTGTCATCTATCAGGCCTGTCCTTCTTTTCCTCTGAGAGATGGATAGTAAAATAAAAAAGTTGCAGATCAGCGCTCTGCAAGCAGACAGCAGGCTCGCTGGCACTGTCTGCAGCAGTCAGCAGGAGTCATCAGTCAGCAGTGCCGTCATGTTTTCCAATGCAGCTCAGGGATCACTCGGTATAATATAGTGGTGACTCCAGCAGTCCACATAAAGCTGGAGTGAGGCAGGACAAAGGGGTTGGAATGTCAGTATGCAGCATTATCAGAGTGTAATTAGAGGGAATGTGGAGCGGGGGGGAGGGACTGCATTTGCATAATCACTTTTCTCTGGGAATGCAAGACTGTTTTCGAATGAGCTTTTGTATTTGCTTTGTCACATCATTATCACAGGTCCGCAAAATAATCCGTGTGTGCAAAGGCATTCTGGAGTATCTGACCGTGGCAGAGGTGGTGGAGTCAATGGAGGATTTAATCACCTACACAAAGAACCTGGGGCCAGGTCAGTGTGCTGAAGTCTTGGCTTAACAGTGTCTTCGAATATTATTTTGCTCTCTTGGCCGACTGATTTAGACATTAACATTTAGTTTTTACTGTGTATGCTTGTTTTCCACTTCACTCTGCTAATGTACGAGTAGAATGCTTCAATTCAACAATATTTTCTTTCAAGTAAAAGCTGTTAATCACTTTTTCTCAGTTTGACTGTTGTCAGAGTATTTATTGCAGCAAGGTGTAACTGAAATCAATTTACTTCTCAGACAATTGCTAATGACTTGACTTTGCAACAAAATGGTACAAAATTAAATACATTTAAATTAACTTAAAATTGAAAGATATCTTCAAGCTGCGTACAGCTGTGCATTGATTTCCACACCTTTTACTCTTCTGATTATCTAATCTTTCAAACGTAATTATTTTTTAGATTAAATTTGATGTTAATTTGAAATTATATAATAAAATGTTGTAGTCTTGGGCGGTATCCAAATTTTGATACCGTCAAAGGTCCTTCATATTTTACCGGGGTATACGGTATTACCGTGACTATTACTGTTACTGGCTTGTGCCTTCGCGTTCGGAAATTGAATACTCGCAGTAGTGAGTGGGTGGTTGATTCGGAGATGCGTCCTGAGGTTAGAGGTGTTTCCATCTTGATTGCAGAATTTACAAATTGCTTCATCATTATTTACCGGCTCTCCTTTCTCGTTTGCCTGGAACCCGAAATACTCCCAAACTGCAGAAGTTGTTATTTTTTGACACCAAGTCACTCCGTGCGGGATCTGCCATCCCCCCCCCCTTCTCTCCACCCCCTCCTTCTCTCCGCCCCCTCCGTGCGGTCACGTGACGCTGTCACGTTCATAAACTTTATGGAAAGTCTCCAAAAGCAGGCTAAAACATAACTGTTTAAGTAAAAACTGAAAATTCAACCACACATAAGTGCTACTGGATATAGAATCAATTTTAAGCATTAAATGACTTTTATTTAATATTTAATCCTTATGTTAACCTTTCCTGCTCAGCTCCCGACCATGGTCAGGAAGCCTAGGGGAGGAGAGTTCTCCAGGGCCGCAGTTATTGTTGTTACTTCGGGGTTAACCCCCTTCACTTCCTCAACAGTCGAAGAAGACAAAGACACAGGAGCCCGGCCTTACTGAAGAATACTGCAGCCTTTATTGTAAATTAACAGCGGCTGAACCATACAGTCGCGCTAACCCAGCAGCTACACACCTCTTCTCTCTTCCTCCTCGAACAGACTGCCGTCTTCCTCGCTCGCGCTGCATTCAGGGTCGCCCGGACATCTCGCTCTCCCCCTCTCACATACACACACGCTGCTCTCTCTCCCTCTCTCGTAACGGAGCCACACACTCTCATAACACTTATCTCCTGAAAAAGAGCATCACATTTTTTTTCATGACGGTATTGGAACTGATACTGCTGCTATTTTTAAACACCGGCAGTATACGGTATTACCGTAATACCGCCCAAGCCTAATATGTAGCAAAACAAGAAGGAGCAGAACGAGAGCTCTATAATTATGCTCGATGTATATTAGTATATGCAGAAGTGAATATGTTAAGAAGACAGATCAAACTTCTGCAAAGTAATATTTTACTAATTTCTTCTTTCATTTTCACACTCATCTTTCTTGGCTGAATAAGTGATAAAGTCTCTACTGTTTCATGATGCAAGTCTACCGCACATCAAACAACAGAACTTAATCTTTCTAAAGATACTAGTTTTTTCTCTTTGTGCCAAATAGAAATCAGCAAATTTGTGCAGGGTCTTCAACGTGCATGAAAACAAATGCAAAATACCTGAACTGACTTTCATTTCAATGATTCAAAAGTTGTGGTTGGAAAGACCGGTGCAAGTCACCTGTATGCAAGTATGCAGTTGCAATGAAAGGCTCTGGGGGTCCAAAATAAAGTGGCCAGGTGTAAATAGTCTGGAGCTTATAGGGTTAATAGTATATTTGTATATGTATATAGAAGCTCTATTGAATACGATTCAATCGCATCTTTGTGAGAAAATGTTGTGAACTGGGAAATTGGATAATAAACAGTTTTAATGTGACATCTAAACCAAAGTGGGGTCTTTCCACCTCTGTTTTGTTGCCTGTGTCCAGGTATGACGAAGATGGCAAAGATGATAGATGAGCGACAGCAGGAGCTCACACATCAGGAGCATCGTGTGATGTTGGTCAACTCCATGAACACAGTCAAAGAGCTGCTGCCCATCCTCATCTCAGGTTATCACACACTACCTTCTTGTTTTGTTTGTAGGGCCTTATTTTTAATTAGAACATTAACAGCTTACTGTAAGTTCTGCTTTGTCATTCCAGGTATCAAAATTTTTGTGACAACCAAGACATCGGGGAGCCAGGGTGTGGAAGAGGCCTTGAAAAACCGTAACTTCACTTTTGAGAAGATGAGTGCCGAGATAAACGAAATCATCAGAGTGTTGCAGCTTACATCCTGGGACGAGGATGCATGGGCCAACAAGGTACAAACATTAATGACGGTCTTTTCCTTCACTTTGTCATGAAACTCACTTGCACACAGTCTTATTATACAGTAAATATCCACGAGGAACAAGAGACTGCATTGCTTTTTGAGCTACTCGGAGTGTTTAAAATTGTTTTTGTGCATTATTTATTGAAAACAGTTGGAAGCAGTGTGTGTTGTGTCTGCCACTTGCTGTCACACACTCCCAGAATACCTTGCTGGAGGGTGCAAATTGGAAAATTTATGAAGTGAGAATATTCCTATTCTGTGTTTTTTTTTCTTTTCTTTTCTCACAAGCCATGCACTGTGTTTTACTAGGATAGAATATGAGCTTTGACAGGTTTGAATAATGCTTTTGCTCCATATAAACGTACACACAGGTATCAGTAAAGTAGAAATGCTTTAACTTTCTATGTATCTCTGTGCAGCAGGTTAAACTGTGAGGTTCTTTTGTGTTTTTCAGCTCTGCATGTGCAGTTTCTTTCCTGTCCCGAGACTCCTTAAAACGTCCATTTCCTGTGTCACTTCTGTCTTTGATGACACTGTTTTTGTTGCTCTCATTTGGAATGTCGAGTTGAATGTTTGCATTTATGTCGTTCTTCCTTTCTTTTTACCGTTTCTTTCTCCCCTCACCCCCTGTAGAAGGTAAGCCGTACTTCTGGCCCGTAGTTGTGCAGCAGCATGTCTGACAGATGAGTGTGCTGTCTTGTGCTTTGTGGTGCCATTGTGTGCTTCAGTTACATCAACAGAGTAAACGAGCATTTAGAGAGTTTTTATGCTACCAGTAGCAAGGTGTTTATTGGTTAGGTGTTAAGCAGGTTGAACTGCTGAAATGTTGATCTGTGCGGTGCTTTTTCAGATTTTTTGGATTGTGTTTGCTTTATAACATGACATTGTATCAACATCTGTGTGTCCCCCTCCTGTGTGAGTTAAACCTTGCTTTATCCTCGTCCTTAGCTGGTTGAGCTATTGATTGACCCGACTCCAGCAGTATTGATTTTGGTGTCATCAAGGAGAATTCTCTGAGTGTTCATCCATTCTTGCCATGAGCCTCAGGTTTCTACTGATGGAGGAGAGCACATAGAAAATCTGATATAAATTTGTTGTATGAATGGCTACGGTTTTGTTTTAAATTCAACAAATGTGGCCCAGTTTCCTGACAAATCCTTTTTTCATGATTACTAAATATGCACTCTCACTTCACATCATCCCCATTACTAATACCATGAACCACACCAGATTTCATTTTTATATTTTGCCCCACCATTATACCATTCTGTGTCAATGACTGCATTTGTATTTGACATTAGTTTCAAAATCCTCGCCCTATCTGTCTTTCACTTTGTCTTTTTTCACTCACACACCCAAACCCACATAGAGACACACTCACAGGTGGTTACTACAGAACAGCAGCTGCATGTTGAGCATGTTTGAACAGTGAACTAATATGCCCGCACAGCTCTGGTGACATCACCTCACACCTTTGTCCTTCCTGTTTTTTCTGCTCGGTCACTGAGCTCTGTTACACCTCACTCCCACTTATTCAAACATACTGGTTTTGTTTTAGTCTAACAAAGCAGTTGTTGTTCGAGCTTTGACTTATTTCATGATGAGTATTTGTAAAACAAGCAGCGGAGGTTCGATTTGCTTTGAAAGTCTTCCTGAACTCTGTGGTGCACACTGAACCTGCATTATGACAACCTTGTGCTTTCTGATTTTTATTTTTTTTTTAAATGTGCCATGAAAAACAAGCTTATCATAATAACCACTTGTCCGTTTGATCGGGTCCGACAGGACTCTGCTTTGTTTTGCAGACTTGGGCAATGAGAGGACTCATTGTCAAGTCAGCTGCTGTTGAAGAGATTGTTGTATTTCTATCTACTCTGATTGAGATACAATGGAGAATAGTTTGGCTTTTATAACATGACACGCTCTTTGTTGACAAGTGAAAAGAATGATGGAAACAGCATGTTGTACATGGTTGTGCCTGACAGATGTTAGCAATGCTGCACATTGATTTTTCTGAATGATTCTGAAATGACTAAACAGTGGTGTTCGATCATGAAAATGACCAGAGCTTGGAGATTTTCCTGACCAAGCACCTGGCTCTAGAAAAACTGAATGAAGAAAAAGCCTCTCCAAGTTCAGTCCCACTGAGTCGTGACTTGATTCCTGAATACCAGTATATTTATGTGACATTACACATTAGCTTTATTTGCACAAAACCTAGCAATTTACATGAAGTGTTGGAAATCATCTCATGCTTTATGGTATGATTAAACACACTGGTTATTTTTTTTATTAGTTTGCTTTGGTTGCATTGATTCCCTTCAAGATATTCATTCATTCTGTTCCTTTTCACCCAAAGGACACAGAGGCCATGAAGAGGGCTCTGGGGCTCATTGATTCAAAGATGGCTCAGGCTAAGAACTGGCTGAGGGATCCAAATGCTCAACCAGGTAATCGTCATCCATGTCCTCTAGCTTGAACAATTAATTCTGCGGCTAATCACGTCTTTATGCTCACGACCTTATTGAATTTAGCGACATTATTGGTGTGCCCGACTGTGGTTTGCTTCCAGGGGACGCAGGCGAGCAGGCCATCCGACAGATCCTGGATGAAGCTGGTAAAGTGGGTGAACTATGTGCAGGGAAGGAGCGCAGAGACATCCTGGGAACAGCCAAGACTCTGGGCCAGATGACCGACCAGGTGTCTGAGATGAGGGCCAGGTACAGTCCACACCGTAAATAAAACTGGCAAGATAATCCCCCCCCCCCCCCCCCCCCACACACACACACACACACACACACACACACACACACACACACACACACACACACACACACACACACAGTCTACATCTTTCAGTAGATAGTCTTTGTGTTCTGTTGGTGTATGTCTTCTAGAGTCTGTAATTACATTTTTATTGAATATTATATCAATAGCTGTCCCTTCCATGCAGTAGTTTCATTTTGCATCCCCAAAGGATAAGTGGTGTGAGGCGGTAAGCATATTAGAGAGGATTATAGCGTGTAAGAGTGGAAGTGATATCCCTCTGATATGAAATCTGATTGTCACCAGAGACCTTGAGTCATGCTAGATTAAAAGCAGCTGTCTGGTATTAATCCATCAACGACTTTAACCCTTGGTTTTGATACTCCTCTGAAAACTGAGAGATGCCTTTGAGCTTTGACTTAGAGGCATTAATTTAGAAAAAACTATTCTTAAACAAGAGGACCAAAAGGCTTAAGCTTGGGAGAAATACATATGTTGTGCAGACTGGCGAAACCGACATGTGCGGCCTTCAAAGGCACAGAGACGCTGCAGTTTAATTGCTTCTATGTGCTTTCTTTGTCTGCCCCAGAGGTCAAGGTGCATCTCCAGCCGCCATGCAGAAAGCACAGCAGGTCTCCCAAGGGCTGGATGTGCTCACAGGCAAAGTGGAAAATGCTGCTCGCAAACTGGAGGCCATGACTAATTCTAAGCAGGCCATCGCGAAACGGATTGATGCCGCACAGGTGAGTCAATAAAACCTGGATGAAAGCATGAATTCAGACCTCTTAATGCAACCATTTGACAGTGTTTTGATTGTTGTTTTGTGGTTTGTCGTCTGTAGAACTGGCTGGCAGACCCTAACGGTAGCCCAGAGGGAGAGGAGAATATCAAGGCCCTGGTTGCTGAGGCTAAAAAGATTGCAGACATGTGTGAGGATCCCAAAGAAAGAGATGACATATTGCGCTCTGTTGGAGAGATCGCTGCCATGACTGCCAAGCTGTCTGATCTCAGAAGACAGTAAGTTAATGAGTGCCCGAAATAGGATTTACACTGAGTTTGTTTTCTGAGTTCAAGCTGGAGATTGATTGTCCCCCATCTCGCTGAGCTAGCTGGTCTGCTTCCACACTTCTTCACAGTTGCTCAGATGCTTTCATTCTACTTGAATAATTTCAGTTCTGTCCTTATAAACCCCCCTCTGTTTACCTCTGTTACTGAGAGACAGTACTAGAGTTTGTTTCTACATTTTCAGGAAAAATTTTGTGTCCTGTCATGGTTATCAACTTGGTCTTCCAAATTATTTTCTGCCCACAGATCATGGAGATATTTATCTGTACCTCATTTCAAAAACACCAAAACAAAGCCTATCATAAAATGCACGCATGACTTTTCTTACTGTGGGAGAACAGATTTCATACCACACTTCGACTGGAACTGTTCTCATTCAGCCTTGTACACGTGGAATGTGGATTTTTGTTCTACAGCTGGGATTGTAAAAAGTGCTCATTTGACCATATTTGTAGGTGAACTTCTGCAGTTTTTGGATAAACTGGCAATGTAAAATCGTCTTCACTCAAAGTGATTGATATTCATACCGACCTCATTTCAGCCATATCTCACTGATACTTTGAATTCCTTATAGGGGTAAAGGTGACACGCCAGAGGCCAGAGCTTTGGCTAAACAGATCGCAACAGCTCTGCAGAACCTGCAATCCAAGACCAACAAAGCTGTGGCCAACAGCAGGCCTGCAAAGGCAGCTGTTCACTTGGAAGGGAAGATCGAGCAGGCACAGCGCTGGATTGACAATCCCACCATGGATGACAGTGGTGTGGGTGAGTCTGGCTCTCATCTTTCCCAACTGCCGTGTCTCTCTGTCTTTCTGTGACACTCCTTCACATTCCTTCCACTGCTGCTGTGGCTTAACTGCAGACCATACACTTTGTGGACATGTTGCTTTCTACGATACTCGACATTCCATAATAATTTCCCAGCCATATTCTTTGGTTTTGGCGTGTCTCCACTTAAACCCAGACGACATCTTACATGGACATAGCTGAACTGGAGGCCGGCTGCTCTGTTACAGAGAAGAGAAACAGCATGAAGATATCTGGGTTTCTTTGCCCTCTTGCATTGATACAAGCAGCTTGGAAAATACATTGCTAATTACATCAAATTACCAAGTTTAAAACTGGCATAAACACGCACACTTTTCACTTAAGTCATGGTAAGAGTGGAGCTGGATTTTTCTCTGTTTAATTTTGTGTCATTTATCAAGAAAAATATGAAAAGGTCTTTGGTTTGACACAAACGTAGGAAGATCAGCATTTTTCACAGTTGCATGACATTCTGATGGTAAAAATAATTTTAAAAACGATCAGAATCAGTGGACTTTCTGTATTAATCTGGTTAATGATGCATCCAGAAGTAGTAACAGAATGTTAACTTTGAGTTCACCATCAAAATGCTAAATGTGAATCCTAACGTGTAAACATGAATGTGTGTGTGCTTCTAGGCCAGGCAGCTCTCCGTGGCCTGGTGGCAGAAGGCCGCAGGCTGGCCAACGCTCTGCCAGGCCCATACAGGCAGGAGCTGCTGGGTAAGTGCGAGCAGGTGGAGCAGCTCATGGCCCAGCTGGCCGACCTGGCTGCCCGCGGTGAAGGGGACTCCCCTCAGGCACGTGCTGTGGCTCAGCAGCTCCAGGAGGCCTTGAAAGTAAGACGGCTCAGACTCCACAGTCATTCCCATTCAGATTTGTCGCTTGACTGTAACTGATCAGTATTTACACCTGAAGACACAGAGACAGACAGACAACCCCCTCTGCTGGTTACCAGTGGTGGAAGATATACAAAACTCAGACAAGAATAAAGTGAAGCAGGCACAAAACAATAAGAGTCAGAAGTATTAAAACTAATTGTGAATAATGTAGCTGGTCAGCAAGGAATTATTAAGAAAATAACAAGAAATGTGCAATTTTAAAATGATATTTTTTGCATTATAAAAATAACCCAAATTTGAATTAAATGGTAGATTTACTGTTATATGGGTTTCTGCTTTCAGATGAGTTTAAAAATTACATGATACAGATTGAGAAACTATGACAATAATATAATTCTGTAAAATGTTTTTTATGGTTCCCTAAACCTCTGGTTGGTACCCTAAAACACTGTCCAAACTTTATGTAAACTAAAAGATATAATGTTCTCACTGAAGTGTTGTGCGACAAATCTGTAAATGTTTAAAGCATGGAAATGTACAAATACAACCTCAGAACTGGATTTTTACCGTACTTATTTCTTAAAACCAACTAGTTTGACAGAAAACATAAACTCAGTGTTCCGGTCCATAAAGCTGTAGAAAAGTTTCTGGTTAATGTACTCCTTGATAAACTGAACAACATTCATACTTAAAAAAACGTTGGCAATAATTCTGTATGGACAATTCTAAAATATATCCTGTAAATGTCTCTAATAATTGTATATCTTTAGATTTTAGACTTGGTTAGTTGGCCTCTATCAAATCGTGACTGAAATTTTGTGTTGGCTCTAGACTTCTGATTTTCATTTTGTGTCAGACGTTTCATCGACTTAACAGTTTATCAAAAAGCAATCCATTCTAACCATTTGTTGCAGCAGTGATCATCTTCTCCTGTGGACTTCTTCAGAGGGTGTTGAAGCTCAATGAGAACACATCTGTATTTGTAATCTCAGTAAGACTCCATGAGGGTGCAGGAGTGCTGTAACAGCTGTTTGTCCTCCTCTCAGGACCTGAAAGGAAAGATGCAAGAGGCAATGACTCAGGAGGTTTCCGACATCTTCAGCGACACAACCACCCCCATTAAATTACTGGCAGTGGCTGCAACTGCCCCGCTGGACGCCCCCAACAGAGATGAGGTCAGTGGTGCAGTCACCCTACTCCTCACTGTGATCTCACTGCGATGAGCCTCCTTCAGTGGTGTTATATTTACTGGCAGAGTGTTGTATTGTCTCCAGCAGCCCTTCTAAATAATTGTTTTATTTGATCATGTGTAGGTCTTTGAGGATAGAGCTGCCAACTTTGAGAACCACGCCAATAAGCTTGGCACCACAGCAGAGAAGGCTGCTGCTGTTGGCACCGCGAACAAGAGCACAGTGGAGGGAATCCAGGCTGCCGTCAAGTCAACAAGAGACTTAACACCACAAGTACGTCATGGTTGAGTGTTTATATCTGTTTCTGTTCATGTCTGCCCTCCACTCGCATCATGAGCCACAGAGCTTAAGTGTTTCTCGCTTCTTGAGCCAAGTCTTTAGCAGTTGTCAGTGGACTTACAATTAATGTCTGGGATTGTTTTTTTAGGTGGTATCTGCTGCTCGTATTCTGCTGAGAAACCCTGGCAACCAGGCTGCATATGAACATTTTGAAACCATGAAGAATCAGTGGATTGACAATGTGGAGAAAATGACAGGTAAAATGCCATAAAGACCCTGATCACAGATGAACACGGTTTCTTACGTCCTGCTTCTAACTCCCTGTGGTTCCTGTGGATGTGTAGGTTTGGTGGACGAGGCCATCGATACCAAATCTCTGCTCGATGCCTCAGAGGAGGCCATAAAGAAGGACCTGGATAAGTGCCGTGTGGCCATGGCCAATCACCAGCCTCAGATGCTGGTAGCCGGTGCCACCAGCATCGCCCGCAGAGCCAACCGCATCCTCCTCGTGGCAAAGCGAGAGGTCGAGAATTCTGAGGACCCTAAGTTCAGGGAGGTGGTGAAGGCTGCATCTGACGAACTGAGCCAAACAATTTCTCCTATGGTGATGGAAGCCAAGGCTGTGGCTGGAAATATCCAGGATCCAAGTGAGATGATGTTAAGAACACGTTTTTCCTTTACCATTTATGTGGAGCCTTCTTATGAGTAATAATGTATTTGTTTTCTTTGCCAGGTCTTCAGAAGGGCTTTCTGGATTCAGGTTACAAGATTCTTGGTGCTGTGGCAAAGGTTAGGGAGGCCTTCCAGCCCATCGAGCCAGACTTCCCACCACCTCCTCCTGAAATAGAGCAACTTAATGTAAGCCTTCCGAAAAGTACAACTTTGGATTTGACAATTCATTTGAACCTGCCTGTTGAGTGTCCAAAACTACTGGTGCATTTGAACTGCCAAGCCATAATTATTTCAACATTTCCTTCAGCTTAACGATGAAGCAGCACCTCCCAAGCCTCCTCTTCCAGAGGGTGAGGTTCCTCCCCCCAGGCCTCCTCCCCCAGAGGAGAAAGATGAGGAGTTCCCTGAGCAGAAGGCTGGTGACATGGTGAATGAGCCCATGATGGTGGCGGCCAGGCAGCTTCACGATGAAGCTCGCAAATGGTCCAGCAAAGTAAGTCAACATTATAAACACCATTACCACTGAAATTATCTTTACCAAATTGAGTGCTGTTAAAAAAAATCTAATCAGTGTCTTACACACACACTTATTAGTCTTCCACACCTGCTCCTCTGTATCATAATTAAGTACATTTGAGAAGTTTTCTCTGTACTGTATCCAAACACAATATGTTGATCTGCTCCCAGGTCTGTTTAAAAGAGGTAGCTCGGGTCCAGGTGTCTCTTAGAGTATGTGCATCAACTATCAGTTTTTTAAGTTTAGCCAATGCTAGAGAATCACTCTGATCTCATGATGATACTGAATGTTTACTAGATATCTGGTCAGATAAGACCATCAAAAATCACTTATGTGCCAAGAATTCCTCTTCTCTGTACATCCAAAACAGAGACAGCAGCAACATGAAGCAGTGCTCCAATTCTAAATGTATACGTTTCATTTGTTGTACATTTTTGCTTTGTAAAGAAGCACCACACAGATGATGGCATAAGCAAAATCGAGTATTGCACTCACACTGAACTATCACTATGTTTGCTTAAACAGTGTAACGTTTAGCCTTTGTGAATGTTCTGTGTGAGTCTTTGCTACAACAGATGCAGCTGTTGCAGATTGCAAACACTAATGTTGACACAGCATGCTGTTAATATTTAGTAAAGTTGACCGAATGTGTGCGTTGTGAAATCCATCAGGATGACTCTGTGGTGCTCAGTAGGTTTGAATGTTTTCTCCTATTGTTCAAAATATCTCCATACACAACTCATCCTATGTTTTTCCCACAAGCCATGGCAGACTTGTTGTATTGACACTTGCCGTCATCATGCAAATGTTGCTGTTATTGTCCCACACCTGCAGCATTTACGGCACCTCCAGTACCACAGAAAAAGAACTACATTATTGGAATATCTGTGTTGATTTAGAAGTATCCATTCTTGTACGCCACAAATAAACACAGTATAATATTTACTTTGATACTGTTTGCCTGATTGATTACTTCCCTGTTGTACATTACAGGGAAATGACATCATTGGTGCTGCCAAACGAATGGCCTTGCTCATGGCAGAGATGTCCCGCCTGGTGCGTGGAGGCAGCGGAAACAAGCGCGCCCTCATCCAGTGCGCCAAAGACATCGCTAAGGCTTCTGATGAAGTCACACGGCTGGCTAAGGAGGTGGCCAAGCAGTGCACCGACAAACGTATCCGGACCAACCTGCTCCAGGTCCGTTCAGCCATTCTAGTCAGAAGGTTGTCACTGTTGACACACTGCATGTTGTTGTTTTGGTGCATTCTTTGGCCTCACCTGTCTTTCTCATGCCGTTCCAGGTGTGTGAGCGCATTCCCACCATCAGCACTCAGCTCAAAATCCTGTCCACAGTCAAGGCCACCATGTTGGGTCGTACCAACATCAGCGAGGAGGAGTCAGAGCAGGTGAGCAGAGTCTTTCTTTTGAATGTTTCAGATCAGTGGATTTTCATTAAAATCTTAAAATAGCCCTGAGAAAATGACCTCTCACGTCTCACTCATCACTGCTTTGATTTCTTGTCTGGCAGGCGACTGAGATGTTGGTCCACAACGCTCAGAATCTGATGCAGTCTGTGAAGGAGACGGTCAGAGAGGCCGAGGCAGCTTCCATTAAGATCCGGACAGATGCAGGTTTCACCCTCCACTGGGTCAGAAAAACCCCCTGGTACCAGTAAGAGAAGGGCTGTTGTTCCTCTGCCTATGCTGGTTCTGTCCAGCCGTCCAGGAGGACATTGAATGGACAGATATATGCTTTATCAGAGCTCAGTGCCCCGCATCCTAATATGGGCAAAGTCTCTCTATTAGTCCCATTTCCTGTCTGTAACAGTTGCTGTTCTGGTAGAATGTAAACGATGGGACTATCAGTGCGAGTTATGCGTTAGAATCTCACTGGGAACGTCTTTTTTTTCCTCCTAAAGTGTGTAAAAATATGTTTTAAAGGTTATTTTGACAAATCCCAGGAATATATATATTTTGATCAGAGGTTAGATTTCATATAATGTGAGGGTGATTGTTTCTGGTCTCTCCTAAACCACAGTAAGTTAAATTTAAACGACAGGATTTTCTCAAGAGACGTTTTTATATGTTTGTGCTGATAATTTTATAATCACTATCACTCATTTACTTAGGCAAGGAAAAGCACACGAACTCGAGGAGTTGTTACAAGTACAGCACCGGCCTATGCTCAGCACACGCAAATTCTATTCAGCGGTATTATGTCTGTTTACACTATTCTGTATTATGACAAGTGAAAAAGGAACACTGATCTTTATTTTACATATTGTAATGCAGTTGTAGCAGTCTTTATTTTCTTCAGAGTTCTGCCAAAGATATTCTACCATGATATTTGAACGTATAGTTGTCTTTTTTTTGTTGTTGTCAGCAATACATATTTGAGTTTAAGGGCTAGTTTTTAGACGACTAAAAGCTGAAGCTAACTAAAATTAACAGCAGGCAAAGCCATGAAGTCTGGATTTGCCTCATTCAACTCATTCTAGATATGTGTAAAGTTTCACATGTTGCATTGAGATTACATGTAATAAACAAACTTGTGCTACACTATCCGGCCTCATAGCCAAAAGTTATCACTCTAATTTTAATAGCAAGCTCACAAAGCTTAGTCTCATGAGAGGCTCGTCTTGCCTGCTGTTTTTTTTCTTTATTAACGCTGCACACAGTTGTACGTCTCATTTTTTTGTTGTTGTGCACAATCATTTTTTTGTGATATATGAATTGCACACTTCTTCTAGGTAGTCAAGGGAACGAGCAGGGCTTAGAGATGAAGCACAGAGTCTGCAGCTGGTGAAATCTTCAGTTTATATTCTCGCATTCGTCTCAGCCTGTCTTGATACACTAAAAATAAATGGCCGCTGCTTTGTGGCAACTGTAGTGGATACTTTAAAATATCTGGAGACTGTCGGTGTGAATGTGTCCTAATAAGTGTCTGATACCAACTGAGGTGCCTTGCGAAATAAACTTTATTTGCAATTGATGACAGTTTTCATTTTAGGATGTTTTGTATCATGGTGTTGATTTTTTTTAAAAACACCTGTTGTACATGATTCTTCTTAAAGGTTACACCGGATTCATGACTTTTACTCAAATGATGCTCTATGCAAACCCTGAAAATGTTTTTCTCTTTTTTTTTCTTGAGATCATGAAATTATGCAACTTAGTTGGGTTTAAAGGGCCTGAACATCATTTTGCTTAGGCACTGTTCACATTTTTGTAATAAAGCATTTTATAGCACTTTGAGGTGTGTTTGCTCTATATGTTCTGTTGCCATATACTAATGCTTACCTAGACTGTATATATGTACAGTTTATGTACTGAAGGAGAGCTGACTATCCTGTTTATATATCATTGAGGCATTATTACTCGTTTGCTGCCATTTCAGTGTGCGTAACTGTACCTGCATCCTGTTACTGTGGCATAAACCTGCCCATCAAGTGCAGTTCACACAGGAAAACCAACCACAATACCTCTAACACAGTTCTACTTCTCATTTCTACATCTTCTCACAATGTGAAAGTAAAATTAAACACTAAGTAAATAGTGTACACATTGACTCAACTAAATAATGACATTAAAACTTTATTTTGAGACAAGACCTAATGCAGGACTTGACCTGAGATTTTGTGTTTTAGTGGAGCATATTACCAAACAAATGTGCAATTACTCACACAGACTGTTCCCACTTAGTACAGTAAGTAATCCAGCTGTAAAGTTCTAATCATCATCTGACAGTGAGCAAAATGAGAAGATTTCTGGCAGGAGTTTGGTGCAACACCTTGTGTGAGACAAGCTAGACCTCGATTATTTACATATTAAACAAGACATTTACGGGCACCAAAATATATTGTTCTCTGAAAAAAAAAATCAAAAATTCAGCAAAAAAATTTGCAAAATCTTCAGAAAGAAAATTCCAAAAAATCCTTTTTAAAAATCCCCAAACTTGGAAAGGAATAAAAATTTAAAAAACAAAAAATATAAAAGTTGTAAATATTTTTAAAAAATGAATAAAGTCTTCCACAAAATCCTAAAAAATATCTAAAGTGATTCCATATATATCAGTCAGAATTCTCATTTTTTATGAACATGGTTGCTTTTTTTTCTAAAGGTTCCTAAACAAACATTTTTTACCACCAAAAAATGTTCAAAAATTTCCCAAAAATGTTGAAAATGTGAAAAGTTTTCACTGTAAAAATGTTTATTTTTTTCCCCCACATTTTCAAACTTTAAAACGGGTCAATTTGACCCGCGGGACGACACAGTTATTAACTGTAATATTTAAGTTAGGCAGGTGAATTTATCTTACGTGCATTATTGTAGGATGTTAACTATTATATTTAAGTTAAACAGTTGAATTTATCTTAAATGTAATATTGTGGGTTAAGTTTGACAGGTGAATTGAGGTCAGATGTGATATTGTAGGATTTTAACTGTGATATTTAAGTTAGACAGGTTAATTTATGTTGTATATAATACAGTAGGATCATCCTTAATAGTTAAGTTGCTCAGGTAATATTCATATAGTGATATGAATACTGAAACCGTGACTTTACAGGTAATCTGTGGCCCTTGAAGACCCTTTAGGTGCATGATCCACAAAGATACATTTAAATATTAGTAGTTTAAGTATTGCATGAGCAGTGTGGCTGCATATGTATGAACTTTGCACATTCCACAGGACATACATTATCTGTCTCTGCATAATGTCCAGGCTGCGAACTCTGGGTGAAGCAAGAAAAAGGGGGAAAGCACCGCGATAACACGGGATAACTATATCTTTCTGCTCTGTATTGGAGCCTAATGCACACTGGCTCTACAAGGACAAGGTAACCATCTGACAGGATTCATTCTCTGGACATTATTTCTGTGTAAGCCTGCATGCTGGTAACCAAAGTCCCTCATCACCATCATCTAAAGGCAGAAGGAAGCTGCAGCTACTCTTCCCTGGCAGTTAGCGGTGGTTCCTGGGGCTCCGCTGCTTCAACACACCCAGTGCTGGTTTGGAGAAAAATCAAGAAAATGTCTCAAGAAGAAGCGAACACGTCTTTGGGGAGGAAAGCAACGTTAAGGTAACGAATTTACCGACGACGTTTGTGTTTGCGGCGCAGCTAGCCGCCGGAGCTAGCCGTTAATTCGAGCTAACGTGTGTCGTGTTGTGTTGAAGTGTCAGCGGGAGGAGCAGGACAGCGAACCTTTGAACGTTACATCAACTCACAGCTCATCCAGCTAAAACACAGCTGTTCGCTTTTATTTGCACATTATTCTGCTGTAACCACAAACCACAGCTAGCAGGAGACCGAATGTTTATCACAGGACTGGGACACACCGATTGAAAGTGTCGTTTTAACCTAAATTTACACGGAAAACCGGGTTGCTGGTGTGTAAAATGCGGAAAATGTGTTATTTTTAACAGGCTAGCAACAAACTTGGCTAAGAAGTCACACAAGACGTCGATATTTCAACAAAAAGTGGAATAATCCCGTGTTTATTCCTTTTTAAAATCGCCTAAATATGAGAAATTGAACGTGTCAGAACCGTAGAAGATTGAAAATGAAACATACACTGAGTAATGTGAAAAATTAAAGCAAATATGTATAAACTGAAAAAAATGGTGAAAATCTCATGCAACGGAAAGCGGTTAATCGCGGTTTAGTTTCTCAGTTTGGTGTTTTTTGCCCATAATGAATGAAAGAATGACATTAGTAAAACATGTGCATTGCAGTGTAGGTAGCTGGTGTGTGTTGTTGACAAACATCACTCTCAGCTACATTTTGCATTATGTGAAGGAAACCGTGCTGCGTTCACTAGACTTAGGAGAATTGCACTTTTCTATATCATTGTCCATACAACAGAAACCAGTAAAAAATAATGAGTTGCTTCTTTTTTTCTGACTCGGAATTTCTCTCTGTATCTCTCTCTTTTATTTAAAAAACGAATTTGTGAAATAAAAAGTGTAAAAGAAAATACAAAATCCAAGTGCTCAACTAGTCAGTGAAAATGATGTTAAAATATTTTTTATTATTACTAACCCTCCTGTTGTCTTCACTTATAAGCACCCCATATTGTTTCTTTGTCTGAAAAAAAATGAGTAAAAAAATTCCCAAAATTTCTGAAAATTTGCAAAACCTTCAGGAAGAAAATTCCAATAATTCCTTAAAAGCTTCCCACAAAGGTTTTATTTAAAGAAAATCCCCCAAATTTGGCAAGGAAATATTTTCAAAAAATGAGTAAAAATCTTCCGAAAATATCCTAAAAATATCTAAATTGATTACATATTTATCAGTAAAACTTCTAATATTTTCTTAAGAACATTCACAAAAAAATTAACCAAAATCGAGTGAATTTCGCTGGATTTTGGTTGATTTGTTTGTGAACGTTCTTAAGAAACACTGTTAACATTTCTTTTTTTTCCACCAATAAGTGGTCAAAGATTTCCCAAAAATATTGGAAATGTGGACATTACAAGTGTCACTGTGAAAATATATATATTTTCCACATTTTCAAACTTTGAAATGGGTCAATTTTGAACCGCAGGACGACATGAGGGTTAATACAAGTTCTTAGCATTGGACAGCAGTGCAAAAGGTATCCAAGGCACTCAAGTTTGAAATATTTCCTGAAATAAATTAATAATTTTGCATGTAATATTTAATTTAATTCTACCCAGTCTATTTAATAGTGAATTTACATTGATTAAAGTTATCCATGCTTCTTTTTTAGCTCTTCAAAATGCAGCTGCGCGTCTTTCAACAGGTAGAAAAATCACACAATGCCAGGATTGGTATCTCTTTACTGGATTCCTGATTCATTTCCAGATTAAATTTTTTGCTGTGAAAGTTTTAAATAAATTGTTATTCAGATCTGTTAGATTTTCATACCCTATTTAGAGCACTGACCAACAGATGCTTTTATATGTTCAAAGAGAGGCGATCGAGTCTTTGCAGTAGCTGTTCGTAATCTCTGGATCTGTTTACTTTTCTCTCTTTTTTGCAAGAACTGCTGAGATTTGAAACTTTTAAGTCACTGCTGAATGTCCGCTTTTTCTTTTTGACATTGCATTGACTTAATGTTCTTTTCATTGCTGTTTATTGTTAGCCTAGCCACGCTAGACAACCCACGGCCACGAATTTAATTCTCTGCCAGGGTGGGTCTAGTTACCCTCCATAAGGCTCGAGGCTGGATGCTCCTAAAACTGGCCGGACCAATCACCATGAAGTGTAGAGTCAGAAGGCGGGCGTAACTAAGTGACGACAGAGGCGCGACGATTCTGACAGAAACAACCGGAAACAACTAGCCTAGCCGTGCTAGACAACCCACGGCAACGAATTTAATTCTCTGCCAGGGTCGACAACAAAAACGACAACAGTCGTTGAGGTCCATTAGCACCGACTCTGAATAATCTTTCTGTTAACATGTCTGTAATACTTGAGCTTCAGCCATTGACTGTATAAATAAGGCTTCACCGAACTACCGTATCCTCTGATTTCCGGCGCTCTAGGAACTACATCAGCCTATTCGTTGCGCTGATTGGTTGTATACCTACCCAATTGCTGCAGAGTGATTTGATAGACAACCTTTTAGCCCGCCTCCCTCCCTGTCGAGCGTGCCTAGACCCTTGTGCCTTCAGAACATGGGTCTAGCGTGGCTAGGCTAGTTTATTGTCACATCTGTGTTTTTTTTTTCTTTAGTCACTGTGTTTGCATCTTAAGGGTCACTCTTTGCAGTTGTACAGCGCTTTGATTTAGCTCCTGCTGTTTCAAATGTGCTTTATGAATAACTTTGACTTGACATAGGGCAAAATTTGTTCCACCTCTTGGCATCTCTATGACAGAATGGACGTCGTGAAACAGTCATTTGTATCTGTAATGATATTGGACAGCTGGAGTGTGGAGTCATGGCTCAGAAATCACACATGGAATTAATGAGGTTGTCGATGCCACTGGTGAAATGTTGTCTTCCTGAAGGACTGTTGGTGGACAGGATCATGTAATGTCACATTCAGATACATGTTCATCGAGTGACAGATTGTCGTGCCGTCCTGTATTGAAACTATTTCTTACATGACAAATGGTGGCGTTGTGGACATTCAAGCGTCTGGCTGCAGCCCGAAGTCATGTTCCAGCATCCGTCATGCCAACAGCTCGTCCTCGTTTTTCTCTCGTCATCTGAGGCATTGTGTCATTTGAATAATGCTGCATTTTAAGGTGGCCTTTTACAGTCGCTGTTCCGTTTTTTTGATTAATTATTGAGTTGTTTGAGCTATAAAATGTTGGAAAATGTTGGAAAAGTATCTTCCAGTGTTTCCGAAAAGCGTAAACTTTCAGCCTCAAATGTCTTCATGTAAAGATATTTAGTTTCCTGCTATAGAGGAGGAAAGGAAATTAAAATTCCAGATGCTACAATAAAAGAATTTAGACTTTCTTCCCTATAAAAGAAAAAGCAAACTCATAAATCGGATGTCAAAATATTTGGCAGTTAATTTAATAATTGAGTATTAATTGTTGCAGCTCTATTGCTTTAGTGTAGCAAGATAAAAATAAGTGTTGTGATAGCTACTTAATCTTTTTTCTTCTTTAAATAAACATGAAGGAATAATTCAGCCTCCAAATGTAAAAAAAAAAGCACGACTCACAAAACTGGAAAAGTGTGACTAGAACCTGCTATGTACTGATTTAATATAATCATAATTTATAGTAATATATTATTATATCAAGGACAAACAATCCCAACAGAATATAATTTAGTATTCTCTAATGCTGCTAAATGTTTGTTTAGATGATGTCGGTATACTGCTGCAAACATTTCCAATAATATTTAATTGAAAAAACGTACAAAATGCAGACTAATCTGTATATAACTTAAATGTAAACTTTGTTTATATAGCAACATCTATTATATTCTGACTGCTAGCAGTGCTCATATAATAGGATCCACCTTTATAATCTGATTCTGTTCCATTAGTCCTGAATGCAGCACAGAAAGCTCGACAGTGATTGGTCCATGTGTAGCCAATCGTAGGCCCAGATGACACTAAGACCCGCCCATTTCCTCCACACGCGAGTCAGGGTTGGCCAGAGTGCAGCGCCAGTTCCGGTAGTCTCAAAGCACGTTGCTCTGACAGAGAGGGGGAAGCTGTTGACTATTTAATCATCTGTTTGAGCTACTGAGCTTTCTGACATCATGCCAACACCGAGGTGAGGTCAAAACGATAATATCCTCCAGTGTTTACACAGTGTCTGTTGTTATGATTGACTTAAAAAATAAAAGAAAATGCTGACAGTCTTTTAATAGGTTGATTGAAAACACTGATGCCTGACTTCTGTAACAGAGATGAAGAAGATTTAGTCTTCTTTTTGGTCTGAACCAGGCATTTTTGATGTCTGTGGCCTATAAAAGTTGGTTCATCTGCCATAAAAGCTCTGTCACCTAAAGGAAACTTTGGCCTCTATAACTTATTACTTAAAATGTGTAGATGAAAGGGTGATGCCGAGTGTGGTTTTCCTTCTTTGAGTCAACACATTTAGTCTGAGGATGCTTTCTTTGAATGACACATAAGCTACACAGGCTTGTAGAGGAGATGATAAACAAAATAATCTTCTGTGCACACTTTTCATTTGACTAATCTTCATGTGAAAATCAGTCGCTGCCAATTTTACATTTCCTAGTGCAAGCTGATTAGTGATCTCTCCCAAAAACATTGTACTGTTGTGAACTCATAAGTTTGTAATTGTGATTTCTGTAGCTTTGTTTTCTCACGTGTTGTGTCCACGTTGACCGCTGAGAGAAGCTCAGGTAACGGAGTGAAACTTGGGTTCATCCTTCAGCGATTTTAGTCAGCAAATTGAAAACAGATGATTTTCTGCATCACAGCGGAGTGTTTGTTTCCTGCGATGGCGCTGGTTAGTGGGAGTCTGCATAACACAATCTGTTTTTGTCTTCCCACAGTGAAAACATGCTTTTTGGGATGGGAAATCCCTTGCTTGACATTTCAGCTGTTGTGGACAAAGATTTCCTTGACAAGTAAGTCTAAACGGCTCATTTGTTTCCACTTACTCTGTCTTATTTTTGTGTCTTCTCTGATCAAAACACATTTTTCATTTGGTTTTTTTACTTTTTCCTGAAAGGTTTGGCCTGAAGCCGAATGACCAGATCCTTGCTGAGGACAAACACAAAGTCTTGTGAGTTAAAAAACTTCAGTCAGCAAAGTGTTGAAATGCCGTCAAACCAAATAAGGGATACACTGGTCATTCATACCCTGCTACTCCCATCCTGACACTGTAAGCTACTCTCAAAATAGCCAAGTCTTAAATCAAGCCGGGTGAAGTGGGAGCCTCACAACTCCACATGGCCACATTTTTCCAATCCCAACTCAGTTTTAAGTGTGCTAGCTAAATAAATTACTACATTGTGGTAAATGGGAGATTGATACAGGTATTTAAGCTACATATTAAGCTAGGTGTATTATTATTATTATTCATCGTTTATTTAGAGGAAGTTTTACTGAGCATGCCACTTCCTTTTTCAGTCCCGCCTCCTGCACACGCCATACAGCAGTAATCCTATAGCCTTCCTCGAAAACGTGGCTGTGTATCATTGAACATAGCCCTGCAGTTTTTTTAGGAATGACTGTAAACAACAACAGAAAGATTAGCTAAAAATCTGCCCTCTTCCCTTCTGTTCGCAGACGGTTTCTTTGCAGGGAATTTCTCCGTGTTAATTTTAGTGCAGATATAAAAAGTCCTCCATCTGTAAGTCGCATCATGGTGAGTGGGAGTTGTTTGAGTTTTCTTTGAAATTAGAAGGATTCAACCGTTTTCACACGGATACGCAGATCAAATATTCCACGCTGAGAGTATGTAAACATTTAATGTGTGCTTTCCTTATATGATCGAGTTTGAGAATGTTTGGTTTGTTTCAAAATTACAGTTGAATGATTTTTAATAATCCACTTGGTAGTAATAGAAAAACGTCTGCTTCCTGAGGTTTTTTCTGAATTTTATTTGCCACATTTCACACCAGTTTGAAACTTTCTTTCTTGATAAGATTCTGAAAGATGCAGTTTCTGGATTTGGTGTTGCACCGCACACTTCGTTGCTCCTTTGTGTATGGTCCAGCTTTCATTAAAACTTCCTTTTACATAAAAGACAAGACGAACAATGGCACTGATGCTAGAGTTTCAGAGCTTGAGGAGTAATTTCTCCCAGCATTTTATTTGGTCAAATATGGGCAATTGCATTGTTTAAGCCACTATAAAGACTCAAGACTCCACTCAGTTTGCTTGTTTTGGAGCTTATCAGACACTATAAGTAATATTCAGACACACCCTGTTGCCAGCTTACATACTTCCACTTAGTCCGCTGTTTTTAATAATCCACTTGGCAGTAATAGAAAGCCTTCTAAGTTATTCACTGCTTCCTGAGGTTTTTATGATTTTTTTTTTTTTTTTTTTTTGCCACATTTCATACCAGTTTGAAGCTTTCTTTCTTGATAAGATTCTCAAAAATGCAGTTTCTGGATTTAGTTTTGCACCAAACACTTCGTTGCTCCTTTGTTTGTGTGGTCCAGATTTCATTACAACTTCCTTTTACATAAAAGACAAGACGAACAATGGCGCCGATTCTAGAGTTTCAGAGCGTGAGGAATGATTTCTCCCAGCATTTTATTTGGTCAAATGTGGGCGATTGTACTGCTGCAGCTGCTGTATTGACTCAAGACTCCACTCAGTTTGCTTGCCTTGGAGCTTATCGGACACTATATATAATATTCGGACACACCCTGTTGCCAGATTGCGTACTTTCACTTAGTCCGCTCTAACAAAAACGTGACAAATACATTCTTTAGGCTTTTTTTAACCAGGGTCCACCCACTGTGGCCTAATGCTCCTTTACAGGAATTCATTGCGTCCTTCTTTTGCACATTCACACCTCTAAGCTGTCCACTTGTATCTGTTGGATGTGATAACCGCATTCTCATCTGCTGGACACTGAGCAGCTTCTAAGCAGTTTAGTGTTAAAGGTTGCAAACAAAACTTGTGTTCATAGTCATTGTGTGCGTCCCTGAGGTGTAACAAACATGCTGAATGCATATAGAAGTATTTCAAAACCTGGATTTTGTACTTTTGGGTTGCTGGAGGACATTTTTGTTTGTTACCTTAAAGTACATGTCTTTGGGCACCTCAGTGGTGGTAAAGGAGGGACAAGTGCTGCTTTGTCGATCCAATAGCCCTTTTGTTTTGCCCTCTGAACCCCAAGCCATGGCTATTAGTTACTCCTGTGACAAATTTACTGTCCGAGAGCTCATTTTTCAGTGCACTATAAAGTCTGGCATCTCTATGGAAACAGCACAGCTATGGCTAGAAGTAGAGAGAAATCAAAAATGTTTACTGTGCATTTTGACAGTTGCAATGCCTTAGATATAAATAAAAACTGTTTTTAATTTAAATTAGAATGTTGATTTGCCCATAGGCATTATCAATACTGAAAAAATCTAGTGGCTCCACATACTGATGCTTCACTTCATTTTTAATTTGTCTCCATACTTGTCTCCTCTTTGCATTGCTTTAACACTGCTTGCAATTCAATACAGTTAAGCAGAAAAATCTCAGTTTTTATCGCTTGACTGTCGGTCATAGCTCAGTCAGTAATGGCTTCACCATTATGAGAAGCAGCACAGACATTTTTGTGTTTTTGACCAGCGTTTATTATTGGGAATTTATTAAATGAGCTCTGTAAAGTGGTTTTTATTTTAAAAAGTCGCAGTTTTAAAGCTTAGATTTGGTTAATTTTTCAGACTGAAAGGCAAACGATGGATGAGGATCTCAAACAGTTGAAAATCTTTTTACAGTTTCTGTCTGTGTCAAATGGTATAATTCTGTCGATTTAGAGAAAAACACAACCTTTTGAAACGCGCCAGCAGGTTTTGAGGTTGAGAGGGTTTCAATTTCAGTCAGTCTGGATTGTCTTTATTTGCATTAATTGAGCATTTCAGGGACAGCAGCAGTGGCATTAATTTCATTATCATAGAACAAAAAGTTGAGCCAAATGGTTTGACTTGTTTTACTAACAAACAAGGAGACACCAGTGGTTTGGGTACTGCTCTTTGAACACTCTGAACATGTATACAGTTTTATGAGTAATTAATATTACTGACAATAAAGTAAAATGTCTCAAAGGATCGATGTGTAGAATTAAATGGCATTTAGTGGCGAGGTTGAAACCAACTTAAAAATACCCGCACTCCTCTTCCAAGTGTGTAGAGAACTTATGGTGGATGCTAAATAAAGCGAAAAATTCAAAATACCTCTGTCAGCACCCGATTTGAAGCACAAATGCAAACAATTTTCAGCACATAAATATCATTTAAAAGCTTGGACCACCTTCTTACAGTCTGGGGACGTTTGCTGCAAGTGGACAAGTTTACTGCTGATCTCAGAACAGGAGAAACGAAAGGACACTGGATGAACCAAAAATAATAACCACTGTTTTTATAATGATAAATAAAGTTACATTTCGGAAATTGCTTTGCAGCAATTAACACAAATCACAAAAACATATATTCCAGATGTGCAAAAGGAGCTGCATATGTTTGCACAAAATGAATATACAGAGTAGTGTTCTCTGTCAGCAGCCTCAGTGTTACAGCTGAACTAAAGAGTAGAAAAACAAAGTAGTTCTTCAGCTGTATCCTGAAGAGCTCTCAAGTAACAAAAATGCAGGAATTCTTATTTTCAAACGATTTAACACTCATGAAAACATATTTCTGGGTATTATGTTCCATTTTTTCCCAATTGAGCCTCCTAAACCCTACATACTTGACTTTAAAAGCTATGAAGTCCTTAATGTTGACTATAGAACTGTTGCTTTTTGCGAACCAAATTTCTCAAAGTTTGGTGCAAAGTTGGCCGAGGTGTTTCTGATTTACTACTTTAGTTTTTATGTTGTGAGACGGCGTCTTGTGTGTAAATTCAAAAAAAGTTTCCGTCTCAAATTCTAACACTGGGAAGCAGCAGAGTACTGCATGTAGAGTATAAAAACACATCAGTACATCAGATCGTCTGTACCTTACAATAGGCTACCTTGTCAGGTCTTGTTACTTGACAAAAGGACACATGTGACCTTGGGCGGCAGCGGCGGCACAAAGCAGCATCATCAGCAGTGTTGTTCTCCTTCAGCACAAAGGCAGCGGTGTTATCTTTAGCCCCACAGACACTGTTCTCTCCACATTCTGCACAAGGTCAGGCCAGGATTAACATGCAGCTTTGGTGGTTAATTCCCAACACAATGCACTTCAATGCACGTCCCCACCAATGCTAGACACGGCAGCAGGCCCGCCATCATAGTCCGTCAATTTATAACTCAATAAACACGCAGTATGTTTGCCACATTGCCTTTTAACTTATAGCAGCATGGGTTTTTAAAAAGCTTTATGTGCTGTAATATGAGCAACAGCGTCCTCTTCATGTTGTTTGGTGCGTAGAAGCCCAGATTACGTAGCATAATGTGCAAAGAGGTCTTTCACAAAGTCATTGAAGAAGAGGAAGAGCGTGGCTGAAGGGTTATGACAAAATAACTTCATTACTAAAAAGGCCTCAATAGACTTACAAGTCCAGTCAACTAACACTATTGTTGTGCCACTGAATCTACAGAGTGTAACACGATTCATTTTTTCTCCCATCACCCTGGTGGGAGAGAGATCATTGGATGCAGTGCACTGTGGCCATGCTTGAATTCAATTATCTAGTCACAGCAGAGCCCATATAATCCTGTTGTGGCTGAGAAATTGCCTGCTGTACAGTAGAAACCATCTACATCCCTGTCTGTAGTGGCTGGGGAATTTTCATTTAGCTTTTTAAAGTGAAAACGGGCGCGGAAACATTCGATTGATGCAACATAACCGACAACGGTTTTGATAACTGATGAGTAGTGTAGCGTTTTTTTTTTTTCCCCCTGATACATTCCAAACGTCACTGGTTCCAGCTTCTCAAATTATAAGGATGGGCTTCTCACTTCTGCTTAATATTATTAGTATTAAAAGATTTTAGGATTTAGAGCTGTGGGCAGGACAGAAGAAAGACTGAAGATGTCACCTTGGGGTTGAGGAGCTTGAAAATTCAGGGGATTTTTGCATTTTCTATCCATTTAATAGTTTAATTGAAAAACAATAAAGAAAGCACCAAATGACAAACCAACAATAAGTAACATCAGATGTCAACAGCTCAACTCACATCACCTATTCCGAGACCAGTAACCGCAGTAAAGCCTTATAGAATATTAAAAACAAAATCGGCATTGTATGAGTGCAGAATAAACCTTTAGTCTTAATGTTACAACTTCTTCAATGTGAATATTAGTTTTCTGTATCTTCCGTGGTCATAAAAAGCTTGTCTTTTTATTTTGAACTCTTTATTGGACAAAACAAGTAAATGTCAAGACTTCCACTTCAGTTTTCTGGCATTTTAATCAATGAAATATCCAAGATTAATAGATAAATAATCATTATCATTTGATTCAGTCGTACTATTTGTGGTTGTAATGTCTCAAAAATGTTTTCTTGATATTATTTTCTTATGATAGTAAATTGAGTTTGTGTTCAATTGAACTGTTAATTAGACAAACAACTAATTTGAACACTTTTAACCAATTAAATAATCACGCTTATTGAATAAATAATGATTATTACTTGTTTGATCCCTACCATTCTTGGGTCCAATCTCTTAAATGTGATTTTTTTCCCCCCCAATTATGTATGTTATTATTTTCCTATGAAAGTGAATTAAATATGTTTTTGTTTTGAACTGTTAATTGGACAAAACAACTAATTTGAACACGTCATCTTTGAATAATGATAAGATTAATAGATATTTCTAAACAATTATTTCGTTCAGTGCTGCTATTTAAAAAATGTTTTTATGTGTTGGACTATTGTTGGAAAAATAATGAGGAGATACAGAATAGCTATGTTTAATTAAAATTACCATTACTTGCAGCCCTAATAAAGATTAATTTGCATTCCATGCAACCAGAGCTGTTTGCATTTCATACAGCTCTCTTAATTTCTCTCCACATTTCCTGGTTTTATCTATACTTTCTACTGTTTAGATCCCCCAAAAACTCCAGGAATTAAACCTCATGTTGTCCTGCGGGTCAATTTTTTTCCTTTTCATATATAAACCTTTCTTCATATATAAACCAAGACCCTGCTTTGAAAACGCTGCTTTTTTTTTTTTTTTTTTTTTTTACGGGTCAAAATTGACGCGGTTTAAGGTTGAAAATGTGGAGAAAAAAAAATATGTTCACGGCGAAACTTCTGATGCCCACATTTTCAACATTTTTTGGTGGAAAAAAGAAATGTTGAAAATGTTTCTTAAGAACATTCACAAAAAAATCAACCAAAATCCAGCGAAATTCGCTGGATTTTGGTTGATTTTTTTTGTGAATGTTCTTAAAGCAAATATTAGAAGCTTTACTGATAAATATGTAATCAATTTAGGTATTTTTAGGATATTTTTGGAAGATTTTTACTCATTTTTTTGAAAATATTTTCTTGCCAAATTTGGGGGATTCTTTTTTTTAACTTTTAAAGGAGACTTTTAAGGAATTATTGGAATTTTCCTCCTGAAGGTTTTGAAAATTTTCAGAAATTTGGCGAATTTTTTTGTTGAATTTTTGGATTTTTTTTTTTTCAGACAAGGAAACAATATTTTTTGGTGCCTGAAAAGGAGGACAACAGGAGGGTTAAGGTTACTCTAATCTCAAACAGTGCTCAGACATCTCATCACTGTCACTTGTACGACAGCTGCTGCTCCTCAGTCGGTGCATTTAAATCCTAGCATACAACGTGGTGGTTAGTGAGTCATGTCGCAGTAAATGCATGCTTCTTGTACTGTCGTGGCTCCAATTTCAACTGTGGTTAGTGAGCTGCAGTTGAAAAGGCTTGATGCTGGTTTTTCAGAAGCTGATTTGGGTGTTTTGATATCGAGGCTCGGGAGGAAACCAACTAACCAAAGTATTGCGTTCGACTTCCTGCCTGCCTGCTGAGACATGCTGAATTCTGTGTTTCTGTGGGGGATTTTTGTCACATTCAGTTCAGTGTCTTGTTGTAGTTACTGCTGCCATCATGTGGCTTGAAATATAAGCTTCAAGGCAGGGAGTTTTTAGTGTTTTTTTATGATGTTGCACAGATGTAGGATAGATCTGTAATGTATGTAATATAACGTAATAAAATCACCCTATATTCTAGCCTAAGTAAAGTTGTGTTATTCATATCTATGCTGTGCCATTTACTCTACACTGTTAGCATTTTGTATTTTATTTTAAATCTTTAAGAAATTGTCACGTTAGCAGCTGGTAAGCATTCGATTTGAACCTTTTCACCTCTTTCCTCTTTTCTCAATATTGAATGGCAGCAGCAGGGTTAACTCCGAGTCTGTCCAGCAGGGGGCAACGTTAGCCTGCTGCTTTTACCCCTAGGAGCCTCTATAGGAAACAACATGTCAACATAATGAAAACACGCCTCTTTCTGCAGGAGATTATACTGTGGGCAAATAGACATTTTATTCCTGGATAACTAGGCATTATAGGTTGTTTAGCGCATGCAGCGTTTCATAATATACCATCTCCCCAAACCCTCTTGGGTTTGTTAACCGTATCATATTAGAGCTAATAATTATTAGTGTGTCAAATGAGTTACTCATTGTTACAGTGAGTGTATTGTCACTTCGGGGGGGGGAGGAAATCAGCTGGCTCCTGAATATTAGTGCCGTTCAAACATTTGTTTTATGGCTCCCTCTGTCCAATGATAATTAATTGTTTACTTTCTCATCTCTGGATGATGGCGTGACTCTTTTCAGAGGTTGTTTGCTCACAGCAATTAAGTTCATCAGTGCTCATCCTCTCTCCTCCTCCTCCCTCTCTGTACCCCCCCCCCCCCCCGCCCTCCCTCGCTCCCTCCTTTTCTCTGTTTCTCTGTGCTAAATGCAGATTAGCAGCGTCACAATCGCATCCAGAATGAGAGTAAACTCCTCATTATGCCGTGTGACCCTCTGCTGCATGAATAATTCAGGGCTGCAGCGTTAGTGGCTGGCTGTTATTAGCATTCCGGATGGCGAAGGAAAAAGAGAGAAAGAAGGGGGGAGAGACAGAGAGAGAGAGAGAGAGAGAGCGAGGGAGGGTGGGAGGCTCATATCACTGACAGGGCTGACTCAGGGGGATCAGCGCTGGATTGAGACACACATCACACACACATCATCACACGACACAGGAGATCAGTGGAGGTGCCTCTCCACTCACACACCCCGCTGTCTGTGTACATCTTACACACCCCTGCTGCTGCCATGCAGCTCAATCTGCTTACTGGGAAGAAAACAACAAAGGCCTCTCTCACTGAGTACATGCTAAACACTCCGGCTCCTGGGTGTGTGTGTGTGTGATAGATTCTGCTCTGTAAACACACTTGACTCTTCTCCTCTTCTTCTTTTTTATTTATTTATTTATCTTTTTTTAAAAATGTTTTTAATATATAATGAAGCGAATCACGAGTGCTAGAAACCCCCGGCGGAGCTATCTCTGCGTGTCATGAGGAGATACACTACCTCGTGTGTGCTCACATGCAAGCATGCGTGCAGAAGCTGCATGTGCTTGCCATGGTGCCACTTCACTGGATGTACTCATGCTTGACTGAGTGTGTAGACACATTACAGCCACCCCCCCAAACACACACACACACACACACACACACCCTCCTCTCCTTCTTTTATCTCCCAGCTCCCTTGTCTGTTGCTAAGGCTGAGTGGTGTACTACAGTACTTAAACTCACCTCTGCTGGCCGCTGGGGGGTCAGCGCATCCGGCCCCCCCCCGCCGCCGAGGACAGAGGTCACGGGCCTGCATCCATCAGCCGACCTCTGAGCCAAAGAGAGAGAGCAGAGATTAATGGCACTCAACTGGTAATTGAGACATCAGAAACATGTTCTGCCGCCAGCCGCGCTGCTCTTGATGTTTTATTGATAGGCACCAATCTGACGATTTGGGGCGCCCGCATAAATCTGACGAGCTCACCAGAGCTGTACTCAACTGTAAGAAATGTGGATCTAGACCCTGTGAATTATACAAAAAAGACAACTTTTCAAATAATTCAAACAAAAGCAACATATCTTCCTGTTTCATTGTAGTCCCCCCCCCCCCTTTTTTGATGAAACAGGTTCAGTAATGGAGGGTGATTTCTCTGCATTTAAAGCATACGTGCTGCATCATGAGAGATGGCTGATGCAATCATAATTAAGGCTCGTCCTCGCCTGAGCTGCTTCTCTCTTGTTGATGGCAGCTGCCAGCAGGTGGTGCCAGAAGGAAACATCACAAGTCAAAGGGGGTGTAACAAACATAATCTACATCTCTGTGCATGTGGGCGCTTCTCCCCCGCTCTTCCTCGTCCTCCTCCTCTCCCTCCGACTCCCTCTTTTTTAAAGAGCATTTTATAATTAAAATGTGGGCGTCTCAGCCAGTACATACAGCATGTTCAGTTCAGAAAAGCATGCTCAGGGCTATTTTTAGTCATCTTTGATCCCCAGCAGCCACACAGGAAAAGCCACTGATGGCAGCAGCCCTTATACATGTCGGCTAGTTAGTGTACTATCTGTGCTGATCATTTCTCCACACCTTCGCCTGTGCGGGGGTAGAGATGGGAGGCCGGACTGGTGAGCAGCAACACTCCCCTCGTGTTTAAAGTTCACACTGGGCCATATGGTCCCCACAGCAGGGGGTGTTGGTGGAATTATTCACACGGAGCGCTCTGAATCACCGAGATCCCGGTATCAACCTCCAAGATAAGGGGAATGTCTCAAAGGCTTTGTGCTCGGGCTTCAAATCTCAATCCTCAAGAGAACACCAGAAGCCCCATCCTTGCTTACACACTCCCTCTTCCCACTCCTCTCCCACAATGTGTCCCTCTTTCTCTGTCTCTCTCTCTTTCATATCCTCGCACACATACACTCTCACACTCCTTTTCCCACATCCACACAGTACAGTGTGACAAACAACGCCACCCTCTGCAGCGCGAAGCCAAAAACCTGTGACATTTTAGAGGAAATAATATGAACTCATCCTCCATGACCAGATTTTGCCCCCACCGCCTAATCCTTGAGTGCAGCCTAATTAAGTACAAACAGCAGTCCTCAGTTAATGCCAACAAATGGGCTGTTGCTGCTGCTGCTGCTGGATCGGCCGATTATTAAAGGGATGCACATTTGTTGTTTCTGGATTCTAATGCAATTACTCACCCATTATGACCATGTAATTGTGCAGTCATTAATTGTGCATCCAGTCTATAATGCAAAAAAAGAGGCTCATTGCGGCTGGAGTCGTGGCACTTTTTTTTTCCCGTACAGAAGCGTTTTTTTTTTTTCCTCTCTCGGTTGAATAGGGATTTATCCAAATGGATTGAGATACCTGAATGATGGCGATATCGTAATGCTTCTGTGCAAATCAACATTCATCCCTTACTGTAGCCTATTAGAAGATGTCAGAGGACGGGAACAAGGCCTCGCTCGCTGTTTGAATCATGACTCATTTGTGTTCAGTACTTTTATGCGCCTCATTCTTCGCCATCTATTCCCATCCTGCCCTAATGTTCCACTGATAAGAATGTCCTATTCATTCTGCGTTCCTCACCGGTTGCTACAGAGAGGGAGAGAGAGAGAGGGAGAGAGACTCTACAGGCATTGAATGAAAAGCACATCTATTTCTGAGAGGGAGCGCGAGCATGGTAGAAGATAATTATTGATTTGAAATAAGAAAAGATAAGGCTCAACCTTGAGCAGCCCGGCGATAGCACACAGAACAGAATAATTAATGGGCCTGTCTTGTGTCGGGACAAGCTTTCACACTGAGACGAGCGTATTGATTTTAAACAGATAAACTGCGTAACCCTTTGTGAAGGGTTTGACAAACAATTTAATTGGGGGGAAAAACAACAATATTCCTCACCCTTTCCATCTCCCTTTCATCACGTCCCCGAGCTGTTTTTCCTCTGCCTGACCTATGGAAACAATTACTGTGCATCAGGCCTTGTACTGCCTCCAGACTACCAAGGAAGGCTGGTGTAGGATGCACACACTGATTGGGGAATCTAATCAATGGTGGAACCTGTCTCCACTCCAGATGCCCGTGTTGAAACTGGGATTACCGAAGCCTTTTAGCTGCATTGGCCCCTCTCTGCCTCTGTCAGAGCCAGAGAGAAGATGGATCTGCCTGTTTAAATGTACCTGCCTGCTATAGTTGAAGCAGAGATAATTTACTGTTCCTGTACAGCCCTCCTCCTTCCTAATCCCCAAGGAGTGCAGCAAAGAAGCCCCAGTCCTCTCACTTCTTCCCTTGCCCTCCCCTGATTAGCGATAGGGGCCGTTTGATCATGTTTCCCTGCCTGTCCTTGTGATTTGTAAGCTGTTTAAACGTGAACGAGGCAATTAAATAAGGACGAACGGCGCGTAGGAGAGTGGGTGCCGCGGTGATCATTAACGATGAATTACCCTGGTGTGCACTCAAACACTCGGGAGGACTTTCAGGCGGACCACTCCCGAGAATCCAGATCCAATCTAGCCATTGATTAACAGAGACTTGTTCTTCCTGTGAAATCACTCGACGGGGATTTTAGGGCACTCATCCCGTCTTATCGAGATAGGCTAACATCAAAGGCGAATGAAGAGGGATTGGGTAAATGGGCTCGCCTTGCCCTCCATGTAAGAGACTTAGAGGAGCAAATCTTGAATTATTGCCTCATGTAAATAATCTACTTGGCTTGTTTTTGGGGAGGTGAGAGAGGAACTCATGAGTCACTTGGGGTAGAGAACACTCAAAGTACTTTGGAAGCTCTCATATTTCCCTTGATGGGAAACAACGGTGGGGGCTCCATTCCCAGGAATGTAAACAACACGAAGTTCCTTACTTGTGTGATCTGCCCCAACAATTTGAGCATGTTAAGCTGAGGAGATGTAGAGGTATTAGTTGTCGAGGAGGACTCTCATATCCCCTGAATACAAATATTGTATTCAGTAGCCTAATTCCTCTAATTTGAATATGATTTGATTTAAGCTGAATAAATAAGTGCTGCTATTAGTCTCAAATTGGAAGGTATGAAATTGAAAAATTGCACAGTGCCTTTAGTTAAGAGTGGTATTTAACCAGAGTGTCATCGGCAGCCTCTTGTAAAACACATGTTATATAAGACACAGTGACCATACATTAGTGGAATGCATGGCATAGTTGGAATAGCTCTTCCACAGAACAACACCAGCGGGTTTTAAAAGCAGAGGTTACTGGCTGAGGACATTTTGTTCAAAACAATTTCTTTTTCTCTGCTCCCTCCCATCGCCGAGTGAGCTTAGACTGCAGTAGATAGAAAGGGATTTTCTCTCCCTAAATGGCCAAGGGGGCCGTTTACGGTGTCACTACTATGGGATCACATGATGTTTGAGGGTGTAAAGGTCTCGAGGCAGCTGCTCCTTTTCGGATGGGATTTTCGAGGCGTCCAAGAGCAGGGCCCCATGCTGTCTGCACTGAAAGGTGGAGCAAATACTTCTAGCAAGGAAAAAAAAAAAAAGAAACGCTGAAATCCTCAGAAGCTGTGTGTCTATTTGAAATGGGTTCTGGAGTCCCTCGGCTGCCTTCATGTTATAAACACCCACAGTGCTCAAATTCTTCTTTTGTCAAGGAGTCATAACAGGTGTCTCAGGAAGGATTTTTTTTTCCCGGTTAGCATATTTTCCACTTGCATGGAAAGTTTTTTTCTTTATTAGGAACATTCTGCCCTGGGTAGACCCCTTGCCTTGAGACATGATATGTAGACTTTCTTTGAAGCAGTAAAGGTTACTTTCACACTCGCTCAAAATTCAGCCATGCCTAGTTAAACCAGGTTGTGCAGCAGTATTGAACACCTCTGGCTGACATATGTTGGTAAGCCATGATGCACTTTGCATACAAATTACTCCTGTCTGTGGCGAGTACGTACAATAGACACAACATATTTTCTACTCTCAACCTTGAAATTCAAGCTTGCTCCCACAAAACATGCAACCTTTGACCTCCCCTGAAAACATGTTTGTTTTTTAAATCCTAAAATGCGGTGGAACCGTGCAGCAGAGCCTTTACATAACCGCTGCCCCTTGGGATTACACCCCAGCATTTTCTCAACAACTCCTCTTTCTCAGTTAATTTAAGGTGGAATTACACACAACGCAAATGGGAATAGCATGGTGCACCTTAAACTATTTAGCATGTCATTGGATTTTTTTCCAACCATGATGTAAATACACCCACAACTGTGTACAGTTGAGGGAGGGAAGGAAAAAAAAGGCAGAGGACCTCTTAATATGGCGTATCATCGTGACTGCAGTAAGGTCAATTACCTTAGCGGGGTGGACACGTTTATATAGCCAGCCCCCTGGGAGGCTGTTTGTGTGAACGATGTGGAGAATACACATTATTCATGTTCTCAGTCTCTGAGATAAAGGCTCTATCTCACAGCGTAGCTCAGCGTTGCATCACGTTCCGCCTAAGCATGGAAACTATTGATGTTTGAAATGGCAGTATGATGGGAAAAATACAGAAATGATAGAACTGCCTTCAGTATTTCACTGCGGACCCAAGGGTGTTCCTGTGGTTTATGTTTGAAAACTCAGCAATTGTTTACTCCGCATTCCCCAATGTAATGTCTGTTTTCTTGACTCATTGTGTTTAGTCTGTTACAGACATTTCTAAACTTTGCTGTATGGTTCAGACATCAAACATTTAATCAGATGTGGTCTCTCCCTAAACAAGTTATTTGGTTATCAGGTTTTTAAATACAAGAAAGCTGTAAAACCTGTTTTTCTAATTACTCTGAAAACATCAACCATGAAACACAAAATAGTCACCCCTATCTGCCAAGTTAAAGATGAATAGTTTCTTTTATTTGTTGTATCCCTTTGAGGAAACAGTTCAAGTTCCACAGAAATATCTTTCTCTGCTCATCTTGCTTTAATACTGGATGGCTAACTACAACCATGTGCAAAGAATATTCCTCTTTTGCGTTTATCAAGCTGACATTTAGACCCCAACTGCCTCTTTTCAACTCCGGCAACATTTTTGGTCAAGTATCCCATTTAACAAAATCCAGCGTTTGCTGGATGTGTTTTTTTTGTCCTTCTTCTTTTTTCTTTGTAGCAGTATATATGAAAAACTTGCACCTGGAATGTCACAGTTGAAGGACAGTAATAATACATTCAACTTTAAAGCCTATTATATTTAAAGTTTACTTACTGTTCTTCTTTACTGAGACAAATTAACTTATTGGCTTCTAACCTTTTTTTCTATCTGATGAATCCTTACAAGATTGTCAGTTTGACTCAAGATCCTTACATCAATGTCACAGTCATGGACAAATGTGATAACTTGAACTCAATTTACATGGGATTTTAGTTAACACTGGGGACATTGTTAAAATATGTCTTCATTCAGTTGAACTCTTAGTGTTTAGGCCAGTGCGGCAATTTCTTTATTTGGTTTATTTTATTATCTACGACTTTCAGCTTTCAGCAAATTCAACTGTTAAGCCATACTACTGCACCAATTTTTACTTAACTGTTAACTTTTCTCCTCACATCTATTCATGCTCACTCAATTCTTTAATTAAATTATAATTTATGTTATTTTTCAGATGAGTTGAGCCAATTGTTCCATGCTGAAGTGCTTATTCCGCTAACTGGTTATTGCTAACTTAACCCTTTAAGCTTCAGTCAATTCCAGCCGTTTTCAGTACAAAAAATCGCTAATATTCTATTTTTAAATAAAAAAAATTACGAAAAATACGGGGAATATTGGACGCGCATCGGGAGGTGCATTTCCTTGAAAACGACCGATTCGGGGATTTTATACCGACTTCAGGGCATGTTTTGGACAAAATAGTTTACTGGCTTGTGTCATCTGATGTAAAACGTTGGATTATGGCCGTTTTTTGTGGAATCTTTTTTTTGTGTGTAATAATAAACCCGGAAATGTGAGTCGCGCTGTGTGCTTTGAAGCCGTGTATAGAGAACGGATGGATGAATATTTGTTTTTGTCGGACAAATGTGTTTTTCTCACCCGCTGTGGTAATCGCATCTGAAAGTGGTTTATACCGGCGGATTCATGAGAATCTAAGCTTTCCATCGGTGTATAGTGTTTGTATAATCGCGTTTGCACCCGTCGGACATTCTTGAAATTCCTATGCAAATTAGTAGGTGTACCGCCGGCGGTACACTGAAGCTTAAATGGTTCCCAGTTTTAGTTACCTAAAATCAATTGTTAAATATTTTAAACAGATGGCTAAATTGACAGATTAACACCTGACATAGTTTGCCAAAGGTGATAACCGGCAAAAATAGTTGCCTAAAAGTAGCAGATAAAAAATTCAAATAAATGTTGAAGATCAATGCTTGAAGTAGCTAAAAATGCTAGTTGAGCCCAGTACAAGCATGACCAAACTGGCCTACACACTAATAGTTAAATTATATTAAAACAATATTATTTTGTAACCGTAATGGTTAAGAACATCCTGTGTAAAATAATTTAAAAGGAACACATTTATTGTTAGTTGTGGGGGAGTGCTTGAGTTCTTCTGGGACAGTATGTGAATATTTTGAGAGATAGTTGAGTATATTTCACTACCATTTAAAATAGATTTTTTTTAACCTAAAAATGCAATTAAAGTTTGTTGCCATGGTAGCCTCCCTATCTACTGTATGTATTGACAAGAAACTACTGAACTGAAGAAAAAACATTGAAAATAGAGTATTTAATATCATAGGTGCTACCAGACTCAATTGCATTGTTATTGAGAGTAACGCTAACATTAGCGTATTAGCATGATGATGTTAAATGCTAGGGCAAGCGAAGGATCATTAGCATTCAGCTAGGTTATGGTTGTGTTTGCCAATATTATAATAATAATATAATAATAATTTCTCTCTTTTTAGCTCTTTTATGGTTTTCATCAGCTCATGAGAGAAATGCTGTTTAACTACTAAATGCTCAACTGTGTTCAACAGCTAATTGCTAAATTTGCCAATGTGACATTAGTGCTTGGAGGATAGTTGTGTTCGTTGGATTCATCAGACATTTTTTGAAGCTGAAAACAGCTTTCTAGTCACAGCTACTGGAAACAAAATTAATGAGAGCAATATGACTGAAACGACACTAAATTTGTGCTCTTTAGGAGAAAATAAAGTTCTGGGGGGTTGAGGGAAACTACAGAGCTCAAATAAAGCTGAATTTTTAAGTCTGGTATGTTAGCAATGTTATGTTAGTGTGCTCACATGCTGATTAGCATGCTATATAACCATACAGAGATATGTTTAATAGTTATCATGCTTACAAATTGTGATGCTAGCATTAATACTTAGCATGATATATTAGCAGGCCAAGATTAGCATGAAGGATTTGTTGGTATAATGAGGTAGGTTTTATTACAACATGCAACCTTGTGACATTATGATAAGAAAATTATCTCTGACATGAAACATGTCCAGTTATAACATGACAACTTGGCCTATATTGTTTGAACAATATCAGCTTGTTATATCTTGATTGAATTTTTTTTAGAATTTTGTTGCTATATGACACATTTCACGTTATATTCTGTTAAATTATTGTTATACCATTTTTTATTGTCACATGATAAATGTATTCTAGTGCCACAGAGAATTAGTAAATAGATGGAAATTGATAATATGATTATATGGAGGGAGGGTGGGATGGGTCTTTTTTTAAAAATGTTTTTAAATGTTGTACAGCACTTTGCGTTACATTCTTTGTATGAAAAGTGCTCTATAAATAAAGTTTGATTGAATGATTGATTGATAATCCCATGTTTCAACCCAAGCATAATGAACAAGCTAATCAAATTTAGTTACAAATTTTAAAAAAGGCAATTTTCTTCAATTTATCGGTTCCACACAAACCAGTTTCATATTATAACAATATCAACTAAGGCATCATGTCATAATATTAAATGTGTCATAACAATATAACTTATCATGTTGTAATGCAATTTTTTAATGATATAATAATAAATTATCATGTTACAGGGTTAGGGTTAGGTGAACAGTCTTACATTATAACAAGGTAATTCCTATGTTGTTTCATGGTCATAGTTTGGCTGTCATAATAGCATAAAAACATCTTGTTGTAACAATAAGCTTGATGTTAAAGGGTGAAGCTGATGCGTTCCTTTGTTTTCTGCTGTTGCAACAACAAACTGCCATAACAAGGTTACTAGAATGCATCGTGTGAGTATCATGGATGTCTGTATCAATCCAATTTCTTTGAGGTATTTCAGATTTTCACACCCTTTTATGACTATAGCTGTTCTTCATTTGTACCTGCACAAGGTCTGCCACTGGATTCTGCATTGACTAATTTGTGGCACTTATGAAATACAATTTCTCATCCCTCCTACACATGCTGTAATGCGGCAAGTGTTGAGAAACCTGTTGTTAACCCATGTTACAGGTGTTTTTTTTCTTCATTTTTTTTTTATCCCCGGGTGCTCTGGTGTAAATCCGTCTGTGATTAATCTTGAATGTTGTCATTTGTAGCAACTCTTGCTCTTTTCTCTCTCTCTTTTTTTTTTTTGTAGGTTTGAAGAACTTGTCAAGAGGAACAAAGTCGAATACCATGCCGGTGGTTCTACCCAAAACTCAGTGAAAATTGCCCAGGTTAGTCTTGTCTGGCCCTCTGCAGTGTGCCCAAATGTGTTTTGAATATACAGTGGTATGCTTGTAACCATAGATTTGTCAGCCTGGCAGCCCTGGGAATACAGAGCATAGCTGCACAGCACGTTGACACATTACAGTTTTAGCTGTTGTGAATTCATCAGACCTGCCATGGAAAGAGAAAGGCGGGGAGGATTAATAATATTTGCACTGTTATCTAGTTGGCCTAATTTCCTGAGACATATCAAACATCAATTAGAGAGAATTACAAGTAGATGCAATTAACATGTCACAACAAATTATATCAAACAAATGCTGATCTTCTCACTGGCTGTTAGACAGATTTGAGCATCTAAAAGAAATTGGTGATTGTCCAAATCTAAAATGGCAATCTGAACTTTAGAAGATTATTCACTGAATCCCTTTTTTTTTTTTTTTTTTAAGTGACTGCAGTAAGTCTCTGAATTTGACATGCAGTGATTAGCTGCTGATAAGGCTTTGGTCTGCTCACAATAAACAAAGAAAAACCATCCAGCTGAAAAATAATTCTCTTCCAAGGAGGAGAAATGAGTGCAGAAGCTAATTGAGAGGCTGATGTCTGTGAAAGCACCGAGTCTTTCTTGTGTGGGGGTTTTTTGTTTGTATGTGTCAGTACAGTGTGTGGAGTTTGTATTTGTGCATGCGTGCATGTGCGTGTGTGCGTTTCTGTGTGTGTTTAGTGTGTATTTAGCACAAGATGGATACAGAGCGAGGGAAAAGAAAGCAGGCAGCCCCTCAGGCTGCCACCATCTCCATGCTTTAGAGACAGTAAACATCCTTTAAAAAGAGACGCGGAGCTGTGCACCTCCATACAAACACTCTTTAATTATCGAGATCAGAAGCGTTTGCATAGACCTCAGTCATTCAAAGACATTAACTGTCAACTTGATTTTATTCTTTGGGCCACAGCTCCTTCCTTTAAAAAAAAAAAAATCTTGTGTGTTTGATGCAGTTTAAAAAAATGTTGGCTCACTTTTTCTAATTGAATCAGTTACAAGCCTAAAATAGCAAGAAATAGATGATTTCCTCCTTTTGTGTCATTACTCCAGCTAAAGCCACACATTTGGTCTGCCTCAGTTAAGACATAGACCTTGACAATGATTTTCATGTTTTATTTAAGAAGACACTGAAGATACTTGCCCCAAGCTGCGTATCAGCTCCCTTGTGAAATCAGATGGAGAAGGAGATTTTTATTGCTGGGCTTCACTGGAGAAAGAGCCGTCATGGCCTCTGTGCCCTGTGAGAAGCGTTCAGTCAACTAAATTGGTGTCATAATGGCATGGCAGGCCCTAGTCAAATGTTATTCTACTCTGTTTATTTGGATATTTACCCCCTTCAGAGGGAAGATGTCGGACTGATTCTGAAATGCTCAAGATAACAAGAGTGTTTTCGTCCCACACCCAGAAGTCTCAGAAACAGTTTCTGTCAATATATACCTTGAAGCACTGACTTTTCCACATTTCACTTTCAGGTGATGGTGTTCTTTTATGAAAAATGTATAATGCATAACCGGCTCCCAGATTATCACATTGTAGCACCTGCAATATGTGAAACTTCAAACCCTGCTGTATTGTGGAAGCTGAACCTTCAAACACGAATGATATGCACTGCAGCACTGAATCCACATCAAAGGGGCCCAGTGACTAAATGAGATGCTCGATCCAGGGCAGGTTTGCTCAGGAGCACCATCGCCGCTGGAGGAGAGAGAGAAGCGTTCAGAGGCTTTGCACAGGAATTGCTGCACATGCTGGGAAAACCCAGGGTGTGGGAGGATCAATGCCTTCTCCAGCAGAACTCGTACTTCCCTCCAAAACCCAGCCGCTTCATCGGAGGCTGTAATAGGTTAAATACTGCCGCCTCACCCAAGTTAAGATTTCTGCACTATCAAGGAAACTTAAACCTCGGCTTTAAGAAGATGCACAATCGATGGTAATTGGATTTAGTCAAATGAGAATTGACCAAGCTGAAGCTTAGATGGATAAGTATTGTTTTCCTCTATTCGCCCTCTCTGCCCGACTCGTTCATTGAAATCCTCCATTGCGGTGTTGGTTAGTCATCAATGGGTTGCACTCAGTGCTATCTTTAGCGCTGAGACATTCCTTTTTCATTTTTCATGCATTATGGCAGCTTATCTACATTCAAATCACACATTGTGACAAACTAGAAGTCCCGAAGTAGATGTATCAACACATTTGTACTTCCTTAGCTGTGCACCAGCGCTCCTCAATAAGCCTCAGATCTTGTTTGGATCAAGTCAGGGAAGTTGCAAGCTTGTATGCAGAGCTCTCTGGCTCTGATTCTTCAGAAAAAGAAATGCAATGATAGAAGTGGGTTGGAGGTTGTTGCCTTTGCCCAGGCTCTAACAAACACCATGCCCTGAAGGGGCATCCAACATAAAGGCTTACCTACTGGATGTTGCAGGGCTGTGAGGTAACAAAAACCAGCCCAGCATTGCCTGCTCACATACAGCCTCACACATCAAAGGGCTTCTGCTCAGATAGGGCACGGCGGGAAACAACAATCATATTTTTTTCAGTTATTTACAAAGTTGAAGGAGTGAAATAAAAAAAATCAAAAAAATTGTGGCCTTTCTGAGCATGTGATCCAGACTTTGGTGCCGCCAAGCACGCATGGTGTTTATCACAGGTGACAGAATTGGTAGGGGGAGTCAGTTGACTGGAGGGCTGCATCAAGAAGCACAGTCAATTCATTTAGACAGAACATCAAAGTCCTCCAACAGCTCCTTAGGGCCCTGAGATTGAAGTCTGAGCAGAGACAGGCTCATAGGGAGTTATTGCTGCTGCCAGGGAAGTAGATCCTACTCTGAGTGCCTCGTGTAAACCGTGCATTCTCATTATGATCCTCACAAATCAGCACCATTGACGTATTATATTTCTTTGCACTGTACGCAGACTTTGTTACCCGTTCACCAAATGGACAAATTGCTTTGTCTAAGTGCCCGAGCAGCGAATGTGTCGCAAAGTTATGATTAAGTACATTCCCTTTTTTCTTTGTTTAGATCTCGTGCAATTTTTGCAGCCTGCATCATCAATTCACCGCGATGGTTTAATTATTGTTTAGAAAGTAAAGGCTTTTGAAAAATCTGCCGTCTCTGTCATGGTTATGATGCCTGTTTAACATTTCCTCAGACTTGGTCAGTCGTGAAAGGGGTGAATGGGGCCCAGCCTTGGTTGTTGGCTCTGAGCTCTTAATTGGAAACGCATGTGCACCACACTGTTGAAAGTTGTATTTGAAAAACAGAAAATCCCACAGCACTACTTGACTCCGAAAAAGCTCCTCACCAGCTCATATTTTGTAGGAGAATATTTAAACTGGGTTTGATGTCTCATTGAAGGCAGTGACTTATTTCTCAGGGTGAAAATATTCCATGACCTAATGTTTGGCTTTTACAGCTCGTTTTGTTAAATAAATAAAGAACAGCAACTTGCCTCCATTTCAATGGGCTAAATGAAGAAATGCCTACGTCTGGTACCACTTAGAGAAAAGAGGACAGTTAAGGAGAAAGAGTGGAGCTTTTGTGTTCAAAGTATGTGACTGAACTTTCAGGAGGATGTGCTTATACACTAAAAGGGGGCATTTATTAGTTTTCTGGTGCGTTCTGTTTTTACTTATTCTCTCACACTTAATGACGGAATTAAAACAAAAACTCTTTGTCTGTAAGGAGACTCTTAGAGCTTATGAGACATTCAATGGTGGTTTGTTCTTGACTTTTTTGCTTTGGTTTTTGATCGCATTGAGTGAGCTTGTAGCTGCATAGATCTCAGTGCGGCTGAGCTGAAATGAGCACGATAATGACCGATTAAAACCTGAACCCTGGTGGGGCTTTGAGTTTCACGCCACAGAAATCAACCCTCTCAAGTATGTGCCTGTTGTTAAAGCAAAACCCTCTTGTTTGTTTTAAGACAGGTTAATTGCAGAACCACTGTTAGCACCCGCTCTGAGCCGTTTTATGGCGCCGGGGTCTTGTCGTTTCCTTCCCATTACGAAGCAGTGAAAGGTCACAGTCTGTTAAGCTTCTTGTGAGAGATGCATGAAACCAAATGGAATTTTTTTCCCTTCCCTGTTTCATTCTCATCTCCACTCATTGTAGACATTCCAGGTGTGCAAGTGTGCGCTTGAGGGGGGCTGCCATTGTTTTTCTCGGCACAAGCAGCGGAAGCGAAGAACGCCTCATTCGCTTTGATGAGCGATGTGTTCATGCGTGGGCTTCAATGTCACCCGCCATGAGGCAGCTGTGAAGTCGCAGCTCATGTCTGTGGTGCCATTTACTCAATGATGAAGTGGGGAGATCTCAGTTGGTTCCACATTCACCTCCCCTTTACACACATGTACGTGCACACACACTGTCTGAGCATGTGTTCCTCCCACCTCAACTGTATTGTGACTGTATGTCACAGCTAATAGCAGCATGCATTAAATCTCGAGCTCTGTGATCAGTGATAAAGGTTGACTGGGCGATTATGCAAGGCTTTGTCATCAGAGGGAATTAACAGCTGATGCCCCTGCCGCACGGTGCCTCCTTTCTTGTGTTTCCTCGAATTTGACTTTCACACGAAAATAATTTGTTTGATTTAATTTTCCCCTCAGTTGCGCGAGATTTTTGTTGCCCCAGCAGAAAGTGGCACATTTTGCCATATAGGTGACACATTACCGTCCCTGTTGAAGTTAATTTGCCGTCAAATTTGTGACTTAATTTAAGCTGCCAAAGGGAAGACGTGGGGAGTAGATTGTAACTCATAAGTATGCATTGGAAAGAGTTTTGATTAACATTGAGGGCTCGAGAGACAGACGCACTCAATGTGTATCATCTGGCCTCAGAGACTGGCAGTGGAATTGAATGTGATATCTTGCATAACGTGTCCTTGCTTTAAGTCCTTGGTTCCAGGCTCAGGAAGAAAGGCTTCACCATTGGCTTGCTTGCTTTTTGCTTGGCTGTTGTACAGTTGCCCAGGCTCCAGGCGAGCTCTGAGTGAAATCTGAAAGGACTTGTGAAACAGACAGTAGTCTACATATCTGGCAGCATTCTCATGTCAAATTACAGAATGATATTTTGCAGAGGACACTTGGTACGCCTTCCATGTTCCTGTGTTCTGAAGTTAAAAGCAGGCACTTGCATGTTGGGTGCACAGGCGATGAAAAAAATAATGTGCTCACATGGCTGCAGAATGGCCTGAGAGCCTTTCAGACTGTAAACAATGGTTCATTAAACGCACTATTGTTGGAATCATCTGTTGACACAGGTCAAGTAACTGGTGAATAAAAAGATGATTGTGCATTTTACACAACTGCTCTACATTTTCATATGATTATTGAACGATGCCCCTCTCTCATATTTCCCCACAGAATGTCTGTGGCAGTAGTATTTATTTGGCACATTCTCAGCATGCTCCCACTCTTGCGGTTGAAGTGTTGCATAGCAACTGAGAAAAACAGCTTTAAATATTTTGGTTAAAAAGGTTTTAAGAAAATAAAGAACAGCCTGCAATTACTGTTCATTTCTCCCGAGTTCATAAGTTTAAGGAGCGGTAGAATAGTGCCAAGTAATAAATGAAATACCAAATTAGGCTTTGTGTTGGCTTGGAAAAACTGAGACACTGTATGTGTAGAATATCACATCCTCTTGTGCCAATTCATTTATTCATCTATAGCTATTTTGTTTATCGGCTAAACGCTGGCAGCTGTCTGCACCTTCACTAATTCACAACTGTTTTGAAACAAAGCTCGCAGTAGTTTTCAGAGTGCAGCTCGGCTCAGTTTTCAAGCCAACCGAGTATATCTTTGACAGGATGGAAAATGTGTAGGTGAGTGCAAATTTGAAGTGATGTGCCTCAGGAAAACGGATGGGGATGGAGCGACGGGGATGGGGGCGCATGTGGAGAGAGAGAAGGCTGGATGACGCACAGCAGGTGACAGACAGACACTAATAGTAATGGCTCTTATCAGTGCTTCGCTCGCTCCCTCTTTTCACATGGGCTCTGACATCCTCCTCCTACTCCACCCCCTCCATCTAGCAGGGGGTGTTGGGAGCTCGCTGGGTTGTGCAGCCCGCTCAGACGGAAAGAGCCTGCCAAACACCGGTCCCCTCACATATAAATTGCATCATTAACATCGCCTAGATTATTCCAAGCTCTCCCACCGGGTTTATGGCAGCACCGGCTCAACTTAACTATTTGACTCGCTGAAGACATTCAGGTTTCCTGAGTGAGCTGTGCTTAGATGTGCCGTGAAATGCACCAGTTCTATTCTCTCTTAAGGTTTTAAACAAATCCAGAGGAAATCTGTCTGTTTCACTCACAGAGGCTTATTATATAGTCTAATGTGCTTTATTTTCTGTCTGGACTTGTCAAAAGTTGGGTTGTGTGTTGTCATGCACACCAAAGGATCCCGGTTGCTATCAGGACTGGGCTGTATGGTAAAAACTAGGGCTGAGCGACAAGGATGAAGTCAGTATCACAGTATTAATAGCAATGCATTTCCAATATGGTCTCCATTTGTTTACTGCTATATGGGAAATGTATTTAAAATCACCTATAAAACAAAAGTAGTGTTCAGTGCAGCACTAAAAAACACGTTAAGCTTCACTGAAATCATTAATTTAGGCATCACTGTTTTTTGATATGACAATACACTAATCCTGATAAAATTCCCTCCTATGTATGTAAATTACAATACTAATTTATCACCCGTAGCAATATCAGTATACAAATAATAATTGATAATGGATATATGCTGTGTATTTCAATGTTAAATCACAAATACCATGCAGTTGTTATTCAGTACACTGACTTATTCTGTTGTTATGCAGTAATATAACTAGATAAGTCACCTTATACCTGTATCTGTGAGTTTTAAATGAAGTTTTTCTCTAACTTGATTATTTAGGTCATTGTATTTTGTAAAACGGTAACAAGATATGATTTAGTGCTGAAACGTCTGCAGAGTAATCGATTAATCAATAAAAATAAAATTGAGTGTCCAGCTTCTGAAATGTATTTTCCATTCACTTAACATGATGAAGACAAGCAAATTGAAGATGTTGTTAATAATGTGATTCATAAATAACCAGCTGTAGGTTATTTAACTTGAACATTCATTTAGTCCATACTGCTAATTGTCCTAATTCTTTAAATGATGTAATATGTGATCCGTTGCACCTCAGAACGAGGCTCTTAAGCCCAGTTGACATCTGCAGTAAAGCTGGATGGAGCTTCCTCCTCAGATCAGTTGGCAATTAACTCTGTAATTACTGTCTGAGGTCAGGGTTAAGCTCAGGGTGAAAGGTTGGAGCAGCAAACATTTTTATATGATCCTCTTACTCTATTATCCTCTCTCACCGCTACAAGGTTTTACCTCATGGGGAGAATACATTACATAAAGCCCCTTGGCAATTACTCCTCAATGAATATGATCATGGAGTATAGTCCATATGATTAATCTGGAATCCCCTCTGCCACTGTCCAACGGCAGGCCTGGCTCTGCTTACCATGCAAGTTTCATTTTCACCTGAACAAATGGCTGCTTTAGACAAAAAGTGCCAAGCTTTTACTTTTACTAGCTGCTCAGGAGGAAGAAAAAAAAAATAGGCGAAAAAGAGAGGGAGGGCACAACCTCATGCAGCAATAACAGATATCCCAACAAGGAGGAAAAGGAGGGGTGGGGTCAGAGTGGTTGGTGGCGGTGGTGGGGAGGTTTTTTGGAGGGGGGGAGGCTTAATAGTGTTGAATAAAGGAACATTTATTTTTGTGCTTCGGCCTGTAACAGCCTCAGGAAATAGCTCAGTCTCTTGATCGGGAGCAAATCCTATTAACTTACAGTGCTCTCACTCAGGGTAATGGGCTCCACCTTGAGACTTGGGAGAACACTTTTCCCTCTGACACACTGATACCGGTGTCTGGAGGGCTTGGCGTTGGGTAGTCTAACACTTGGGCAGAGACTAATCAAGTCAAACAATCTGCCGGGCTGGAGCAACACAGAGTGAGGATGTTGATATCCAGCGAGCTCATTCAACAGGCCCCTTCACACGTTCCTAACCCAATACCAAAGGATCAGTGCACGGGATCAGTTCAAGATCAGGTTATTCGAGCCCCTGAGAATTGTAAAGCGATCCCTGAGCTGCTTTTGCTTTCTCAGGAGTGATCAGAGCTGTCGGTTCTGTTATAGACTGCTAGGGCCAGGGCCAAAGGGAACTCCTGGGGTCTCCATTTATTTCTGTCCAGCAAAGGGAAGGACTGTGTGTCTGTGAGAGTGTTTGTACTGTGTGTGTGTTTGAGGGAGAAAGTGAGAAAGAGAAACTCAATTTACAGTATGTGGGTAACCACCATCCCAAAGCCAATTGGTAGAGAAACTCCAATATCTTTTAGTGAAAACATGGGGTACCTCTGGTTTATTATTTTCTGTCAGGAATGTGATGTTTCAGAAATGGCTGTAGTTAGTTTAAAGCTGCCACATACTGTAATTACCTTACTGCGAGAACCTCCGGAGAAATGGGAGCTCTCTATCAAAGCATAACTACTCCAATTAAAAGACTGCACTGGATTGAAAATAACCTTTGTGGGTGGCAACAGACTTTTCCTCTGCTAAAAAGCATCAAATTGCTCATTTCCACACTCATCCCGCATGTTTTTGAGTAGTGGCACCTTTTGAAACTCTCTAAAGTCTCATTCAAACGCGCCTTTTAAACGTGGGCCGTGTTTGTAGCCATGTGACTCGGCTGATGGATCGCCTCAGTCTGGGCCCTCTCATAAATCCATGTTCAGTGGCATGTTCTTCTCCTGTCACCATTACCCCTTGTGCCTGCTGTCATCTGGCTGTCTTATGTCTGCAGAGTTACAGTGTGCACCTGTCAGATACAATTTATGGCATGCAATTTGTTGTGTACCATGGGAGTTGCAATTTCTTGAGAACTTTCCTCGCTTTTCTATTCCTGTGTTTGATGCACATAAAACATGGATGAACTGAGCGTAACCGCGTTTTGGGACTTGTTTTGTGTTTAGATACGTTGATGAATCACCAGATCCTTTGGGACCCTTGCCATTACGTGCAGCACATGTGAACTCCGTAGCCTTTTAAATCCCCAAAATGCATAGTCATTGTGTAAGATGAGGCCTTTTTTTTCCCTTCCCCTGCACTGACATTTTGGGAGTACATAGTTTTCTCCGGACATCAATATTAGCTGGCTTGCGATGAGCTGTCAGCGGCTTTGTTGGATGCAATAAAAGGAAATGAATGCACAGCAATTAGGTGTTTGTTCTGTGTTATTGTTGCACGACTGCGCCACTGCTGCTTGTGCTCTCAGCTAGGATTATCACCCCTAAGAGGGGGAAGCATTACAAAATGACAGCCTCTCATGTCGAACAAGTCAAGCTGATTCAGTGAATATTGAAGAGGTTCCCACCACATGTTCTCCTGCATGTTAAGGGAGCAGCGTTAACCTTGTTTTGATTTGCATCTCCTTAGCAATTAAGATAATATGTCGTAATTAGAATTTTAATGTACCGCTGTGAGATTTTTGATAATTATACAGAATTCTCTGCGGTGATTTTCTCTTTGCCTGCTTGTCTTCACAGATGAATTCATGGCTGATTAGATCACCGCTCTAATCAGATTTGAGCTACATTGTACAATATCTTCCCACATGTCTCTGTCAAGCTGAGTTTCTCAGTGTAACTGTGAAGCACTTAACGTGGCAACACATATGTTCGATAGGGAGTTTACAATTTGTACTTTTCAAGCAGCAGGTTGCTCCATAACAACAGAGAGGAAGGCGAGGTGGAATTTCAGTCAGACAGTCCCATGTAATTAAGTGTAAAGACTGGTTAGTTGAATACAGGGTTGAAGTGATGTCTGAAATCACTCCCTCCTTCAATCCTACGCGGTTCTTTGCATAATAAACACTCAACAGTTTGTTCTTATTGTGAGCTGTAAGCCCAGATTTAAGACATCGCAGACACATCCAGTGTCATAAAGGCTTTTTTTTGCCCGAAAGTGGTATAAATGCTTTAAATTTTGTATTCTTAGCGTATAAATTACATGTGCTTTGCATAAACTTGTCAGACAGTAGGGGAGGAAAGTGATTTCAGATGAACCGTTGTGTCTCAGGAGCACCTTTTTTGATGTTACATGTCTCAGTCTGAACCACAGGTAGATGAACAGCTGACCTTTGAGTCATGACAGCAGCACAGATTTAGGGATAGTAGTGGTGGTCTGTCATTTGGTTGGTCTCAGGTATTGAATGAATTGACAGGATGAAGAAGGTTAGAAATCTTTTTATGATAGCTCTTCAGATGACAGTATGATACCTTAAAAATAAATTGCCATCATTAATGTAAGATAACTAGCACTTGTTAAAATGCTAATATTAGCTTGTATTAATTTTAGTGCGGAGTATGTCATGGTAGCATTAGCATGCAGTAGCGGTTGACTGATCATTGGCCTGGCTGATTATCAGATCTGTCATATAGCATTTTTTGCATTATTTGTATCTGTATTGTTTTTATTGATTCCTGATAAAATAAATTGATTTGAAAAGGCACAACTTTGGTTCTTATACAGCCGCCTCTATCTGTAGTCGCTACTCTGTGATCTCAAGTATTGTCCCGACCCATTACTATCTGATTGTAATAGTATATCGACACTGACGGATAAATGCAGGGTTCTCTTTTAATTGAGCATATTTAAAACATGAATAAACAAGGGCATTTCAGTTGGTCCTGCACGAAAGCCTAAGAAAAGGATATTGCAAAATTTTGTTTTTCTGCGATATGAAAAATTACGGACATTATCACCAGATGACTTCAATAGCTCTATTTCAAAGGAATTAATCATTCAGAACAACTGGGGAATGGTAAATGGTTGTATTTATATAGCGCTTTTATCCAAAGCGCTTTACGTGATGCATCACATTCACCCATTCACACACTGATGGCGGAAGCTGCCATGCAAGGCGCTAACCACAATACATCAGGAGCAATTAAGGGTTAGGTGTTTTGCTCAGGGACACCTCAACATGAGCTTGACGGGCCGAGGATCGAACCGGCAACCTTCCAGTTACAAGACGGCCACTCTACCCACTGAGCCATGCCAGGGAGTGCATATTCATCAAAAAATGTAATAATTTTGATAATCTGAAAACTTTGTAAACTTTGTTATATGGTGTAACATCAGCAATGACATTCAAAATACATTCGTCACGCAGAGCTTTGTAGCGCTGATTTACAAAAAACATAGTTTTTGTTGTCTCATGCAGCAGCACCAATTGCTAGCTAGCTGCATTTGTTTTTGCAACCAAACTGTCCTTTTCAGAATTTCTCTCTTTTTCTTGCTTATCTTGCACTGCACATGTGGTGCCTACATGTTAACAAACTCTTAAATACAGATATAAAACTCAGTGCATCCAAGAACCCTTAAACTAGAATAAATGATTTTCTATCAGACAGATGCCTCCTGTAGAACAGTCCTGGGATTGAGAACTGTGTGGGTTTTCTTTTTGTATCAAACAGCATAAAAATGAGTGTGTTTTAGCTAATTTGCCTTCCTGCAACGTGACTATTGCACATGTTCACTTCGCAGTGTTGATCCTGCAACCATTTATTGTGCGGCCCTAAAGTCAACGAAGCTTTCTGTTGCAGTTCGTTACCGTAAATTTTGATAATAACATTTTGAATATTGTATATCGGTCTCCTTGATTATTAAAAATTGATATTTCTTTCGTCCCTAAAACAAAACACTACCTTCATAAGTGAATACTTAAATGTTTTAGCTGCAAATGAATAACTGTGACTGACCTGAAAGTTGCCTGTTCAACTGCCACTTGACAACCAACTAATCATAGATTCCGTCCACGAAATAATATGAATATTCGCTAGCTTACTATTGACTCAGGTGTGACCCCACAAAACAGATCAATATTTCTGAAAAGTTGTGGATCCGGTGTTTGTTCTGTGTTTCATCGTTTCAACATGGACATAACTGATCAAATTCAGTTTTAATTGGTGGTGCTCCATCAGGTAAAACTGGCATTTGCTTTTTAAACTAAAGAAGATTTTGCCGCTCAGAGTCGTCTGGGTCATTCCACGTGATGCATATTTCATCAGCTTACCTAACCTCGGTGTATTAACTATGGTTGTTTGTTGTGTGTCTGCCTGTGTTTTCACATTGCTGTTTCCTCGCTGCTTGTTTTTATTCAGCACGAGACAGCAGCCAATATTCCCCTTGGCCTTTTCACTACAACAGTACAAACCAGTCAATATTGGCAGGAGAATATTTTCCTGCCCCAAGTTGCCACAGTATCAATACTTGAGGACGATAACAGGGGCCAGGGTAAATGAACAGAGATCTGCAAAGAAAAACTAAACCTGAGACCTCTTTGTGGTGCGAAATTGGCCACCACAAAGGAATTAATGACGGATCCTTCCAGCATAATTGTCTAATTATGCCGGGCAGATGGGGCACTGCTTTAACTAGGACACATTGTGCTACCTCTCCAGACTCTCCACAACAAAAGGCAAACCAGTGTGACAGCCTCTTCAGCAGTGAGTGGGAGGGAGAGTGAAAGAAAGAAAATGGAGAGAGAGTAGAGGAGAGGAGGAGGAGGGGGGAGAGAGAGAAAAAACTGGGTCTGTCACCAAGCCATTCCTCCACTCGATATGTTACCACAGAAACAAATGTATGGTGTAAACACTGTGTGGATCACAGCTCCTGGGAGGTGAATCACTGCAGTGTAATGAGGTTGGTTTACATGCTGCTTCTCAGCTTCCCACCCAGGCTAACTCAATACTTAAACCCTCTAATTAAAGAGAATCGGCCACTCGATAATTGATCACATCGGTTGCCGCGGCATACGCCTTCGCTGTAAGGCTTCATGCCACTGTTTATTAGAGCTGTCTGCCTGCTTTGTCTCCAGGGAGGGAAGAGAAAAGAAGGGAAATGTTGCAGAGGAGGGGCAGGGAAGGGATGAAGCGGAGGTAAACATATAAAGAAATTAAATCTCGACTCTTGAAAGGTGCCGTTAAAGTGGCAGTGGGACAAGCTGCGGAATATCACATCACAGTTTACGTCTCGAAGGTCTTTCAGGAACCTCAGCTGTTCATGTCACTTGGTGGTGTTAATGCAACTGTTTGGACGCATCACTTCCTGCATGAAAAAGTTGTTACAGGAGCCTCAAGTAACCTATGACCTGGAACCAAGAGGAGACCGTTTCCTAATTATCCTGTTTAGTTTTGTCAGCAGCATGACAGTTCTAATGCCATAAATCATGAGAAACAAAAATTGGATTTCATTGATTGTTTATTTCAGAAATGGATAAAAACCTGGAATCAACATGTGCAACGTTTAGACAAATACCCACATGTGCTACCAGTACTGGAAAAAACACAATAGTGACTCAACATACTATAGATATTTACCACTTTTCATTTGTTTTTATACTGGTTTCCTATCTGCTCTGTGTAATCACATCCTACAGTTCACCTGAGAACTCCCAGATTTTTTCTTAGGTGACTGCTGGTCACAGCGCAGTCACTGGAGCTCAGAATTTTTTTTGCTTTTTCAGAATGTGATTATTGCGTATTGTTTATTTTGGGCAATTTTTTAAAATGAGACATGTAGAATTTAACGATTGTTAGTCAGATTTACTGATCATGTGGACAGTTGAAAATCCAGCATATTTTTAGTTTTTGTAGTTTCTCTCTCTGATTAATGGTGTGATTTAGGGGATATTTTTGGGTTAAAATCCTATGCAGACTGCTAAAATAGTTGACAATGAGAATTAACTGTTTGTCACATTAGTCTATAGTTTAAAATGGGAGCAGAACTTCAGGTTCAGTGTGTGGTAACCTATAATTAATTGTCATAACTTATTGCTGCAAAACGGTTTATGCTGTATAGTATAGTGTGTATTGAAAACCTCAAAGCTAGTAAATGTGGAAGATGAATTAATCATTTTATTGATTTATTACTCACTAGTCTCTCGGTGATGGACCAATATCATTAAACAAATTAGATTTTTAAATGATTTTAATAGAATATGTGCGAGCAAGAGAACATTACAATAATATCAATGCTGCTGTGTGCATCTTTTTCTTGTTTTCTTTGTTGTTCGTTCCATTTTTGCCACTTAGCTCCTCGTTTGCCCTCGTGTCCAGTCAGATGGCCATTATTGACCCGCGTTATCTTTAACACTGAGCTTTATTGCTGTGTTTTTGAAGCAGCCGGACAGGAAGTGACAGGTCTGACTATTGAGCATCCTCAGGACCTCTGACTTATAGATTTCCTCTGACTCCCTGCGCTTGTGGGGTAATTGCTGAGTTTCAGAAATTGATTTATGGAAAGCAAATGTATCATCAAGGCTGGGACCTGGACTGGGAGGGGGCGGATTGACAATAAGAGATGGGGAGGTGACAGAAGATGAAACAGGACGTGCTGGAGGAACATAACAGACAGTCGCATGTATTTGTGGTAAATACTTGGAGTACACCTGCAGTGCCGACAGAACGGGTTATTAGAGCCGGATGTGAGCAGGTGTGGTGCAGTCGAGGAAGATGTACGACCACAGCCTCTGTACAGTTGAGCTAATTTCCTCTGAAAGGGTTTTGTTTCCATATTTCATCAAAATGCTGAATTTGCTATCATGATGCTGCTTAACTGTATCAAAGTCAGTTATTTGAATACTATAAAATAATATCTGTTAATATTAGTTACATAAAATATTTGCCCCATTCCTAAGTGCATGTCACTTTTACCTTGTCAAAAGGTCGACTAGGTATGTGAAAATGTGTAAAGAAAAAAGATGTAAAGGCAAATTACTATAATTAAGGCTTGTTCGTCAAAATGGCTTTTGGAGTGGAGTCACCATTATTAGATTTGTTTTATAAGTTACATCTCATTTGTATTTATGTGCTTCACGGCGACCTAATCCCGACCTCAGACAAATAATTACAGTTTTCTTTGGCCTGATGTTTTTGTACAGCGTGATCTGATCAGTCTGTCATGTCTGCATTGGCAGCGGCCCATTTGGCACCTCACCAAAGAGAAACATATTATTACAAAGTGGGTGTAACTTCCTTATGCCAATCACAAAGTGCTGGTTTGGCATTTCTGAATTCCTGTGGCTGGCAGCTGCTAGCCATTTCTCTGACAACCTTTTAAAGAAGCCTGCTGGGGCTTTCCCATCATTAACAATTATTTAAAATGACTTCACCAGAAAAATAGAAACCCCTTTTCATGTGATACAAGAGTGCTTTGTGATTTTTTTTTTTTTTTAATTTTTTCGATCGTTGTTGGCACTTTTCAATCCAGGAAAAACAAAACATGACAAAAATGTAGCCCAACACAGCAGCACATCCTCAAAACACATCATAGCGCTGAATTAACACCACTCTGAAAAACAATTAAAAACTAGAAAGCATTCAGATCATTCGGTGCTTTGCCACAGCTGCATAATCGTCAGAATATCATCACTGTTAGATATAATTTTAGTATTGTACAATTAAAAATGCCTTATCTGAATAGTCAAAATCCTTATCAGGATTATAATAGATAAGACAAACACAGTATGTAAAGAATAATATAATTTCCGTGCCGTAGTTCTTGAGAAAATGTTGAGATATTAGGATTTTGTATTTAAATCTCCTGTGAAAACCACAACTGACAATATACTGATGCTGTTAACAGGTGTTATCTGTACATATGCAAAGCTTGGTCTAAGATGTTTCTCTATGCTTGTGCCGTACACCCATTGTTCTGTTACAAACTCATTAAAAAGTCACACCAATGCACTGATGTTCCTTCATTACCATGAGTGCACACTTTATTTTACTTTGAGTCAATCTCAACGATAGCACCTTGTTGTAATAAAGACTCAGTAGAGCAACAAATGTATATTAAATGGAAAAAGTAACCAACAAATACACTATTTACTCTTGTTTAAATCGGAAAACTACACCTGAACTTCATATGTTCTTAAACTTGCTTTGATGAACGGTTACGAGTTCCATGGATCTGTTTTTTATTTTCCCAGATTTTATGAAAATGTGTAAACAAGATTTTGATATATTTGTGAAACTAATAAACTAAAACCAAACCAAATACTATTGAATGTAGCATGTATTATCATAAAACCCTTCTCCGGTGAAAATCTACTTTATGACACGTTCATATGGTGTTTTTTTTGTTAAATGCTACAGAACATACCATGACGAATATTTCCACCTTGAAACCACAGCGTACTGATGACTGTCTCAAAACGCTGTTTTCTGCTGCAGGAATTTGCATGTTGTTTAACGTAGCCCTGAACTTTGTGCGTGTTCTGAGCACAGGAGTGACCCCTGTAGGACCTTTTCAGGCTTTTCATTGGAGTAGAAATCAGTCCTCTTCTTCAGAAGGGTTGGCACTTTTGTGCTACGCTGATTGGTCGACATGCATAATTTTTCTATCCTTTCGATGTCTTTGCCGAGTCACAGTCTTCTTAAAGAACTGAAGTAACGTCCATCAGTCAAATTTGCGCCACTTCGTACCTGCCCTTAGCTCCTGCAGTGACAAGCCGCCTAAAGAGTTCAAGAGTTTCGTACACAACCAAAGGAATCAATTCTTCAACTCGCAAGGTGAGGCTTTCTGTATCAATATTCTTCTACAGAATCGGTTTCCAGCTCAACCATGTACAGCTGAATTACTCCAATATTACATTCTAGAGCAGGGGTGTCAAACATAAGGCCCACTAGCCAAAACCGGCCTGCAGGATGACTTTGCAAAGTGTAAAAATTACAAAGGTAAACGTGAATGACATTGAACATTGTACAATATGTTATTCAACAGCTTCAGTATGACAGAGTTTGGTTTTGTTGAACCCTATTATTGATGTTCTGCCACAACCTTTGTGTATTTTTATGAATACATTTTAAACATTTACAAGGCAGGGGAATAACTTGACCTTCTTCTTTAATAGTTTTCACTTTAGTTTGTGTCAGGATTACTATACAGATGTGGAAATGAATGGGAATTTAAAATAATTTCTAGATCTTAATAAGTTGTAAAATACTATATCGTTCAGTTTCAGATACCTGCGACTAATTTTTTTTGTGCCTTTGTAGGCACTGTAATCTGTAAGTTGTAATATACAAATGATAAACTGAGGCATAATATTGTTGAAATTTGACTTATTTTGCTTCAGAAATTTCAGGTTTTTCATAATGTTTTGTAAAAAAGATAGTTCATTAAATGTGGACATTGTCAAAATGTACTTTTTTGCACTAAAACATATTGAAATATTTGGAGTTTTCATTTTTGATAGTTATGATTTTACCGATCCGGCCCACTTGAGATCAAATTGGGCTAAATGTGGCCCTTGAACTAAAATAACTTTGACACTCTTAAGCCATTTGAATGCGCGGAGGGATGTTTTTCTTGGAAAAATTGTCAATATGTAATTTTTTAAACACAGTGGTGAGTTTTTGGCATTAAATCAACGATCAAAGAGCAACTTCAACTGCTGTGTGTTATTTTCCTCTGTTTTATTGGGCTGAATTACAGTGTCTTTCTGTTTTTCCGGACGTCAAGCGTATGATGCTCATAAATCTTGAGATCGACTCGCTTTTCTGCTCTCGAAATATGTTTTCGTGCTCTCTGAAGGCAGCTGTGTGACCATACCCCCCCCTCAAAAGAGATCAACATGTGTGGCAGTAGCCTGTAACATTATAACTGCGCTGCTATATTAATGCTGCTTAAACTGGAAGCCACTACCATCAGTCTTGAGATATAATTGATGTCGCAGTGATGGTGTTTTTTTCCCCCATTCCCACAGTTGATTTATACTTAAGTGCGTAACACCATAAGAAGCAACATGGCTGTTAGTCTTTCTGCAGAGGTTACAAAGAGAAGTTAAGTTTATTGAACTTGGTATCATTCTGCACTCATTGGTTTTTATTTCAAGGGTGTGAGAGAGACACAGCTCTTCCCCCTGGCTCTGAGCAGATCCTCTGTGCTGTGTTATTGTAGTGGTGACCTTGGTTCTTCTGTAAAAGCCTTCTGTCAGTGCAGATTCTTACAGGCACACAGCCCTGTAGTGTTGGCTGAAAACTCATTGAATCTGCCTCGCCAAAGCCAACAGGGCAGAAGGGTGCAGGTGTTGCACTGAAATTGGTTTGCTTTTTGCTTAAAAAGTAAAGTGTGCTTCACCCAGAATGGCTCCCTCTCCAAACAGGCTCTGCAACCAGAATCTGCTAGCTGTGCTCCGCTTTGGGGTTATGGTTTCACTGGAATTAAAAAGTCTGTTTACACTGCGCGAAACAAATATATGAATTGGATTCTGATACTAGCCTGTATATATTTGGGTTATGAAAACTGCTCAGACTGTGATATGTGGCCATTCCAGTAAATATGCGTGTGGGATGGGAGTTAGGTGAATCAGTCTTGGCCCACGCTCAGTTTTTAAAGATTATTATGCGACTGTGATTTAGACTGAATGAGATCGAATTTTGGTTTTTGGCAGAGGGGAAGGCTTGTTGGCACACAGGACAATATCTAAATAGAAATCACATTTTTCACTCAAGTTAGATTTAGCTGGAGTGCATTGTCCTCTCTGGCTCGGAAACTTTTCTGTCTAAAAATGTTCAAGTCGTAGTCGCCCAGTTTCGGTATATTAAAATTACTGCCGCACAGGGTGTTATATCTGGCACGGAGGCTCCATTTTGAGAGAGTTTGGAAATACTGTATATGTAAAGAGCATCTGCCACAGACCCCAGTTTTCTTCTCTTAACCTGTAATGCATTAAATAAGTCAGTAATATTTCCCCTCTTTTTCTGTGGGGTTTGTGAAACGTACAGGATACAGAACCAAATCATTAGCATGGATGGAATCCAGAGCATTAATGGTAACCAGGCAGAGTCGAATGACATTGTTATTGCAGCCGTCCCCGGGAAAGTGAGGGGAGCTGAAAATTTATATTTGATTTATAGCAGGGTTTGAATTTATGTTCCAACTCTCAATAGGAAAGTAAGTGATCTTCGCCCGGCTTCTCACAAGAGAGGGCCCCACAGCATCTGGTGCTGGAAACATCTCTGTATCAAACAGAGTTCCCTCTACTTTCTTTTTTGCACTGCTTAACCACCAAGAATTTACACCTGTAGGGGATATAGTATTACTATGTTTGTTGGACCGGATTCAAGTCTGAGCCTTGAGAAATGATCAGATGAGTGAAATAAGCTGCTCTTTGTGGGAAACGTCGTGCAACAGGTTTCTAGACATACTTTATTTTTGTTGTGCTCGAACTGATTACCTGCTATTTGCTCCTTTCCTATTCATGATTGCAACGATGGAGCTAAGTCATTATTTACCTTAGTTTATTATGTACTGAATGGTGTTTGATAGCTTGAGTGTCTGCTCGGCATTGCAAGCAGTATGGCGCGGATATAAAGATCTTTGATTTGCTGAAGTGCGGTTATTTATCGTGAGTTCTTTCTCCGGCTGCACATTGACGAGAGCAGGAATATACAGCTTACTGTCACTGTCAGTGTGCTTTTGAATCCTTGAAACATTGTATCTTCACATTATTATCTGCTTGAAGTGATGATACAAATACCATTCTTTATGGTTTGGTAATAACTGCCTTATTTTTCATAGGGACGCAGAGCATTATTTATCACTGGCAGTGTTCATGGGGATTAATGATGCATAACTCTGTTGGAGTTGTCTGGCGTACAGCACCAGCTGAAGGAATCTGGAAGGTTATCAGAGCAATAAATCCCAAGTTTTTCTCCGTTGTTTGTCACGATGCACTGCAGCAGCCAGTAGTTACGACGGTTCCAGCTTGTTCTCTCCTTCTCCCTCCCTCCGTAAGCCGTCAGAAAAATAACACAACTTGCTTAAAGCTGCCAGTTGATAAGGTGGAATTTGATCGCACAACCTCGAAGTTCAAAGCGGGCAACTGTTTTTAAATCTCATCCTTATTACTTTGACTCTGTCAGCTTCCGACTGGATGATGGGGTGGAGATAAGGAGCGCTCTGCACAGTCTCCACCTCTGATGTTCGTTCTTGGCAATGAGAACACGAACACAGTCTGTTCAGTCTTGCATTTTAACTGTTTTGTCAATTGCCGTCATCCAATTCTGTTATGTCTATAAACCGAAAATTAAATTAGGTGTGCAGACTGTTACACTAGTTCAATCTATACCCGCTCTACGGCAGCACCAGTATTTCTTTCATCATGGCTTATTTTCCCTGTTTAATTTATTGAATAAATTGCCCCTTTAACTTGTCAAGCAGGAGGAACTCATCCATACATTGTCCGTGATCCGGGCAGAACGGAAGATTCAGTCTATTAGTGCAATGATAGGGCCTTTACTGCAGTGAGCTCGCTGATTGAATGGCATCCTTCTCAAGGTCAGGCCGCAGCTAAGAGCTATTTTCTGCTTACCTGTGCAGCCAGCCGGCCACAGAATCTGCACACAAACCGCCTTTACACCGGCGAGCTTAGTAAGCGGAGAAGCTCATCACTGATATTTCCAGCTGGTAACATGAAGAGAAACCTCTGTGCCTGCAGAAAAGGACACAAAGGCATGAGTAATATGATAAGTGGGATCTTGCTACAGTGCGTAAAGACGTTAGGAATGTTGTTTTTCGATCGGCGCCAAGGGCCGAATCATATCCTCCCATTGTGTCCCTGTCAAAGTAAACCAATGTGTTAAATGTGAATCAGTTTGCTGCAAACGTGCAGACTGGGTCAGAGGTCGAGCTGGGAGCACAGCTGTTTTGTCTGATGAATGTGAAGTGTCAGCTGTTTCGAGCCTGATTTCCTCGAAAACACGAGTATTTAGCTGCGGTAATGTCGCACTGAGCTTGTGGCAGTGGTGTTTTAAGCTGCTTATGTTCAGGAATCTGCTGCATATATGTCTAAATTGCTCTTAAACAAATTGTGTGATAAATATCGGTGATCCGACAATGGATCTACCGGGAGATTTGCGATTAATCACATTTTTGTTGAGTGATCTCTGCTCATCAGTTTGCAGATGATACATTTAGACACAAAATACAGTCATTAGAGCCCACTTTCTCCCCAGCAGCACTGTTTTGAAGTGAATTTTCTGCACTGCCACATTGAATTTAGCCAGGCCTGACCTGTGCTAAGCCTTCAACTGGGTCTGTCATTTGGCGTATGTTTCAAAAAATAAAAAGAAGAAGAAAAAATCTCTTCGGTAACATGGATCACCCGCACTGTCACCGTATAAGACGGCGCAGGGGGGGCCGGCTGCCACCTCCGTGAGATCAAAAAAGCGTGCAAATCCACCACACTGCGTACAGGGGAGCTGTGGAAGCAGGGGCCAGAACTGATTCACCTGGTGCAGGGGCCGAGTCCAGCTGCACTCCCATCAGCTGGAGCCCGTGGACCACAGATAGGATTAGAGGCTTTGGCTGCAAAAGGTCCCTCATCATCTCTCCGCCTGAACCCGGTGTGGCAACAACCCCCTGCAAACAGAAACGCCACTTTATGATCACTTAATAACACCCCCACCCCTCACTTCATGCACGCTCACACTCAGTAAATCAGCTCATGTGTTTTTATAGCCACCATTGTCTTTGCAGATAAAGAGGACAACCCGGCAGTCTGGGACTCCCAGCCCATGAATCTGGTGTGGAGGCATTTTATTTTATTTTTTTTGTACCTCCTTGCCCCCCCCCCCCCCCCCCCCCCCCCCCCCCCAGACAAGTATCACTGTGCAGCACCGCCATTGTGAAGCTGCTCCCTGGCTTCTGTATCTGAGCTCAGCCCCTCATGCCTGCCAGGTAAACCCGTCTGCCTCTCTGTTGCCGCGATAGGGGAGTTTGGCTCTGACTGACTGAAACAACATCACCTTGTTTATCCTGTAAATAATTCACCCCTTCCGGGCAACAGAAACAAAATCAAGGTTGTGTGTTTAACAAGGGAGGCGAGGAATGAGAAGAGCCAGGAAAAAAAAATCAGGTGTTTCCTTTTTAGATAAACTTGGCGCCTGGAGACAGCGACACATCCCTGATTCCTATGCAGCGCGAAGATGCTGCAGTGAGATGTGTTAGGTGTGTGTGTGTCGTGGGGAGGGGGGGGGGGGGGTGCAGGGCTTTATTTTGTGTGCTCACTGAACTTGCCCTTTGATAGCTCTCTGAAGAGGGTGCAGAGATACTGTGGGGGACATTCTTGTCGCGTTTAACATCAGAACCTACGGAGTGTGTCGGCGCGTCATCGGGTTTTGATGCTTATCATCGGAGGGGCTGTTCCTGGGAGCTGTTACCTCCCCGCCCGCTGCCCTTTTTTGTGACACTCATACGTGGACACGTGAGCCGCCTTCGTTTGTTTTGGTGTTTCGTGTTGTCTAACATCACTCCCCTGGGGTGGTGTACCAGCGTCTAGAAGAGACAGTTTATTTCCCCTTCACTTGTGGCACAGTGGCACTTTCTGTCCCTCTATTTTAATGCAATTTGTGCATGAGAAGAAGAAGAATTCCAGAAAATCATACCAGAAATTGGCTAAAGTAGGAAAGATGGCAATCGGCTGTATGTAGCTGCCTCTGCTGCTTCTGTTACAGACAAAACACCTGCATCTTCCTGCCACTTCTTGCTGTTTTTTTTTGCGTGTCTCCATCCAGAAATCCCCCCCCAAAAATGAAATTTTTACACCATTCATGCACGGATCTTTGTTGCATCCACTATAATAACACAAATGCCATCTTAGGTGGGAATCAGCAATGAAATTGCAGCTTCTTGATTAATTATGTAATCTTGTTGTGGCCTCCAGTGTATTTGCATAGCAGTAGCTGATGCAAATTGATTTGCATTTGCGCAGTATTTTAATGCAAAGCAACTAATGAGGAAATGTTTCACCATCTTCATCCCGTTGTACAATTTAAAAAGAGAAACAGAGGACGGGGGGACTATAACGCTCCTCTGAAATTGTATCATTACTTCCTCAATATGTTTTAGTTCCCATAGAAACAGGTTGTTGTGGAGGAACATAGCACAGTGAAGGATCAAAGTGTAACCCAATAGGATATCAGGATCAGCTTGATAGGAAAATCAGCAGCGTTGGACTATTTGCAATTTTTTTTTTTCCACTATTGCTGTGTTGGCTGGACTTTTTAGTCTCGCCCACTTGTGCAGTCGTCAGTGAAGATGATTCTTTGGAAGAAGTAGTTCAATTTAATGTGTTTTTTAAGCTAAAACCCAGCTCTGTAACCTCTGCTTTTGTTAAATATGTAGTGTCAAAACAATTGGAAATGACATCCAAATGCTTATAGATTGTACAGTGCATTTCGGCATCAGTCAGCTTTATGTTGTCCTACAGCCGGAGCCTAAAGCTGCATGACAACTGTGAAACATCCATTACAAAAGCAGACTCGAGTAGTGATACACAAACCTCCCCACCATGCTGGTGTGTCAGCGAGGGACGAGCCAAGCACCGAATTGAAGAAAAACGAGGATCTGGAAATATGAGGCTGATATTGGGCCGGGTTCCCATCAGGCTACATGCTATGCCTCCCCTTTGAGTGTTGATTGCAGACAGGAGAATGTGGTTGACTGATCTGAAAGGAAATTACTGGAGAGAGAGCTTATCCATGCCTTTGACTGATAATCAGCTCATTATCGTGTTGATCATTTACAGCTCTCCCTCTCGCCTGCTCTCTATTCTTTTAGCTGTGTCACTGAAGCAGAGCACAGAGACTTTTAATGGCTTGGCAAGGAGCCCGCTGTGTAGAGGCAGAGTTAAAACAACCATGCTAGCCCTGGCCAGTCTCCACTTTTACACAGTGCAGGTCCCCACCCCACTTATCAACCCTCCTAGGGAAGAGAAAAAATTAAAGAAAAACAACAACAGCGACAACAACATATGCAACCCCGACGTGAGCCGTGCCCTCGAAACCCCAACATGGCTAACTGTGCATGAAATTGAACTGATTGGAGTTATTGACCAGAAGGCTCCAGCCCCTGAGAGGACAGGGGAGGAGGGTGGGGGTGCCTTGTGTGTTACCTGATTGAGTGAAAAATCCTCGGCCGGTTGCTTTGATGCCTGGCACTTTACAGGAAAGAGTGATTTAATGGAAGCTGCCAGACCTCATCAATGTCAGTGCTCATGGTGAGGGCCCTCTGCTCCACCAGCGCTTTATATAAAAGCGCTTTCCATGACAGGCCCTGATGGACAGATGTTTGCTAGTTGTTTTAACTACACAGTAAAAAGAAACACTGATATCAGCCTCCACCTCTGGCTCTAAAGAGAAAGGCTGTGGAGTGAGAGACGGCTGTTACAGGCCACCCCGGCGTGCAGCACCCCCAGCCTCTGCTATTTTAGGCCTCTATAAATAGCCCTATTGAATTTTTGCTGAGGTTGATAAGCCTATAATTAATGTGACCATCATCAGGCACGGTCATGCTCCTCTCAAGAGGAACCCGACGGTGAGGTGAAGCAGGGAGAATGGACACTTCTCATCCGTTTTAAGGCTGAACCGAGCAGTGTGATCGTGGACGCGAGCGACAGCCGAGCAGCTTCCCCCCGTGACGCGGAGACGGCGCCACTTTGTTGTCGAGCCACAGGATAACACACGGCGTCATCTATCAACTCCCGCAAAGGCCCACTGTGCCCCGTCTTCAGTAGATCTGAATTGCATTGGAATTGCATCATTAATAGAGCAGAAATGATTCCCAGCAACTCCGGGAGAATACATTGACCCCTGAGGGAGACTAGAAACAAGACAATGTTTTTACAGGAGGAATATCTAACTAGAGGTCCCATTACCACTTCATCAATATACAGCAGCAACTGAGAGAGAAGATGGGAGGAGGGAGGAGGGGAGTTTAAAAAAAAAAAAAAAGGAAAAAAGAGGAGGGAATGTAATAGCTTATAGTGCTAATGGCAGTCTGAGCACTCAAGTCCCAAACATTCAGCCGCCTCATCTCATCTGGGCTGTGTAATTGCCCTCCTGGAAGCTGCCACGCGAAGCGGCTGCCTCCGTAGTGAAGAGTGGCAGCTGCTGGGTGTTGAGGAGCAGGCCTAGGTCAGCTCCCCAAGTGGGGCTCCTTGCAACCAAGAGATGTCATAATTAATAGCTATCTGGCGGCCCAGGGGCCATTTTTGGGTGGATGGGTTGGAGGGAGAGGGGGGTGAAATTATTTGGGTAAATGGAAGCCAAACAGAAAGAGACGCCAGACTTATTCACCACTTAACATAATGTATACTTATCATCACTTTGCCTGTAGCGAGTGAGGCTCTGCAGCATCTTCACCCCCTGCTTTTCAGGGATATTTTCCTCTCTTGTTTGTATTAGGTTTCCCTCCTGTATCTAAACGTACCTAGAGATATGTTGCTGTGGTGTATCATGGGATCTTATTAATCTTTGGGGACCGGCGTTCTCCCTAGTTAAGTAAATATACATGAGCTGCTGTGCGAGATACAAGCTCCCAGCACCTTCACAAAAATCTGTTACTTCAGCTTCCCTCTTTTTTCCCATCTTCCTCTCTCTCTCTCGCTCTAACATGCCGCCTGGGGGCAAATCTCACTCTGTCTCATCTGCTGCTTAATTTCACTGGAGCGGCCCTCAGTAATGAAGCGCCTTGATGTACATTTGCCAATTTCTGCCTCTGCCACTGCGATATAATTGGGATGTGACTAAGCATGAATACCCAGCACAGGGTTGGTTGACCTCTCGGCGACCCTGCGAATAGTGCTTTTGTCATAATGGAGGTATTATCTCACATAATCTGGGAATGGAGAGGGATTGTCTGCAGGGTGCCAGGGATGGAAATGAATTGATATAACTCCTCGCTCCTGTGCACCACAGAGGAGAGGGTGGAGGGGGGGAGAAGTGCAAGATACATTTTTTTTACATGCTCATAATGAAGACATTTTCTTCTTATCTATTGCTGCTTTGTGTTTATTGGAGTGGGAGAGCAGCTTCTGGCAAAAGCAGGGGTGGCTTTTTTTATTTTTAGGAAGGGAGGGAGTTTTGATGCTGTGGCACAAGAGAGGATTTCTCTGGATGTGTGTATATGTCAGCCTTTTGCCTGCGTGGGTGCACTGTGTACTCATATGTTAGTGTGTATGTGTGTCTGTTAATGACCCTGTAAAATGACAAGCTGAGCTGGCAGTGAGAGTACAGCCGACGGTCAGAGAAAGAGAGAGAGGAGGTGGAGGAGGTAGGAGAGTTCAGATGGAGGTGTGGGGACAGAGGAGGGGTATGGTTGTGAGGTCGGTGTTTGCTGTGATTCACCATGCTGTCATCAGAGGGGCTGAGGCCCCTGAGTGGCCCTCTCTATTCCCACCTGAGAGGCCTGCAAATGGAGGGGCCGCGCTGTCATTATTTACAGCCTGCAGCTCCTAACCTTGGATTCGGAGCTCATCATGGCGAAGGGAAAATCAGATTGGACTTGACGTGTACCCGAGCCAGTGACCTTGATAAGTGTGAGGTGCCTGCAGCAAGAGGTTAGGGAAGAAGAGCTTTGATTTGCGCACACGCGCGTGTACATGTTTGTGTATTTCAGCCAGGTGGGGAGTCGGAGGCACGGTTGAATGACTGAGCCATGACTCAAGATGACACATGGTAGGACCGCTTGTGGACCAAGATAGAGTAGCATATGTGACATTATTATTGTTCATTTCACGGGCGCCAGTGCTGAAAATATTTGTCCATTAATTGATTTGCCTAATAACAGAGAACCTGTGCACTATTTTGATAAATGCTAAAGGTTTATCATGCAGCAAAGCGTGAAAACACACAAGAACCCTGAACAAAACGTAATGAATCTTTCCCTTGGATAGTTTTATTTTTCTGTTTGATTGTTTTTTTTTTTTCCTATCTGAACTAGTTACCTGGAGACCAGAAAAGGGTGGTGGGGGGAGTGCAAAATAACATGGGAGAGCATCTCAAGACGGGTGATGAAAATGCATTTTTCTTCCCCCACCGAGATGCTATTTGGTCGTGTGAAATGATTAATTTCACACATATACAGGTCATCCCCAAAAGCAGCAACATCTCATTCACAAGGGGCCCCCGTCAGCAACAAAACAGGAGGCTGCAATAAAATGAGCAAACAGCAGCACGTAGTGTACGTCAATAAATCTTTGGAGGTTAAACCTGAGCGCTGTAGAATTTGAGCAGCCCCTACCCCCCTCATCAGGTAAAAGTCACTGAGTACATCAAGACTGTCGAGGCCGGAAAAAAAAAACGTCCAACGAGCAGTTTCGGGGAGTGTCCTGTGGTAGCTGGTACATACTCTGTCACACACATAGAGTCTGTGTTTGCATAAGAAGGATGAAGCCTTGAATTATGGGGTTTGTGTAAATAAGGAGATGAGACTGTTTTTAGCACACAGGGAGGAAGGAGTGCTTGGATGAGAATAGTGCCTCTGTGTGGAGCGCAATTGGTCTTGGGTTGTTTACGACAGCTCACAGCCCTCATATATCACAAGCAGTATGTTTGCTGTGAAGCTACAGTTTGTATGCCATCTGCCTTAGCTGAACTTGACCCTTCAAACAGACTTATATTTTGTAAACGGAGCTCACTGTAACTGTTTTTATTTTCTCTCTCCCAGTGGATGATCCAGAAACCCCATAAGGTGGCTACCTTCTTTGGGTGCATTGGCACGGACCACTTTGGCGAGATTCTGAAGAAGAAGGCCGAGGAAGCCCACGTGGATGCCCATTACTACGAGCAAAACGAGGAGCCCACCGGTACCTGTGCGGCCTGTATCACCGGAGACAATAGGTTCGCTACCTTTCCGTCACCCTTGACCAAGAAACGACCCCGTAGATCCGATTTGAAAGAGTCATTTTGGTTCATTTTTACTTCCTCAGGCAGGCAGTTGACTTCTCTGGGCTGGAAGTCATAACAGGGAATCATAGCTCAGCTCACACATCAAAAGGAAAAAGAACAGCTTGAGTGTGTTTTTCCAGGCCCCCACTCAGTCTCTGCCGCCCCAGTGGGTTGTCATCCATCTATAGGCTGACAGTAGCAATGTGTTAGGGATGCCTGGGCTATCCCAGTTCTCACCTGTCAGCCTTCTCTGCTGTAAAAGGGGCTTTAGCGTCTCTGGCGACTCTCGCGCTTGCATCATCATCAGCACATCTGAGACAGCAGAGGTCAAAGCTTGTGCAGGTAGACACACACACACACAAATATCACTAACAGTAAGGGCTCCAGTTCATGATAGGCCAGGTGTGGATCAATAACCTCCTTCTCTAAACACTCCCCTCCTCTGCAGCCCTTTATCCGCTGCTACTGGAGTTGTCAGTCAGTCAACGGCTGGACCCTGACCGCCCCGGGAGCCCGCCCTGCTGAACGGTCTTAGTGGGCTTGTTTGATGTGGGCTCTGACACCTGAAAAGGTCAGGTGCCGTGCTCAGGGAGACGAGCTCTGTAATATTTCTTACAGGTGTTTAACAGACAGCTCAGGAGGCCAGAGGAAAGGTCGCCGGCAGGGCCAGATTGGAAGGGTGATGGCTTTGAAGGATCGGGAGCCAGTATGTCACAGCCCCCAGGCTTTGATTAGTGCAAGTCTTCAAAGAAGAAAAAAATCTATTTCCCCCACTCCAATCTGATCACTTCAGTTCCAGTCTCTGAAGAAGATACAGCACATTTAATAATCGCATTTTATCCATAAAGAAAGACGTTACTTCACTTCTTACACGTGTAAACAAATGTTCAATTACAGGGCCTCTAGAATCTCTTATTTTTTGATGATTGTAGTCCCACAGTCCTGCATCAGCTTTTTAAATATAATACAAGCTTAACATTTTTGTGGCTACATAGTTGTATATTATCTTGTACAAACTGCTAATTTTCAACATATTTAAATATTTGAGCTTGTTTAAAGGTATTTTTTTCTATATAAAAAGTTACTTTGAGAGGAACATATGTTTCTAGCCTGTCTAGTTATTTTTCTACAGTTTTCCACCAATCTGAGCCTTTAAAGCCCCTTTAAGGCGTCCACTCCTTTCCATTAATCTGCTAGTAACCTGAAAATATCGACTTCATGTCTAAATTTGCACCCTGGTCAACATTTCCACAAAAGTCGTACGGCAATTTATTAGATCGAGCCAAGCAAAATTTCTGTATCACTCGGCACTACATGCACATGTAATGTACATGGAAAGTGATTTGAGGAATGTTTATCTGGATTTCAGAATCAATATTTGAAGCTAAAGACAGTGCTTGCTGCCAAAAATCACAAAACACCTTTCTAAGCCTACAGTTTGAAATCTATTACAAACCAAAATGTCCATAAATATAAAACTTCACTGTGATGAAGGCAGAGTATCTCAGCGTTATGAGATTTACCAATAATAAATGTAATCTGGGTTTTGACTGGATGTTATTAGCATTTGGATTTTAGTTGTTGCTTCCAGTTGTTTTTAAGAGTCTTTCCTACAAATGTAATAAATACCTGCAGCATTAGACAGCAGCGAGATCAATATGAGCACCTCCGACGTGAGGAAATTCCTACATTTACATACTTGGATCAACAGAAGTAATTCGGTCAGGATCTATCGGAAAATCACATCATGTACTTTCCTTCACGTTAGACAGGTGAGCTGTTGCACAAAGAGTCACAGTTTATAAGCTTCACTGCAACTGTCAGGATATTTTTAACGGAGAAGCTAGATAATTAGAACAAATGGGCAGAATTCTCAGTGTTTAATCAAATCATTATATACTACATTATTAGTTATGTGGACAGTTTATTAAGCTGTTGTTAGTTTAAATGTACTGTGTTTATATGTGTATGTTCTACTCCACACATGCAGAGGTTGTACAAAGACCACTACTCTTGCCATCACTGTTGTAGGTATGTTTATATGAAGCTATATATGAAAACTATTACTGTAAAAGTGAACTATGCCTGACTGACAGAATGCTGTGACATTAACAAACCGGCAATATTATGCATCTTGTGTCTGAAAAGGGCTTAAGATAACCTCAGTACTTGCTACTATGCCATTTAACACTGCCAACAAGCTGCATAAACCAAATGGTGAGTTTTATGTGATAGATTAGAAGTACTAAGTTTTGTTAGCTTGGCTAGTCTTTGTTTGAGGCTGCACAGCCTGAGAAGACAAGTTGTAAGGAAACAAAGTCCTTTTCACAATATTTACAAGGACATTTCATTATGGAGATTGATGCTTGATGATTTTTATTCTATTATGACTGATCACCATCGTTGGGAATTGTAATATTTTCATCTTGGAAACCAAAATAAAGTAAAGCTGGGATTCATTCTTTTAGGCGGAACAGTTTTTCTGAAAGAAAAATGGCAAGAACTCACATCTGTTGCAGAATTCTCAGGGGGACATTTGAGCTTTTTTGCTCTGGACTTGCTTATTATGGCTTTTCAGTTTTACCTCTTAAATGTATCATGTCATTAGATCGAGTTGTTGTTTGTTGGTGCTCTGCTCCGCTCACGTCTGTTGCACTTCCTCAGTAATGACGCTCATTTTGCCTGTCATGTTTGTTCCAACCTTTGAGTCCATTACTGCAGCTCAGGTCAAACACAGTCCCAATCCTGCTGTCACATCACAGCCTTCGTCATCACACTCTGATCAACTTAGCACACTGCTACTCTTTTCCCTGACACTAACCGTGGTGAGCATCTTTTTCTCGCCATGTGAGAACAGACCCTTTCCTGTAGCAACACCCTCATGTCATATGGCCGCCTAACAGTTTTCCCCTAAGTAGCTATGATGGCTGCACTCATTTTGATGGCCGCTCATAAAGAGACGGCACACGAGGACTGACTAATGAGCTATGTTAAGATAATGCCACCTGCTTCACTTTCCAGCTCCCACCACTCACTACTCAACTCAAGTGTTCATTTAGTAATGCATTTCTGTTGTTTTTCCACCCTTGTTAACAAGGGACCACCAGGTGATATGATAATATGAATAATTTGGAAGTGGCTTATTGTTGGCCTTGAAAATCCCTCTGCCTCTTTTAATCTTTGTTTTTTTGTGTTTTGAGATAACCCATTTAAAAATAAAGGGAAGAAAAATAAAGAGCCCCAGATAACTTTATTTCACCTTGCTTCAGACATTCTTAGAAACCATTATCATCCTTTTATATCGTGAAAGAACAAAGGAAAGTCTGGGGCCTGAGTGTTTTTAAGGATGTTTTTGAGACAAAATTAAGATGGATGATAAGCGAGGCAGAAGATTTATGGGGTCTGTCTCGGCAGGTCCCTTGTTGCTAACCTGGCAGCGGCAAACTGCTACAAAAGGAAAAACACCTGGACTTGGACGGCAACTGGGAGCTGGTGGAGAAAGCCAAGGTCTATTATATTGCGGTAAGTGAGACCCTCTACATTCAAAATGACTGTTCCCCAACTCCATTGCCAGAGGAGGACAAAATGTTAAGAGGCTTTATTCAGGAAATGCCTCAGCACGCCTTCTGCATTGTCAATATATCCATTCATCCTTTGTCGAGTGAAATGAGCTATGTTACCTATTGAGACAATACAGCTCCATTTCCCTATTTTCCCCTCGTCTTTGTGCATGAAGCTGCTGCACAGTGTGAAATTGTTCTACATGTAATGCATTCATTCATTCTTTTAACGTGAAGACAAGCCAACAGGTGCTGTGGAAGTGTGAAAATTGATTATGCAAGTTCATTCGGCTTTACCCCCTCCGACACAATCTTCCCCTTGCAGACAAAACACACGCACAGATTGAGGAGGACAGATGCGTGCTCAGACGTTCACACACACTCGAGCTGCACTGAGGTAATGTCTTCACTTACAGCTCCTGGAGTAGGATGGCCCGCCATGCTCATGTTTCACTGTTTGGGATTAGATTTAATTCCGGCAGATCTACATTTTCTCTGATCTGGAGTCAAGATGATAGCCCTGAAATTGCGCTGCATTCCACGTCTTTAAGCAGTTCATTATCGGCATAAATCAGCATTACAGCCCAGCCATCATCATACTCCTTGGATTATTGTCCCGAGTGAAATTCACAATGCTTCCCCTGTTGCCCACAAGCCCTCTAAACATGAGTGTGCTGTAGTGCAATAATGACGGAGGTTTCATAATTAGCCGCCCAGTCGCAGAAACAAACACCAGAAAAAAAACAACAAAAAAAAACCCTGTTAGTGCTCGTGCCAGAAAGCAAATCCATCAGTCCATCCTCCAGAGTTTGTGTGGTCTCATTTTTAGCCTCTGCTTCGCATTAGCAAACATGGCACATCCTCTGCAAATTGGCAGTTGGGTTTTGCCCACATCCGACAGTCTTGCGCGCAGGGAAAAGCTTCCGTGGGATTTGAGGGGGGATAGAAGGGCCACAAATGGGTGTTTGTCAGTGCTTGGAATCTAAAACGTGGTGTTCGGCGTCCCTCCTGGGCCTCTTTGTCAAAACAGGGGGATCATTCGCTTTATTAGAGTCCCATTCGCACTTCTAAAGTACTTAGCCAGATACACTGCCACAGCTATTCCCACTTAATACTGTGTGGCGTGTCTAGACCGGCGTTCACTAAGGCCTCCTCTCTCCATTAACCTTGTCGAGAGCACTCAGATGTATTTACCCAATTTACAGCCAGATTGTACATTTTCTCCCTCTCACTGTACCAACCTTAGCTGTGTATTAATGCGCTTGTGTTGATTTTCATTAAACGGCTGCCGGGTGGTATGTGCGGCCTCGTACACTCTACTCTGTAGATTTAATTACCGAAAAGTGCACGTGTGTACGTTAGCATGTTATTTGCTCGCACATGAGTCTGTGTTTGTCGGAGCATGTGTGTTAAAGAGGTGATTGATGATTCCTGGCAGAGGCTCTCAAGGTGCCTGCTACTATGTGGTGTGATTGGATGAAAACAGAATTATTAGAGGGCTCTTGCAGCCAGTCTGGCTCATCCAGCAGCGGCGGCGGCAGCAGCAGCAGGGCTGGTGGCAGACGCAGAGCAGGGAGGCAGCACTGCCATTTCTCACAAAGAGAGAGAATGTTGAACTCCTGCCAAATGTTTGGTGGCAGGCTGTTGCTAGGAAATCTGGGTCCTTAGGCAAATCATTGCACAAAGACCAATAACAAAGGCGTGAGGGGGAAGAAGGAATGGCTAAACGCATTTCAGGCAGAGGATATCTTTTTTTTTTTTTTTTTTTTTGCAGAATGCCATCGCTGCAGTGGCGTTGTGTACAGTTATTTCTTCCTCTGATGATTGTAAACATCAGAAATAGAGGGAGATGTATTGTGGGAAGGGGAGATGAGTGACTCTAATTGGTGGGGGTGATGTGTGCATGCTGGCCCAGTTAGCCTCGACTCCCCCCTCCTTTCTTTTGCTCCCACTTTCCTTCCATCTCCACCCTCCTCCTCCCTTCCTCCCCCCTCTTGGCCCTCTTTGCCGTCTTCTTTGCCTCCCCCCTTCTCTTTTTCTCTAGTCTGTCAGACACACATACATTTGCTGTTAAACACACACAGCGTGCACGCACACATTCTGCAGCATACCACTGGCTTGTTTTTCTTACCACTGAGCGCTTTGCCCTGTAATTTGATCTCCACTGCTTGATGCATCCTCCATGATGCCACTTTGAATTAACCTATGTCTCCACGGTTCTCCTTAGCCTCGGCTAATAAAATGGCCTCTACTAACTTATGCCATTTACATTCAAGAAAGAGAGAGAGGAAAAAAAAGAAGCTCTTGGTCCGTCTTATGGTCATGCACAGTGAAAACTAACAGAAATGGAGAAGAGGGGAGACAAACAAGACAATTGACTGTGAAAAGGCCTGTTAATGACTGGGCACAGATGGTCAGAAATAACCCAAGGATAGACGGAGGAGACACTCGCTGCTGCCAATTGGCCTGATACACAAAACTCACCCAATGAGACACAAGCTGCAGAGCTGTTAGGTCACAAACCTGATCACAGCTGTGGACGCTGTTCGTTTGCGCCATAAGAGCACAATCCCCGTTAGCCTGCGAGGGGTTAGCCACGCCCGAGGTAAACAGCTAGCCCACCTTTTTTATTTCAAACAGCGCAGCAAGTTGAACTAGAATGCCTCACACTGTTAACACTGGCACACTGCATATAGCATTAATTGGCAGTTGTATTCTTGCCCTCGCTGCAGGGGAAGGCTGAGTTCAGCTTCAGTCACTGTAGCATAATATGCAAGAAAAGGAGGCGAAAGGGAGGCAAAAGCAGCAAAAAAAAAAAAAAAAAAAAGCGCAGTACTGGCACCACAAGCAGCACGTCAGCCTGCTTACACCCCAGAGTGGCACACACACACACACACACACACACACACACACACACACACATTGTTACTCCGCCCCACCAGCCCCCTTCAATTTGCAGCCAAAAAAGCAAAGGGAAAGGTTTTCCACACACACACATCTAACTGACACCTCATCAGCCAGCCGAAGGGCTGATTAGCACAGAGGTGACTGCGGCTGTGTCTCTGTCCAACTCGGAGGACCACACTGTCCTCACGCTGACCTTGAGATTCCTCTCCCTGTCGTCCTCTCTCCTATCCTCCTCTCTCCTTCTCCTCTGCCTCTCACCACTGCTCTTTATCTCCAGTATTTCTCCCTTTCCTCTGTCTCCATCTCCTCCCTCCTTCCTCCCTCTCCTTCTCTGTCTTTTCTCTCTCTTTCCTCTCCACTCTGTACTGCACCACTCTGCACTGCCCCTGTCCTTCCACATAGCCAGGGAGGGATCACGAGGCAAAATGCAGGCAGCGGAGAGAATAAAAGGGAAGGAGGGAGGGAGGGAAGAGAAGTGTAGGGGGGAGAAAAAAACTGGCAGGCTCCCCCTTTGTCTGCAGGCGATCAGTTACAGTCTTGGTTGCCGATGAAATTTAATCCCCACCGCATTTACATGCCAAGTTTGACTTCTGGCAAGCCTTATTAAATAGATTTGTAAATCATTTCATCTTGATTAGAATCTGTTCTCAAGGGATCAACATTTTTTTTTTGCCTTGCTTGTGTTTTGTTATGTGTACAATCTGTGCCCACTGGTGTTAAAATTTGAAAGTCAACCCTTGGTGGTGTTATTTTTCAGCGCGAGCGAGTATAAGCAGTAGATTTAGGGGACAAAGAGCGATGGGTGCCAAGTCCCGTCTGTCACCGGCCAAGCCACTGTGTCAGCATGTCTCTCATCTCTGGAGGTCATGTCGGTGGCCGAGCAACCGCTATGATGTGTCTTCTCTTTATTAGGCTGACACCACAGTGTCTTTAGCACGGAACAATGTCATTTCAAATTGCGCCTAATCAGATGGCATTTTGTAATTGCCAGCAAACATCTTATGAATATGAATTCATAATTGTTCAATTACAAGTCGACTGCATCATATTTATTGGCTTATTTATTTTTTTTCTCCCGCTGGCCTGGGCCAATTATAGGATTTCAATCTTGAGGCAATCAAGTGATAAGGGTGAGGCGTTTAGTGTTTGCTGTCACTATATAATTCTCTCGAATGTTAAACATGCATCTGGGAGGGCTGTATTTGTCAGAAGGCTGTGCGTGGAGGTGCACCTGCCTAATTGAGTGGTAATGAGCTGTCAGGAGTGCCGGCTTGGTGATTGGCTCTTGGCGGGGCGTCCTGTGCCAGTGGGATGTATGGGCTGGCCCGGCCCTGCTGGAGGATCAGCCAGCTCCACAGCCCTGCAGGCCTGAGTGGGCGGAGTGTGGTAAATTAGGGTGGAGAGGCCAAAGACGCTGGCTGCGGAGACATCCTGTGGCTTTCACTCAACTGTGGGATTTATTTAGGTTGTTTACAATTATCCTTACTCCTGATTTGGTTTTACTACTTAATGTCAGAGTTGGGAGGCTATTTTAGATGTTTGTGCTTAAGAAAAAGTTGCAATACTGCACGGAATACTGTGAAAGTCCAGCATATGCATAATGTTTTTATGTTGCTATTGCAGGTTTCAAATATATGTACAAGGTTTTATGGCTGTGGGAAAATGCAAGAGTCTTGAGTTGTGTTTGAAATCCCACCCTATGTGCTACATAGTACTCTATATTTACTGTCCTTTTGGAATAGAATAGAATGGCTTTATTGTCATCATACATGGGGGCATGACCAAAATATAAATAGCATTAATAACGAGCAATAAGAAATAAAGTATCAACATTGAATAATAAAATCAAATGTACATGTATAACAAGACGATATTAGAAATTACAACATATGCAAAGGAGGCTAGATATATACAATGTGGGAGGTAAATGAAATGAAGTAAAAACCAATAAAATAGAATAAATATGGTCAGGAAGTTGCACCTAAGCAGCAAAAAGTGACGTTGTGCGTTCAGGTAGACAGGTGCTTTGAGTTCAAGAGTCTAAGGGACCATGGCTAGAAACTGTTTCTCAGCCTGTTTGCTCTGCATTTGACCTAAGTGGTGTCCAAATTTTGTGTAGGTTTATGCATTACAAACCTCCCTTAAAAATTCAATGCCCACTGCTTTTCCCTCACAGTCCTACAGTGTCCTTCATTCATTGTAGAGAAGCAATAATTAAGCCGTACAACTCAGTAGCTGTCGGTGATAATGCAAAAAATAATGACAAGTGGCAAAATTGCAGATCGTTGCTCACTTTAAATAAAATTAATTAACATCTATTTTACAAGTATGGTGAATAAGTGATCCAATGGGTGATTTCAGGCACGTTTCTGGTGTTAATTGGAACATTTCATATTGCTTGCATCCTACTCGTTCATCCTACACTACCTTTAGCACTACTGGGAGGCAAGAAATGTCAGATTTGACTCATGTATGGATTGGAAGAAATTCGTGTTCTGAATGTTACTTTAACCTGAAACTTCTAAACACCATTCTCAAAGGATTTATCTTCTTTTGAAAGCCATTATTGCCGCTAACTCGCTGTGATATAGAAAAACTTTAACCAGCATGTCGAGTATATGTGTCGAACGTTGTTTGGAAAATGTACAAAGCATCAAAAATGCTCTATTTTTCAGACTGTCGTAGTATTACAAAGACATTTGTATTGTATATTGTGTTATGATGAAAAACAAATTACACCACTATATGCTTTCCATTTCAATAGAGAGTAAAGTACAAGTGCCTCAGAATTGTACTATACTATGTAGTACCTGAATAAATGCACTTAATTGCTTCCCTCGCCTGTTTATCTTTCCATTTATTTGTTTAACTTCAACATAAACACTGCGAGCTTCAGAAAAGCAAATTGTAAAAAAAAAGAAGTTTACAGGATGTCAGAGTTCGCCTCATTTTGTTATTACGGAGAAGAAGTTCTCATCATACCGACTGGCATCTATTTTGGTTCCGATTTGTGTATTTCCTGATTTATTTATATTTATTTGTTGTCAGAATTGTGTGTGTGTGTGTGTGTGTGGAAATACTTCAAAGTTGGCAGGGCTGAGCCGGATTTATTTTGGGAGTCTTTTATTTCCAATTAATAATTTGAATAACAACGGGGGGAAAAGAAATGCTTTAATCCACTGTATCTTGAGTAATTGCCTCTTGGTGGTGGTTGTTGGGGAGGCAGTTGGGCTCTGCTAGCTCTCCAGTCTGTATTACTTTACCAGCATGCAGTGACTTTCTCCTCCTACACCCACGTTGCCCTGTAAAAACAGTTTTTCCTCTACAGCAGGGAAAACACCATGTCCTTTCACCCCAGATTACTGTGTGCATCTGCTCCAACGGCAACAAGTCTGTTTTCCTCTGGATGAAATAGTTCGGACTTAATGATATTTCTGCTTGCGTTCACCTCGTCCCCTCTGCATCAAAGCACCTGGCATGTGTGCTTTTTTTTTTCTTCTTCTTTTTTTTTTTTTTACTTTTATTCATGAGGCAAAGTTGTAAAAAACGTAGAATAATGTTTCAGCGCTACACTGGGATGTTGTGGCCATTTGTGTGAGTTCCACAGCTTAATTGAATAGACTGAGTAATTATTTGTCAAGTAATGCTGAGCAGAAAATAAATAGCCACTTTGCGGCTGTGAATTGTGCCTGATGGCCATGTGTTGATACTCTCACCAGGGAGAGTAAAAACCTGCTCTACTGGCTAAGTATCTGATTAAGATTCACATGATGGAACCGCAGACGCTTTAGGATAGTGTGTCTCCTGGGCAAAGATAGTGAGTAGAGTTAAGCGTCAGACGGTGTTACATTATCACGCTGGAGCATAAAGCCTTGACTGAATAAATATTGCTGGAATATTCTCCTCACCACAAACCAGCCGTAGCACTCGGGTCATCCTGACGGTTTCTGAAAGCAGTCCTACAAAGAATCGCCACAGATGCGCATCTCTGTGCGGCAGATGCTGGACACTGTTCTTTGAGAATTGTTTCCTTCTGCAAGGTTTCATTTTTCCCTTTTATGTCGCTGTAATTTGTTTATGGTCTGTAATAAGCCAGCGCATAGCTTCCTTCTGCCAGTTTGGCCTGGATCCATTGTAAACTGCCAGTAATTTTTTCCTCTCCCTTTTTAAAGGAGACTAATGACTTCTGAGGATAGTATAATATTTTGTAATGATTTTATAATTAATTTATTTAAGTTATAATCCTCAAGATTTTCATTATTACGGAGCCTAATTTAAATTCTGTTTATGAGTGCATTTTTTAAAAAAAATCCTCATAATGCAAGGTCCTTTATGGAGTTTGCATTTTATTTTTTTCCTTGTTGTTATTATGTGACCTCAGGATACTTAATAACAGTATCTATTCAACACATTCGTCTTCAGATGCACAAAATACTTGTAAATGATGCATACATGTGTTGTTTGTAATGTGGAGGATTAACAACTGATGCATGTGTGAATTTTATTGCAAGATTTAAGCATCAGTTTACAGTTACACTGGTGTTCTTATCAATTAAATCAGTTAGCCATCTCAGTTCATGGTTCATTATTTGGGTCAAGTTTGAAAACCAAATTACGGATCAGATTGGAAGCTGTCCTGAGCTCTTGGTCGTGTTCCTCGAGCCACCGCTGATCAGTTTCGTGGTGTAGCATCTGTTGTTCGTACATATCAAAGTCGCATACAACACCAATCCCAAGAGGCGAGGTTCCCCGACAGAATATTGCGTTATAATGAGATGATTAATATTATTTACTTCACCTATTAGTGGTTTTCAATGGGAACTATGAGTGGGACTATTTCTTGGCTGCAAGCTGTGACTTCTTAGTGTCCGCGCCGGTTGCTTGTCAATCACATCATGATGAGCAGCCTCGCAAGAAATCCCTGCGCTCGGCCAAGAAATTTTCCTCCACATAACCTCCACATACTTGTTGTTTTAACACTTCTGTTTTCATAATGACTAAGCAAACAACATATAATTTATCAATTAGCGCACTTTAACCATGCTGCTTGTTGGATTTTCTTTGCTTTGGGACCGAGCCAAGCAAGCTGTTTTCCCCCGGTATCAGTTTTTTTTTATGCTAAGCTAAGCTAACTGTCTAAGCTAACTGACTGTAGTTTTACATTCAACTGCTAAATATGAAAGTGGCAAGAAAGTGAAGCATATTTCCAAAAATGCCATGTTGTTGGCTCGAACTACTTATTGTTTTTATTTGGTTATATTTACCTGAGTTGATTTTATTCAGTCATATTCCTTGTTTTGTACTTCCTAAAACTAAATATATTCAGTTTTTAAGCAAAAAACACTTGGAAAATGCTGCAGTCAGCAAAGGTGATTTTTTTTTTTGTAAATGTCTGAGATGACTCGATTCTGTTAATTCATTAAATATTCTGTGTGTTTTCCATGAGTCAATGAATAGTTTCAGTTACAGACGTACTGCTCTTTGCCTCGGTTTCACTTAGCATGCCTGGGGTTAGTGCTTGCTGTGGGAAAGTGTTTATTTTCATACATGGTCCCCCTCAGACGTAGGCTACTACTCTGACCTTATCTATTGTTTCTCAAGTGTATATTGTAAGCAGCTTTGGAGGCTTTATAGAGACTTAGCCGGCAGGGCTGCTGTTGCTCTGGTGGAACATTTGGACCTCTGGCAAGTGTCAGATTTTCAGCAGCACATTAAATCTCTTAACCCAGTTCTTTTTTCCCCCTCCCCTTCCTCTGTCCCTCTCTTCCTCTTTCCCTGCCATGCTAACAAGCTGGCTGTGATTTATTTTTCATGTGTGGCATTGATACCCACCGCCATTTTTTTTTGTTGTTGTTGTTTCCCCGGCATCTAAATACTTGTGCCAGCGGTTAGCTGGTACCGAGGCCCTGAGGGGACAGAGTGGAAATGCAGCCAGAGCAGCTGCACATCACCCCGACCGGGCAAAGTCCTCCAGCCGCCCCATCGTAGAGACACCAGAGACGCTTTGATTAGCATGTCTGTCGTTATTGGCCAGCTTGAATGTCATGCACCGTGAGCCCAGTTGTCTAATGCTTTGGCTGGCCAATGGGGCCGCTCCCTGCAATTACTGATAGGGCTGCTCACTCCAGTGTGGAAGAGAGGCCAGAGAGAGCGCCAAAGTGCCAAATGATTGTCCTCAGTAAATAAAAAGCAGACATCTTCCTTTTTGATGTTCTATATGTGCGTGCTTCATTTTCAGATGCTGTGGCGCAATCACATTTGAAAGCATTTTGTGCTCCCAACATAACAAGGGGGGACCAATCAAAACAATAACTGTGGTTCCTTTTGACAAAGCCCTTGGCTCACAGTTGTCAGAAGATGTAAGCTGACTCATCCACACAAGAAGGGCATGTATCCCTGGGAGCGAGGGGGAAAAACGCTATGATGAATCTTCCCCTCTGTGCTCTCTTCTCTCCACTGAGCCTGCATGGATTAATTACATGACTAGTAGCTAGTTTAGTCCCATTATTTATTTTTTCTAATGAATAATTTTACTTTCCCTCTCTGCCTAGATTTTATTCTGCTCAGGAGTTTTCTGCTTCACCCCGTGGAAATAAGAATGCATTGATTATTTTCCATCTAGCAAATATCCCACCAACTGAGGAATAACATGCCTTCCCCCTAATTGGTTTGTTTATCTTGAGCAACAGACTCTGGGTTTGTTTGGACTCTGGCTGGCATCCACACACTGCACCGCTCCTCAGCATGATTACTCACCTTGGGAGGAGGCTGCTGGAGCAAGGTTGATGTTCCCCACATAGACATCAGGCTGTCATTCTCCCCGCTTATGTGACATCATTTGCCAAGACAGATTTGTTACAGGAAAAATAAATTCAGGCCTAAAAAGGGATTGATTTAAGGACAGGCTGCAAGTGGAAAAAGGCGACAGGAGGGATGGGGGCTCCCAGACACATTTCACCACTCAGAGGGCTCGGGCCGGATCCAAACAAGCTGCCAACAGAAGATGGATTCTGGCTTCATGTATAATTGATAAACTGTATGTTCTAGGTGTCAGCTTTAAAGAGGGAGCTAGGACTATATCAGGAAGCTATTTTTCCCTCTCTGAGGCGAGCATCATTTTTATTTTGTCCTCCCCCGTTCTCTGGCTTATCTTCTCAGTTCAGAAAGCCCCGTTGAAAATTATCGTTTTCTTTGAAGACGACATTCGGGAAGTGCAGCATTAAAAGCACATCCTGTTCCTGTGCCTATTAGGAGTGCTAGTGCAGGGCAGATAGCCATCTGCAAAGTTGACTGTACATCCTGAGTTATCAGGATTAGCCATCTCACTCTTGACACCTAGCACATTAATATTAGCTATGGGAGAGTCTATCCTGCTGAAAGCAGCATAAAAGGATTAATGCAGCGCTTATCCTTTTGGAAATAATGCCCTTTATTGAGCGGATCTGACACTGTAAAGGCTAATGATGACATTGAATGGATCCAGAATAAGTAATGGTGCATCATCCCATGTCATGCAGCCAGAATAGTCGCTATTTGCATTCCATCGGCTCAAACTGTATTGATTGTGCTGAAGGCGTTTGGTTGTTTTTCCTCTGCAGCAGGAAGAGAGTGTTACTCAATCATCAGCGTCCTGTAGCTAATGACAGTCCTCTCCCTGTAGGCCCAATGACATGCTTCGTTCATCGTCGTACTGTATGCTACGATTTCACCTCTGAGCACTCCGAGCTGCAGCAATTACTGTACATGAAACACAATATGCCAGCATGTCACCCTTCCTGTCTGTCACACTGAGACTGTGGGATTAATGTGCTTTTGCCCACTCACTTTAATAATAATAAATTTGTGTCCTGCCAGTCAGCTTTGTGAGTGTTAGCAGTACAGTCTGTACCACAAAGGCTATTTCAGTGGACCAGAGGAGGGTGGAATAGCAACTTTGTACCCCTTCATTTCCCTTAGGTGCAATGTAATAGCTTTAAAAGCACTTTTCTATTGTGTTTTTACACAGAACTCGGAGTGCAAAAAGTGCCGTGATTCATATTATTTTTTCAACGCTCCCTTCTACACTTGACTTTAAATGATGCAGGACGTCAACAGGAAATGTGCCTGCATGGGGTAACCAGCGACACGGTGAGAATTTAAATCAAGCTAAAATGATTGTAATTCAGTGGGAGAGAGTCTCCTTGAACCCCTAACATGATTTGATTATAAAGAGGTTAAACAACTGTAATAATAAATCTGTCAAATTCCTAATACAATGTGCCATTTTGTCTCGGGCATTATAACAGTGAGGGGCAGACAAGTGGCCATCAGGGCCACCTGAGAACATTCGCTCTGTTCTTTCTGCTAAATTGCTGCTTCCCCTACAGTGTTTTTTTTCTTTTTTTAGCTGACAAGATAGTAACCTTATCAATCAAAGCTGCTTTCCTCTCCCTTCCAAGGACTTGTGTTGATACGTTCTAAGTGCTCTCTCCTTTGGCGGTTTTAATGGGAATATTGCATGCTCATTTCAGCGATGCCTCCCTGTTTCTTAATGAGCTGATAAAGCCCCAATTATCGAGGCAAATCCTGATTTCTGATTTGCATTACCGACTCTTGTTTCACCACACACAGCGGAAATGTACATGATTGAGGTGCAGAGACGTCGGCCTGCCTTTCCAGAGACTTGCATGGTGTGTATGTGCCTGTTGATGTGCACGTGTAGGGACACAGGAGATGGACAGATTAGATTAGATACAGTAGATGCTGCACGGCCCCGGCCGTTTGTGCGTAGAATGTGATTTAGTTGCGAGGTTTGAGCCCACTCTGGGCTGTGTGATGGGTGAGGGGACAGACTGGCAGTGACAGTGGGGTGGTAATGGCTCTGAATGAGGAGGAATGGCCCCTGTAAGGCCCCCCCCTCCCAGTGGCAGAGGCAGCAGCCCTGTCCAAATACACTGCAAAATGAATTCTTCACTACACCTGTGTTTTTTCTCTCTCACGGAACTAGAAATTGAGGCTATTTATAGCTTCACCAATCTGAGGAGGAATGGTGAAAGAAATGGAAAATGCTACCCTTAAAGAAATCCAGCCTTCGCTTTTTATTAAGTATCAGCAGCTGTAGCAACGCCTCGGCCCATCAGATGTTGAGACATCAGTGGAAGCAAGAAGATGAGAGGAGGTTGTATCACATTTGCAGCTTTTTTTTTTCTTATTTTTTGAACGAGACCCTGATTTAATAGCCAAAGGTAGACGCAAGGCCAAACTTCTGAATGTGCGATCAAAGATGTGGACGTATCGGCATTACTGCAGTTGCATGCGAAATCCCGAGTTTGTTTTCCTACAACCACATATTTGCCTCCCTTGCCCTCCGTGCCCCCTTTTCGTCTCTGAAACTGAAACATCATGTCTAAAACTTTGGCTAGGGAGCTCTGCAGTTCATGAAAAATGCATTCACTCAGCTCTTTTTCTAACTCTTCGCCTCTGATACTCTTGTCATATCATATCCATGTCATGTCAGTTTCTGTATTAATTATGTAGCAGGCACAGTTGAGGAGACAATATTGATGCATCTCAACTAGACATACTATGTATATTACTCACTTGTCATTGGGAAATATAAACAAGACTTAATTAAGGATGAGATGACGCTTTAATGTTTAGCCTTGTGAGTAAATAACTCTTCGTCTGTGTTTACAGGAAGCATTTTTTTCTGATTTTCTTTTTTTGCTTCTCCCTTGGGTTCCATTTTACTCCAAGTCTCACTCTATTCAACCATTGTGGTCACTTTTTCCGGTTCAACTGAGGTGTTCGACCCGGTCATCCCGCCGGGGCTTTAGCCGCTCTTTTTAGTTTGCCAGCTCGCAATCTCCGAACATATTGCAGACAAATGGCACCCAGTAGCACCTTTGGAGGTGTCCCAAATTGCAAAGGTAATTTATTTCTTTGCGTACAGAATTATACATGAGTAAGAGGTCATATTGGAATATGAAATTGCTCAGCAGCTGCACACACGCCAGATCCTGTTCGGGTTTTGTGTTTCTGTTTATGAGTCCTCTCTGTGCAGTAATCTTATGGAGCTGTGATAGCGCTTGAATACATTCCCTCACCAAATGAATATCAGGAGGGAACACGGCTCCGGACTGTTCCTCTTGAAATACAGCTGTTTCCCTCCGGTCCTCTTCTTCCATCTGTAACAAATGGTCCCTCAGGATTAAAACCACTACAAACGCTTCAGAGATATTAATCTTCTTCCAGGACCGCAGTTGAAAAGTTGTGTTTTAAAAGGAAAAATAAAAAAGTACGTGCTTGTTAGCTTCAACGGCGAGGTATTTATCTACATGTAGATTAACTACAGCATATAATAAAAGCATGTTTTAGGTTTGTAACCCTGTCGTTGCCAGCAACTGAGTCAGCATTGATTCTGTGTGTTTTGTAATGTTAGAATGGTTGTTTTACAGCATGGTGATTGCTGCGGTTTGGCAGGAATAATTGGAAGTTCAAAGCGTCGATCCGTGAGTGTAGCCTGGGGATAGGTTTCTGGAGAAGCTGACACTTCAGACGTATTATGAAGCCATCACGTCTAATTTGCACAGGCCTCTTTTGTAATTTACCCCCAATTCAGAGGAACAGTCTCCTGCTCTGCAGCACAATGCACACTCTGCTTCCATTGTTCACGCTCATTGGAAGAGACACTGAGTGAATGAGTCTTGGAGCTCAAATAATGTGCAGCACTGTTCTTGTCATATTTGTTGCTGTGTAATGGTTCCTGATTTGTAGTTTCCTGCGGCGCCTTTTCGGTTTGGTGCAGAGCAGACCGTGCTGCACTGTATACAGCGACTGTGTTCTGTGCATCCAGTCCAAGCAACTTGTTTACAACTCACTGCTTGACAGATAAAGGACCTCAAAACGTCGTATAGTCTTTGAGAGGGGGAGGAAACCTCTTCAGAGGAAGGGCTGGGGTTTTCCACATGCCGCCCAGACATTCTCACACATATTGAGTTTGTCTGTGTGCATCTTTGAAGATGCAAATGTGTCAACCACATGTAACCAACCACCCAGCGAGAAGCTGAGATGCTCAACTGCCTTTCTCACGGCTCTTAAATGGCTGCCAGTGATCTTCAGCAGCTCTGCATGTCTGTGAAGCCTGCAGTTCTTTTTTAACGGACAGATTAGTTTTTGTGGGATATTGAATAATTTGTGCACATTTATCACTGAGCAAAAACGTCTCGTTTAACCACATTAGGAGACGGAAGAGAGTTTGGCTGTAAAATTTTATGAGCTCTCATGTAGCAAACTGTTGCAGAATGTGTAAGTGCTGGTAATGATACAGAAGCCATTAACTGACCAGAAAGGTAAACCAGAAGTTGTAAGAGTCAGTAAATGGCTTTATTAGCCAAACTTTTTAAGTTTGTTTTTCACGACAATACAAATAGACGACCATATATTCTGCACATGTGGCCTCCCCTTAATCAAAAGAATATTTATACCTCAAACTTGCCAGCCAGCTTTGACGTCTGGTGTTAGGGGGAAAAAAAACACATCATAGCATGGCATATCCTGACAGAGGAGACATTCGTAAATTATTAATGTTTTCCCTTGCACTGTCACCTATCATTGCACTTGTCTTTCTACTCCGGCATTTTGAAATGCAAGAGTAGTAGTCCTGCAGTGTGGCAAGTCATGTTTCAGGCTCTCATTTCAATATCTGAAGTGAAAGGTCGGGATGATATATTCTGTCCTGTCGCCGTGCCAGTGACTTACATGCTACCAGTTCAAGATGGTACACTTTTACGAGGCCCACCCAGCCTGTCGAGCAAACTGATAATGAATCAATCTCTGTGAAACATTTATGGCAGCCCCCACACCTCCTCCGCCAGCCCCACCCTTCCCTTGCGTGAGGCCAATTAGAGCATCCTCAGTGGCCCCTGCTGTCGGAGTCAGGGAAGCCCCTCGCATTGTCATATCAATATTCCTCTGTTGATCTCCAGCTGAGACGAGTCCGGCTGCTCTTTCCACACATGCTAATTTGCATTCGCCAGCATGTGTGGGAGATGGCATGCTGGCTGCCTCTCCTCCTTGTTCCCAAACCTACTGTTGCCTCCCTCTCTCTGTCTTTTTCTACATTTTTTTTTTGTTGAGAGGGAAAGGTTTCTTGATTCCTAGCATGCCAGAGAAGGGTCCTCTGAGGATTACATTGGCTAAGCCCTTATCACTCCAGGAAATTCACTGACTGCTTAAAAAAGTGGTAGGAGTAGAAAATCAAGGGGAAGTGTTATTCTTTTTAAGTTTCTCCCTATTCCCATGGAAAGTTATTACGGGTTTGAAGAAAAGTCCTTTTTTTGGCACTCAAGTTTTCTCGTAACTGCATTTCATATTTCACCCTTCTTTTTTTTTCCCCTTTTTTTTTTCCACGCGGCTGGTGGAATTTTAGAAGTGGAAAATGTGAAGGCAGGTGCTTGAGAGAGAGAGGGAGAGAGAGGGGGGAGGTTTAGGGAGAGCTGTGCTCACTGGGAAGCGATGTTAAACATCCAGGGGAAATGTTTGTTATTCTAATGGGATACCACCATGGTAACAGCTTTTAGAGACTCCCAAGGCTTTGTGTGGAGTATATGCACGCATTCATCAATCTCGCCTAATTTCTTTGGGGATTAGCAAATATAATCAGTCCTTTCTCCAAGTCGTCACCTGTTTATCGACATGAATATTATGGTGAAATTTAGCAGAACACAGCCCTGCTGGATGTGGAGAAAGCAATACACGGCCCATTAATATAAATCACAAATTGAAGTGAGTCACTGAATGGATTCAAAAGTCATTAGTATTCGTTTTGCGCTGAATGACATCCCAGACTGAATAGCTTACATTTTGCACATACCAACTTGCCTTCTTTTTTCCCTTTTTTAAAAAATCCTTGCAGCCAAGACCAAAGCACTTTTGCTCATATTACATCTTCAAGTTAAACATGCTTCAGACAGAGGTAATGAATTATGTTATTTTCAGACTTAATACCTTTACAGGGGTTTAAAAGCAATGGAGTGAACTCATTTACAAGACTTGATGGAAAAAAAAAAGGAAACCCTGTCTGATGACGAGCCTCCGTGTTTAAAAGGCTCCAATAACTCGTAAGCCCCTCTCAGTTCTCTACCTTTTTCTCTCCCTCTGCAGATTTCCTTAAGTGGCTTATGTGAATTGCAATTGCCACATTGAAGCTGGGAGTATACAGAATACATTTCTCCCCGGCCGTGACCAGCTAACAGCGCGTTGAACTTGTGCGTGTGGTGATGGAGAGGTTTCACACACAGCACTGCAGCGCCGTGGGAGTATAGCCTGACCTAAAGCTAAGCCTCCAGCCGGAACAGCCTTCCATCAAACTCACAACACTGCTCTCTTATCTACTGGCATTTCTGTCTGATACAAATAGCCAAGACGTGATATAGTTGGCTACATGTCATATCTGGCATTGTACTACGCTATATCTGCCCCTCCTCCTCCCTCTCCCCCTCCCTCTGTGAAATATAATGCTTTTAACTCACCAGCTTCTTGCCTTGGCTATTTTTTCCATCTGTAGCAGAGACAGAGACCAGTGTGTTTGCTCGTCTTGGCCAAAGGCCAAAGGCTCTTTCTGATATAATCCCCACCATCGATCAGACTTTGTTTACTCTAACATGGTTTCTCTCCCCTCCAGCAATTAGAAGGCAACCTTCCACCTCCTGCTCCTCAGACCAGCTTTATACGTTTATTTTTCCCTTAAGTGGTAATTTTTCATGTTGCAGCTAAGCTCTAAGAAGTGTGGGTGTATATTAAGTAATGGATACTCTTCAACCAGACTGACATCTAAGATACCGGATTTTTGTTAATGTTTCTTTGTCTTTGAAAGGAAGAATTCTCCAGTCACCAAACACTGGCATGTACTCTACTATCAGTACATTATTGAGAGATGATTCACAGATTTCCTACTGTATATAGCACTCCACATCCTGCGTGTTTCAGTCAGGCTGGTCCACTTATGAATCTCAAGCACTGTGAAATTTTAGAAAAATGGATGTGGCTGTAGAAGCTGAGGCTGACTCTCCTGTCCGTCTGAGAGGCTCTTGTCATAATAAATCAGGCAGGAGAGTGACTGGTCTTTTCTCTGGACTTGGCTAAAGAGGTTTATAATCCAAAACATTTTACTTTATTATGCCTCTGTGCCAGCAATAGCTGAGGTCAGAGGCATTATGCTTTTGGTCTGTCCGTCGATACTACTACTGCCGGTACGATCAGCAGACCCTTTCTCATGAGCAAAATATCTCTTAATCGCCCGGATGGAATTTCATTCATTTCGGCACAATCGCTCACTTGGACTCGAGGATGAAGCGATTAGAATTTGGTGGCCAAAGCTCAAGGTTACAGGGACCTCCCAGAACATGCTTTTGGCCTAAGCTCAAGAATTTGTGTGCTAATTGTGACATAATTTCATTCAAATATATAATAGGATGAAAAGGTGAAAAGTCAAGTCTGGACTGAAATGGATGAAAATTGCAGCTTGACTGGTTGGCGGAAACAAACGAGGTGGTAGAATGAGTTCTTGATTTTGTGCCCAGTACCTGCACTAAGGAGTCAAAGTAAAGGTTAAACTGACTTTTTATGGCAGATCTAACAAAATATGCATCAGCTCCTCTAAGAATTGTATTTGCTAACTATGTCATTTGGACCGCTTTGGGTACATTGAGACTTTTTTTTAAAATTTAAATACTGTCTGTATTTACTCAGTATTTGTTGCCTAATATGTTATACTTCTCAGTTATACATTTAATGCCCTATAAAATGTAATTCCCTCAAAATGTCACACAATGGAACAAAATATGTAATCTTCTTAGCATGTACACTAAACTCTACTTTAGTTAGAATTCCACAATGTTTTGTTTTACCTTTGCATAAATTACTATTAAATGGCTGCTGTTTCAGTTTTTTGCCCACTATCGAGTAAACTAGTCGCTCTTTATTTTATACAGAATTATGCGTTCATGAATAATGAGAGAAAATCTATCTAAGGGTGCATTTACATCCACCTTTTTTTTACAACAGATTTTTCATCTGCACATTCAAAAAATGGAGTGGAAACTTCAGTAATTTTGAAAAAGTCACAATACAAGAAGAAAATTTTCCAGTTTGCTGGGTGTGAATAGTGTACTAATAAAAGGAAACTGTGCAGTGGACCCACACTTAGGGAATAACTCATGATATAGATGAAGCATGTGACTCAAACATCCATCGAGGCTTTCGCTCTACTGAAGAGATGAAAAGTTGCGGCAGAAGCAAACGTCAAGTTTTCATCCAAAGTAGCGTGAATTTGAACTGAATATCCAGAGAATCAACAAAAGAAAATGCAAATCTCCTCACATTTCCATCCACTTTACTGTACCTCATATTATCACAACATTTCCCTCATCAGTGTTTTTGTTTGCTTGAAGTTTGACTGGCACACTTTTCATTACATTGCTTTTATTGTGCTGGCTTTTTGTAGATTTTCATGAAGTTCACTTACATTTTCGCACTAAACTTTGATGAAAACTTGACTCAAGGTTTTGTGAACTAAAAGAATTGGCCGACCGAGTTCCCACTTCAAGCTGCTCAGCTGTACTCATTCCAACAGAGAGCAAAACAGTCATTAGCCACACAACATTTTACAGTGCTGGTGACAATATCTGACTGAAACACACCTGATTTGGGTAAAATAACACAAACTAGAAATTAAGTATTAACGCTGCAGTTGATGGAAAGCGCATATATATTAAAGAAAATGAAAAGCTGATGATCATAAATGAAATTTATGATCATCAGCAAAATACACAGGACAAGGCACGGAAACCATGGAAACATGTCTATTAGCTCTGAGTCAGCCTCAGGCTCAGGCAGCCACTTCTTAGTCTCAAATCAGTTTTGATGTTTGTTAAAACGTCTGCCTTGTATTAGACGAGTCCAAGATTAAAGTAAGACTAGTTTAACCCTGCATACATCCTCATGAAACAAGTCCCTGATATGCATTAGTCATCTCGTCCTACAGAGAGGTTAGATGGAGCACATTGCAGCTAATAAGTCTTGCAGACTGAACTATCAAAGGCAAGCAGCATGCGAATGCCTCTGGACAATTTTAATTTAACATCTAACACATTTCTTCGCCCTGTTACTTTTGGCAGACAACGCCGACGCCTACCAGCTGAATTTTGGGATTTTTAGGTTTTTGTTTGAGGCTTAAGAAAGACTCATTTTCTGGCTGCCATTATATCCATCTTAGCCTGAGATGCTACTCTCAAGTGGGAGAAGCTCTTAGTACACTACTCTACTAACATTTCAGTGGTTTGAGGGAGGAAAATGCCTGTTTGGGTCAGTGGAGAGCAATAACTTTCGCAATAACTCACAGACAGAATATAAGTACAGGAACGGTGGGCAACTTTTAATGGCATTATCATGCATTTACTTTAAAAAGTTGAAAGCTCCTTCAGTGTTTCTCCGTTTCTTGCCATTTTTCCTTTTCATCACTAAGATTTTGAAGTTCTGCCGTGGTATTTCCATCAGCTGAGATTAGCCGTGCACAGGTAGCGAACCGCTCTTCACTCAGAAGTGAACTGTAAAAGGCAGCTTCACGTTTGAGCAGAAACTAACCCCGTCTCTTCACAATCAAAGCACGACAGCGACAAGAGTCTTTGTAGATCTTATTCTTGCATTTACTAGACTAGAAGACTGTTGAGTGCCCTGCTTCTGCTCTTCCTCCTTGTATGTTTACATCATCTGTGTGCACTCAATATTTCTCCCTCTTGGCCTGGATAAAAACAAAGACGATCGGAGTTGACTCGTAGCATCACCGCTGCACCGGGAAGGTAAAAACATGTGGAGCGAATAAACAAGCTCTGAAGTTTCTTAGCCTTGGCAGTATTTCGTACGAGTTGTCATTTTATATAGCTGTGTCATTTTTTGCATAATTCCATGGTGCATTGGCTTGACTTGATTTGATTTAGGGCCTCCACTTTCAAGGAAATTGGGCTTAGGGTATGAAAGTTCACACTTTTCGCCTGCAGGCAATTGATTTCTTCTGAGCTTGATTTTTAGTGCTGTAGCGTTTCCAGCACTGACTGTTAGCACCGTGTTGTGTCACAGAGGTCTAAAGATGCTCAAACCTCGCTGTGAACTCAGAGTGATTTTATAATTTTGAAGTTGGCACATACAGAGTTGAGAGGAAAATGTTGGATTTAGTGCTGAAACAACAAATCGATTAGCTGACAGACAACGAAGCACAAGCCGTTTTCAAGTCATTTATCGGCGTGCGATGCCAAACATTCACTCACTGGGAAGACAAAACATGACATTCTCAACTAAGTAAGTAATCAATGCTGCTAACAGTGATTATTTGGAGCGGCAGTTTAATTTTGCTCTCTTAAAATGAAATATAACAGCACCGAAGTAGGTATTGCTTCTTTTCCAGACTTCCAACAAAAAACAATCAGAATTAGAAGAGTCTTCCTCCAGTTTAGAAGTTATGTTACAAACTAAGCATGTTGAGTTTAAAAATCATGGTAATTGTTCATTGAAGGAGGTGTAATTGTTGCAAAATCTATGACAAATGTTGGATCTTGCAGCACTAAATCACTGGAGTACTCCTATTTAAACATAAATAGTGAAATTGCCAATAAAAACATATACAAGACACACCACAGAGGCAACCTGAAGCATCACTGCAAAGATGCCAGTAAAATTCATACATGTTCTGCAAAATCTGGTATTTTTGTTTGCATCCGTAGCAGCTTTTTACTCTCGCTGCTCATTTTGAATTCTAATTTGGCGATTAGGCGAAAACTGTTCAAAAAGCTGTTGATAGCTGTTGGTGTTTTCATCCGGGGGCCATCATATTACACTTTCAATTAGATGATTTAAAAAAAACACAAAAAAAAAACAGGCATGAATAATTAAAAGTTCTTTTTCAGCCACGTGTTCTCCTATTTTGCTGGTGCTGAGCGTACACAGTCAGAAGTTATTATTAGACTGAATTTAAGCGGCCCCGTGTCCTCAGCTCTGAGCAGTGGGCACTGAGCTCCTGCATTGAGTTTGACAGCCTTCACACAATATTGTGCAAGGGCGCTCCCTTAGCTTCTCATGCTGGTTAAATGTAATATGGCAGATGGATAGTATTTGCAGGGAGAGCGGGGGTCTCACCCTCCCTCTCACTCTTTTTTTTTTCGTCGTCTCTTGCCAGTACCTCAGACATTTCAAGGGGGAGAAATATGTATCAAATTAACTCTTAGCAACGGGGCCTCCAAGCTCCCTGCCCTTGTCTTTTCAGCAATCAGAGCTTTGTTATTTTAGTCTTTCAACCAAAACCAAACTGGATTCAATGGCTTCAGCAATTACCTGTAATTTTCCAACCTGGTGCGCTAGCTTTCACCGGAGCGACTCCGAACAGTGAAAGATTGTCTCCTCGGTTGCTCATTTTAGTGTTCAACTTAAGTGCACTAATTCATTTACATCCACAGAGTGGCACATTTGGAAATGTTCATTTCCCAGCGGCAGGAATGTCTGTGGAGATTCGGTTTCTGTCTGTGCACAACCACCGAGTCACTGAAACTAGAAACCCCTCTGCAGTGTCGACACTCCGACACTGAACCTCTGCTTTATACATCTGACCCATATATTAAAACGTCCTTTCAAGCCAGTTCAGTAGAGACAACTCTGAAGCCCCGACATCTGTTTTCACATGAGAGACTTTTATCCCATTTTTCCATCGACCCCCACAAACTCTCTTTTCCATTCCCCATCCTGCTCTCAAATCGTGTAAGAAACTACAGGAGCTCAACTTTAAAAGTATATATGTGTGTGTGTCTGTGTGTGTTTGTGTGAGCCGGAGTGATGTTTCCCCTTCAGAGGTACTGAAGGAGAGAGAACTGCTCGCACTAAAATGCTAATTAAGTGCAGTGTGGCAGACAAGGACACTTGAGAGTGTATGCATTAGCAAATTTTAACTCCCTGCAAACCAAACAGTTTGTTCTGGGCTAATCTCCCAATGATGGAGGCAAGAACAACAGCGGGACCCACAGAGAGCAGAAATATAGACTCGCTTTTGAACATGAAGCGAGAGAGAGGAGCATGGTTTTCTATTTCATTACTAAGATAACACAGTTTTAGGAGAAGAAAGCATCTCTTCTGGCATTTCTTTTTTTCCCATTTCACCTCCTCACAGAGGTAACATATGGTATCTGTAAGGGAGAGTCAGTTTGTGCTATGCAGTGAATTATTTTGTGGATTAGTATTGGCATTTAAATGCTCTTGGCTTTAAATCTTGTCTGTTTTAGATCTTAAGTACATTCCTTGGCATCCCACTCCCCTGCTCAGGCTGGCCTCTTCCCCCGGCCAACACATTTTTGAAACTGTAGAGCTTAACAGGAGAGCAAAAGGCAGTCATTTAGAAAGACCCTGAAGCCGATCTTGAATTACTTTTAGTGAGATACCACTCAAATCAAACCAATTCTTCCAATGTTGTGATGCCAACAAAACCTTAACCTCAAGTTGGGGTTGAAAGCTTTCCCCCTCCCTAAGTTTCAAGTAGGCTCCTCTATTACTTTTACAGAGGAGGTGTCTGAGGTTAATGTAATTACGGCCTCTGACGGTTGTACAAATTGCAGGCTGGTAGCGTGACACACTCTCCCCTCAAGTGTTGCTGCAGTTGCCTCTAATGTCTTGTTTTATCCGCACTGATTAAGATGACTTTGACCAGGTGTATTTGGTTTTTCGCCATGACCTTCTGGCTGCATCTCTATATTTCACATATGCCACAGGAGACCTTTACGACATGAGGGAAAAATATCCACTTGCTCGAAAATTGGGTAATATTTAAACCAGAGAAAATGTTTTAGAAATAAATACTGCAGCAGTTGGTAAGTGATGTCTCTGCCCAGTTGTTAAACCCAGCGTTCGTGGCACATTTATGTTGCCCTGGAGATCTCTGCCGACATGATAGCCCCCTTTTCCTCGTCTCCAAGCGGCCTTTAAAAGCACGGCCCTCCCTTCTGTTTCCAGTACAGTTGGCCTCCCTCCAGCCCCCTCAGAAGAAGTGGATGAATTCCTAGATGTCTGATAAGCTTCACCAGAACATGATTCTTAATGGAAGAGAGAAGAAGAAGAGGCAGATGCTATCAGCGCGCTTGAATTGCCTCGCAGCCAGATCAAACATCCTAAAAGTGCAGCGAATGCTGAATCATGTTGCGAGGTTGTTACACATTTATCTTCTCTGTTGGTTTAATTGAACTTATTTCCAAATGAAACCAACTGGCCGTTTCGATGCAAACAAAACATCATTAGCATTGTGAAAATCCCAGTTGCTTTGTAGCTTTTTTCCCACTCATTTTCCTTTGAAATGAAAAGCCGTAAATGAGCTCTTTTCATCCTTGTAATTTTTTCCCTCCACTCAAGGCACTTTGTGACACCATTAATCACTTACCTCTGTTTGTTTGTCCTCTTTCTTTCTCCTGTTTATCGAGCCAGAGACTGACACAGATTCCTCCACCCCCATCATGTGTGAAGGTCTTGTTTGTCCCTGTGTGTTTGTGTGTAAAACAGCAGGACCTTCAGGATCAGGGAGTAAAATATAGCTCGCAACGCTAGCGTAGCGTGCCAGAGGTGTCTTGATGGAGATGGAGTCATACTGAGCTAATGAAGCTCCAAACCTCAGCTATCGATCCACCTCGCAACGGTGCTTTACAGAGATAACTGAGGAGGAGAGCAGTGTGTGGCATCACGCTCACTCTGATCTGTGTGACATCTAATTCTGTGTAATGAACCCTGTGCACCAGAGAGCATGATGGGGGGCTGTCTATGGTAATGACAGGGATAGCATGGCCTGGGCGGCTTTTGAAAAGCTTTGACACGCTGCCGGTTAGCTCACAGGGCTTTCCTAGCAAAAAAGGAATTTACCACTAGAACAAATGCCAAATTTGTTAAAATATAGAAGTTCTGCTACTTGGTTTGATACAGTGCAGCTGTCTTTGACTTTGTAGCAGCTGCACTTGTACTTCCATTTCTCTGTATTGTAACTCCACTGCTGCCACACCTGTCTCCTCTCTACAGCTGACAAACACTGCATCCTGTCCATCCTACAAGAGTAAACTTGCTCGTCTTGAGGTTTCTTCAGTTTTTATTCCAACAGAAATTTTTCTTTTTACCAGAATCGAGCGTCTCTAGTCGCATTCCCTTCACCGAAACTCAGTCTAGGAAAAAGGATGTTGTACTACATATGCTCCCGTTTGGGTAATAGATAAATATTGAGCAGAAAGATCACAAACTGTGAGCAGCGTGTCAGAGCGATGATGTGGTTTGCCGTACAGTGGTGTGACATTGTGCTAAACAGGGCGAAGGCACACAGTTAGAATAATGATTCCTAATTTCAAACAGCGCACAAGGGCTTGTATCGGCCAGCGGGGTTGTAATAGAAACCATATCAATAAGAGCTGGTATGGTGAACGTGTTAGCAAGCAGCTGCCTATACATCCAGCAGCAGCAAGTTATTCTGAGTTGTATTAGGAAAATTTAAGTCCAATATTCATCTTCCTGCAGAAAATGTCTGGCTCTTGAGCTGCTAAACGCTCCACTGTGATCATCAGCTAGTCGCTAACGTTGTTTGTCTGTCGTTCCGTTGCTGAACGGGTAGTCAGATTATCATAACAGCTGCCTGCTGTGTGTGGAAATTTTGACTTAATAACTTAACGTACAGACTTTGACTTCATGAGAACTGTAAAGCGATGAGATGAAAGGCACGAGAAAAGCTCTGCAGAGCCGAGTAGAACCGCAAAGGTGATATTTCTCTGTGTGTTTGTCACTACAAGCAACCCTTTCATAGTCGTTTCATTCATTGTTAATATAAAAATATCGATAAGCCGTCTGAGAGAAATCTGTGATTTGTGGCTGCATAAATAAACCTGACTAAGATCTGGGGATTTGATTAAATTTAGTGCAATTGCTGCAGACATAATTACTCTTTTCACTGAGGTGGTGATGGTTTAAATTCCCTCCATCATTCCTGAGTAATAGGAAGTGTCAAATAAAACCTTCATGACACAGTACTTTGAACACTCCCCCTTATCCCTGCTGAATTAAAATAGACCTGGGAGGAAAAAAAAGAAGCGTTTCCTTTTCCATGACCACCTCTGCTGCTGGTGCAAATGAAAATGCCCTTCCCAAAATAGATCATTTTTACCCTTCAGATGTCCACTTTTATTTTAAGCCCGGTGACACCATGCCATCCATCACACCCAGCTTTTCAGATGTGAGCAGCCCCGGGGAAAACACTGATACAATGCGGGAGAAGTGTGATAGCGTGCCACTGCTGTGCAGTTAGGACCTCTATGGTTAGATTACCGCTAATTTCATCTCGGAGTAGCATTTAGGCATTTTCTTTGTCTGAGTGAAGTGGAAGTCATTCCTCTTTTTAGGGTAAACATTGAAAATGGATGCCCTGCCTTTCCAGCTCTTCCCTCAAATTACCACTTGACATGGCCAAACATCGCTCTGCATTATTGTCTGCCAGGAAAATGCATTTCTGAATGCTTTATTGAATGTTTTGGCTGGGTGGAAATTGTACGAAGTGTACCCAGCACTTTGATCATCTTGACCTGGAAATGTGATAGTCACCCCACTTCACAGGGCTCTCTGACACCTGGGAAACTGGATCTGCTATTCTTGATACATGATCTGCACCGCAGCACTAAAGACTTAACTTCTCCTGTTTCGCAGTCAGCAGAGACTACTGATGCTAACTGGAATTTCACATGGCTCAGACTTAGACTTTTTTTTCCCCACAAGCCACTGGAGTCGCAGCATTTGGAGTCTGATGGAAAAATCTGCCTGTATGATTTTTATGAACGAGATTCCTGCGGTATTAGTTTGACCTCAGACACAGAAATGTTTTTGAAGTAGATTTTTTTTGTGCATCAGAGCCAAATTTTGTGACAGATACAGACTTTCTTTGAATCATTAATCATATTTTAACTTTTGGATTATTTGCTTTCTGAGTTTTTACAGTAGTTGAGTGTAATGTCATAAAGATTAGTGTTATTTTAAAAAGTGAAACATTATATTTCAGGGGTTAAAAGCAGAGGCAGTTTTTACCACTTCAGATATCTTATCAGAAACTATAGTTTAAGCCTTGTAATTAATGGATCACTGGAGTAAAAGTGTCAAAGTAGGCATGTCTTTCCAACACAGCTGCACAGTTTATCAGATTTGAGTTCACACTGACAGTCTATAGTGCATGTTTTGTCTGTCTTGGTTTAATTTAAAGCCATTTTAACTGCAGTAGTTATCCCCTAGATTGGCTGCTTAGTGTTTTGAGATAGCTAAATACATTGCATCAAAATGGACCTAAGGGGCTAAAGAAGAATTGAGGACATATTTTAGTATTGCGTGATATTAATCCATTCAGAAGTCAGTTAATCTGTTACAGCTTCAAGTTGTGAGCAATTTAATGTGATGGCACTGGCAGTGGTACTGAGGTTAGAGCTAAATTACACAGAGCCGGTGTGTGATTAGAGAAGCTGTGGCACAGCTTTTAAAGTTCACCACCCCTCAGGATATTTGATCGAGCCACCGGCCTTTGATCAGCGTTAACATTACGGCAACCATGACAGTTTATTTTCAACAACCAAAAAAGACCATTTGTGTCAGAAAACAATCTCCCTTCCTCTGACACGTTGGCACACCGCAAAAGAAAAATGTCAGGGTCAGTGATGGGCCATTAGCCCAGAGTGAGCTCCTTTTGTGCTCGCAGACCCATTGAAAACACCTTTTTAGTCTTCGACAGATGGTACCGTGACACAGCAACCGCAGGCTGACCTGGGACTTAACTTAAAGACATTTAAAAAAAAAAAACACACACACACACAGGACATACAAGGAACGAGAACGTCTGGCCAGAGAGTGAATGACAACATGAATGTGTAATAAAGTATTCACCTGCTTAGCTGGGCTGCATTGTAATGTCTTGTCCGTTTGATTGACTACACGGTCACCTTCCATTCTTTGGTATTATACCCTTTTCTTTTTCATGGAGGTCGTTCCTCTGTTGCTGCAAATGTCATAGTGCTTTAATGAGAACTGCACTGTAGTCCACAATGGAAGCTTTTCAGCCAGATTAAATGTATCACTGTGCTGAAACTTTCCTTTCCTCCTCCACCCCCCTTTGCCCCATTGTGACACAGTGGTTTTACAGAGCAGCTTGTTGCTGAAAAACAAGGTTAAGAAGATCAGTATCAAAGGAGGAGTGTTTTTGTGTGGCTTGCAGGAGAGTCTCGCTTCAGGTTTCCACCTGAAACACAAAGGTGTTTTCTTACCTGATTTGTATTCATTCACACAATGAGTGGGCCTGCCTCTCTTGTTTCCAAGTAAGGAGAGTCCAGACAAGACTTTTGTTCGCCCTATCATCGGATACGTGCATGTTGCTTCCTCCAGTACGAGCCTTGGAGCCCAGCCACAGGCTTTGTCCTCGATGGATTTTTTCCTGCCCTTTTTCCTCTTCTTTGTTGCTCTGTGTATGTTCTAAGAAACCATTTCAGCTGAATGTTTGAGCACTGCTGGTGCTTTTTTTTCTTTTGGCACTGGTGTTATTTCAATAATATCAAGCCGTGTCACCCTAAAACTGCCTTGTCAGAATCCCAAACCAACAAATTAGCAGTTTAAAGTGTTTCAGTTCACATGAGCCCGTTACAGTTCAGCCCACTCTGGTGCACGTCAAAGCACAGATACTGTACAGATGAATTTGTTTGATTTAATGGAAGTCAGTCAAACCACTGACAGCATAGTAGTTATCATTAGTGTCTTCTGACTTCTGTTTCAGGGATTTTTCCTGACTGTGTCCCCGGAGTCGATCCTTAAGGTGGCAAAACACGCTTCAGATAAGGACAAAATCTTCTGCATGAACCTATCGGCGCCGTTCATCAGCCAGTTCTTTAAAGAGCCCTTGATGAAGGTCATGCCCTACGTGGACATCTTGTTTGGCAACGAGACGGTGAGTAAAACAAAACGTGTGCTCACGTTGTTCAGATTAAGACATGTTTATGTGTGTCTTCTTATATTTATCTATGCAAAGGAGGGTGTGTTGTTTTATTTTTAGTTTTTGAGATATCTCAAAACCCGTCTTGGTTGAATGGTTAGCCATAAGCCAAGAAACAGGGGAACAATTTTTGCACCATGGTGTAGTGATTGAGCGCTTTGTGTTTTACCTCACAAAAGTAAGTAGCAGTAGCTAAATGTATTTTCTTCTCAATTTCTTGGTTGATAACGAATCAGTTTAATCCACGCCCATTTCTAGTTTAACACATAATCTGAAATTTAAATAGCCATGCTACTGGAGTATCACTAGGGTTAGCAATAGCCATATATTTATCTAATTTTTACAAAGGAAAATTGTGAATAAGACTTGTACAGTTGTCAAAAGGTGGCTGTTATAGGTTACATTATGCATGGCTGAAATAAACAGAGTAGCAGAAGTAGAAGTTGTTAAAAAAAAAAAAAAACTTGAAAAAGAAAAATCAAGCAAAACTTAGGCCACAACTACAGGAGGAAAATAGACAATTCTTCAGGATTGTTTTCAATTGAACCAGTTGTAGTTATTCTTTCACGTCAGCTGGTATTAACCATGTTTTATGCTGTGGTGGGGCAAACACCATGAATGAAACAGAAACCGCAGATTAGTCATGGAAATCAAATGTTTCCTAAACCAGAACTTATTCCAAAATGGTGTTTCCACGTCATTGTGTCTGCTAACTGGTTTTCAAAAAAAAAAAAAAAAAAAAACCCACCTCAAGCAAGCATAAAAGGAGTAATTTTTCCAAATTTCACCGCTTCCATTACCATCTTAATTTTTTATAATGCAAAATGAGCATGAAAATATGCCATGGAAATGACACTGACACAGCAGCCCCTTAGTGGTGCCATACTAACACACTAAGCTTAGATGGCGAACACAGTAAGCATTATACCACTACATCAGAGCTTTTTTTCTTTGCAAAAATTATGCTGTACAACTACTCTGCATGCTCATTTACATTTTAAAAGAAATGTAAAAAAAAAAATGGAACATTGAGGCAGATGTCAACAGCAAGAGTTCGCTTCCTGTGTGGTTTCATTATTCTTAGTAAGAAGTTTTGTTTTCACTTGCTGTTTGGCACCAAAACTACATGGTTCAGTTTAGGAAAATAGCACAATTTGTTTTAAAATACAACCCTTCCACAACAGATTTAATGCTTTTCCATTTTCTACGTTCTGTTCCGTCTAACATATGATTAGCTAGCTGTAAAAGAGTGGCAGTAAAGCAAAAAACTGCTAAGATATGTTAATTTGTCACTTATTTGTGGTCACAAACAAACAGAGTGCAGTAGAAATCATGTTACCCTCAAAACGTAATTGAGAATACAGTTTAGTTGTATAAGAACTTTGTTTTAGATATGGCGATAAGAGAAACTTAGCAGTTAGCCTCTTAGATTCTTAACCAATCTTCGCGAGATTTAGCTCATCTTTAAATGAGCCCGAAAAAATAATTATTGTTTTTATGTCTTCTTTAAAATTTTGCTAGAGATAGAAATTTAATATAAACTGAAATAACACCCAAACAGCCAAAGGTGGCACAATAGAAGTTGCAAATGAAATGAAATGACCATGACTCCATGGCCAGCCAGTCAGATTTATAAGTGCACATGATGCAGAACCCAAAACTAAATACAGATTAAATCCATCCATTAGCTATCAGCTCTGCCCACTTATCCTTCACAGGGTCACAGGGCACCAATTTAATACTTTTGAATATTTTCTATTACCGATGTAAATTCAAAGGATTGTGCATACTTGGCAGTAGTTTATGCTCTCCGACTGCTTTATATAGTAACTTAACACTATATCCCCTCTCCTTGTTTAAAGCTAAATCAAAGTGCTGCGTCCACGGATTCTTTCCGCTCATTGTTCTTCTCAGTATCCATTAAAGTTCTCACTTATCACTGCCCCATAAAGAGATGAATAGAAATTAGCCCGGTAATCATTCATCTCAATCGCGTCACCGTTTCATGCCGGTTGATCTATTGATTTTTCTCGGCCTTGTGGAAGTGAGCGGCTGGTTGGAGGTCAAGCTGTGGTCACAGGCTGCGGTGCTGCTGTGGAGTATCCGCTAACAGGCCAGATGAGCTTAACTCCGAGGCACCACCTGGACAAACTGCACCTTCAGTGGGGGAAGGAGGGGAGTTTATGCTCGCTGGACTGAACTCGCCTCCCCACTGCTAAAGCTACTAAACAGAGCTCTGTCTTCAGGTTAGAGATGGGGTCCACAGACCAGGACAGAGCTGGAAGAAACGGCTCAGCATTTGAGGATTTATTGCCGTTGCTGACTTCAGCTTTTTCCCCTTTTCTTTCCGCTACCAACATAAGACCTCCCTTTTACATATGCGCCTCTCTCTCTCTCTCTTGCTCCCTAATTGCTGTGAGGAACGATTCTGTCTTCTTAGCCACGGCGTACATTTTGCAAGCGTTATGTATTTTCAGGTGGGTGGCACTGTAACTGTTTGCTTAAGAAGTTTGCTCACACCTTCAGTCATTACCGTTTAATGACTCTGGATAATTGCAATGTATGTTTGTTGAAGGAGATTATCTTCTGGAGACTCTGTCAGTGCTTGCTCTGAGGAGCTGAACCCGGCTAAGAACGCCCAAAGAGGAGCTTCGGTGCAAAACAGAGCAGATATTCACTGCTCAGCTGCCTCCAGCCGTGAGGTTTTCAAGGTTCTGTATAGGACTAATGCCTGTCCAGAGTGTTTTGACTCCTTTTGGCCTTCCCCCCATGTTGGCTGCTGGGAGGAGGGAGCGGGGAATGACTGCTCATACAGTCAAGCCCCAGACCTCCCATTGTGCACAAGCCAGACAAGGTTGGCGGTCATGCAGTGGTGCATGGTGACTGACAGGCAACAGGACCGCCTCGCCTACGCTCGCCCACTCCAGCACCCTGCACCCCTCTGCCACCCCCCCTGGCTGTCCTCTCACCCCAACTTCCACCCCCCAGTGTGATGGATAAGCCTCAGCCTCATGCTTTCATAACAAGTCAGTGACAGTCAGGATCATGCAGACTGACTCCTATAGCCTTGCAGAATGTGCCATAAGGGAAGGCTAATGTGTCTGCCTGTCTCTGCCTTCCTCTCCCACACTTTCTGAGTCACGATACAGAGCTACCCTCACTTGGGGAAATATGTTTAAAGCAGCTGTAAGATCTCATGTTTTGAAAGTGACTAATAATAAATTTGAGCAAGATAGCTTTTCAAAAAATCAAGTGCTGCATTTATTTGTCATGACTGGGAACTTATTTCAGCCGGATCACAATTCCCTTTTGATCGTTTCAAATTCCGAAACTGTCGTGCAGCTCTGCAGACTTCAAAAAATGTCAATAGCCTCTGTTTCTTCTCGTGCTTTCGCTTGCGTCTGATGTTGAAATGTGTCTGTGTTTCTGAGTCTACCCTGGGTAATTCTGCTATAACTCGATCCTGCTGGTACTTGTTTGAAACCTGGCATCAGCAGGCCCTGCCTGGCCTATCGGCAGCCTCGTGCTTATATAACAGTCTCCCATCCATCCTGTAATTACTGCCTTTTTGGGGCATAGTGTAGTGTCTGTTCCTTCGCTGGTGGGGGGGCGGGGGTGTGGGCCGGTTTCTGCGTTGCCAGGGCCTCTGAGATGGAGCCGACGGAGGCACATAGACATCAGACGCTACTTCACTTAATTGGCAAACATGTCGTGTGATAACCTGGGAACAGCACAGGCCTAATTGAGTCCTCCTGTGCTGTCCTCCTCTGACTACCTGACATGGAACCCAGGGCATTACATTTCCCTCCATTTAATGGCCGCAGTTAATTAGGCCCGAATGAGGGAATCATTACCGCTGGAAAAACCACATGCCAGTGGATTCGCCGATAAAATTAGCCACAATTTGCTTTAGCTATTTGAGCATAAGAGATAAACCACACAATGGGGGGGAAAGGATTGGATCATTACTGGCGGATTTGTATTGTGGAATTTTAGACATATCATAGACAAATGGAACGATTAATCAAGACTGAATTAATCACCCTGACTGATGTTTTTTTAAGCCAGGATTCACGACTTTCTCAATTTAGATCATTTCATGTGCTTGGCCTTTTTTTTCTTTTATCTGTGCGAATGGTTTAAAAAATGTGGTCCCTTAGTAAAATGGTGCTGCAGATGAGGAGCTTAGTTTTTTGCCCCACAGCTAATACCTAACAACCTCCTCACTCCTCTGCCATTAACATTATATACCACCCCCATACTGGAGCTCCACATGCCTTCCATTGCTGCCCAATGCATTCTGCAGCTCCTCACTCAGAGGGAGCTTATTTATGTGGGTCCCAGCCCCGTCTTCCAAAACGAGAGACAGCCATTGTAATTGAATACTCAATAGGTGAGCCATTTAACAAAAGTGGAAATGGCATTCGGCTATGTATTAATGTGCTTTGCTGAGGCAAAAGGAGCCATCATCATTTCAATGTTCAAGCTGTTTTAAAAGAGCATTTAGCCTCCCATCTCTCCGGGCCATGAGAGCAAAATGACACGGATTTCTTCCTTCTCTGTACTTTGTGTGAATGTTCCTCGCCTAATATTTTGTATGGTTATCTTGCTTATTTTCCCATCCATCCCTCAGCACCTCGCCGTGATCTAGGTGGAGGGATACAAGCAGCTCTACAGAAGGTTATTGTCATGAAAAGCCCCTCAGGCCTTTTGGCTCTCAGCCCTATTTTTCCTCCATCTGCATGCAGTGTGTGTATTTGTGTGTGTGTGTGTGTGTCGGGTGGTGGGGGCTCTAATGATTTTTCCAGGACAGGCTGAAGTGGGTGTACAAGTGTATATATGTGTGTGTGTGTGTGTCTGTGTGGATGGGGGAAAAAAAAGGCAGGTGGAGGAGATACATGGGCAATATGGCGTCATTTCTTAACATCTCTCCAGATTCATCATCTGGCTTTGTTTGTTTGATAGACTGCTTGGAAGCCTTATCTCTGTGGTGAGGCCCATGGCTGTTTATCGCCTCGGTGACGTGTGCGGGGCTGTGGAAATACGTGCTCTCCGCTGTCAGTATGTGTGGGTGATGGCAAGTTCACTAAAGACCCCTGAGGGTACGAGGGGTGTTCTCGCAAAAAAAAAAAAAAAAAAAAAAGAATAGGGGAAAGAATTTCCCCTTGACAGCTCACCCACAGCGGACTCGAGATGTGCTTCTCAACGGTAGCTTGGGGAAAATATCCCGTCTCACTGCCTAAAACAAAGAGATGCGAGAGCCAGATTAGCGTATTACCGAAACAGCTTTCCTTTTAGGCTCTTCTCTCTCTCTTCCTGTCAGAGCTGTCTGCAGAGAACGGCGAAGAACATGAGACATTAACCTCTATGTGTTTATTCACAAGGCCCCACAGGCCAGCTGGGAGGATGAACACAGAACCATCTCTAAAGCCGGCGAAGCGGAACAATCACAATGTGTCATTGGAAGAAGAGACATGAAGTATTAGCTGCTGCTCTCCTTTGTGTCTTTCACAACTGAATTTTAATTGAATGTGCTATTTCTGTGATGAGTCACATGCCTTCCGTTCAGCGCCAGAGTACATTGACCTTCAGTGTGACGTACAGTCAGTGAGTTGTATGATGAGTCATAGCCACATTAGCTGCTAAATGCAAAAGCTGCCTTGTTTTTATGTTTGCTCTTTTATCTATTTCTAGTTTTTTCGTGGACTGCTAGATAAGTGGTTTCCAACCCTGTGATCACAGCCCCTCAAGATGCAAGATGATTTTAAATGGATGATTTTCTGACTTTTTCCTCACTACTCTCATGTGCAACTGGTGGCAACGAATCCCATTAAACAGACTTGACTTGACGCTAAGATTATGCAAATTTTTGTAATGTTGAATTTCTAGGATTTTGCTGAATCCTTTGCTGTGATTCCGTCAGTGGTTCCTCATTGGTCAGATGACAGTCAACACATAGAATTTACATTTGGCCAAGTCCTAGACCTTCTTGTGGAGAAGATGATGCTAACCAGAGTGTTGCCCTTTAATTTGAAAGAAGCACTTTGGAGAAAATCAAGGTTTTTTTTGTTACCTTGATATCATGTCCATATAGGGTTTTTCATATCTTGGAAGACATATCATGAACAAAATAAGCCATGACTGAACATTTTCTTCTTAAAACTGAAAGTGCATCAATAACCAATCAATTATTGTCTCAAAAGCATGGATTCAAACTACACAACAAACCAATGGAACAAAATGATCCTGTCAACTTGCAGGGTGAGGCTTTCTGTATCATTATTTTTCTTCAGAATTGGTTTCTGGGTCGATGATGTATGGCTATATAATTCCAAAATGAAAAGTTCCCATTTTGTAGGGTGGAATAGTATTACCGTGTTTGAGCAGGTGAGCTGGTGTGCTCAAGCTGCAGGGAGGGGTGAGTAATAATTTCAGTTTTCGGAGGGGGTTAAATCACCAACTGGTAAATGACTTTTCAAATGGAATACAATCTAAAATGACAAACAGGGAGTTTGGGCTTGAAAACCCATGGAATAAGAAGCAGAAAAGATGATGTAGAAAAGATGTGCGATTGGGGTTTGCAACCAGCTTTTAAACACCACTTTAAAAGCCGCTTGACTGAAAATCCATTACCTTTTAAAGTTTTCTTTTGGCCAAATTAACTGACAATGTCTGGATTCAATCAAAATCGATCAGCGGTCCCCTTTGGAGTCTACTATTTGGGAAACATAGAATTACAGCATCATTTGGCAACTCAACGACCTCTACTCATCCATTCCACCAGCAAAAAAAAACAAAACTGACTTCTGGATTGTTTTTATGATTAAATGTTTGAAATAGTAATAAAATAGTCAAACAGTTGCACAATTAGCAAAAACTAGCATGTAATATAGTAGGTTTGCTGAAACATAAGCCACCATAAGCTACTGCCTAATTGAGGCTAAAGTGGAAAAGGCGCCTTTTTACTACCCATGAATTGAACTTTTCATTTGTAAGAGGAAGATTGTGTTTTTATTTCTGTTTAAAACGGATCACAGCCAAAAAGGTTGGAAAACTACTTTTACTGAATCGCATAAAGTGTCGCTACAATTAACCCATCAGTCATTTTCTGTGCGTATACAGGCAGAGAGACGACTCAGTGCAGAAGAAGAATGGACTCTCTGACATTCCTCTGTTTTTCCTGGCTGTCTGTTTGCGAGTCATGGTACTTTGGGAGCCAGCATGGCTCCACCAGAGGAGTCCGACTAACCACTGTAATTGTGCCGTGCCGAAGCCGCCTTCCACAACCCTGGGATTGAACCATGAAATATTCGAAAATGCCGGGGTTAAGAGAGGGGGGTCGCTGGCAGTGCAATGTGAAATGTGAGACCATGGAGCATCTTTAACAAGGAGGCAGATAGAAAGCCAGCCGGTCGGGCAGCCAGGGCACACGGTGGAGTCCTCTGAAGGGGAATAATTATGGATGTAAGAGGAGATATTGCGCTGGGAGCAGATCAATAGTGCCCACGTTCTGCTGGCGCTGAGGCCAGTATATTTCTGTCACAGCGGGAGAGAGTGCAGGATATTAGCTTGTTGCTGCAGGGACTTGCTGAAGTTTGAACACCGGCGGGCTTCCCAGATACCCTTACAATCCTGATGTCTGTCCTCCTCCCAAAATCATGACTGCTTGGAGTTTGGCTGGTTGCTTTTCCCCCATCTCCAATCCTCTTATCCGCACAGAGTTGGCGGGAGGACTGGCCTTTGTCTACACATGATTGTATTCCCACAGTCCAGACTATACAGTCATGTTTTCCAGTGTCATTTGGAGGACTCCCCTATTCTCCTTTGGTTTAAAAATTCTGGATAAGAAAGCGACAAAGACAAAATCAACAAGCATAATCTACCCACCCGTAATACTGAGCTAATTTGTTGTTGCATGGATAATAAAAACATATCAGCTATTTTTAGAAATGTCACTGCTTCTACTTAACTGAATAAAATGTTTGTTTTCGCTCTAATTTATCATGGTTTGCCAACTATTTTCTTCTAGAAGAGCCATGTGGCTATTTTGCAACATTTATCACATGTTGGTCTGTGCATACATGTGACGTGATGCAGCCTCCTGCTTGAAGGACCCCCATCCTCCATGCAGATTTTCATCTGGCAAATAGCCATCCTGTGCCACATCAACAGATAACACATTGAACGCCGTCTCAAGTTTAGTATGGCCAATTTATTCAGGCAAAGCTCTCATGTCCCCTGTGCACACAAATGGTTTGAATTATTTTGAAAGCTTTTTTTCCTCCCTGGGTTTTTCATTGTCTGAGGCATGCAAGTCCCTCCAGAGCAGATCTTTGTTTCTCATTAGGAGGTAAATAGAGCAGGCCAAATGCTCACATGTTTATTATACACAGGAGGGTATGGTCACTGTTCTCAACAGTTCACTGCAGAAAAAAGCTGTTTGCTTTCTTGACCTTTGTCTGCGGTGCCTGCAACCAAATGTCTGTTGAATTTACTGGATAATAAGCTGCTAGAAACTGATGGACTGCAAGGCAGTTGGGCCTCAACCTCATCAAAAGTTTCTGAAATGTACTTTCAACAAAAACAGATTTGTTGATCCAGAGTGAAAAATGATTTTATAATTACAGTCGCCATTATTTGAAGCAAAGTTTAGACAGAGTAAAACAGATTCAAAACTATCAAATAGCATGCACTTATTCATAACAGAGAGAATAACAGCATGCAAAAAGTGGGAACTGACCTGTCACATTTTTTGCTCACTGTTTGCTCTTTTTATTTGCAGTGTACAGTCCTGCACCTCAATGGAAACAGCACAACCATGACTGCAAGCAGAAAGAAATTAAGAATGTCTTTTGTGCATTATGGCACTGTTACAATGCCATAAATCGTTAAAGAAAAACACATTTTATTCAATTTTCATACTTGTCTCCTGTGTGCTCTGTGTAAACACTGACTGCAGTTCATCTGAAAAGCCCCTGATTTTTAAACATGTGTTTGTCGGTCACAGCTGAGTCACTAATGGCTTCACGGTTGTGCCAAGGATTGTAGATTTTTTTTGTTTTTCACAGAATCTGGTTAGAGTTAGTGTTTTATTTCTAAGAGAAGTTAAAAGAGACATGCCAAACAAAGTGATTTTGATGAAATACCACAAACTCAGAATAGGTTTAGTTTTCCAACGGGTGAATAGTACAGGGTCTGAAAGTTGAAAATCACTTTTTTTCTTCTGTTTTTCCAGATTCTGGCACTGAGAAATGGTGCAATTTTGTCGATTTTTTTGTTGAAAGTAATAAGCCTTTCAGACCTGCCAGCGGGTTTATGGTTCAGCGGGTTAAATAGCAGTTCTCCATTACATAGTATTTGTGATCACATAGACCGCAGTCAAAGTTAGAAAAAAGGTCCTCAAAGATACAAAACAATACTAGTTAAAATTCAATAGGTAACCAAATCTTTTTCATATGCTGGTGTCTTTTGATGTGATTTGATTCACCTGATTCAGAAGCAAACAACTTGTCAGATTCTTGCGTTCTGTTAGCTACATAGAAAACCCACACATCACCTTTTTAATCCAACTTTAAAGCCGAGAGAGGCTGAAAGGAAAAACGCAACAAAAGCATTAATCTCTCACGGAATGACCAGTACCGTTAGAATTCATAAAACCTGTGATGGTGTATTTATGTAGGATCTAATCACTGATTAAGAAAATAACTTTTCAAGGCCTTCAGCAGCCGATTTATAACTAGAGGGCTTCCGGGCAACTTAAGCTCTAGGAATGCTAAACAGTTCCTCACACATTATTTCTATCACTTAAATTGTAAGATAAATTGAAGTATTGACCTTGAATGTGTGCCCCAAAGAGCAAGAATCAAGATTGCAGTTCCGTTGCTCTCTATAAGAATCGGCAAACCTCTAACTGTGGAAATTCTGCTTCCTGAAAAATTCAATCAGGTGGACCTTGACCACACAAACTTCCAGACGATCAATAAAACTTACTGCAGTAAAAGTTAGGCTTCACTTGAGAACAAACAGAGTTTTCAGTTGAGTTAGCAAGTCATATTTTCCGAGCTAAGTTATTTGGATAAGTTTGCAGGCCCTAATTTCATTTGCTTGCTAACTTTCTGACTTCGGGGTCAAAGTTTTAAGAGAAATAAAATCTATTGAGTCCAGATTGCTGTAAGGGGGAGGTCAACAGTTCAGTTACAAAAGTAATCAGGGATTAATTAAAAGCTCAATATCACAAATTAGAGGTCTTTTTTGGGTCTTTTTTGAAGAAATATGTGAATCCAGAATAGATCAGCATAAATTTACAGTATGGACATTTAGGATAAAGACCACCAGACGGGCAGGGTTTGAGACAAACATGCAAATAAGATGCCGAACTCAAGTACACAATCACACATCCAAGAGAAAGGAAACAAATACTCAGAGGGAGAGATGGACAAACATGAATACACTGGAGAGAGAGAGAGACAAAAGAAAAGGCTGAGAATTATGGAGGACAAAGATCCAGATCCAAAACATCTGGAAAGAGGCACCGACAGCCAGAGGAAAAAAGAAAAAGAGAGCGAGAGAAAAGTCCCAGGGCGGCTGATGATCCAGCACAGAGAAATCTGAGTGATAGAGAGGACAAAAGAGGAGAAATCAGCGGTAAATCTGAGCGCAGTGAGAGTTATGAGTTAAAAGCTGCTGCTGCATTAGCTCAGCTTGTTGAGCAAACCAGTTCATCCACTGCTTCATCCACTTCCTTGAGAGATAGCCAGTTTCTGGTAGTCTGACGTGGTGTGTTGACCCCTTGTTAGAGCCCAGAGGTGAGATGTGTGATAGAGGCCCTCGGTGCTGATAAGGCCATCAGGCTGATAACTAACTCCCCCCAGCACAAAGCTGCTACTGCCGCTGCCACGGCTTCCATTAGCCCCAATAGACTGACTGAATGCCTGTCTGGTCCTCCCGCTCTATCTGAGGTTACATCCTCCATTCTCAGCCCCTTATGCAAACCCTGCTTTGCCATGCTGAGATTGCTATCAGCGAAGATATTTATGTACTGCACATGTTTCCGATTGTTTAACCTTTGGACCTGTGCTGTAGGTGCTGCTGGCGTCCCTGTGGGCTCGCTATGAGACCTTTCTGCTGCCCTCGCAGGCAGACCGAGATAGATGGGAGCACAGACTGTAGCTAGAGGTGTATAATGGATCGGCAGGCATAGGCAATGTGGATGTTGGTCACATGAAAGCTGAGGTCAAACTTGCACTTGCTTTTAAGTTTGCTCAAATCTCAACAGAATCATATTTATTTTATTTTTTCGCTCTTATTCAGAAGCCATTTTTATTTGTAGGTACTATCAGATGATTCGATGTACTTTAGCACCACGATCGCTGAGAATTTAGCATATCTTGTGTTGTTAAATAGTGAAACTTCTCTCTATTGTGTGAAGTCAAGTATTTATAATCGGTTGTTAAATTAATTCTCCAAAATTTGAATGAACAAGAAGCCAGTTTTGCCAATGTGGTGGTTTTAATCAGTCCATATAATTGAACACGGCCTAATCACATCTACACTACCAGTCAAAAGTTTGGACACACCTTCTCATTTAATGGTTTTTCTTTATTTTTTCATGACTTTTTACATTGTAGATTCTCACTGAAGGCATCAAAACTATGAATGAACACATATGGAATTGTGTAGCAATGTAAATAGTCATTAAATGAGAAAGTGTGTCCAAACTTTTGACTGGTAGTGTATGTAAAGCTTAATTCACGTGCGAGCAGTTCACTAATATTCACTTCTTCAGTTGACATTCAGTAATGTATAATAACTACTTCTCTGTGCAATAACATAATTATCACTCATTACTATTTATTAAACTGTATACTTACATTTTTATTTTCTTAGTTCAGTGCACATTTTTATACATTATGCTTATACTTTTCTCTTTATTTTTGTGTTTTTAGAAGATATTTTTCTACTTACATTTATCTGAGAATTTTTTCCACTGCTTAAATTTCCGACACTTGAATGGGAGCAACTGTAGTGTCAGCAGTTTCCCCTTAGTGATCAATAAAACCATCTAATATTCTATTTCCAGTCTATTACTAGTTTTCAAAAATGCTGTAGCTTCTTTCCTTAACGTTAATCAACCAACTGGAATCCCTGCAGACCCCAGACATATTTTTTTCTTATCGTATCTCACCATTGCTTCATTCCAATATTCAGATTTTTGCTCCTAATGATTTCATAGTGCTGATTTGTACCGTTTCTCTTTTAATTAGTCAAAGTTAATCAAAAGCTCCTAATTCTGTCTATGCAGTTGTATTAGATGGAACTATCTGTTAAGTTAGTGTTTGTGATGGGCCCTAATTTAAACCATCACACAGTATAATGTAATTTTCAGATGTTTTGAGAAGGAGTAAGGCATTAAAAGGCTATTTAAGGTAACTAATGAGTTATTTTTTTTTCTGTGAGTGTTGGTTCTTACCGCAGCTTATTCTTGAGGTAGGATGAGGTTAAAGGGCTGTAGCTGCACAGCTCTGAAAACAACTGAAGTAGCTTTAGATGTAGAGAGTTTGTCGAAATCCTACTGCAGCACATCCACGCAGACACACCTCTCACAACAGAAAAGCCTGCTGAACAAAATGCAATGCGACACTATACAAATATTGTAGGGAAATATTCTTGGTGCTGTGTTTTCTTAAGCAGAGCTGTTCAGCCATCAAGCACACTCGGTTGTAACATAGGCACAGCGTAACGTGGATGGTCTTAAACGCTTAAATGTATAGTAAATTAAAATCAGATCAGCAGATTGTTAGTGGACACAAAATATGCCATCAGGACACCCGTGTTTCTAAGCGGAAGTGACATTGCAGTTTGCAGCAGTGCATTAAATAATGAACACAGCCTGAGGGGAGCAGGGAGATTTGACAGAAGCTGGAAATTAATAGCATTTTATGCACTACAGAAGGTAATGCAAATGTAAATGTTCTCTCTCGCAGCAGTGCAACATCTGGCGAACAGTGGACGGAGTTTTCTAAAGTAGATGAGGAAAAGAAGTTATTTCTTCAAAATTGCAAGTTGTTAACAGGTGTTTTTATTTTTTTCCTTTGCACATTTTTTTTTTGTTCCAGACATTAAAGATAAGCTGATAAGAAAACTGTTGAAAGTAATACGTTTGGGAGTTCTAGTATGGAAACTGACTAAACTGGGCTGTGTGTTGCAGATGTAAATCCGCCACTAACACAAAAACTTACTTCAGGATTAAACCGTGCGATCGTACCCGGGTGCAAGAAAATAACTTGGTGGAGATGAAACATACCACTTAATGGCTCAGTAAAACCCAAAGTGAAATACCATCAGCTGTTGCTGAGTAAATTCCCAGAGGCAGTAAAAGCGACTCCTGCCCCTCTGGAGTGTGTTGTTGCTGTGTGTGTTTACCCTCATGTTTGTGGCATGTCATGCTTGAGCAGGATTGCTGCATTCTCCTGGGAGCTCCAGGAGGGCTCGGTGCAGGTGATTTATTCCTCCTAATCTGTCCTGCACAGTAGCAGGCGGCCACCTTCCTTCCACCCAGCATGAGTGAGGTGCTATCAGCTTGCATGATCATATTAATAATCACCTGCGGTTGTTATCAGCCCACATATCTTTGAGGTGACAGCTTCCTGTTCAGCAGCACCTGGACTCGTGCTGATTCTGACGTCCTGACATCCAGGAGGAGTCGTGTTTGTGACCCTGAGGCCACGTCAAGGACGCGACAATCCCCTCCGATGCCGTCGTCTTGATTAGTTATTCATTCTCCACCCACCACCCTGTAATGTATGCTGTAGTAATCTGGCTGGAAACACTTGAGTTGAATGCCAGATGTTGTTTTTACTGGGCATTTATGAAAGCTGTCTGACTCGCCTCGGTGATGTCTCACGCTTACATGCTGGGAATGAGGAAAACATGTCATTTGCCATTGTTATATATATCTGTAAGTAGTGATAATTGGCTGAATTCTGTGTTATGCCATGATCCAGACATGCTCAGTTTACTTTAAAAGGTTTCTACAGTGAGTGATTTGTCATTTCCAACCGATCAGTTTGCTCTGCTCCAGTTTGCGCAGTTTCAAAGGCACACTTTCTACAATAGTAGAAATCAGTTTCCCCCTAAAACGCTTGTTTAAAACTCAGACGTCTTTGAAATGAGCTGTTATAGAAATGCCCAGAAAGGAAGAAGAAAACAGGGGTGTTGTCGTAAATAACTTGTCAGGGCTATACCCTCCTCAGTATCGTGCCCCTCTCCGCAAAATGTCAAATACAATTCAATTTCTGCCTCTGCATCAGCTTGGGCTAACACGGTCAAGCAAATGCTTATTTTCTGAATGGCCTGGGGGAGTTACGCTTTTCAGCTTATCAACTTTTATTAACCTTAGCACTGAGGTTTGCTCTTTGATTTAGATTCTTTGGGAAACACTGAAATTGGATTTTTTTTCTCACCCTCTCCTGCTGTGACATATGCTCAACAACTTGTTACACAGAGCAGGGTAAAAAAAAAAAAAAACACTAAATGCTTGCTTTGGTTTGTTACCGAGAATATTTTATCCTGAAAGCCAATAACTTAGCTACTTGTTGTCAATTCCTTTGTTTTGGGCTCTTTTGGGTGTGTACAGTGGGGCTTTCAGAGCAAACATGCAGTTTTCTATCAGATAATTTTAGCAACATGGCATAAATGAACAACAGGGTTGTTTTTTATTATTATGTTGGTTATGTTCTGTTTATTAGCTTTAAATATTTCAAGCATGTAATATTATTATATTAAAATATTGCCTTCTAGACTACTTATACATCAAAGGTCGCTTTTGTAGTGGCGAAACCACAGAAAATGACTGCGGTTCTCTTCCGCTGTAGGGGGCTATATAAATTTTTTTGTTATTATGGTTCTCCAACACTGAGCTTTATTTTCCAAGTTTACTGTCGCAGCTCTCACTGTGCTGCTTTTGTCCAAAGCAGGCACCTGTTTTTAGTGAAAGAACACAAAAAAACCCGCTGCACCCTACTTTCTCTGTACCAAACAATACATTTTGAGTCTCACTACTGAACAGAATGGAGCATCTAGTGGCAAAACAGTCAGACACTTCCATCTGGACTTGGTAGAGACCAAAAATGGAGCTAAAACGAGAGTGAATGTGTTTTTTTTAATGTTTTCATGCAGATGTTACTCCGTGTCTATTGGCTGTGTAATTGGGCGCCTTGTTTGCAAAATAAATTTGTGTGTACTGTTGTGTTTATAGTTTGTTCACTTCCCCCAAGAGGCCATAAAACATCAGTTATTGTTTAAAGGAAGAAAACCGTCTATGCCGTACTTTGTGGATAATATCCAACATACTGTTCCTGCATAGACTCTCTCTAAACTAGACCTGCTAGGCTCCTGTCACTTTTAGTGTCAAGGAAAACAAAGTGTTCAGCTTTGAAAACTGCCCTTTGCATGAAGTGTGTATTTCCTCTTTCATTTTGCTTGGCAAGAAATTGTAGACACCCGCCCCCCTGACTGGGCTCTGGATTATTAGCTTAAGCTCTCTAAAAATATCCCTTTGACTGTTTAAGCCTCTGACAGCAGCAACATCTCACACATTCTGATAGCTTTATACTAACTATGGCTGCAGAGGGCTCATGCACTCAGCCCGCCTTGTTATCTTTTACCTTGTTTGCCCGAAGAGGAGAAGGAGGAGAACTTACGGGCCCCGAAATCCGCAGCAGTCCTCTCTCTTTTGGAGTCAGACTCGGAGCAGATCATCAAAGGCGAGCATGCAATCACAGCAATCTCCGAACAAACGAGATGCTTCTTTGAGCACAAGAGGATTTTGCCCAGATGTCACTCGAAGCACTTGTCATTGTTGCAACAGCTGTAGAAGCACATGGGCCGTCATTTGGAAACCGTCTAGCACAACATACCAAAACGGCACACGTCAAACGTGAAACATACACAGCATGAAACAGAAGATTTTTGAATATTAACGCTGTGAACCCTTTAAGGAATAGTGCCTTTAATTGCCTATCGTTTCAGTGTTATTGGCTTGCATGCGTAGTCTGGGTAATTGCATATTTACCACCATACAATATTTATCGTAGCAATATATTCGGTTTAGCTGAGCTTATAGTACAAAATGTTTCTGATGCTGGCATTCAGCACAACTCGCAGAAATTAATAAATTCCTGAAAGGGATTACACTGTACACATGTGGCTCATAGACATTGCTTTAATTATCTTTTCTTCTTGACACCCACACTCTCCTGAAAGGCTTTTCTCACTAATATTACAGCTACTAACTAGAGAGAGGAAAGGCTGAGGTAGAGGCATATGCCGCTCGGCAGCACCACCGTTGTTTCAGCCTTCATTCATGTGTCTCTTTTAAATGCTTTGATATGAAATATCACTGTTTTGACTAGACATTTTCCAAGCTGCTCGTGTCCCTGTGAGATGCCTCGTGCTCGTCGGTGATGGAACGTTTCTGAGGAGAAAAGTCAATATGTGGTTGTAAATAAAGGAAAACAAATGTGAGACCTAAGCCCTTGTTAGATTGAAAAGGCAAAGCGGGGGTTAAAAGAGAAGACTAGTCTATCTTGATGATTATAAAACTGCTTCTTGACTGCAACGGCTAATTGTCTAGCGTGTGTGGGTGTGTGTGCGGATGGGGTGGGGTGATGAATTGACATATTGTTGGTGCTGTGATGTTGATCCAAGGCAGAGAGCCATGAGGCTTCCCTCCAGGGACCAGTAACCTTATTGTTTCATGTCATCTCCTCCCCTTCTGTTTGAGGACCAGGTTGTCAACCTCTCCCCAAGGTCAGGCAAACACCAGCCCTCCTCCTGCAGATAATTGGATTATTTAGAATCATAGCATCAACTTATTGCCCCGTCTGGGGGCAAAAGTGAATTTAGTGCACAAGGTTGTCTGTTGCAATCTGTGACATCATTCTGAACTGACAAGCAACAGCTTCTGTCATCAGTTAAAGAATCATGCCATGGCCTATTTATTACAAACCGCTTGTTGGACATCACGGCTAAGCACACTGCAAATGCTGCGAGCACCGTGTAGTTGAATTTTGAGGTATTTTGCTGAAAATCCAGACTTTTGTTTTTGTATTTTTATATTTTCCAGCCACTCCAGGCATTGGCTAACATCCATTGTTTTCCATTCATGTCTGCACAATATAAAAGAACAATTTGCCGCCTGAACATGTTTGCTAATACATCAAGTGCAGTGATTTTTTTATGGGTTTTTCTTGTCACCAACTGATTTTCATTATTTTATGTATTAAAGGAAAATAAAAGTGCAGTCCCAAATTCCCTTAACAACAAAACATTTTTGGTGGTAATCTTCCACTTTTCTATAGTTTTATATTTTTCATCTTTCCAGTCACAAATGAGAATTAAATAACTTTTAAAACTTTACAGAGTTGTCTTAACAATGATCACCATGGGGTTTATTTTATTACTGGAGACAGACTTTTAAAAAAAAAAAAAACAACATTTTTTTTTTGTTTAACAAAAGTATACACCGATCCGGCACAGAACAATTGTTGGATCTGATATTCAACAACTTTTCTGTATTATCATTTGTATGTTTGTCTTAATAAGTAAATTTAAAAATGCGCTACTTTAGCTTAGCTACTTCTTTAACCACTCTATGATCTGAGTAATGTCCCGCCCACAGCACCATCTGATTGGTTAGTCGTCCCTAGTGACAGTCAGTCAGTCTTAAAGAATGAATCTTGAAAAGTCCAGTTTTAATTAAATATATCTAAAGAATACATGAATTAAGTCATTTTGATGGAGTTTTGTGTTGGAGTTTACAGACCAAGATTACCACTTTAACTGTAAATACATATTGATTCCAAATATCTGCCTCCTTGATTTAGTGTCCAACCCCTGAAAAACTTTATGCTGATGTCTTTGTGATACCAAAACAGCTCCGACGTTGGAGTATGGAGGCCCATCCAACACCTTTGTTGCATTCCTCAAAGTGTTCCTAGGCAGTTTCTGAGTCATAGTGAGGTGTATTATCCTTGCTGCTGCCATAGTTTTCCATTGAGATGTTCAAAGTTCTGCATTTTACCTGTCAGTGGTTTTAATATTGGTGCTGGTTTGGGGATGCTTCTCCTGTCTTTTCTGGTGACGCCCAGTTTAGGAAATGCTGAAATACACTGCCTCACCAAATTTCAAGAGTCTTCTGGTAGATTTCTAGCATTTTAGGTTTTGTTATTGTAAGAAAACCAAGGTTTGCATGGGAAAAAAGCTACATGCAAATAGTGCTAAATATGCAGCATGAATTTGGACAAAACCTCTCAAGAGACTTTACCGTATCGTACCATATGGTAATGAATTGAAAACAATTCCTGCCTGACAGGATTGAAAAATATTTATCTCAAAAATCTAAAAGTGCAGCACAAATATTTGGAAAAGTTCAGTGTAAAGTTTATACGATTTACAAGATACCGTATAACTTGCGTAAACATTGGTGTGGGTGTGTAAAATGCACCTGTTCGCAGACCAAAGCAACATGCTGAATGCCTGCAGTGTTGGGGATTCCCACATACCAGCACATATTGGTGGTTTCAGCGGTGGTTTCAAGGCTGGAGGCTGACGTGGTGTTATCTCATGCCGCTGTGGTAAGATGAGATGGTGTCGGGCAATAGTTTAAATGGGTGGGCTGCGTGCCTATTAAATCAGGGGTTTGGCAGAGCAATGCGAACTCAGGTTACTGATTCTCAAGTGACACGGCCGCACATTTGAGGAGCGGGAGAAGCGAGATGTCTTTACCTCACGTCTGGAGTGTGACATTGTGCTCTGTTTGTGACTCTGTAATTAACTGCTCATTTATGTGTGTGTGTGTGTGTTTTATCTCTTCTAGGAGGCGGCCACATTTGCCAAAGAGCTGGGCTTTGAGGTGAGTTGACCAGCAATTGCACACTAAAAAGATCCTAAAGGTTTATTTTTGCTGATAATGAAGTTCTTTTTGGACAGTGATTGATGTGCTATTATACTCTCCAGGCCTTGCAGCAGTTGCTATGGAAACCTGGCAGTCGTCATGGTTTCTTTGTTCAGCCAGCTCTCTGTTATGACGCACTCTGCTAGGTCTGCACCCAACATCGCCTACAGATGTTATTTATTGAATTTTGAAAAGCCTCTTGGGAAGCTGAGAAGTTGGGCATGGTTTCAAGCCTTTCTCTGCAGGCTCGGGGCTCATCAGGTTGCCTGGTTAAAAAGCCTCCTCATTATCTTCATTGCACTCAGGGATGATACTGTATGTCTTCTCTTCACTGCTATAGCGTTACACCACACCGAAACACACTGTAGTCTTTTAATAACCAAATTACAGCCACCTGTGGTTTTAGATTATGGAAATGAAGATTACAGCGCTTGTTACCTGCATAGAATGTACACTGTGTGTGTTTTCAAGTGGGGCTGCCTCTTAAGTGTGAAATGAATGTTCCCTTAGTCTATTTTCTTTCTGTGTATTTTGCATATTTCTTGCATTGCTATTTAAATGCGAAAATCAAAAAACACAAATAGCCGGTGTGCGAGTTGGGGTTTTTTTTTCACATGGGCTCAGGTATTTTAAGTGCCTTCTCTCTTTCAGAGGTAGCGCTGCCTTGAATATGGCTCTGCTCTGTGTGAATAATTGTCATCCAGAATCACTAACGGTGTGATCAACGTGACTAGAATAGAAATGCAATCCTGATGGCAGTGACAGGTTTAAGAGAGGAGAAGGGATGAAGGCAGGAGGCGTCGGGAGAGGAGGGGGGGGGGGTGCGAGTGGTAATGGAGGGGCCTCACATGAAAAAAAAAACACAAAGGGCAAAGTGAAGACTCTCCTAGTAGTTACAATTCTTTGACATTTTCCATGTCAACCTGATTTGGCAGAACACTCTGCGAAATTGCATTGGATGAATGTGATTTCTCAGATAACATCAGTGGTGTGTACTGTACTCGCTGCATTTCTAGATGATTGTAGTTCAAAGATGTTTTCTTCACAGTTGTCTTTTTTCGCTCTCTCTTGTCACTTTCTGATGACAATTATACTTTCCTTGAAAAAGCTGGGCCCCATATTTCACATTTACACTGACAAATCTTAAAAAAAGAATATGCACAGTACACAGTAGCCTCGAGAATTTTGATTAAAGCAGGAAATAGCATGCGTTCTTACACTTGTAAAATTGTTATTCGTGTATACACAATGCATTTATGAGTGCGCAGAGTATGCAGTTTAACCCTCTGAGCTCCAAGCAATTTCTGGGCATTTTATCTGCTCACATTTTTACTCACTGTGGGCTCGTTTATCACTGCAAATAAAGTCCTGGACTTCAATGGAAACAGCACAACCATTACTAGAAGTACAGAGAGCTCAGAAATGTCAGTATTGTACAGTTATAATGACCTAAATTATTAAAAACAAAAAGAAAAATCAAAGGTACCTGTACGTGTTTCAAACTGTTCACAGATTTTACCAAGACATGAAAAAATGGTAGCTGTAGAGACTGTAGATATTTTACTATTTACATTTTTTAAAATCTGTTTCCTTTATCTCCTGTCTGTAACACAGCCTGCAGTTCAATCGAAAATTCACAGAGTTTTTGTTACATGACTGTTGGTTACAGCAGAATCACAAATGTCTGCCTTGTTGTGCTCATAAAAAGCATTTTTTTTTTTTTTTGACAGAATCTTTTGGGAATTTTTAAATGAGCCATTTAGTTATTTGAGTTCAGTTTCACAACGGAACAGATGAGTAATTCATGGACTCTCAAAAAGTTTAAAATCCAACACTTCTTTCTGTTTTAGCAGTTTCTGGCTTTTAAATCTTGATAATGACGACTTTTTAGAAAAGACAGCACCCCATTAGCAAGCTTTGGGTTTCAGAGAGTTGATAAATACACTACTGTTCAAAAGTTTGGGGTCACTCAGGCAGTTTGTTTTCCATGAAAACTCACACTTTCATTCATGTGCTAACATAACTGCACAAGGGTTTTCTAATCATCAGTTAGCCTTTCAACACCATTAGCTAACACAATGTAGCATTAGAACACAGGAGTGATGGTTGCTGGAAATGTTCCTCTGTACCCCTATGGAGATATTCCATTAAAAATCAACCGTTTCCAGCTAGAATAGTCATTTACCACATTAACAGTGTCTAGACTGTATTTATGATTACTTTAATGTTATCTTCATTGAAAACAACTGCTTTTCTTTTAAAAATAAGGACCTTTCTAAGTGGCCCCAAACTTTTGAACCGTACTGTATATTATTCTATATTTACTTTATATGTCACATCTAGGTAAAATTCTGAACAATAATCAGATTCATGAGCTTCAACATTAATTACTGAGTTTCAACATGTATTTGACCAAAGATTCATAGCACAAGGTCCACTTATTTAAATTATTCAGGGACTTTCAGTCAAACATCATGGCCTTCATCAGCAGAGGCCATTTGCACAGTTGTGATGGGGATGATTCAGATGGTCTCTGGTGTCATATACAAGCACCTGTCGTGTCAGCTGAGAAAACTCCGTACTGTAAGGCATTTCCTTTTGCTCCAAATCAAATTCATAAATAATTCATTCATCATTCATTAAATGCAGTGAACTGTGCTCTGCTGGTAAGCATTACACGAAACCAAATAAAAAGTGACATTTGTTCAAACAAGATTAACTCTTTTTCATAACATAGCTATGTTCACACATAGATTTTGACGTGGAATTTTTTTATCATAATTATTTATTGTAGTTTAATCCTATCATATTATCATTTTTTTTCTTAAAGAAGAACTAAATACTGGTTCCACTGAACACCCAAAAGCAGCCACAAGTAATAACTGCTGTACAAACTCAGTGAACAGAAGTGTGTCTGTGTGCATTTTGATCCTTTCAAGGCCACTGAGGTTAATTTAAGTTCAGTGAAAGTCCAGTTAATTGACCAATGTGGCCTTTTTGAGGGAAACTCTAATTGCATGTGGTCAGTTTCTGACCCCAAAGCACTGCATGATGAGCTTTTAGTACACTCTAAAACAGTCATCATCATCTCATTCTGACTGACTGACAAAAATGACAGCACGTCTTCAGTATAAACACAATAAAGAAGCTTGTCCTCTCCAAAAGAGCAATCAGCAGATCTGAGCACGGTCGCCTGTTTGTGATCTGTTTCCTTTAAATGCTCAAAGCACTGCCTGCATCACAGCTCTAATTGAATCTCTCTCTTGCAGTGTTCCTCAAGCAACCTGCAGTGGAGACGATCAGTTTCTCACTGGCTTCGGCACAGAAACACAATTTAACACCCTTGTAAAGCTTTCAAATTACACGCTTTGCTGATTTATGTCTGATCAATTGCCTCACGATCGTAAATATTGCCATTTGTCAGTAATAAAACCAAATTGACCGTATCATTTGTCAATTCATTTGTCTCGCACTCATGCCGAACGTTATTTTTCTGCATCATTTTGCCCTAGGAAGTTGTCAGGTAAGTGTTTCTGCAAGGAGAATACAAAAAAAAACAGGAGGAAGTAGCCTATATATGTGTGAGCACTTGTGTTTGTGTGTGTGCCCTGCTCAACAGCCGTGATGCTTACCCTCCCACCTCTGGCCCTTAGAACCTTTTAGCTCCTAAACCTGAGTAGAGCGCCGTTTTTATGTCAGCGAACATAAAACCTGAGGGTGACAATGTGCCGAAGCCTTGTGTGGTTTTTGCATTCAGTGTCTGGAGGAGTGCTTGTGGTTACATCCAGTCACAGTGACAAATTGCTCCTTTTTTTTTTCTTTTTTTCTTTTTCGCCATCGCCTGCTAACAGCCTCTGTATTAACCTCACCATTAGCACTTACTTAGAGTGTTACACCCATTTTTCCTCAGCCCTGGGTCTCCCCGGACCTCTCAGGGCTGATTAAAGGACGTTTGGGAAGCATTTAGAGGTGTAAAAGCTCATTGGTTTGAGTGAGCCAGTGTGGCTGGTGGTAGTGGGCTGGAGCCTATCTCTCTGATTACTCCCATAATCACAGTATTTGCTCACCCTGAAGGTGCTCAAGTGTTAGCTTTGATACAGATGCTAGAGGCGTCTGCGATCCCTAATGCTAGCTCCTCAGTGTGCTGTATTACCGAAAAGCAGTCCACCCCACTGCGAGACGGGCGATAAAGACATTCTACCTGCTCATAGTACATCATGATGAGTTAATAATAAAGTAGCACTGACAGGAGTGGGTTTTTTTATCCCTCTCATGATCAAAGGCAAGCACTCCGGAGAGTTCTGTCGTCTCCAGGCGAGAATATCCATTCTGTGCAGATGCTGAGCAGAGATGGCCTGTTTCAGGAAGAGAATGATACAGTACACGCACCACCTATCCCTTCAGCTCGCAAAAGTAGCTTTATCTGACAACAGCGTATCTTCACACGCTTATTTTCATCTCACTTAGGGAATATGACATTCTAATATTTTGCAGCTTTTCCTGTAACTGCATGGAAGCATCATCGAGCGCTCCTATTGATCTATTTTGAAACGGTTTCGTGGCCCATCTGGTTTCATTATCATTTGATCTGTCTGCCAGGATCAGAAAAAATCTGACCTTTCTCAGTCACACGTGTGATCTTTGATTAACTCCTCAGAAATTGCTCTTCATGTTGTATTCACTCAACTTAACATATTCACCCGGTTGATCCGCTGTTTTTACAGACAGATGACATTGCAGAGATTGCAAGGAAGACCCAAAACCTCCCCAAGGAGAACACAAAGAGGCAGCGAGTGGTGGTCTTCACCCAGGGCAAGGACGACGCCGTCGCAACTGTCGGTAGGACCAGTTTTGCTTTCAGTTTTTGTCTGCTTATCTACACATATTTCCCCCTCCAAGCCATCCCAACTTTGGCCCCTTTTGGACATTTTTACCCTTCACTTAAACCTCATATCTCAAAACTGCAGAACGCAGCCTTAAATAGATGCTAGATCGCTGACTGAAGAGAGCAGAATGCTATCAGTAATTTCTTTGAAGTTAAGCTCCAATATTGACACCAGATGTAAAAAAAAAAAAAGAATGCTTGCACTACATTCTGTCATTTCAGAGCATAAAAGAAGTGTGGGGGATGCAGAGAGCAGGCATTGATTTGTGAAGTACTTCTAACTTTGTCTTGGACAGACTCCAGGCCAGTCCTCAGCAATTTTTAATGCTTCAACTCTTACATCCTGCCCTCTTTTTTTTTTTTTTGCAAAACGCTGGTAGAGTGACCTTGGGGAGAGGTTGACAGAGCTGGCCCTCAAATCAATCCAATTTCCTTTGATACAGGGCATATTTTTCGTGTGACATTAAAAGGCAGTGTCATCATAACTGAGCAGGGGTTGCAGGTTTAAGCAGTGTGAGCAGAGACGATAGTTTCCGATTACTGCTGGGAGCCTTTGCCTTTGTTTGGAGCCACAGGGTGTCTCTCCTCATTGCCCTTGCAGTTCAGTTCAGACTAGTCGTGCATGGGGAGAGATGGCCTCAGGTAAAGACTCCAACATATCACTCATCACTGGGGACTGCAGAGAAGCACTGCTACAGCAGGACTGTTAGCACTGCAGGACACTGTCTTCACATGTGTCCGATGTCCTCAATTTCATACTGCTGATAGCAGCATTTCAGCTGACATGCAGTACAGTATGTCGTTTATGTCATTATTGTTCAGTCAGTAATTATTTATGTCTCATCTCTATTTTCTTTTGCTTTGTTTTTTTAATTGTCTGTAAAGAGTGTTGCCATATTGACCACCACTGAATTTCTTGGTATAATAAAGATTGAAGCAGCTGTGATCAATATTTTTATGTCAACAACAGATTAATTACAGTAACTACTACACCTCCGACTCTGCGGTTATCCTCAGCTCTACAGAAGCTTCAAACTAGATTAGATTAGAAATAGTGTCATTTGCACAGCAGAGCAGCTCTAACTCCAGTGTTTACAGAACTCTCAGCGTTGTCTGCAGCACATGTAGCAGAGTAAGTATCACACTGGTGCAGACTTACAGTAAGTTGTGTTATCACAGGAAGGTGCAAACTAGTTTTTGAAATGTATTACGGGACAGTTAATGAACAATTACATTATTCTCCCCTCTCAATATTATTTATATTACTTATACATATATATACTTATACATTCCTTAAGTATATTGAAAAAATAACTGCTAACATAGAATTATTGAACTTTTTTACTCTAAAAATTTGGTTTTGGCATCGGCCCCAGAAATCCAGTATTGGTTAACCTTTGAACTCATTGCTTTGGTTTTAAAGCATGCAAATGTTTTTGCTTCTGTATTGTTTACAACTTTTTAGGGAGTGTCTTCAGTGAGTCAAAGTGAGTTTCCTGTCTGGTACTAATATGCAGACATGGAAAGGTGGAGACCAAAAATAGAGCTAAAAGAATTTAGATGGATAACCTGTCAATAAGTAACACTCTTGTACGTGTTGCATAAAGAACTACCTGTACCAGATTCGCCATTAAAGCTTTATATGGCAGTAGTATGTCAGTGTTGTGTTCATAGCTTCTTCTGCTTCTTCTTTCTGCCATCCTGTAGTGACTTAAACTTCAGCTAATGCAGATTTCATCGTAATTATTATTATATGTATATTAAGTCCTGCACTACTATGCAAACAGCACATGCATGGTGTTTAGAAGTAGTCAGAAGTCAAACATGTCTCTTATGCATAACAGCGTTATAAGGCCATAAATCATTAAAAAAGAAACAGGAATGTTAAATTTCTTTGATTACTTATAATCAGCATGCACATTTTCACTTTACATACTGTAGATGTTTTACTTCTTACATGTTTAATTTGTTTCCGTGCTTTTTACCTGTCTGTTGTATGTATGCACAGAATTTTTATCACAATTGTTGGAAGCAGCTGAGTGACTTTCCTGTTGAGTAAGAAGCTCAGAATTTTAGTTTTTTCACAAAATCTGATCAAAGGAAATGCTTTACTTTTTGGCTCTCATAAATAGCATCATTTTAAGCAATTTAAAAAATATAACATGCCTTTCAAGTCTGCCAGCAAGTTTAATTTAGAGGGTTAATGCAGGTTTAATTATTATTTTTAAATCACTTTTGCCATTTGCCTTTTGCCATGTTGCCAAATATCAAACTGGTAATAAGATATTTTTTTTTGATGTCAACATCCACATGTCACTGTCTCTTTTCACTCCTGTAAATGAAACATTTACCAACTGTATGCTTTAGTATTGTGTCGTTTCCCACCCAAGGCCAGGCGTATGATGCACACCTTAGAAAACAATGCTACAGGCGTATCTCAGTGCAGCAATATTCATTTTGAGGCTGCTGCTGCTGCTCAGACTTACAGTACAATGACACCAATAGAAAGGAGCCTTTTCTTTATATGCTACTTATGTATATGGGGTTTTAAATAAGTGATGGAAACTGACAATGAACATAACTTCAATTCCAACTTTTTGGGCACTTTACCGTCCAAATGCTAATAACTTGGGAGTTCTGCTCCACATTTCACATTTTGCGGCTTTATTAACAGACTGTATTGACTGAACTTAGGTGTGTGCAGCTTTTTATGCACAACATCACACAAAACTCTTCGAGCTTCAAAGACCTGCTTGACAGCGTTTATGTATTCACAGAACGTCATAAATTATTAGTGTGATGTGACTGTATTCACACGATTAACACGATTCCACTTCAAGTCAGTCAGAATGCTGAGTTATCGCCCGGTCTTAATTAATAGCACATATTTTAATTGATCAAGTGAGCAGAAGGAGACTTCCAGGAAGCAAAATTTCCTTTCTTGAGAATTTGAAAAGACATCTTTAAGGAGAAGCCCGACAGTTACAAAGAACAAGAATCCATCCATTGTGCTGGAGGTGATGGATAATTCCTGCCTGCTTCTCTCATTTCTCCTGCGTGGAGACACAGCCGTGCGCTGCTGTGAACTTTATATAAAATACATGATGAATGCTGGCTGGATGAAAGACAATGTGTTTCAGATGTCATCTACAAAGGCAAACATGATAAATGTCATTGACTGTGCTATCATTGCAGTGGAGCAGTTACAGTAGTAGGTGCAGCAGGATCGGTGTGTGTGAGTGTGTGTGTGTGCGGCGTGAACATCGCTATTCATGCCAGCCAAATAAATGTCAATGTAAAAAGAGAATTAAAGATTTTCATTTCCCAGAGGCGGCGCTCTAATAAACTTGATCTCTCATTTTGTTTGCAATTTGTCCTCCTGTCAGGATTTGATCATTTGCCAGCCTCTGCATGTCATGTTAAACCATTTTATAGTGATTAAGGATGGGAGAATGCCTTCCCCCGTGGTATAATTCTCCAAAAAGAGATGTCAATTTGTTATTGTTCTTTTTTTTTTCTCCTGCCCTTCATTTGGAGCCTTTCATCACACCACCGCTTCAAACGTGCCTTTTAAGAGCTGGGAGCAGGGGAAATGGCCCTTTATTTAGCTGCCACTGACACTGCTGAACTACACTGGGCTTTTGCTTATACACCCATTATAGCAGTAATTAAGATCATTGTGCCTTGAACCTTAACAGTGAGGAGATCTAATAAACGATCGTTCAGCAGGGGTTGCCGCTCTAATCGCTGATAAGGACTTGATAAAGCCTGACTCGGCTCCTCTGCGAGTTTTAAAGCCCTTCAGGGAGCGAGACACGCAGATTTCAACTTTGAAAAAACTAATCTATACATGTTAATCACATGAGGTAGGAAAACAGAAATACTGGATACAAGGCATAACGCTTCTTTCTTTTAGTCTTTTTGTTGTTAAAGTGAGGCAATTTGTCATCTTCACCAAAGGTAAATTACACATTGCAGAATTATTTAAAGCTGCGCTTGAACAGATCTTAATAGTCTGTTCAAAAAGCGTAATGTTTATGTTGCAAACTTCATTATAGACAAAATCAATTAACAGCCGGTGCTGTGAGAAAGACCTCCACTTTTTACTTGGCATCTCAAGTTGAAGTGTTTTCTTTCATGACTCCTTGAAAGGATATTGGTTGGCGATGATCTTTTGCCTGTGGTTACAGTAATTACAGGCATATGTCCTTTTTTTTATAACTCAATTGTGAACAAAGATTCTGGTTATGATAGGGAAACAGATTGAATGTCAACTTGCTTCTAACCTGTCGCGTTTGCCAAGAAAGCGGTAACGTTGTTTTCCTCTGCGAGGCTCAGATTTTGGCTGGAATGCAGCAGGAATGGTTCCAGGAGAAGTATTCTCAGGGAAGTTTCTCACATAAAGATGTTGTACTTAAACTCTGCTGAGCACTTTAGCTCATGAATTGAAGCTAAATATTCATGTGTAATTCCCAGTCGCTTTGCAGCTCCGAATTTAAAGTGATGTATTAATTGTTTTACGTGTGTAGATGAAAAAATGCAACACTATCAAAGTGGAAGTTCCTCTGTGGTTATTGATTAAACCCCTAAAAACTCATCTTTATGTATCAGAGTTACATATTTATTTAGGTTTTCATGAACATAAACCCTTAGATCTACACTATTGCTTCCTCAGATATGTACACATCTATGAAGTCCCTGCCTTCTAGTACATGCACTGATGCCTCATCACTGCAGCTCGAGCAAACCAGCTCACCTGCAGCTCTGCTCAAACACTGTAAAACTACTGTCTCCGCAAAATGACATTTCTATTCAGCTAAACCGCATTCTCAGTTACATTTTGAAAGAAAAACAGCGCAGGAGTTTCACCCAGGAGACTTTAATTTGCGGTTTACTTTCGGTCTTCATTAGCATTAGCTATGTGGCTAGCTTTAAGAAAATAAGTTAAGTTGACGTTTTCAGAAGGATAAGTACATTTAGAAGCTTAGTTCAATGTAGACTTAAAAAAATACTTGATTATGTTTAAGCACCCATCACAGTTTGGGTTAAAATATGAATTTTCACTGCATGTTTTAAGCTTTTCCTCTATTTTACAATTCATTAGCTTAAAACTAGCGGCAGTAAAGTAATAGTGTAAATGACAAAGTAATCCAGCATAAAGTATGTTTCCCTCTAAGTGTGATTGAGTGCAGTTAAGTTGAACAGAAGCATGATTTTGTGCGGATGGGGTTGGCTACACAACGGAGGGCTGTAATCTGGGTGTAATTCAGTTGTACAAGAAGAATGATGACACGAAAAGCTCCACACTGAAAGTTTATGCAATTGGTTGTTTAGGTTTTTTACGTAGGAAACCTTGAAAGTCTGAATCTGTGCTTTTGAGGCTGTCATTTGTACATTGTAGTTTTAAGGTTAGAAATGATCAGCCATGGCGTTCACTGCTTATTTTGTTGATGATGTGTCTTTTAGCATGTAGCATAACACCATACAGACATGTTAACGAGGTAAAAAACTTGATTTTCACCATAGGGGGTGTTTAACTTTAATAACCTACCAACTAGTTGATCTACCTGCTGTTTGTCAAAGCAGCACTACTGAGTACAAAGTAAAGCTTGTATTAATTTCAGAGTCAAAGCAGTACGCCATATGCTAATTTTCCACTAAAATTTAGGTCGTCTTATTGGTATCTACAGTCACTTATTCTACAGGAGAGCATTTTCTCAGTCGCTGTGAATTGTCATTGTTCAAGAGAATATCCACTAATAAAGGACTTAATTGATACTTATTTCAAAGAGATGCCTGTTGAAAGAATTTCTTAAGTTTAATCACCACCATTCAAGAGTTGTAATGAGGGAATTATGAAGAGTGAATTAACAAAAGCACACAATTATAGCTTACTGGAAGGAAGTATTTGAATTCCTTTGAGTTTTTTTCTCGCTGTTTTTTTTTTTTCCCGCTCTGTGGTGCGGGTTACCTGTCAAAGCACAGCCATACTACACTCCCACGTATTCACCAACAATCTGCTGCTTCACTCACTTTGTCAGAGCGAATTCTAAGAACACGAATATGTTAGTGTTTAAAAAAAAGTGCGGCAGAGTTTTTATTGATTGAAAATAATGTTGCCGATCTCATTACAGTGAAATGTGAAAGCAGTTCAGCAAAGTGATGTTTTCACATGTTGTTCAGGCCAGAAACAACAGAGTCAGAGTACTTTGGCAGGAGTTTTTTTTTTATTATTTATTGCCATTTCCATGACAGATTTTTGCCAATGAGATCTTTGTTACAGACGGCAAGGGAATTGTTGGACTGTAACTTGAGTTAACATGTCAGTCAAATTTAATAATTTGCATCAGTGGGGTTATGTGAACTTTCCCCTAGCAGAATACAAACTTTGGCCATGAATAAAGAGAAATATTGGATGTCTAATGTGCCATGAAACAGCGCTCAGAAACTTCTGCAAATGCCATCAACAACATTGTGCTGCCCGCAGTGAGCTGATCAGCCAGAAATGTGAAAGAGGTGCCTCTTAGGTGCTGAAATTGAAATTCACAAGGTCATGTCAACATGTTTCACAAATTATTCAAAGATTTTTTTTCACAAAATGTCATTTGTTATAGTTGTAGAGGGCCAAAATGTGAGGGTAAAAGCCTGAAAAGTTCAAGTTTTTCCACTTAGCAGTCTCTACCAGATCTGAGTTTTCTGTTATTGAGGTTTGTGGCCAAAATAAATCAATTTACAGTGACTTTTAGGAAAGAAAGAAAGAAAGAAATAACACTGGAATGTGTGCACATTGTAAAACCCTTTGAGGCAAGTTTGTGAATTTTGGATATGAAAATAAAGCTGACTTGACTACAACAATACAAAGGCCTGTCTATACATACATGAGTATTGTTTGTAACAGCTTTTTCTATGTATTTTGGCTTTTTGGCAGCATGCAAACACAGTTTTAGATCATTCAGGAGATATTCAGAAGCCCAGTTTGCAGTGTTGATGTGAAGTCAAGGAAAAGAGAGCTTCTGGCTTGTTGTCACAGTGTGCCGTTATCTCCTTTGTTCACACAAGGTGATTTAGTGTAATCCTAGACGTGGCCAAAATAGTGACACTGTTAACCTTGCTAACAAGACATGTTTTCACATTAAATGTACAGTTACCCTTCCACTACAGTATAACATCAAAATAATTCCACACATATGATTTCCTCCTTTCATAACGTGCCATTGTTAGTAACTGGTAACAGGTTTTTTTTTTTCAGGCTTCTGATTGGCCAACATGGCTTTAGGTTTGGGTAATTTCAGCTCCTGCTGGTTGCTCTTGACAGCACTTAAGATGTGTTTTTGCATTTTTATGTGGATGGATTTTTTTTCTTTTTCCTTTTTTTCTAGAACAAAGGAGGAAAAGCCTTGTTTAAAAAAATAAAAATAAAAAAAACCACCCACATACATGTAGACCAGACCTGAAATCCAGCTAATGGCTGTGTGGAGCTGTACTTTCAGAAATGCTAATGTCACCATGCTAACATGCTCAGATCACAATGCTAGCATCCTTTGTCAGCAAATGCAGTCTTTGCCATATTGACCCTTTTAGTTTTGCTTTTAGTAATACAATGGATTACGACAAGAATGATTTACTTCACCATCTCTGTGGGGAAATTTGTGTTGGACTTAAGTGCTGCTCACATATAGCTGCCTCTGTTAGAGGTCACAGCCCCAGAGTGCACATGTTGCACATTACGTGACACATATTACATATGTTTAGGAAAGATTAAGGAAGCAGGATTGTTTCTAATGATGATTGTGGAGTTTGTGCTCAGAATACACAGTATAGATACAACCTGCTGCGCATATATGGAAAGGAGTCCTCCAAATGGGATCCTGCAGACTAGAAAATTAGTATAATAACAACAATTAGGCAACAGTGGGTGTCCACAGCTGTCCTTCTGCATGTCCACAAGAGAGTATAATCAAGGTTTACCACCATGGCTCCACTGATGGCACAGTGTATGAGAGTTGTTCGAAGAGCGATTAAAGCATAGCTACACTTACACTAATCTATGAAACTGGGTACACCAGACCTGCAAGCAATCAGTGCATATGTGCTGAGGAAATCCATGCTGCAAATGTATAAATAGACAAATCTTCTAAAAAAAAAAAAAAAGTGTCATTTTGGGTTTTTTGTGTCTACTGTAGTCATGTCACACAAAGTAGCTGAAGGTTTCACAGCACATGGGGGGGAGGATCCTAAACTAAAGCTTACCTTCTTATTGTGGCTTTACCTGTTGGTGTAGACAGTCAGAAAAATGAATTTAACAGCACATGTACTTGACGGATGGTCCACAGACATTAGGTGTTCAGTGTAGCCATGGCATAAAGGCTGCATTTTTGTGTGTCTTTAGCTCACAAAGTGGTTGTAAATTTGGTTATTTTAACTTTAAAACCGCTGTGGTTTGTAAAATTGTAGATATGAAAAATGTGAAGCTTTGCAAATGATTTAAATCTTTCAAATAGTGTGACTTAACTTTAATTTGCATCCAATCTTAATTGCAAGATAATAAAATGGAGGGACTGGTTTGGTAGACTTTCTAACAGCCAAAGAGCTAATAAGAAAGAACAAATAAAATACAGTGGAGCACAATAAAAGCCTCCAATCAAATCCCCAATGAATCTAACAGATTTTAATAAGAATCCAAGAGCAGAACTGTTAATTGCTACAACATAACAATAGGTTTAACAGATTCTGATTCTGTTTGTTTAATGACTTCTGACACTTCTGGATGTGCTGTTCTCAGAAAAAAAGGAGTCTAACTTTGAGTAATGTGTTGTAGAAACTTCTTTCTAATAAGGCCTGACTCCTCCTACTCTGCCCTCACCATTAGTTTTAACTACCATCGACATATTTACACCCAGTTACACTGTTTGATTTTTTGGAGATCTAATCAACACCAGAATCTCTGCAGAACAAGTGCAGCAGGTTCAAATTTTGAAGCATCCGGTTTTTTACAGCCGCAAAGTGCGTCGCACAAGCACGACCACATCTAATGACTTGAGTTTCCTAACTGCGGAGTAACTGACTAACTGTAATTTATTATTAGCACATTTTTTATGTGCGGTTAATCATTTCAAGAAGGAGGAGGATTCTCAGGCTTCATCTGTGGCATTAATTAAGCGAAGTCGTTATGCTACTAATTAGCTGATCCTAAAAGGATTCTTGTATTATTGTAATTTATTATCAAAGTGACAATCAGCTGCTTTCCTTTAAAAGGGAATCGTGCTGTTATAAAAACACAATCTAACTCCTAATCTGATGCATCTTCGCTTCCTGACCCGTAATGTAATCGCTCTCCGCTCCTTAAACTCGACGTTTTTTGTGTGTCTTTCTCTCTCAGTTGGCGTATTAAAGTAATTTCCTTGACATCAGGTGTTGAGCAGATGCTCAGCTGCAGGTTGTGTATCTTTTGCCCTGTAGCATGAGGACAGAAATGTATTCAAAAATTGATAAGGTGGGGAGTCTTATCTGCAGCTCAGACATTCTGTGAGCCCTTGTTAGATTAGCAGGGAGCCTCATTAAACAAGTTTTTGTAGCTTTTTTTCTCCTGTTCTCCTTAAACTCCCAAGCTTTTTTTCTCTATAAGAGGTCTGTCAGCCTCCTCGTGTTCCTTTTATCCACATGTCAGTCTTTTGTCTCTTGCACCTTTTTGAAGGTTCATGTCGGCACCAGAGCCCCGGATTGTTTGAAGATTGTGTGTGTGGTTTAGATTGTTCTGACATAAGTTGCTGATTTAATGTCACTCTACACCTCAAGACTTTGTCATCTGGTGGATTTTTGTTTCTTTTTTTCTCCCCCTCTCCTTTAAACTGGAAGTCTCTTTGAAGTGCATATGCTACTGATAATTGAAGCAATATAATCCACTGAAGATAATAAAGAGAGCCTCATTTAATGGCTGCTGTTTTGAAGTGAAACGTCGTCACACTTGCTATTCTTGCGTTGTTTTTAATTTATCTGGGTGCTCACCTAAAGCTTGCTGAGAATTGTTCTTTGAATTATCTGTTGCTTTTGCAGCATTGATTCAAAATCACTGCAGGGTGTTGCGTTCTTTTTAGTTGCAGAATTGTCCATTAATTTAACATCAGTTCTACCTTTGTAACTCACACTGAAAAAATAGTTCATTATTCACTTTGTTCATTGACACAAAATGACTGTTTTCGTTGTAATTTGTGTCATTTATCAAGCACGAAATGCCAAACAGTCACTGATTACAGCTTCTTAAATGTGAATTTCTGCTGAAGCCTTTGTACATTAAATATCCTTGTGTTTTAGTCTGTGATGAACAAAACAATTCAGGTTTTTCAGCTTTAGTGAACGCCGTTAATCACTATTTATGGCATTTTTTAGACTAAAAGATTAAAGGGTCTCAACTAAAGAGTCCACAGCCCTGCTAGCAGCTCAGGATGGTACAATGGTGCTTTGAGCTCAATGCTAACATGCTAGTGGTTAGTTAGCATAATGTTCACCATGTTCGCCATTCTAAATTAGGATGTGAACATCTTTTTTAGAGCAATAACCAAAGAGAATAAACTATTAATGTACAGTAGGTTAAAAAACATTTATTGTATGCAATTCTAGCTCTTTTTCATGTACCATTTAAATCACACAATAAAGGAGCACTGAAAACAAAACTTACAAAGCAATGTGATGCAGAATATTATTAGAACGGTCTGTGCTTTCTACCTTAGTGGCACTCAGAGCGCTTTTATTCGCAAATTTACGCTCTCACCAAAGGCGACAAAGCTGCTTCAGTGTGTTGCCCAAAGATGGAATCACAAACCCTGTAATCAATAAGAACTGTAACTTTTTCTGTGTAGCGCCTTTCTACAATAAAGTGCTTTACAATTCAACAAATGTCAAATTAGTAGTAATCATAAACTAGTGATAGATTGATAATGAAAACAAATTCAACAAATACATTGGAGCAAAAACATGCAGTATACACAAGATCCGATAATTAAATCAAGTCAAGACCGTGTTGTTACGCCAAAGTACTTTCCAGTACAAAAGCCTAAGATTGGCATAATTTAAGTCACCTAACAAAACTAAACATTGTGGTTAAGACCCTGTAGCGTTATTTAAGGTACATCATTTCAATATTAGGGATTAAACCCTACAAAAATTATATAAAATACGTTTGAATAATTAAAATATTTCATTTTATCCACCACCTGAGCTACACTGACCCTTAAATATGAAATATGGACTAAATAAAAAACATTGTACAGCCTTATTAGACACTAATTGAAACATGCTGAGCGAAAGACATAAAATGGGCGTACAGTACTTGAATGTATAATTCACTGTGTCACAGTAATGCAAACGCCCGGCTCAGCAAGTCATGCATGCATGCGCTGGAGCACAGAACTGCAATAGCAAGACAGCAACAAGTGACAGCAAAGTACACAGCAGAGACACACCGAGGGCAGCAAGGTGCAATTGATTTTTAGTGCTGACAGAGCTAAGTCCTAATTAACCATTTCCGCCATGGGAAGTTCCTAAGCTTTGTAGGGATTCGGTTACGGATCACCAAAGTTACGACAATTCATCCTGAGGGAGACTTGAATGTACGCACCAAGTTTCCTTTCAGGCCTGAGAGGAATCGTTGAGGCATTCGGTGAAGGTGTGAGCTTTTGCCTCATGTGTAGATAAAACAAAAGTCAATATACCATCAAATGTAGTAGGATTCATCCTCTGGGGACCACGAACAGCTGGACAAAATTTCATGGCTGCACTAAACATACATCGTCATCTTTAGTATTATAATTCATTGTTTTCTGGTCCGCTTTAAGATTCAAACCTTGTGTGATTCATAGCTGCTTAAACTTTAAAAACTGTTGGCAGATATTCAGATTTGTTGACCATGGTTAACTTCTACTGCAGATAATCTTCTCTTTTATGCTATTAATTAGTCAAAAAACTGCCGTGCTGGAGTGCTAAAATCAAATGGCCAATTATTTTCAATTATAACAAAGCCTTGGGGTGTGAAATGACCCCTGAATAATGTAATATCAAGTTGCAGCCAAAAGAAATAATAAGCTACAACTTGGGACAAAGAGAGAAAACTACTGGTGTTGAACTTTAATGAAGCGTCTTCTTGTGTCCTGACCACAGGTGAGAAGGTGACCATGTTCCCCGTTGTGGACATCGACCAGAATGATATTGTGGACACTAACGGAGCAGGCGATTCCTTTGTGGGAGGTACGGCGTTATCGTCCGCGCAGCTTGATTTCTGTGTACATTCCCAATTAACCTTTGGTACCGGCCAACTACGTAACGCAATAACGACTCTAGATTTTACGAGCGTGGCATTTACCCCGCTGTTTTTAGTCCGTATTAGCTGATCATAGCGCCACATAAAACAGCCATCTTTTGGGTCCTGTTGATGATTAAACAGCACCGTCCCTGTTTCCAGGACCCATTAGCACCTGGCTCATTTTAATCCCAACTGTTTCCCCAGCTGTTTCGGAGGTGATGCATGGTTACAGGTTGACCTCTGCTCTTCTGTCTACCCAGGATTCCTCTCTGCGTTGGTCCAAGAGCATCCGTTGGAGGAGTGCATCCGAGCCGGACACTACGCCGCCAACGTCATCATCAAACGGGTCGGATGCACCTTCCCAGAGAAGCCAGATTTTCACTGATGCATCTGAACACGGCACACTGGTCTTTTCCCCCACAGAATACTTGTATATGTATGCTTCAGGATTTTCTGTACATTTTTTTTTATTATTATTATTATTCACAGTGACTGACTACATGGGACTAATTGCTGCAGCTTGACTGCTTAATCAAGCTCCAATAAGCAGCTCTGATGTCTTAATACAATTCAAACAAATTACTACTATCAAATATTGGAATAATATATTTATGTATAAAGGAGTATTCCACTGAAAATTTGTCTTTTGATCTTGAGAAACCGAATACCTTCAGGCCTGGAAAGGTGGTGGAACACTCATAGTTTCTCCACTGTAGAGTTAAATACTCTGTGTCCAAATACCACCTCATCGTTGCTCCAGGTTGTTGATTTATCTGGAACGTGTTAAAAAAATGTAAATTAAAAAAATCAATGGCAGAGAAGGGCATTATCTTGCAGGTGTGACAATCTTTGAAGTTTTACCCTCTTATTGCTTTTCAACATTGAATCATGGTCAATATAATTCTTTTTTTTTGACAAGAATTTACAACAAGAAATTCTTTTATGTCAAAGTGGAATCAGATTTCTACAAAATAGCATCCATTAGTTAAAAATATATAATATAAAACAAGTGTTTGCATAAGTATTCGCCTCCTTCAAATCAGTATTTAGTAGATTTAGTAGCAGCTTTGGCCACGTTTACACTGTAGGTTGGACAGGTCCCATCATGATGCTGCCACCACCATGCTTCACAGTGGGGACCGTGTCTCTGTAATGACATGCAGCGCCTTATTCCTTCCGTTACTTAATGATGGATTTAACTGTACTCCAACGAACATTCAGGGAATTGGAAATGTTCTTGTATCCATCCCCTGCTTTACTACTGACGATTCACTGCATTCAGATGATTTATATTTTCACCTGAGTCCCTTTAAAGGGGGTGACTACTTATGCAATCACTTATTTTATATTTTTGATTAATGGACATTGCTTTGAAGAAATGTGTCTTTACATTGACATTCATTTTTTTGTAAATGCTTAGCCAAAAAGTGAAATTAAACTGACGCAAAGAAGAATGGTAAAACACGTGAGGGTGGTGAATAATTTTTATAGGTGCTGTACATGTAGCTCCTTCATGGAAGCACACACACACACATATATATATATAAACTTGTCAAATTATCCCTGCTGTGTAACTGTATAATCCACTTCTCCATTGTTGATCTATGCTTAATATTTTTCAGTTACTGCTTTGCCAGTAAATTACTATTTACACTTCTTCATTTGGAGCTTCTGCGTGACGATGAGACAATAGTGACACAGAAGTGGTGAATTAAGTAGTGTAAACTATGAGTGCCAAGCAGCAAGCTACAAACTTTTCCGAGCCATCTTTCATGCCTGCAGGGGGTGAGTTTGGTGATACTGTAAAGCACACAATGCACTACGTTTTCAGTTCAGACTATTCATTTAATATTTAGCTGTCATGCTGCAGACTTCATACACCGTTATGGATCTACAGGGTGTCCTAAAAAAATCTGACATTATTTCGCAGGCCAATAATTTTGGCAATTCTTGTTGAAATAACCTCAGATTTTCACAGATTAAGATTTTATATTTAATGTTTTATTTTTGTTCTGTTTTCAGGTTGAGCCATGCCGTTCACTCCCAAAGAGATGTCATTTTGCATCTTGGAATATGCTGATGCTGATGATGGTCTACCAGATCCTTTAGCCCTGCATAAACAACCTTCCTCTTTAAATTTTTGGCACCAAGTCCAAATTTGTTTGCCAGTTGGTGAAGTTTTTCCAAATTTTGCATTCAAGGCATGCTGCCCTGTCTTGGGTGACTGTGTGAGAGCATACTCCAAGATGGAAAATTCTCTTCGGGAGTGAACGGCATGGCTCAACCTGAAAACCGAACAAAAATAAAACATTAAATGTAAAATCTTGATCTGTTTCTGTACATTATGTGAAAATTTGAGGTTATTTTAACAAGAATTGCCAACATTATTGGGCTGCGAAATGATGTCAGATGTTTTTGGGACACCCTGTATTTCAGTTTCCAAATGTGGCAGTTGGAGAGAATATTTGTTTTTGTTACTATACAAATAAATCAATATCAAACTCATCTTCTCATGACACTGATGTACCAAAACAAAGATGGATTTGACATTTAAGAATTGTTTAATCAAAGGGTAGTTTTCAAGGGGGAGGATAAAAAGGATGTGCCAGAATTTTGTGTTTTCCTTTACAGAAATAAAAACATTTCCACTATAAACTGATGCAGAAAAGGCACAAATCAGTGCAGAAAAGTCACCCGGGCTCCTGCCATCCATGCACGCCCATAGGTGACATTTATTTCAGTGCACCCAAAAAAAGACAACACGAAAACAACATTATAACCCACAGAGTTTGCGAATTTCCGCCTTATTTAATCAGGCAAGAGCACTCTCATGCTAATCACTTTTGGACAGCTTGGCACCCTCCATTATGGGCCTGGTGTCCTGGCTCTGCTCAGTTGCCCCCACTCATGCTCGCCGGGTCCTAACTGGACTCTCGGGGTCTGGAGCTGCACTGCCGGGCTACAGGAGATCATTTTTCTCAGTTTAAGGGATTAGTGGTTGCTCTTCGCAGCCATCATTAGAGGGACCTGAAAATTAGGCTGATCCTTCGTACCCAGCTGTGCCGTCGCTGGGGGTCGGAGACGAGGATCAGAGGGAGGCCCTCCCCTGCCCTGCCACCCCCCGCTCCCACTCTCTGTGGGCCAGCAGAAAGTGTTGGCCAGCCTCTCAAGTGTTTTGCAGAAAATAATTCAACACTCGTCTGTTCTACAAAGAAGTGTGATTGAGAATAACATTTTTTTGTTCCCCTTCAAACAACCTGTTACATCATATTGTCTGTTTTTATTCCCTCTGAGCAGATCAGGAGGAATCCAGCATTTCCACTCGCCCGCACAAGAGCGCTATTTTCTGTAATGAGGCATAGTTTATGCATTTATGCTAATTGGGGCCATCTAGGTGAAAACATTCTCCAGCCAAAATGTTATTAACAACTTTGAGACACTTTTTTTTCATCAGCATTTTTTAAGGTTTCACACAGATGCGCTTTGAAAAGGACCACATTTCTGATTGGGCAAGATCACACTCCATGGCAGCTGGTTCATTTGCTTCTCAAGATGACAGATGGCAAAACACAAACACAAAAAGAGGGAGCCATGATTAAGTAATGAGAATGCCTGCCACAATAAGGAAACTACTAAACATACTTTTCTCACTTTTCCTGGTAAACTTTTGCCTCGCTCGATGAATGCAATCAAGGTGGAAAAACAAACATTAAAACTGTGCATTTCATTTACATTTACAATATTATCTGTTTTGTAAGCCTAGTGAGCCGTGTGCCTATTGAAAATGTTTTTGTGTTTTATTGTGAGGCAGCACTCTACTAAATCTCCTTTCATTTTTACAGTTAAACACACAGCAGAGAGTAGAGAGAGGCAAAAACTTGACTTTGTGACATCTGAATACAAAAGTGGGTTCGCGAATAGAATCTATGTTTTTTTTTTAATGCAGGCAAAGGAGTAGCTGGGGCCCTGGCCAGTGTTTTGCCCCGCAGATGGGCAGCAGTGTTTGTGAACACCAGTGTGGCAGTTGGCAGGGATTGGGGAGGGGGATGGGCAGATTGCAATGGCACATGCTCCAATTCAAATTATCCCTGGACCCATGCAGCAGTGGAGGACCTGCTGGGGCCCAGGGTGGCATTCATTATAACCAGACACAGGCAGGTTTTGGTCAGCGCCTCCATCATGACACCAAAGCATCAAAAATCCCAACACTTCTTTATTCACGTTTCACCTGCTTTCGCTCATTTCCTCTCCTCCGACATCACCTGCATGAAACGGCATTCTATTTGCACACATTTATGGCAAATTATCAGTAAGTAGATTAAAATAAATGAATGGCAGGAAGATGCTGAATGATATAATGGGGCAAATGCGCGCAGGTCAATAGAAAACATCAAGGTCATCAAGGTAATGAGAAGAGCGTCTGATGAAGATGCAATATAATGGCAAATTGACAAGACTATTAACACGTGGATTAAATGAATGCAAATCAAATTACCCATCAAATGTGTCTTTTTACAAGGGCTAAATGTTTTCATTTGAGATCTTTTTAAAAAGCTGCTTGTACAGTGCTGTGTGTGTTTATAATCTGATGGGAAGTTACCAATTATCTCTCTAATTACATCCGTATTACTGCATGAAAAATGAGCTTTCTGGCATTTCTAATGCTGCTAAAGAGTTGGTGAATGAGCGAGGGGAGTGCGAATCTAAAAACTGAAAATTTAATGATCTACATTATTGCTAGCAACTATTGCTCTTCCTTGGGCTTGGTGAAGTTAATTAACAGATTAGGGTGTTAGTGTATAATATCCCTCACGGCCATGGGTGGTAATATTGGCCATGGAGGAGAAACAGCTCGATTTGAAAGGAGGGGAAAAAGTGTGGATTTATGTGTCAAATCAATCACATTTTTGAGCATATCTGCTGCACATCAATGGAAGTTTAAAATGCCCATAGGGTATTGGATGTTAATAGGACATAAAATGTTCTGTAGCCTGCCGAGGATAATCCACTAGAAACATGAGAGAGAGAAGAAGGAGGAAAAAAATGTTCCTCTTGGCTCATCACTGGACGTGTTGATGGAGGGGGGAAAAAGTGAAATTGACAATATCATTGTAGGAGCGCACTAAAGGGGCGACGGTCCGCTCCACTACACTGAAGTAGGGATGTCTACAGTGGAAGAAGAAGAAGAAGGGGGAGGGTACCACTTTGTCACAGGCTGCTATGTAGATTAACCTTTCAATTAGTTGTTATCAGGTCCTCTCCATGTCTCGGCGCAAGCTTTTCAGCCTTCCGTTTCCAGGAGATCAAAAAATCCCACGAAACCGCTCGGATGTGTCGCTTCACATTTCTCCTTCGACGTTTTTTCCCCGATAATGAAGAGGAGTATCCGAAGGGGGGGAAAAACTTGAAGAGGTAAACTAACCAGCAAATATTTACGGTAGCCTGTGTGCCCTCTTTCTTTGCACTCTCTCCCTCTCTCTCTCTCTCTTTCCTACTAGTTATATATGTTCATCCTTGCATGAAACTTGGCGTTAATTTGTTGTTCTCGCCCTCAGCGGCGGCGGTGGTGGCGGCAGATTTGTGTTACAAAACGGGGTAAAAGAAAAAAGAGGAAAAAAATGACCAAGCAAGGGCTGTGTGTCTAATATAATCTAGGAAAATGAGAGCGGAGAAATGGGAGCTAAAGAAACTAGCGATACATAATTGAGAAGCAGTGATGAAGGAGCTACTTCTCCCAGCAGTCGTGTTAACTTGTATTCCCCCCTGAACGTCTTTTCTCCCCTCCGGGTCTCACTATTTGTCCTCATTGGAGATATTTGATAGTTAATGGTGATAAAGAGGTCATGCCATCATTGCACGGCGCAACACGGGACGGTAATCATTTGTCGCTGGCGGATGTTGAAACCGAGCTACTTTATTATTATTATTATTATTATTATTTTAAAGCTGCATTTATCGCCAGTTTAAATGTTAAATATCGGGAGAATTTACGGCACCTCTCGGGGAAATAATGAAAAGCGAGAGGAAGATAAAGAGGGAAAAGGCGATAGCATAGACACATTTTTTTTGCCTGTCTTGAATATGCTACCTGATATTAATAATATTTTCAAGGGTAAAAAAAAGATAGAAATACATGTGTTCCACTTTAAATCAACGCAGGAGCCTTTGCAGGTTTTTATGCAAACAAATGATAGATTTAACAAACAGCCAATTAAAGTCTAAAATGATCCAAATCACTTTCAAGTGTAACCAACTGTTTCAAGGAGGAATCTAAGTAAAGGTGGGCCGGTGTTAAACGCGCCGCAAATGAGGTTAAATACGCGTCCCGTTTAATTACCCCTCCGCCGGTTTGTGCCCGTTATGGCGTGTTTATAAGTTAATAATAACCGGCGGAGTCGGTTGGAGTGGTAAGTTGAGATATTACGAGTGTTGGAGGTGAATGCTATCGATTCATCACTGGAGGCACCTTAAGAGGCGGGTCAATGGAGGGAAGTGACAGATCACACAGCCAGTGGCGTGCCGCTCAGACCCAGCTCATACATAAAGATTGACATGTGCTTTATCAAACCAGAAATCGGATCTTGTCTTTACAGCCAATATTGAAGTTGCTAGGGAGGGCACATTAGTGTAGGTAAGGTTTAATGAGACTCCATTGGATTGTAATCAGCGTCATGTCGGATTCATGTAAACTACAACATTGTAACAAAATGGCGACTGTTTAGGTGACATCAGTAATGCTGGCAACGCTGTCATTTATCTGCTCAACTCAGCGGAACACAACTCCGGCTGTACTTATTACCGGGCTCTTTCGTCGGTAAACGGCTTCGGCGGCGGCTTTGCGGTCGTGGCTCCGACGTGTAGCAGCAGCTGTCAGGGAGTGAGTATCGATTATCTGTGTGTCATTAGGAGGAAAGCGGGGGGGGGGCTCGCGCTGATCAGTTTGTCGCCGTCGAGCTGTCAAAAGTCTCGTGCGGGCAGCTAACGGTTAAACTTTACGTTGCTTTTTTTTCGCGTGTTTTCTGCGTTTTGCACGACAAATTTAAGGAATGTGCTCGCCGCAGGAAGGAATGTTAAGTTGTAAGTTTGTAAAAAAAAAAAAAAAATCCAAAAAAACATGTCGAATATGAATCTGAAACCGACGTTATGTATCTCTCGAGGTGACTGTTTACACTTTTTCCACAAGTCGCTAGAAGTTTCTAGCTACCTGTCATAGTCTGAAAAACTCAGAAAATAGTCTCTTTTGGAATGGACATCTGGTTTCGTGTGTGGATTATGGTGTCAGACTAAGGATTAAGTCACTGTGATTTCTTTAGCAGCCATGACAGCGCCTGCATCTGTTTTTATCCATCTGTTTCTCATGTTTTAGCACATCTTAAAAGTCCTGCATTCCTCTGGCTTAGCCTTTATATCCAATATGATATAAGCTAGTTTATGAAGTGTGAATAACAAGAAATACTCACCGGTTTGTATTTTCTGTTTTCTTTTTTAGATTTGATCTGGGATTTTGATAAATTCCAAGTCCAGGTCAGCTACCATTGTGGAATTTACTAGTGCCAACTTTGCCCCAAGTTCAATGACAGATACCGAGGATTGAGAAGAAATGTGTGGATGCTGTTGTGGAACATAACTTTTTAACCTTAATAAGGATGTGGATGTACCCAGGTTTCAGCAGCAGAAAGGGGGAATCTTTATGGATCACGTTTTTGTGAGGCTAATTGTTCAACCATGGTAAAACTTGCAAACCCTCTGTACACGGAGTGGATTCTTGAAGCAATACAGAAAATCAAAAGGCAAAAGCAGAGGCCTTCAGAGGAGAGGATTTGTCATGCAGTGGCCACATCGCATGGACTGGACAAGAAGACCGTCCTTGAGCAGTTGGAATTAAGTGTTCATGATGGCTCTATCCTCAAGGTTACAAATAAGGGGAGCGCCTCTTACAAGGACCCAGGAAATCCCGGAAGAGTTGGATCAATCTTGCCTGCAAACGCGTCTGTGCCATCAAAGGAATCTATATGGAATTTGAGTGATCTGCGCCATATTGATTGGAATAAAATAATCCGGAGGGCCATCGAGGGCCTGGATGATACCCATGGCTCCTCGCTGAAGAACATCGAGAGGTACCTGAGGAACCAGGACGACCTCTCAGACATTATTGACAACCCTGCTTTCCGGCAGAGGTTGCGGCTGGCGGCTAAGCGGTCGGTTAACAACGGCAGGTTGTTAAAAAATGGCCCGCGGTATAAGCTCAGTCATGGCAGCATGGAGGGAAGGAGCCCCAGGTGTCCAAGTGCTTCCCCCTTGGTCCTGTCATCAGTGACACTCCTCCCACATGAGCGAGACCAGGTACACACACCTTGGCTTCTCCATTCTCATTCCCTCATGCTGATTGTTATGTCATCCTGACCTTTATTGTGGCTTCTCCTGCTGTTATCTCAAAAGGAGAAATCCTAGTACTCACAATATTGAAAACTATTCCTCTTGGTAATGTGTAATTGATTTCAACCTTACTGAGCTTTCACATGCACTGCAGCTACGTTTTGTGATAAGTAAGGGCTTTTTTGGAGCTTTAATGGCAGCATTAATATGATATCACCACTAAGTAGGGAGGATGAAAGTTTGGGCCTCCACTGACATGAATTTGCTCAGTAGGAGTTTTATAGCTGTGGTCTTAATATTCAGGACTCCAGCTTGGCAGGTCAGAAACAACGCCATCTAGAGTGTATCCCTTTGGGGCTGTGTTGGTCTCCATAATAAGAGAGCTTGGATAATCAGAAAGTCATGCTGACAGTGTGTGGTAGGCAGTCTGCTGTAGGCTTCCCACAGGTTATGTAACTCTAGCCTAATGACCTTAAAGGATGTGGCTGGCTGTCTTGTGAGTTGCAAGGCATTAGTGAACAGAATTGTGATATTTTATCAGTAATTTGCAAGGGGTATGAGAATGTGTCGAGAAAGGAAGGCAAAATATTCTCTGACTACATGCGGCTGTTATGACCTTTGTGCAAACTGAGATGCCCCAGAGAGGAAATAAAACCATATAAACAAACTTCCAGGTTGCATTGTTTCTGCTGTTTTTGGCACCTCAGGGCGGTTTATAGTTTGCAGAGATTGTATCTCTGTTACTGGTGTGTAGCAAAAACACACACTGCAGACAAATGCCTGTAAAAATGACAGCACTTTTGTAGTTGCTTTGCAATTTTAAGACACTGTCAAGCGCAGAAAAGAGTGTTTGATGGAAAATAGTTTTCATTGTGTGGCCTAAAGTGCAGTGTGCAGTCATCTAGGTAGTTTGGTGTGAAGGCTTTTTGCATATTGTGTGTTGAGGCTTATCAAGATGAAGTGCGGTCGTCTAGTTTATGCACTAGTTATGCAGCTGAAGAGGCAGGCAGCATCAGGCTACAGAGCTGTCACCCTGCTCCTCACCAGTTTCACAGTGAATAATCAGGAAGCGACACCTTGATACTGCAGCCACAACTGTGACTGTGTCTGTGGTCAGGCCAAAAGTGAAACTGAGAACTGTTTAGAGACACTGTGTCCTGCATTGGTTCTCATAGCTGAGGGAAGGCCTGCTGTTTTCCATTTGGAACATTTCAACCTATTGCTCCCAGCCTGATGACATCACCTCGCCCAGTCCAGGTTTACCATTCACTTCAAAGGATGAGACATCTCTGCTCAGTTGTTAAAGCACAACGAGACGGTGTGTGTGTGTGTGTGTGTGTGTGTGTGTGTGTGTGTGTGTGTGTGTGTGTGTGTGTGTGTGTGTGTGTGTGTGTGTGTGTGTGTGAGAATAAGAGATACTTTGAGGTAAAAAAGAGCAGTCTTGGTTTAGAGTTTATTAGATTCTGAAGAGACTCTGGCAGGAACAAAGGCAAGGAATGAGAGTTTTTTTTCCTGCTGTTATGCAACCACTTGAGCTCTCTCTCTCTCTACCAGCAGTGTTCTAATAGGACCCCACCCCCTCACTCAGGACAGCCTGCTCTTTTGAAGCAGCATAATTTCCTGTAATGTACTTAATTTAGAATCCCCAAGTAAATCATCAGCATCTCTTCAGCTGTGTTTGCTTCTCTATTTTTTGCATTTTTGGGCTGTACAGATGGTAAATTGCTATTGGTTTTATTCACCAGGCCTAAGAATATTCCTAATGGAAATTAATTCAGTTCAGATCAGACCTCACAGCTTAGCCAGTGGAGATTATGATAGGGAGTCTTATTCAGGCATACGATCTTCAAAAACATTTCAACATTTCATCAGTAGTGTACTCGGGTTGCACATTAGCACTCAGGAGCATCGTCTTAATTTCAAGCTTTACATTCATTTTTATCACTCATGTATAATGCTTGTAGAAGTCAGATTTCAGACCTTTTGTTAATACATTGTAAAAATGATGTACAGGCACTTTTTGTACCTACAAGAGAAGTAATAACACTGAAATAATCACAACACTGAGGCTTTGTTGTCAAATGCCTTTGCCTGCTTCTTTTAGCAGTGATAACACAGAATGGCTTGTGATCAAGGACTAATATTTTTGCCTTTATCTCTGTTCTGAGCAAATGTGATTTCAAGTTTGATGAGGCCCTTAGTGACAGACTCTGTGCAGTCCAGTTAACAAAACACTGAGGTTATATGTAGCGTCACAGCTATTCTATGATGTTTCAAAGAATAATGAGAACTGTCCAATGTGTTGTCTTCAAATTGACTCGTCAGATCACCAGGAAAAAAAATGCAAAGATGTTCAGTTTAAAGTTTTAATACACACAGAAATAATCACAAATGGGCCTAGTTTATAACCAGGCTCATTTATCAGGATTGTTAGCAGTTGTGGCTCTGGCTGCCTTATGTCTTAGCAAATTTTTTTTCTTCATATTTTTATTTTTCTTCCTGAACATGATACAATACAAGCATCGCCTCTGAGCCACCGTGTTAAATCCTACAGGTGTAGTCTCACCACACAGTGGATTTTTTTGTGTTATGTCCATAGTCACAGCTGTGTGAGCAGCAGTCAGCTTCTAATGCCAGTACCCACTTTCAAATATTGACCTGGCAGGTTGGAAAATAGAGTAATCATTGATGTGGCAGTAAACTGCTTTCCCTCACCGTAACTACTAATTGATACAGCCAGGAACAGCCAGGAACAATGACCAAATTGCCACTGCCTCCTTGCTGCACTTTCCCCTGGGGTTCATTTGGATGATGTGACAGGTTGAAAAAAATGCTCCTGTCTTGTGTTTGTTGATGTATGAACAAAGAAAAGCATCATCTCCTTTAATTCAGCTGAAGGTCAGCAGGAGGTCAGGACCAGTAGAGATTTGGAAGATGTACATTTGGTTAAGGTCAGGATGCTGATCTGCGTCATAGACACTGGGAACTAATTATGGGTATTCCCAGAGTGCCCTTCAAGGCTCCAGTCAATTGGTGAGGCCTTAGTTTGTAAACTGTTGATGAAGTGGGTTATTTATGGTCACACCCTGTGAGTGTTATTTTCCGTAAAGAACTTCCTCTCAAGCGAAGAAAGAAGCCGTAGTTGTTTGCTGCTGCTCTTGAGGCTTTTGTATATAATCTCATATTTTAAGGGAACTTTATGAAAGCCATATTGCATCCGCCTGAGTTTAGTCTGGTCTTCATTTCAACCGAAGATTCCTAAGATTACAATATGAAGTAATGACACTAAGTCTTCCCCACTTCTCTCTCTGAAGTCAGCCTCTCCTCATTCTGAGTGATCAATGGGGAAATCCTCTTAAACCTTGAGCTCATATTTTACTTCTTCTTAACTTCACCGTAAGCCCTTAAATGAGTGTTTGTTCTGAGACTTGCAACATTTACAGTGGATCATGGCAGTAACAATGAGTGCATGTTTTATTATTGAGGTAATTTGATTACATGCTGGTTAATCCTTTCAGACTGGAGTGCAAGCCTTAAGAATTGGATTAAGCCCTTAAACTACGATTACTAAGATCACTTACCCATTCAGATGTAATGGATAAAGGAGGTGGATCTCAAATGCAGCAGATCTCTGAGGACTCTAAAATTCATTTATTATTCATTTCTAGTCTGTGAGAACTCAACTCTTTTCTTTTTTTATTCTCTGGGCTTCTGCTTCCAGTACGTTTTTTTTATTTTTTGTAGCTGTTTCATTAAATCCACACACTAGTTTTATCTTCTTGCCTTAACCAGCAATATGACTACAGTGATCTAAAAAAAATCCTGACAAGATAAAATGTCCAAAAACAAACAGGCTTTCAGGCGCTGCATACACAGCCTGTGCCCATCTCTGTTTCTTAAACAGTTTGTCTCTGTTTGTGTTCCCACCCAGCTCCGGGTCGACCCCATCCCAATATGCAGTTTCTGTCTTGGAACGAAAGAGTCAAATCGGGACAAGCGGCCAGAAGAGCTGCTGTCCTGTGCAGACTGTGGGAGCAGTGGTAAGTCGCCTTGGGTAACATTCCAGTTATTGGATGTTCTCACAAGCCATAACGTACTGTAAACAAGATTAAACTGTATGTTAGCAAAGGATCAAAAGCAGCAGTGTCAATGTATACGAGGAACAGAGGAGGGACTCATTATTGCAATTTTGAGAGGTAGTTTGTTTTTTTTTGTTGTTGTTGTTTTACATCAGAATACTGTCATTGACACAACAGACACCTTTAAAATAGAAATCAAAAGCACATATTTTTACTGTGATGTTAAGGGTATTCAATAAGAAAAGACTCTTAGCTGTGTATAGAATAGTTATATATCTGAAAAGCTTAAAGTATGTGAAAAATGTCCATTAAGACGAGTACAACATATCTATAATTATTAGAATAAAGTCATGGATTCTGACCATACAGGATTAACACTCAAACTCAGCACCAAGTGTGACTGAACACATCGTACGTATTTGATGACATCAGGATAGTGTTTAGTTTTCAGGGTTAACTTGACTAATGCCATGGCCAGTGAACATAAATAGACTTCTGACAGTAGTTGTTTGGCTCATAGGATGCACTGAACCAAGAGAATTTCTTACTGAACCAAATGTCACGTGCCAAATGCTACCATCACAATCTTAATACATACAGAATGTCTAAAGTTGTGTTGAATGCAATAAACTCTGCTCAGTTTCTTTCATCACACAAATGTGCAAAAAGAACTTCAGTTATGAAAAAAGATCCAATATTCTTATAATTCACAGCGTAACAAGAAATAAAATTCACAGTTTGGTATGTACCTTGGTTTAAGAGTTAGGGTTCAGTGTGTTTTGGTGCAACAGAGAATACAGAAGAAATGCGTAAAATGGAGTTTTTGACAATTATTTTGAAAAATGTACACATTCAGCAATCACTCATTGGCTAAATTCTTGCTATCACAGTTAAGGCACTTAAGTGCTGGCATATTGTCAGTACCATAAAATACAGAACTAATAAGATTCTAACCTACATGTCTCTCAAGGATAAGATAAATCAAATACAACATTTCCATCAAGTCAAGTGAATAAATCTACCTCGAAATCCAGCAGCACAATTTCAGCTGTGGAATTGCACAAAGTATTCCTTTTGTTAACATTGAGGACAAAGCCATCCTCTTGGAATAAACTTTATTGGAAGTGTCACTGGAAAAACTGACACGATGTGGTTGCATTCATTACAGCTGGTCAATTGACCCATTCATTGTAAGCAAAGAAGCTGCAGGTTGTGGCAGAAAGACCGATTAAAAATGGAATGTGAGTTATTGCATCGTACATAATTTTAAAAAAATGCACAGTGTTTGCCCAACTCTAAAGGCTAACACTATTAGCGTGGTATATCTGATATACAACAACTGTTGAGCTGCCAAAAGTTTCTGGTTGGAACTTGCGTGCTAGAATATCTGTTCCCAGTGCATGAGTACATAGACATAAATAGATTTACTCACTGTAGCTGTTTGTATCGGAGGGCATACTGAACCAAAGAAGTGTAGCATCTAACTGAATATCCTCTCCTGAACTCTTTGGAACAAATACACAAACCGTTGCTTCCCTTGTGTTTTTATTTTCCAAAAGATGTGACAACAGGATCTTAGAAATAAAAATAGATGGTGGTAGATGATGTGGATGAAATACTGTATCATGGTATCTATCATGGTAATTTTATTTTACAAGTTATACATGTGTGTGTGTTTACTGTTATAGAGTTATGGCATTATATACTGTATATTTTGAAAATGCAGCTCAGCAGAAATACTTCTATAAAGCAGTCATCTCATTAATTTGCCTCATTGCATGAAAACACTTCATATTAAAGAAGGTATTAAAGGTTAAAAAATCATCTTACAGTGAACAACATATCATGAAATCATCCAGCCTTGTCAGCAACAGCAGTTCTCAGCATCGGTTAGGCAGATGTCACATTCTTGCTCCATATTTTCACTTCCCTTTAAGGATTTATTGGAAGAACGATGTTCAGATTGAGTGGCTGAAAGGATCCCAATTACTTGCAACCGTCAGAAGGGCAGATGCTCCAAGTGACCATTAGAATCTGAAATCAACCGAGTCATTTTCGCTCAATTCAGATTCCTCTATAGAGCACTCCAGTTACAGGGGATCAAAGATCAACCTCTTTCCAGCTGCCGATTGTTGGCATTTCCTTTACTGTTCTTTTGTTCCAGACAAATCTGCTAACCCCCCCATAAAATTACCTCTGCCAAGGAGTCATTTATGTTTGAACAATTATTTTAAATGCCGTAAGGAATTGTTCTCCTGGTGACATTTTTATAGCTCAAATTTGACTAAGTAGCGTCGAGGTGGTTTTCATTAACCACTCATAGTGTACACAAATTGTGCTCTCACTGTAAAACAGCTGTTTTACAACCATGAGAGGGAGCTGGGTGAGAGAGGAGGCAAGCTTTTACATGACTTTCATGGATCGGCTTCCATTAGAATGAGTGCTGCTACTGTTTCTGCCTCATTAAGATCAAATTATCTGTAATTAGCGGCTCAGATGTTTGATCATACTGTTTTTAGACACAACTTGTGGCGGGGGGAAGAGTGTTATGGACATCCAGGCCCACCATTGTTTTTAATGATGCAGTATGTTAGTATTTAACATGACTGTGTGAACGAATAGGAGACCTTGTCTGTAGCTCCATGACAGAGTCCGCACTTGTAAAAATGTGTTGTGATAATATGCATTTTTGATTGCTTCTGAAGGGCATCCATCATGTCTGAAGTTTTCCCCCGAATTAACCTCAAATGTGAAGAGATTACGGTGGCAGTGTATTGAATGCAAAACCTGCAGCTCCTGTCGAATACAGGGGAAAAACGCTGTGAGTATAATGCATACATCTTTACACACACCATTTTTTAGTGTTGTTGGCTTGAAGGTAGATCCCATTTTGTGCATCCCTGAGGATTTGTTGAGATTTGTAAAGCCTCTCTAGTGCACAATTGGGTTTATTTTTCTAAAAGACTTTAAATGACGGGGGTGTTACATGTATGCAACTGGGACATCCCTTACACATGCCTGCTGTTTCCTTTCAGGATGAGATGCTATTCTGTGATTCATGTGATCGGGGCTTTCACATGGAATGCTGCGATCCGCCGCTTTCAAGAATGCCAAAAGGTGAGGTGTTTACACTGTCTGGCTTCTCTGTTTCCCCCTCTGCTGTCAATTCAAAGCCTTTTCTTCACAGACGGCCGTTTGGGGCTGTCACTCAGCACACAGAGAAGCAGCGGTGGCTTATTAGGAGCTTTGCATGCATATCAAATTATTCCAGCATCCCCAGGGAGATTTGCTATCTCTGGATTACAGTACTGACCCTACAGCGAGGCTTGTAATGATGGTGCACGTACTGTAGTAGGGTATTTGGCAGGCAATTCATACAAGTCACATAGCTTAGCTCAACAAGCTGACACGAAGTCTATTTCGCTGGACAGAGAATTGACCCAATGTTTTTCTTATGGATTTTCACATTGTGAGTAATTGATTGTCATTGTGGACTGTCAGGATTCTAGCCAGCTCTTGGTATTAAAGGAGATGTTTCAAATGAATATACTGTATGTCCTCTGAATTGATGAACCCGCCCAAACTGTACTCTGCATGTTTGGACACCCTCCAGGAACCTGGATCTGCCAAGTCTGCAGGCCAAAAGAGAATGGGAAGAAACTGCTGCACAAGAAAGCCGATCAGATCAAACGACGATATGCAAAGCCAATCGGAAGGCCCAGAAATAAGCTCAAACAAAGAATGTGAGTGTGCAGTAATCTGATTATTAGTAGGGCAGTTATAATAAATAAGACAACAGCAAACACATAAAACCATACAAGCAACTTTTAGATGCTACATTGGCTAAATAGAATGTATACATTAGTGTGTAAGCATGTAATTTAATCTTAACAGCTTTGTATATGTAGTTGGAAGGGTTAGCATAGCATCTTTTCCTAAGCTGATGACAGGTCTTTTACATATAATCTTATTTTGCAAAGTTGTTAGTAACTATAGATGTCAGAAAAATGCAGTGGAGTTAAAAGTGATGGTTGCATTTAAGTAAAAAAAGCATAAACTGCCTCAGAGATGTGTGAAAGTACTTACTTCAATAGATGTTCTTAGCTTCATTCCTCTTGTGGCAGTCAGAGCTGACCCCCTACAGCAGACTTTGTTGTTCTTGTCTCGGCAGGTCTGTAACCAGTGGTGATGGCTCCATGGTAGCACTTGGAGGAAGGGGGTCACCTGGTAGGGGTCAAAAGATTACCGTCTGTTCCACACCTTCATCTGGTCATGCTGCATCTGTGAAGGACGCCAGAGACAGATTGGCTGTTGCAGGCCCTTGTTGTGCGGTCGACGCCACCCAATTCACCACTTCCACTCCCACCACCACTCCCCCCCTCACGCCCACCTCCACCCCAGCTACATTCACTGTTAACAAGAAAACCAAAGGGCTTATCGATGGGCTTTCCAAATTCTTTACTCCTTCCCCCGTGGGCCGTCGCTCGCGAGCTGTAGCCGTAGAGTCACCCGCCAAACTGTTAAGCTCTAGAGACAAAGGTCCACCCAAACTGTCCAAGCCACCAGAGCCGTTTGCCTTTGCCGCTGACGCCTCTCAAAAGATAACCCCCTCGTCCTCTGCACTTCCTCCCGCTTCCTCATTGCCGGGACTTAGCCCCCCCTTGCAGGTGTCCAGCAGCTCCACCTCTGCTAACTCGCCCCAAAGCTCTTCCAGCCAGTCTAGTGTTCCTTCCCTGAGTAGTCTCTGCAATAGCAGCCAACTTAAGGGACTTTTTGACGGACTTTCTCACATTTATACAACTCAGGGACAGTCACGGAAAAAGAGACTACCTTCCTACGCGCCACCTAGGCGCATGCCCCATAAGCAGGATTTGCCCCATGCGTCCAAAGCGGGGCCCCAGCGCCTGGGAAAGAATGAGTTTAATAAAAATAGGTTACACTCCACATCTGCAGGGCCAGGGCGACCCAGAGGACACCCGTTTAAGATGGTCAGTCATTTCAAACGTAACCCTTTCCTTAAAAAGCACAGGACGCTAGGCAGGCTGAGGTATAAATTGAGCCCTCAGAAGGGAGCCCCCTCACCAGGAAAGGGAGACTTGACAGACGGAAGAATTAAGCCTGAGAATAATCATGGTAAGCAAGGCTCGAAATTCCAGCCAAGACCTGCGTATCCACACCTTTAAGCTTCTTCTTTATTTTTTTATGATTTTTTTTTTTAAAGCTTGACACTCGCAGTTATTTTTTTCCAGCCTAGAGCTAATCTTTTCTTTGAGAAGACACCCTCAACATTCTAACAGTCTACTAATCTCCTTCTTAATTTGAATTCTTTTAGTTTATTAACACAGTTTCGTTGCGTTTTGACTTGGCTGCGGACTTTACGTGGCTTCCATCCTCTCGCCCGTTGGCTTTTGTCATAGTGCATGGCCCACTAACTCCCTCATGTTGCTCCTTGCTCTGTCCTTGACCCTCTGCAGTAGTGCGCACGTTGTGATCACTACCTAGTAGAGACTGTAGTCACATCGCGCTCTTCCTCATCCCACCCTCACTCTTGAAATCACTGTCTCCACTCAACCTCACTTCCAGCGGTCATTAGACACATACAACCTAGTGATTCACCCAGCCAAGTTGACTCAGAGCTGACATGATGATTATAGCCAGAAGTGCAGTAACCCTTACATTTCACTGTTTTGCTGAGAGAAGTCACAGTTTTAAAAAAAATAACATGTAGAAAAAACAGATATATGTTTCAAGAAGTTCTAAACAATATCCTGCACAAACACTACTTACTCCAGCAGTACATTTCCATAAATATGTTAATGACACATCACTTCCACTTGTAATGGGTTTTTGTTTTGGTGGTTAAGTCATGGTGTTGATGTCTTTCATAAAATTACTGCCTGCTTTCCAACATCAGTTGCTTTTCATGTCGACACTCGCTCCCTTCACTGCATCTGCTTCTTAATTCATGGGAAACTGTCTTGGTGGATGACTAAGCACATGAAAGCGGTTACGCAATTAGAGTGATTTAGTTTCACTTCATTACATTAGGGATTTTCATATAAACATGCAAAGATGATACATTATGAAATTCCTCAGAGACACAGCCTCAAACAGGCTCAGCAGCAGTACTCACAGTATAACCACATTTGCATAGAATGCATTTATGAGATTATTCAGCCACGGCTGCTTCAAATAGGCCGGTGCTGATGTGCTGTCTGATGTGTTGATGTTGCGTTATTGTGCCTGTAACAGGCCACAACGGGGAGCTGCATGTGAAGCAGGAGGCCCGGGCAGAATATGTGGCCATGTCCAGAGAGCACGTCACAGAGGAGGACATTGAGACGTTCACACATGTCCAGGAACTCGCTGCTCAGGTGAGAGAACTCAGTAAAAAAAAAAAATCTAGAAGAGTACAAAGTTTGCAACTTCATTCTGTTATATATGTTGATACTCCCAAGAACAAATAATTGCAGGACAAATACAACAGAGTCATTTAGTGATAATATATGATGCCAGTTCATTCAGGTAAACTCATGAGTAAAAGACTTTTATTCCAAATATTTTCATTATTTTACATCCATTTTAATATAAAAAATTTTCAGTGACCGTTCTAAAAAATATCTGACAGTTGTTTATTTTAAAAAAAATCAGACTGCTTTCAGCATTTATTTAGTTTCTTAGAACTTTGCAGGATAATTTTGATTTTGGGAGCCACACAGCGCTGTATTATATCATTAGGCAGAACTTTGAACAGCAGAACCATGACTTATTCTGACATTACCATGTATTATTCCAATTATCTGTTATCATCAGTTCTCATTGTAATTATCAGTTATCTCCAGGCGTGCTTCGCTGTCCTGTTTCCATTCAGTGTTGAGTAACTTTTAAAATAACCGAGCAGGCTAAGAAAACGTTCTTTTAGGTTAAGCCCTCGCCCTTCTTCAAACGATTCCTTAATACGATTATCGTTTTAAGGAATCGTTTGGCACCGGAATCAATAAGCAGAACCGGAATCGGAATCGGATTCATGAAAAACCTAACGACACCCATCCCTACTTCAGACTATCTTTTGTTCCATTAGCCTCGATCACATGATTTATTTTCTCACAGAGGGTATTTGGTTTTCTGAAATGCAAAATAGTCCCATCCTTCATTTCAACATTTATATGTGTACAACTGTGCTAATTCATTTAATCAGCCTGAATTATTGTTTAATCTGTTAGCCAGGTATTCGCAGCATATTCATAGCTGAGACTCGTATCTGTAATTGTTAAATTCCTGTCTTATATAGTTAAAATGATCCAGTGCTCATGTTTTACCATTATGGTAGTAGATACAGATAGAACATAGACACCCTTTAAGACTTTCAGGAAAACTGATAAAAAGAACTCTCTAAAAAAAACTGATTGGGCAATGAAAGCCAGCAGATCAGGCAGTTCCTCTGGTATTGGGAGGGACTACATTATGTTATTTAAGTGACCGATTTATGTCAGATGTACTGTATCTTTCATTTTCACATGAGAACTGTGAACCACAGCCCTGATAAGAATTTGTCTCAATACAATTATATGGACTTGTGATAAGAGACCATGTAACACTGAATTATCTAGGTCACTATATTTATCAATTTGTCCTTTGTTAAATCTTTTCACAGAGAACTGGATCTCTGATGAACACAGACTCTATTCGATGCCCTGCTGTCATTGAATTTGGAAAGTATGAGATTCAAACCTGGTACTCGTCACCTTACCCACCTGAGTATTCAAGGTAATGTTGATTTCTTTTCTATGACAAATAGTGCCACCTTCTTTGTTCCTGGAGCTGCATTTATTTCAATGCCCTTTTATAAAATCTCTCATGCTGAAGTACAAACCACAGCTCTGTCTTTTGTCTTCGCCAGATTACAAAAGCTTTATCTGTGTGAGTTCTGTCTGAAGTACATGAGAAGCAAAAACATTCTCCAGAGACACACAAAGAAGTGTGGCTGGTTCCACCCGCCAGCCAATGAAATCTACAGAAAGGACAACCTTTCCGTATTTGAGGTCAGCTTCCCTTTACAGCAATAAAGCAATAACTGTATGCTGCATGAGATCTCGCTGAATGGGTTCTGGGAGGAGGAGGGAAAAAATGGGAACAGTTTGAACAGTGTCCTCTTGCTCTTTTTATTCCGTGTTTAGGTTGATGGAAATGTCAGCAAACTATTCTGCCAAAACCTCTGCCTGTTAGCCAAGCTTTTCCTGGATCACAAGACCTTGTATTATGATGTGGAGCCTTTCCTCTTCTACATACTTACAAAGAATGATGAGAAAGGCTGTCATCTTGTGGGCTATTTCTCCAAGGTAAGAATTACTGAGTGATTTTATGGGAAACGAAAGAATACCGCACATCATTTTTGAGTGGTTATACTGATACAGAGAGGCCTCGCTGTAATTTGTCCATTTTCGCAACGTGGATTGAACTTATTCACTGTGGTGCTTAATCAACTCATGATTAATTAGATTAGCCAAGCAAAAACGCCAAATGCTAGGTTCCAGCTTTTCAGATGTGGGAATTTGCAGCTTTTTTGTTTTACATGATTGAAAATTGATTTGGAAAACAAGCAACTGTCACAGTCTTCTGACAAACTGAACATGAAATTGAATTATCAGAAGCAAAAAAAAATAATCATTGACAGGTTAACTGATAATGGTAGTAATCGTTAGTCGCTCCTAATTTTCACACAATGATACTTGTTAGCGAGAGATGTTACGCTGTGTGTGTGCGGTGTGCATGTGCATGTGCACAGCTTTAGACAAGGACAATGGCAGGTGCAGTAAATTGCCAGCTTCAGCAGAGCTCTGACATACTTGATCTGTTTCTCCTTCCCTCAGGAAAAGCTTTGCCAGCAGAAGTACAATGTCTCCTGCATAATGATCATGCCTCAGTACCAAAGGCAAGGATTTGGAAGGTTCCTTATTGATTTCAGTAAGTTCCTTAATGCTTTTTTAGACCACCAAACTCTTTTTTTTTTTTTCCGTTGGATTTTACAAACAATTTCAGATTAAAGGGTGAACTCGTAGCTTGTGGCAAGGTGCTGTTATTTTGTTAAGGCTTTGAATGGGCCTAATCAAGAGCATTCATGTACGGTGCTTGGACAATCACACAAGATTAGGAGCTGGAAACCAAACATTCAGGTTGCATACATTATTTGATGGCCAGTAGTATTTAACCTAAGCATTGGCTGAAGAGCTTTTTCCATAGAAAATCGGCTCCAATTCTCTCCCCTTGACTTTTGATGAGGCGTAGATGCTGCTTTTATGTTTTAGCCTAGTAAATGCAACACATGCAATATTTAAAGCCTTGCGGTCCACTTATGAAAACAGTTGCTGCCTTGAGTGGATTTCTGTGTTTAGGCAGGCAGTTTTTTGTCATTATAGGCGACTTTGTGTGTGAGGAAGAGAAGGAAAAGAAGTGAGTGCAGTGAGGGCGGGCGGTAATGGAGCATTTGATTTCCTGTTCACTTTGGGAACCATTGAGACACAGAGATGTGAGAGGATCTGTGATATTGAGAGTGTGCTGATAACAAAGACAGGGATTAAGGGAGATTGAACACAGCTGAGTTCTGAGCTCTTTGAAGGCTTTATTGGAAAATGTAGCTTTGGAGCTGGAAGTTGTTTAGATTAAGATTTTCTGTTATATTGGATTGTATTAGAGGAACACTTTGTCTCAGGTAGCTCTGAGAGCAGAGCGTTGGTGTGTGTCTGTGTGAACAATGTTCTCTTTCAAATCATAATTCAAAGGTCTGAGAGTAGCTCTTTTGTTTTGGTGTATTATTGATAATATACTTGTAAAACAACACAGAATGAAAAATTACTCTTTTAATTAATTTAGTTGAATATTCATGGCTAAGTGTTTGTTATCACAGGCTCCTTTTCTTAGCTTTAGTAATGAATATTGTCGTGATTGCTGCAATATTATGTGTTCACTGTTTGGTGATTAGATTTGCTTGTTTGGTTCTCGGTAGTGGGTGCACATTAAAAGGCATTAATTAATTTCATGCCGCTCATAATGGATGACCCTTGACAGGGCCACTATAAAACTAATTACACACAGATACATATTAGTATTAGTCTTTTTTCCTTGTTCGTTATCTCCCCTAAGTGCAGTCTCCTGTGAGCAATGACATCCAGCTGCTTCTCTGTTTCGCTCTGTCGCTTTGTTTCCTCTTTACTCCCCTCTTTCAACCTCCTCTGTTGCCCTTGCCAGCATGTATCATAGCTTCTGACAGAGGTTGAAGGAGTGGAAAGCTGATTGCCTTTTCTCCCTTTATAGTATTTGAAGGTGAATTCCATCCAGGGTTTGGTGTCACATCCTTACATGAATATGTAATCCATAAGGGAGGGGGTGTAGGTATTGAATTGCAATCTGAAATAACCCAGCAGCAGCCTCTGGCTTGACTAAAGCATTTTGTTTTTGTTTGAATCGTGTCTTTTTAGGTTACCTTCTCACCAGGCAAGAAGGACAAGCCGGCTCCCCGGAGAAGCCGCTGTCAGATCTGGGTCGCTTATCCTACCTGGCATATTGGAAAAGTGTCATACTGGAGCACCTTTATAAGCACCCAGATAAACACATCAGTGTTAAAGGAATAAGCAGGGCCACTGGGATGTGTCCACATGACATCGCCGCTACTCTCCAGCAGCTCGGCATGATTGACAGACAGGATGGCAGGTCAGTTTCCAAGCCACAGTCTCCTACAGCCTGTGCTGCCGCTTCTGTATGCTGTCTGACTTATCCAGGCCAGCGGGTATTTTTAACAGCATATCCATTAATGCCGCCGAATATTGACAGAAGTAAGTCAGGTTAAGCACCCCCAAGGACACGGAGCACCTGCTGTCCCAAAGAGCTCGTCTTTGTGCTCGTATTTAACCACACATCACCTTCCGTCTGCCCCGCCTCGCGTGCTGTGTTGCGGATGTGATCTCATGCGCTCTCTCACTGTGACTTAGGATTGTGTTGATCAGAAGAGAACGATTGATTCAGAGGCACATGGAGAGGCTGAGGGCTAACCCGCGTCAGAATGAGGTGGACCCCGACGCCCTGCGCTGGACACCTTCCACAACCCTGAATGCCGTGCTGTCTGAGGAGGAGAGGGAGGCGGAGATGGATGTAGGTTTCTTTGTTCAAGAGATGCTGTTTGTTTACACATGCCTGCGATGCTGTTAGTGAATGTCTGTTTGATTAGCTGGGGAGTTCAAATAGAGGCCGTTAATGGAAAAGACATCCTCACTGTCAGCAGGCATCTAATGTTGTGCAAAATTGCCCTAAATCAGTTCACTACATAATTGATAGTACTGAATATTCCATGAAATGCAATCTTTCCACGGTCGCTTAACAGAAATGTTTCCTTCATGACGGGCAGACATCCAATCAGGACGCTGCTCTTATTATCAGGAGAAACCTGCAGTGATTCATTTGTCATGATGTTAATTCCAATCTCTTGTTTCCCCATTAGCCTCATTGCTCAGATGTTGGATCCGTGCGTGCGCCTTTCCCAGAGATAATGCGTCTTGTCTGTTTAATTACCAGGCTGAGCGGCTGAAGGAGCAGGCCAGTTGCTGGGAGAAGGAGGAGAGAGAGGGCTACATGATGACTCACAGTAACAGGCAACCTCTCACAAAGGTCCACTGCAAGGTTCCCTATCGGACCTACGAGCGCCGGCCCACACCTTCCTGGAGCAGGCGCATCCAGCAGATGGAGGAAGTGAGTGACGACGACGCTGATGAAGACGATGATGACTCTGATGGCTCACCACCCATCCTGACAAAAGCCCATGCAATGCTTGCAGCCAAGAGAAAGGTGACTTTTAGCATTTGTTCGTTTGAATCATCATTCTTCTCAACCACAATTCCCCAGTGTGATTATCTCATTGATAGTCTGGAGTTTTATTCCAGCAGAGTGGAGCTGGATGTACATCTAGAGATCTTCCTTCAATAAGGACCGTGTTGTGTATTTGGATGAGATGGAAAGGTTTGCTAAATATTCATGAATTCAGTGTAGGGTTCAGTGGCTTCCTCCTGTCATCTGGAGCCTCCCTGTGTGCCTGCAGCTGTAGATAATAGATTGTGTTTTCACTGCTGGTGTCGAGACTGTGCAGGCTAAACCTTGTACTATTGTCAATGGTCATGGTTAATTTACTGCCCTCCTCTGTACCTCTCACATCTGTTCTGTCTATATGGCACTGCCCCCTTGTGCTGGAGATAATATTACAGGCGGCTGCATGATGTCAGGGAGACCTTTTCACCAAAAGCAGTATGGAACCCAGAAAAGAATGACAGTGGCTGTTGGGGTTTATTTAGTGCATTAGTTACAGTATTGATTTCACATTCTTCTTGTGAAGGATTTCGGAGAGGAGAGCGGTTGAGTCGCAGGCAGCCGGTGGGAAACAACTGGAGAATGTAAAATATAGACTGTGGTTTCTGCTTACTCTGCCTTTCTCATTTGTGGTTTTCCACACCAGGCTGCATTGCTCAAACATTTAGTCTTGCTGTGTGGTTTTAACATTTTACATTTAGCACAGAAGCCTGAATGTTTTCCTGCTAGATCCTCACCGAGGTCATCCACCTAGTGCCCTAGTTTTCAGTCTTAGCAAAACGACTCTACTCCAATGGAGATTTTGTTCTGTTTTAATGGGTTCTTTTTTTGTTTGTCTTGCAGAGAACCATTGTTCTCAAGAAGAGAGGGCGTAAAAGAAAGCGAATAAACAGCAGTGTAACAACAGAAACCATCTCTGAGACAACAGAGGTGTTGAACGAGCCATTCGACAACTCAGAGGATGAACGTCCTATGCCCCTGCTGGAACGCACCTGCAGAGTGGGCGAGACAGAGGAAGAAGAGGAGGAGGAGGAACACAAAGACAAGACACCGACTACACCAATGAAACGCCGGAGAGGTCGTCCAAGGCTGGAGAAAAATGCACAGAAAGACAATCTTGAACACTGGAGTGAAGGTATTTTTACATTGGCTGTAGTAAAACTTTATTTATATTTTGTATATTTTATATCGTTTGTCACAAAAAAAATGTTGTAAAGCTAATTTGTTCTAACTCTATGGCAAAACATTAAAATGTTTTTTTCTTTTTTGTGTGTGTGTTTTGCAGGAGCTGGCATTCTCTCTAAGAGACCCAGCAAACCCCGTCCAGTGAAACGGAAGAAAGGCTGGCCCAAAGGAGTGAAACGTGGCCCTCCTAAATGGAGGCTAAAGAATGAACGGAAGATGGGCTTCAAGCTGAACCTCTACACACCCCCTGAAACTCCCATGGAGGCAGAGCAGCACCACATTCAGACTGAGGAAGCAAAAGGTGAAGCAGACCACGACATTGTCAGTGCTGATGAAGGCAGCAAAGCAGGCAGAGGCTCGCCTAGTCCAGATGTGACCCTAGACAGACTCCCCTCTGAGCCTCCAAGTCCTGCTGATGGTGGCTCCCAGAAGTCGAGCTCCCCTGAAGGATCACCGGTGGCCTCTCCGGTGTGCTCACCTGCTGCCTCTCCTGGTGCTGTGTCTCCTACACCTGTGGACAGAAGTGATTCCCCAGAACCACCTGAAGATGACCAGCAAGAGAGTGAACATGAGCAGGAATCCCCAGCCAAAGATGCAGAGCATAGCGCAGACGGTGCTGTGTCGCTGGAGAATGATAACGAGGAAGATGAAGAGGAGGATGAGCAGAGAGCGCAGAATGAGGATCAGGATGCAGATGACGAGGATGACAGTCACAGCAAGACGGCAGCACCTGAGAGCAGCATAGAAGAGTTGGAACAGAGTTCAAAAGACATACCCAAATGCACCCCACCTTTTTTAGATCCAAAAGAAGACAATGACTCTGAGTTGAGTCGGCACGTTTCTACAGTATTGTGTAGTGCAGAGGAACCAGCTGCTGCTGCAGAAAGCACGCAGGATGCAGTGACAGAAACAACAGTAGCAACGCCGCCACCCGAAGCAGCAGCAGTCGCTTCAATAGCAGCTGTAGACTCAGATAATCCTGTAGACTCTGAGTCAGAGGAAGAGAGCACGCCCAGCCCTTGTCCGGACCACCCGCCTCTTCCACCTGCAGAGAGGCCAACGCTCAGTCCCGTGCTGAGGGAGGATCCCCCAGTCTGCACAGAGATTGACTCAGAGACAGCCCAAGCTGTTCAGTCCCTGACGCAGGAGACTGAGCGGGAGAATGTTTTCCAGGACTGTGTGGAGAGCCAGGAGCCCTGCAGGAACCTGCAGCCCTATGCTCATGTGGCCCAAAGCCCCCAGCTCACCTCACTGGATGACTGCCCTCAGTCTGACCACAGCAGTCCCCTTTCCTCCGCGCAGTCCCATCCCAGCCAATCGGTACGCTCCGTTAACAGCCCAGCTGTTTCCATCCTGGAAAGCGGCTACACTCAGATTAGCCCTGACCACAGCGCCATCTCGGTGCCCTCGCTCCACAACATGGAGACCAGCCCCATGATGGATGTGCCGTCGGTGTCGGACCACTCCCAGCAGGTGGTGGACAGCGGCTTCAGCGATCTGGGCAGCATCGAGAGCACCACAGAGAACTACGAGAACCCCAGCAGCTACGACTCAACCATGGGGGGCAGCATCTGTGGGGCAGGCCCCTCCCAGAACAGCTGCTCCTATGGCAGTATCCCCCTAGTGGTCTGCCCCAGAGCAGCTGTGCCGTGAGCCAACAAATGGCCGCTGTTAACCCTGGCAGCTGTGGAATGATTCAGCAGAACAGCCTGAGCTCACCGCCGCATTGCAACGTCAAGTCGCCACAGGGCTGTGTGGTGGTGGAAAGGCCTCCCAGCAACAGCCAGCACAACCAGCACAGTCAACACAGCCAGCGCAGTCAGCACAGCCAACACAGTCAACACAACTCCCACAGCAGGCACGGTCCACACAATCAGCACGGCCAACACAATCAGCACGGTCCACACAATCAGCTAACCCAGCACAGTCAACACAATCCCCACAACCAGCATAGACACCATCACAATCACCACCTGCAGCATAATCAGCTCAGCCAGCACAATCAGCATGCTCAGCATAGCCTTCACAATCAACACAGTCAGCACAGCCAGCAGCAGCCCATGGCACAGTGTGCCATACCAACCAATTTCACCACCACCATGCAGCTGGCAGACATTCCTGAATCTGGCAACCCAAATTTCGCCCTCTATGAGAGGATCAACCATCAGGGGGAGTATGGCAGCGGGCACTACTCTCAGTCATCTGGCCTCAGTCTGGCCAAACTGCAGCAGTTCACCAACACATTCATAGATCACCCTCACTCACTGCCTTTCAACCACTCGGCCTCACACCCCATCACATCTTATGCAAACACCCCGTCGCTGTCGTCGCAGCACTCCAGCCTGGTGTCCCTGTCTCAGACCCCACATCGAGTCCCCAACCCGCAGGTGCAGGCCACCATGACCCCGCCCCCAAATCTCAGCTCGCCCCCTCCCATGATGCTGCAGCGCAACATGGGCATCCCGCCGTCGCAGCGGATCCAGCCCCAAATGGCCTCGAAGAATCACATCTCTGCTCGCTCCAAGTCGGCCCCGCTGTCGCACCACCAGCAGCAGATGTACGCCCGGCCTCCGCAGACTGTCGCCATGCAGGCGCCATCCAGGACGCTGGCCGCCATGCCGCGCATGAGCATGAACATGAACATCATGCCGGCACCAGCCTACAACGTCAATTCCATGAACATGCCCTCCCTCAACGCCATGAATGGCTACAGCATGAGCCAGCCCATGATGAACAGTGGCTACCATGGCAACCATGCCTATATGAACCAGTCACCCCAGTACTCTATGCAGATGGGCATGATGGGAACACAGCCATACCCCCAGCAGCCCATGCAGGCTCCACCACATGGCAACATGGTGTACACTCCAGCTGGTCACCATGGTTACATGAACACAGGCATGTCCAAGCAGTCCCTGAAAGGGCCTTTTATCAGGCGGTAACTCTCCGCAGGACTGAGCTGGTTCTACTCACGTGCATTTTTGCCGTTTAAAGATGCACTGATCTGGCCTTGTTTTCTTTTTCTCGGTGTCTTTTTGTTATTGTTTATTACTTAAAAACCAGCAGCAGCACTTGGAAAGAATGCAAAAATTTTCATCAATGAGTAAACTTTGAAGCTAATGTTGAAAAGTATTTTTGTTCCTCCAGATGGGAAGCCTTACATCATTACGATGAAAATCTATTTAATTAGTGTTAGTGTCTCTGACGTGTCTTTAGGCCAGGCGGGTTCGGAGCTCAGAGGTAGAGATTTCATCAGTGGTCTTGCAGTCGTGTAGCAGCCTCAAATGAAGCCATTTAATGTGCCTGCTACAAGTGGAGCTAGTGGCTGTTTGAACCTGTTCAGTGTACCTGTCTAACAGTGCTGACAATTAGTTTGTACTATACTCATGCCTTTGTATATTTAAATTATTGTACTTATTTTGTAAAGTGACAACTAGCATGCTTCAGTCTCTGTTAGTGACAGTGCATTGAGTAGTACTGTACAAGTGTTGTGCTTAATAGCAAGCCATTTTAAAAATATCTGGCCTTTATTAGGTTTCCCTCCACAGGGAGAAAGATGAAACTATATTTTGTTAATTCTAATAATGTAAAAAAATGTAAACTTAGTCCTGTTTTCTGTTTGGTTTGAGAGGTTTTATTGCTATGTATGTATAATTCTGAAGTCTTTTGTAACAGATCTCCTTGAGGCAGCTTTCTGTTTAATAAAGCAGACTGATTTCTGTCAAAATAAAAAAGCATATCTCAGTGTTTGTACCCTGAAAAATTCTAAAACATTTCAAAATGTCCAGAAGTGTGGCAGAATTTAAAAGAACTAAATGATTATAATGATGAATAACAATAAAGAAAATATAAATTTAGTCCAAAGTCGATATTTTACATAATGCCTTTAAAGCTACGTTTTCATTCCATCTGTAGATTTGTTTTCTATCTTTATAAAATGTTGGATTTATATTTTACCGAAGTGTAGAAGAATAGAGCCTGTGAATAGACCAAACTAAGCTAATGGATTGCATGTAAAACGCAACTTGTACTTGTGTTTTTGTTTATATTGCTCTTTTGTAGCCTTTGTACCTGTACAGAGTTGCTGGTAAGAACAGGGGGGAAATACCTGGCTATGTGCACACAAATCGGACAGAATGACATTCTTGTATTTATGACTTTCCTCTTTTTGTCAGTCACTTAAAAATGCTGTACATTTTAGCATAAGAATAAATTATGATTGACCATGTACTTGATTGTTCTCCTTTAATTTGAAACGTTTGCTACCCTGAGGCGTGTTGCACAATGCATTGACAGATTTCGAAGGTTTCTGTTAATCCCGGCAGCTGTTTTCTCTGCAGAAAAGTATTTTAAAATAAAAGTACACGTTTGAAAGAAGGAAACTTGACTTCAGCTTGACGGCTCTGAGACTTGATTTACTGAGATTTCACTGAAGCTTCACATCAAAAACACTGACGTCTCAAGGTTTTACCTGGTAAAGTCCCAAAACAACAGAATCTAATGGGACAACAACAGATGGTCGTTGCATTGGCATGCACAGACAGTGAATATTTAATTAATACGCTTTTGCATTGAAAGTGTACAGCTGTGGACTTGAATAACGATTTAACTTGGATGTGTCTCACATTGCTTGAGATGTGACCTGGACTTGTCTCAGATGACTTGAGGCTTGTCTTGGACTTTTCCTTAAATGGCTTGAGGCATGACTCAGGCTTGGCTCAAATAGTTTCAAATTGTCAAGTAAGCACCTAGAGACATGAAAGACTTGTGTCTTGATTAGCAATTTGCTTATTTTTGCTTGGAGCTTAATGTCTGAGTTGTAGATTTGTCTTGAACGACTTGAGGCTTGTCTTGAAATTCTCCTCACATGACTTGAGGCATGACTCGGGCTTGTCTCAAATAGCTTCAAATTATCAAGTAAGCACCTAGAGACTTGTGTCTTGGTTTGCAATTTGCTTATTTTGGCTTGGAACTTTTATTGTAGACTTGTCTTGAATAACTTGATGCTTAACTTTGAATTGTCTCCAATGATTTGAGGCTTAACTTGGACTTGTCTAAAGTGACTTGACTGTTGACTTGAACTTCGCTAAAATGGCTTGAGGTTTCACTTTGACTGGTCTTGAATTACTTGGGGTTTGACTTGGACTTGTGTGAAATGACTGGATGCATAACTTGTCTCAAGATACTTGAGACTTGACTTGGACTTGTTTCAAATTACTTAAGGCTTCGTTTAAATTTGTCTCCAGTGACTTTAGGGTTGACCTAAACTTGTCTCAAATGACTGAATACTTGACTTGGATTTGTCTGAAATGACTTGAGACCTGACTTTAGACTTGAGACTTGTCATAAATGACTTGAGGCTGAGCTTGGGTTTGTCTTGAATTACTTAAGGCTTCTCTTGAATTACTGCATCCTTGACTTGGACTTGTTTTGAATTACTTGAGCGTTGACTTGAACTTGTCTGAAATGACTTGAAGCTTGACTTGTTCTTGTCTTGAATAACTCGGAGGGTTGACTTCAAAGTCACGCTGAGCCTCAGATCAATTGAGTCTGGACTCAGACTGGTCTCAGAATACTCATGACTTAGTTAAGACTTGCATGACTTGAGAATAAACAAATATTGATAATTGTCTTAAGTTACTTGAGATTTTTTGTTTCAGAGCTGGTGCGTTACTTGGACATTTCTCAAATGAGCTTAGAATTGAATCTAACTTGCCTTGAACTACTTGTGATTAACTTAAACTTACTCGTTCCTTTGCTATAAAGTAAGACCCCCATTTGAACTTTTCTCCATTAACTTGACTTGAACAGCAAACCGACAGAGCAGTCAGCTGTCTTCTGTCGAGTCCTTCGCTTTGTCCTGGAGCTTCTGGTCCAGCTCTCTCAGCTGTTTCAGGAAGCCCCAGTTCGGGATGATGCGTCTGCGTTTCTTTACGTGTTCAATGGCGTCCACCACCGTCATGTTCTCACAGATCATGAGGTAGGCGAGGAACAGCGTGGCGGAGCGACTCCTTCCCATCACGCAGTGCACCAGCAGTTTATCTGGAAATGATAAACGCGTTTATATCATGAATGAGGGTCTTTTTCAGCAGAATCACAGCAGATTTGAACATTAAACCATCTTACTCTGAGGATTCTTCAGTGTCTCCTGGATGAACCCTGCGGCAGAGAAGAAATACTGGCTGAGGTCAAAGGCTGGGACATCTTCTGCCACCACCCCATAGTAGACGATGTCCATGTCGCTATAGTAACCAGGTCCAGTGTCCACATTGTTCCACGTCCCCTCTGCTGCGTTCAAGATGTGCGTTATCCCCAACCTCTTCAGGTTAAACTTGTCCTTTGCAGTCTGCCTGCAAGAAGCTGCTGTGAATATCACATTGATCCTCAGCTGCTTTACTCACTTTGGTAATTTAATGCTTTTTTTACTTACTCGTCCCCAACATAGACATTAGGCCAGACCTCGTTGACATGAGTGTAAGCCACACTCCCACGGTTGAGGATTTTCTCCAGCTCATAGCCCCCAGGTGTGACATAATCATCCACTGGACTGGATTCCTCTGCTGCTTTTGTAACATTTATCTTGGTGCCAGTCTTCGACTTGCGAGAAGCCATTTTCTCACTGTGGCTTCCTTTCACACATGATTTATTTTCTTAAGGAGAAAAAGAAATACCACACTTGCTTTTTTCTTCCTCTCTTTTCCACCCCGCTTCCACTTTCCTCCATCGACAGCCATGAAAAGGTACAGATTTTTGGTTTTTGTTTTTCCCATGCATCTCTAACACCACTCACCGGGAGATTGAAGTCCTTCCTCCTCGAGAATTTGGTTTTCATCATTCTGGCAGCTTGTTGTGAAGCAGCCCTTAAAGGCAGAACATGGTAAGGTTTAGTTCTGGCAGGCTCAAGTCAGGGCACAGATTGTATAACCGCTCTGTGACGGGCATCAAATGTAGAGGATATTTTTAGGGCTGTGATGTGGTGGGCCCCTGACCTTAGCTGCCACGTTCTGTGCCTGTGGGGAAAACTTCCACCCAGCCAGTCCCTGCCATCCACTTCTAAACACACAACTTTAATCTCCACTGCTGGCAGGAAGCTGCGCTTATCCAAACTTTGCACTTGCCAAAGGATACCCATATTCACTGGAGTGAACAGGGCACTCTGAGCTTTTGCTCAGCCGTATGAGCGACTCCTTGAAAATGTGTCAGTCTCTCTTAGCCTTTCTGCATATCTTCAGACGCTGGGAGAAACCGTGTAAGCGCGGCCTCGCAACACCCGTTAAGGATGTTCTGCATCTTCTGGAGCCTCTCGGGGGCCAAGAGAGAACTGAAATGTGTCAGACTGTTAGACAGATGAGCTTTTTCACACGATGCCACATGTCTTTGATTCCCCATTATATGATATGCATGGTCCATTCAGTGATCTAAATGCGAGCCCCTAAAGTGAGAGTGTGATGATGACTGTATTGCGGAATGGCTGGATGAAGCTGCTAACATGTCAGACGGAGTTTTCACACCATCAGACTCCTTTATTTTTCCCTCATATCTTCATACTCTGCCATCATTCATTCTGACAGTGAAATCATTAAACCTGTGATATCCAATTCCTTTTATTTTGACAGCATCTCTCTCTCCCAGCCAGCTCTGGAGAACATCTCTTATTAAGATGGCTTCAGTGTTTCATCTTTTTTCAAAGTCTGACCTGAATCTGTATACACGCTCAGAACCAAGCTGGCATATTTTTGTCATCTTGTATCAAGCCTCTTTAGACACATCACAGTTTTAACTGTATGCCCCTGGATTGCAGCAGTTAAGACACAGTATTTTAAGAAATGTGAATACGTAAGTGGAGCATTGTTTATTTATAGGCATAGGCTGTCTTTGTGTTGTTCGAGTGCAGCAGGGGTTTTTGGCAGTTGATGCTGATTGTGCCGTGTTTAAGACATGAGCTTTAAACACCATGTTTTTGCGCGTTTCAACTCCTTAACTGCATTTTACGCTCGCTTTGCAGCTTTTCCTGGCTGTTTTTGATTTTTTTTTTCTCATGTATTTTCAGCCAGAAAATCTCAAGAATTGCAAGTCAAGATGTTTCTCATAGTTGCGATGAATCCTTTCCAAACGCAGTCATACAAGTAAGTATGAATTTAAAATGCATAAATATTAAAGCTACACAACGTTGTGCTTCCTTAATGTTTCAGGATTGTTCCAGATCAAGAGAAAAAAAAAACAGAAACTCTCAAGTCTCGTCAAATCAGATCTTTTCCTGGTCATGTTTTCCCTTTTATTTATGTGACTGAAGTTTCAAGCCTGCAGCTGTGAGCAGCGCACTTGAAACTTGCTTGAGCTGCATAATCCACGGAGTGTGCATCTATTTTGGTAAAATTACATTGTGATGTAATACAGCGTAGTTTTTTTTTTTTTTTTTTTACATTTTTAATCTGCTCATAAACAGCATATCATTATACTGTAATGGGAGTTTTTGGAGCAGTTAATTACACAACTCAAGCAAAAGTGGGCTAATTGATTTTCATGCTCAGCAATTAATGGAAAACAATGACTGCCTGCAAGGTAAAAAAAATACATCCTAAAAATCCACAGCGAGGGATCACGGTGTGTTAAATAGATAATATGAGGGATAACTGTGAGAGCTTTAGTTGAAGGCAATTAGACTTTTGTTTTCACTCCTTGAAAACATCTTCAGGCATCAAAAACAGAAGTCCACACTGCAAAAACTCCAAATCTTGCCAAGCCTGTTTGTCTTGTTTTTAGTCAGTGTCTCATCCCATTTGATTTAAGATACATTCACTTAACAAGTGACATTTCAGCAAGATGGAGGGACTTGTTTTAAGACAATGCGTCTTAAATGTCTTGTTAAGTCAAAAAATCTTGAAAGGATCTTGTTTTGAGTTGTATTTTACAAGAAAAGTCAAAATAAGTTTAACCCTCGTGTCGTCCTGCAGGTCAAATTAACCCGTTTTAAAGTTTGAAAATGTGGAAAAAAATACATATTTTCACAGTGAAACTTCTCATGTCCACATTTTCAGTATTTTTGGGAAATCTTTGAACATTTTTTGGTGGAAAAAAGATGCTAAAAATGTTTCTTATGAATATTCACAAAAAAATCAACCAAAATCCAGCGAAATTCGCTGGATTTTGGTTGTTTTTTTTTTTGTGAATGTTCTTAAAGAAAATATTAGAAGTTCTACTGATATATATGTAATCACTTTAGATATTTTTAGGATTTTTGTGGAAGAGTCTTACTCATTTTCTGAAAATATTTACAAGAATTTTCTTGCCAAATTTTGGCAATTTTTTTAAAATAAAACTTTTAAGGGAAATTTTTCAGGAATTATTGGAATTTTATTCCTGAAGGTTTTGCAAATTTTCAGAAATTTGGGGAATTTTTCTCCTGATTTTTTGGATTTTTTTTCAGACAAGGAAGCAATCTTTTGTTTGTGCCTGTAAATGTAGACAGCAGGAGGGTTAATACATCTCAAATTAGGAGGTTTCATGAAACTGAAAATCTGTTTTTGAGTGAAAAACTGCTTTTTTTTTCTTTCTTTTTTTTTAGCATGTCTGGCTGATTTTAAGACACCTAAGCTTGACAATCCTGGTAAAATACAGCTTAAAATAAGTTTTCCCAGCTAATTTTAAGATCCAAATATTCTAAATATCACAGCTTATTTCAAGAAATCTTACCAAGTCATTTTTCATTTGTTCTATCGGCAATTTTTTTTAAATCACCTATTTCAAAGTATAAAGGTTCTTGAAGTAAATTTTTTTCTTGTTTTGAGAGGAGCATTTGTTCCAGTGCAGCCACCTTCTACACAGGCTCTTCTACCTTTATGGCTGAGAATCTACACAGACACAATATGAAGGATGCATAAAAGTGATAAAAACTCAACAACCTTCCAACATTTATGTCTCTTCTAGTCTTCTCAGTGCTACGTCCTCCTCTGCAGGGCCAAAGATGAGTCAAGAAGACAGAGCTGGTTCAGGAATCCAACATTTGGCAGAATATTTCTGCGGCTGCAAACAACCTCCGCGGCCTCCACGAGGGTAAGTCTTTCTTTGATCATGAGGAAGGCCAACACAAGAGTCGCTGAGCGGCTGATTCCTCGAGCGCAGTGGACGAGCACCTTACCTTCAAGGACAACAAACACAATCTCCTTATATGACAGCTGTGAGGAGCTCGTTTTTGCTAGATTGCCACAACAACGGGATTAATTCCAAATTGTTCAGCGTAGGTGTGCAACAATACAATCAGCTTATGGTTTAATGCTCACAATGGGTGTTTTTCACAACACAAATGATGGCTTATTATAGTAGGAAAAGCACAGGCGCTGAAATAACTGCTAATATAACAGGACCCTGAAACTGAAGCGGCTAAATGACACTCAGCTGTCATTCATTTTATTATTTACACCTGTGCTTTGACAAGTGCTATCAAAAAACAGGCTTTTATTAAAAACAACCTGTTTATTTATCACTTCTTAGACGTCAAATGGCCAAAAACACCTGTCACGTAATAAAAAAAACTGTCAGAAATCCAATTTGAACTTGATTTAAAATTGTTTCTCTTTTAGATTTCGGTACACAATGGAAAAAATAGTGTCTCATGGATGAAAAAGGCTGCTTTTATTCATGTAATGGTTGATTTGAATGCACAGAGCAAAAGTGTGAATCCAGCTGGAGTCTCTAAACATTTGGCAGTTTAGTTTAAATAGATTTCAGGTATAATATCTGCCTTTTAAGGTCACAATTTCTCACATCTGTTTGACAATCCATTTTCCAGCTGTATCATGATGTTTTGGAGCGTGATATATTACTCCGCCTCCATCCCAGTGTGCTTCCTGTGTTTGTAGCTCCAATGGACTCGTACCTTTCTGACTCAGAGCACCATGAATGAAATCAGCCGTCTCCGTGAAGAATGGGCTCAAGTCAAAATCCCTGCAGTCTGCTGCTTCGACTCCATGGTACAGTACGTTGGTGTCTTTGTAGAAACGTGGCCCTGTGTCAATGTGCTGGGGGCCATCTGCAGCGTTCACCACGTGGGTTATTTCCAGAGTCGCTAACAGGGTTTTATCCTGAGCCGTAGCCCTGCAAGCCACACAAGACATGATACAAGGGATGTCGTTTTTAGCCACTTTTTCTCGCCTGTAGCCAGCTCCGGAAGCATATGTTTGCAAATGCATCACTGGTGACTCAAATGTACAGATTTTATATTTGTCCCATCAGTTGGCCAAATACACGAGTTGTTTGCAGCAACAGTTTCACAATCAGATCATCATATTGCAGCAGGGCCCCAAAGTGAGAATGTCACTTACGCGTCTCCGATGTAGAGGTTGGGCCAAACCTCATTGACAGCTCCAGTGGGGCGTCTGTTCTTCAGCAGAAGGCTGAGCAGATCGCAGGTGGGCGGTGTCTGGTACTTTGGCTCCTCCTCTGAGCTCATATCTGTATCTCTCACCTCACTGTTGATGTATAATTATCACAATTTATATTCAACTCGATAGCAGTTAGATAACTTTCCCAAATACTTCATGTTCCAGGATGGAAAATTTGAGAATTTATTGCGGCTGTCCTGCTAATTTGTCTCCTTTTTTTGTAGGCATTTGGAAAGGACCTCCAGGAGACCCTAACCTTACTGGTGCTGTTCGCTCTGTTTCCCATCTGAGCTGGATATCAGTGTTGTTTAGAGGCTGAACCCCGCTGGAACGAGACAGCTGAACATACCAGAGACTGGGCAGAAGCAATGTGGACTATTTATTCCTCAGATGACAGTGACAGAAGCCAGGCTGCTTGTGTTGTGACAAATTCAAGTACAGGGCTGCTGCAGATTAAACAGTTGTAATCATGCAAATGACTCAAAACATGGTGAGGTATTAATGTCAAATAGCTGCGCTGATTGTTTTCAAACCACATCAGACTAACCCACGAGGACAACCATCTTCTAGTTATAGTTTTTCTGAGTGGGACAACCATTACTGAGCCTGTTCAAGTGCGTAGGGTACATTACATTGGTTGTTAGTAATAGTCTCACCTCAGTGTCCATTTACTGTTGTAGAACTTTACATCCTATAATATGATCTGTACCAGCACACAGACCCTGGCCTTTTGTCAGTGAATTGTAGACACTGAAATTTCCATTACTGAGCAATAGTTTGACATTCTGGGTTGTTGTTTTAAAACCAGATGTACCAGATGGTCCTTAAAGGGAAACTTCGTTTTTTTTCAACCTAGGGTCTGTTTTCATATGTCTTTTCATACATGTGAGTGATGGAGAAATGAATTTTCAACATAGCTCCAGTAACCCTGTAACCCCCCGCCTCCCCCTACCACCCCTCTCTACCCACCACCCACCGCACCTTCCCCCGCCCGACGAGTTTCTCGAGTCTCGACAGGTTTTCCTGAGTTTCTCGAGTTTCCACCAGGTCGGAGGCAGAACAAGTTGTCATGAAGAGGTGTTGAAGTCGGCAAGGATGGAATGACTTTTTACAGCGACTAGAAGGAAGACGACTAGAAGAACAGGTCTTTAACCAGCATCTCTAAAAATCCATGGAGTCGGCTCCAGAGAAATGAAGGGAGGTCAACTTTTATCAACCTCCATCCAGATGTTCAACTTGACATCTTTACTTTGAGATTTTTAGCACCACAAACCTTTAGTATCACACTTTATTATCATTTATTAGGACTTTAATGGAATCCACCAGCAGATTTAGTTTTTGTTGAGAAACATTATTCTTGTCATCGTGGAACTGCAGTATTTAAAACTGTTCCTTCTATTTGACCTCATGTTTATTAGTTTTAGTGGAGAAAGTTATTTTAGTTTTCGATTAGTCTCTTAAAAACCAAATAATAAATTGGATTAGTCAAGAGGTCTGGAACGTTGGAAATCAGAGTATCAGTAATGTAAATTTCCAACGAAAATTTTGGGGGGGCACACAGGGTGGCCAATCAGATCACGGGGGGTGGGGGGGCACTGCCCCATGATTACATGTTTACATGTAAGACACTTATGTCAGTGTCCTTGTTGTGTAGGACACTCATCTACTTAAGACATCACACTGTTCCCATCCAGCCTTTTGTTTTGCATTTTCTTCCTTCTTGCTTTAGATTCTAGATCAATATTGCATTGTTCAGCAGTTTGTGCCACTTGTTTCCAGACCTCTTGAAAGTAGGTTTATCCCTACAGTCTTTTTGAGTCAGTCATACACAGTTTAACTAACAGGAAAATACAGTTTGTATCTTTTATAGAAAAGCAGATGCATCATAAAACGTCTACATGCTTTTTACTGACACAAATATGAAACTTTGAATTCTTTGAAATTTTTAGATCAGTGTCAACATTTTCTCTGTAGCTAAAACTACTTGGTTGTATTTGGTTGAATGGAGGGTGGCTGTGCTGGAAAAGATGAAGCCATTGTTGAACAGAGCTCATTTTAATCTTCACTAGAGTTCGCCAGAAGGCATGTGGAAGACTTTGAAGTCAACTGGAAGAAGGTTCTTTGGTCTGATGAGACTTTTTTTTTTTCAAAAGTGGCTTTCTCTTTGCCATTCTCCCATGAAGCTTTGAATGATGAAAAACAGGCAACAGTTACTGTATGCAGCCTTACCCATGTCAGGTGCTGAAGCTTGTACTTCTTCAGAAAAATCATAGGTGTCTTGGTGGCTTCACTGGTCTCTTTCTTGCATGGTCACTCAATTTTTTAGGATGGCCTGCTCTTGGTAGATTTATATCCATATTTATGTTTATTTATACATTATATGTGCCACATTCCTTAATGATGGATTTAACTGTACTCCAAGTCAAAATCAGTTTCTTTCCTTGTATCCATCCCCTGACTACTGATTCACTAGTGACTGGACTTTCCAGATACAAGTATCTTTATACTACAATCACTTGAGACATATTCACTTCCCTCAGGTGTTGTCCATTTCACTTATTCTGACTTCTAACGCCAACTGACTGCACTTGTGTTCAACTGGATGAGCCACTTTAACAGAGGCAAATACTTATACACTGTCTGATTTTACAATGTATTTTTTTATGTGTTTGCATTTCTTTGGAGAAATCTGTTTTCACTTTGACGTAAGAGTCTTATTTTGCAAATTCTTGTCCAGAGAGCCAAATTAGATTGACCATGATTTAATGTTGCAAAGCAATAAAAAGGAAACACTTCCAAGCAGGGTGAATCCTTTTTATAGACACTGTATGTGCATAGCCCTTTAATCAGCTTCACTGCTGGTTGTGTGGTGTGGCCACACTTTGGTCTGTTGTGGCAATGGCCACCCTGAACCACCACTCAGTTTGTCTTGTTGGTCTTTTCTAACGTGTATTCTTTTTATATGTTTAATGCTGGGTTTTTTAATTTCAGAATGTCTGTTGGAGCTATTTTTTCGTGTTTAAGGATCAAACTATGTAAAAGCTATGTAGTGTTGGCAACTGTTTCCCTTCTTTCCAGTGTGTATGCTAATCTTGACACTAAGTGAAATGACAGTGCTTCAATCTAACCATTTATCTCTCCATAAGAAAGCCAATTTCCCAAAATGTCAAACTATTCAATTAAAGATGTCTTGTTCATATAGATTTGAATGCTGAGGCTCATAGTTCACCCCTGATATTAAAAACAGCAACCAAGAAAGTGGTCTCACCTTAAAGCTCATTTAATAGCAGCTCTTTCTTTATAGCTGTTGTGTCTTTTGTTTAGAAGTAAAAGGTCAGCTAGAGCCTTACTTTCAAAGCTGTTTTGTTAGTCATTGGAAAATAAGCTACTGTAATTGCTGGTTTTGATCTTTAGGTAATATTTCTCACTACAAAAAACTTTAATTTCTTCTCAAAAATGGAATTTATCTTAAAAAGTGAAGACAATTAGAACATGTTTCACATACATATCTTCATTGTAGGAGCTGCTTCAAACTCAAATATCAACAGGAGGCAACAATATAATCAATATATATGGACTGATTGAATTTTTAAGTCCGTCCATTGGCACTCCAGCTCCGTGATGATCCTTGACAGTGCAGCTTTTTGTCCAGCTCTCGGAGCTGCTCTAAGAAACCCTCATTAGGTGAAATGTTCCTGTTGGCACTGACAGCTTTCATGGCGTCCACCAGTGTCATGTTCTCATGGATCATCAGGTAGGCTAGAACCAAGGTGGATGAGCGGCTGAGACCCATCGCACAGTGGACAAACACTTTACCTGCCAAACAGAAGAAACAAAAACTCACTTCCTCTGGATCATTTCAGGGCTCAGCTCTCTCCTTCCAGCTCCATGTCTGTATTTACTGCCATGCAATCAGTGGATTATTGCGGTAAACTTTATGCTAAATGTCTAATTTGTTACTCCTCTGTGGATTAAAAACCATGCACATCCCAGAGAGGAGTACTTCTAACTCCTAACTAAAAGTTTTCAACAATGTTGCAACAAATGTTTCTACACACGGTAATCCCTGGTTCCTTATCGGGTCTGAGGATTAGGGCGCAGAGGAGCGCGTAATTGAACTGTCTTGGCTTCTGTGTATTTCTGCCGGGGATTACTGTAGGCCCCGCCACACACTGGAGCCCCCGATCAGCCAGCATGTGAAGAAGGAGGCCTCATCTTATTACTGTCATGTCAGATACCGACTTCACTTTGCATAACAGGCCAGGCAGGCACAGGCCACAAACATAATTGTGTAATTTCCATGTCCAATAAAAGTGTTGCTTACAAATTACCAGGGCAATCCATTTAAAACCAATTTTCCTGGCCGAGGTCTGAGCTTATGAGAAGATTACCGTGGGGGAAAGATATTAGCTTGATATTATGTTTAGTGTTTGATTTGCATTTTAATGACTAATACAACTGGGGGCTGCTGTAATGGGAATTGACTGACAAATGTTTCTGTACCTTGCCTTGTCTTCCCCAAGTTAATGTGAGAAAATGATGAGGAATACCTTGAGAACAGTGAGAGCTGCTCACCTGTGGGCGAGCTCAAAGCATTCTTGATGAAATTGGCCGCTGGGTAAAAGAAGGGACTCAAGTTAAAGGACGGCATGTCAAAAGCTTCCACTCCGTGATAAGTGATTTTGGTGTCTCGGTAGTAGCTGGGCCCCGTGTTCACGTTGAACTTTCCATCAGCAGCATTAAGCACATGGGTGATGTGGTGAGCCTGGAGAGTCCTCTTGTCTTTGGCTGCGTACCTGAAGGGAGAAATGATAGTTATCTGTAAAAGGAGGGTTTTTAAGAAATGAACCAGTAGATACATTTGACACTGTCTGATACGTGATGCTTAAAAATTAATGCTTGAGTTGTCATTGCTAATTTGAATTAAAAACAAAACATTTATATAATATAGAACAGCAGATAAAATTTTATTGTACAAAGTAGTGGATCCACATTTAAATCACGGATTCTTTTGGATGTAGTGCATCATATTGATCAATTCATCTCAGAAGGTGTCGACTTAAAAATAGACAAAAGACTTAAAAATGATGCAATGCTAATGGCACCATAGCTGTTCTTCCATAGTGTATTTTTATGTATGTTTTGAAGTATTACATTAGTGTTACTCTACCTCAAATCATCAATGGCTTTTCTGTGATTTGATTAAAAAAAATTTCTATAATAAACTATGAAGATTTAAAATGGCATCTGTGAATTTTTGAGTAATCAAGCACTTCTTGAAATTTTTTGTTTTTAATTTTGCCCGTCTACCCAATTTCTGTATTTATTCACACACTGAAATCTGAGGGTGTGTTTAAATGATAATAATATATAATATCTGCAAAAAATAGTGCGATTTAATGTAATTTTATGTAACGGAAATCTGTTTTTTTTAAAAATGCTGATAATTTGATCCAGTAATTGGTCAAACTCTTAATCAGTCGACTCTTTTGTACACTATTAAACTTTCATTGTATTGTATTTAAACTGTATATAAAAGACTGACACAAATACCCAAAAGTAAGCTACAGTAAATAAAATCAAACGTGTCTACAAAGACAGAACAGCATACTTTCTGTAAATCAGTGCTTTTCTGAAAATCTTAAGTATATATTGTGATCTTGACTCTTGCTTTGTTAGTGTAATATACATGGCTAGAAAGTGCTAAACTAGTGAAAATGTGTTCATGTTTAGCGTGTAATGTTTAGCATGGTAGCAGGCTTATGAGTTGATTTTTAATAACAAAGACGATATTTATGACTAAAAACTCAAAAAGTTCCTCCACCTAATTGTTAGCTAAAAACCTGGTAGAAGTTTTTTTATGCTTCTCTTTTTTACAGAAGGCTGTTAAATAATACATTTTTCTGCTAGTGGTACTGAATTAATAGAAACAAATGTTCCACTCTCACATGTCTCCAATATAGATCCTGGGCTGAACCTCATCCAGATGGTTGCTGGTCCCTTTCTTGGTCCACATCAGCCTGTGGAGCTCTGAAGCTGGGGGGGTCTCATACCTGCCGTCAGCCCCCTCCGGGCTGGACAGGCAGCTGAGGCCTCTGGGCATGTCTGGATGCTCCACCTCTGCAGGCTGAGAGCAGCACTGGTCATAGCAATGAAATCCGGACCACAATGCGCGCCGAGAAGTTGTTAAAAAGGTGATAAATGTTTGCTTCTCTTTGCTTTGCTCTTTTACAGTTTCAGGAAGTAGATCCACATACAGTTCCAGGCACCATCTGCTTTTCATATGAATGCCAAATAACTCCACTGATAACGTCTAATAAAGTTAATTGAAGTGAGGGCATCGCTGAGAGATAAATGCAATGTGGGATTGTAGTGAGGATTGTTAATTAGAACATCCAGTTTGCAGGCCCGTAGCCTTTAAATATAGACCATAATTATGCCAATAAATGCACTCCGCAGTGGCGAAGGACCACAAGATCACATAATTGTAAGCTGACCTTATGATGCTCTCATTATTTTATCTACAGTTCAGTTGCGCTTGTGGATTTATTTATCTCCAGAGATACAGAGAATTGGTATTCAAGGCCTATAAACAGCTATAAACAGCTTTTCATTTCCTGCAGGCAAGTCTAACCTGTGCATTTACAATTTACACACTGGGCTTTGGAGAGACTTATACTACGCATTCTGTATACATTAGCATCCATTTAAGCAGGTGTATGATTGTGCTCCAGGCTGGGGACGTACAAGTGATGTGTATGCATTGCTATAGTAAAGAAACCGGTGGCAGCTCGGCTTCTTATTTGCATTCTCTCCGTGCATGGAGACATAATGTGGCTCTGAGGGTTTGTAGACTTATTGTCGTGTCCACAGGGATGAGTCATTGAGACCAAATCTGTTTCAGTGACCTTTTGTTAAGCTGCTGTGGCATATGGAGGTGCACTCAAACACCACGACGGCTTTATCCGTCGCCGCATTGTTGCATGTGTGTCAGTCAGAGCATATGTATGCGAGAAAAACTCCGTCTGACCTCTTGCAGGCGAGTGTGTGGGTCTTGAAGGCAGAGTAAAGTGTGTCTTTGCACAAGTACTTATGCCCAGAGTACCTGGAGGCTCTTCTTTCTCCTCATTGATCTATAAGTACAACCCTTCCCTCCCTCCCACAGTCAGGGGCAGAGAACTGATTTCCCTGGTGCACATGTTGAGCTGCAGCGCTGCTTTCATAGCCTCCCCCCTTAGGCTAACCTGTCCTTCCTGCTCCACTTCTGTGTAATTAAAGATGCTATGTATGGGAAAGTGCCCGCGGTTAACATGGAGGGCAAATAAAAATGGCTTTTTACCTCCTCCGGGCCTCTTCTTGGTGGTTTTATGAATTACACTTCCCTCTTTAGCCTTTCAGATGTGGTTCATCTGGATTTGTGGGCAAATTAATAAAAGAAGAAAGTGCAGTAATCCATCAGGCAATGCAGTATCATCACAGCACATTTATAAAAGTGCTTTGTAAACATGTTTACCTTGCAAGTAAAGCTACATCCAACAATAAATCCACACATTTTAGATTATATATACCAAAAATACTAATAAATATTTCCTCACGTTGAAAAATCTGCAAGAAATTTTGTAAGAACAATTGTTAGTAGACACTTGCCTTGGCTGGAAACGCTGCTTTTCATGGTCTCTCTGTTCAACAGCTACATGTAGGTCGACAGCACAACTGTCTGCGTTCTCCTTGGTAATCTACCCTGCAACCTTTTTTGCTATTTTAACATCTGAATCTCAGCCCAAAAATAATTCTGGCATCATCTTCTGCATTCCTTAAAGGTTACCCGAGCTGCCAGCGCAGGAGGGAGGATAGGACACGGCTTTTTCAATAGCAGGAAAATTAGATCAGTGCTGGTGTACTTGAGCTTAAATGTGACACACTCTTTACTGAGATTCTTCTGTATAGTAAAATGTGTTTATATCCCTTCCTGGTCATTTGGTCAAGAGTTTTCGACTTCTTTTGCTTTATATCTTATATTTGTGATTCTTAGACAGTTTCTTCAGAAAAAAATTTATGACACTGAAAACTACAATATTGACGTAGTCTTAGCTCAAGCATGAAAACGGTATTGCAGATTAAAATACATCACTGTCGACAGACATATGTAGAAGCAATGCAAACATTTATTTTATATTTTTGCAAAACCTTCTAAATTTGTTGTCACTTTGTTTTGTACCTAAATGAAACTACAATGCTCAGTACAAATCATGTGATGATACAATTCTTCTGTATCTTTCACATTCTGCTGTTCCTCCATCATTTAAGAGCTGTTACTCATAATTAACATTTTATTTTAATGTACACTTCATTTAAGTGTGAGATATCATGAGACTGAGAGACTTTCACAAAAAAATAACAGTTCCTAACAGGTAGAAATCGCTGCTTTCAAGCTCTACTATATGAAGGCTTTTGATGCACAGTGGTGATCAGCTCAGCTGGCTTGACGAACACACCAATGCAATCACACACTGTGAACAGTGATCCCTCAGGCAGATGCTGTAGACCAGGGGTGTCAAACTCATTTTGGTCCAGGGTCCGCATACGGCCTAATCTGATCTCAAAGGGGCCGGACCAGTAAACTTATAGCATAATTACCGAGTATCTGTCCTGATCTAGAGAGTATACTAAAATATGACGCTTTGTAAAATATGTTCCTGTAGACATTTGGTCCATTCTGCTGTAATACAAAGTGAGGTGCTGAAGGAAAATCAATCCTACAAGAATGAGAGGTAAAAGACATAATTCAAGACCGATGTACTCATAAAATCAAAGTACGGTTAGCATTCTTTGCTCAGTCTTGTCTCCGCTTCCCTTAAGTACATTAAGTTTGAATTTGTTCTGCAACTAAGCTGTCTTTTTGTTAAGACATTTTTTCTTTTTTAACATTACTTTCTAAAAAGCATAAACAAACAAGTCTGTACTATTAGCAGGAGGAGGTTATGCAGCTTATAAAAGGCTAAAAAGTAGTTAAATGAAGAAATAACGTTGCACTTTGAATCCAGTGTTAGATCATGACCGAGTAGCGTGTGTCTGGAGCATAGACAGATGTATTTCCATGACCTGCTTTTTAAAAACATTTTAATATTTCAATATATACTCTGAAATAAATATTTCAGATGCTAACTTAAAATTAGAAGATAGAAAAGTGAATTTTTGTGTGCAGCCCCAATCTTCTACACTTTACAATATTTTACATTACATGTCAGCATGCTAACATTAGCATGCACATTTCATTAATGTCTCATGTAATCATGACAGTGTTAGCATGTGTAGACTAAACTTGGTTAATGTTTAGAATAGCCTGAAGAATTTTGTGCTGATCCTTTGTAACAAAAATATGTTATGAGTATGCAGATTTGTTCTCCTGCTATTAATGTTGAATGTTTTTAATATATTTTATATTACCAATACAATAATTCACATATTAACATAAAACCAAGAGCGGAAATGAAAGGTTTGTGTGCACTATTCCCGTTCTTTGACTATTATGCTTCCATGTTCTTCAACAACTAGTGTATTGGATGCTAACATGCTGTTAGCACTGACCATTTACAATGGCATGTCAGCATGCTAACATTAGCATGTTAAATTTCTAATGTTTATCATGTAATCATGGCAGTGCTAACATGTGTAGGCTAAACAGGTCTAATGTTTAGACTGGCCTGAAGAAATTTGTGCTGATGGTAACAAAAATGAGTGTGTGGATTTGTTTTCCGGCTATTAATGTTAAGTATTAAAAAAGAAAAAAAAACTTTTAACATTTCAATATTTAAAATACTAACATAAAATTAAGAGCTAAATCAGTAGGGTTATGTGTGCAGCCTTCCCACTATTTTAATACTGCTATTTTACTTCCACATTTCTCAAAAAATAGCATAAGGGATACTAACATGTTGTCAGCACCAAACATTTACAATAGCATGTCAGCATGCTAACATCGGCATGTTCATTTTTAATTGTTTTTCATTCAATACTGACACTGTTAGCATGTGTAGCCTAAACTTGGCTAATGTTTAGAATGCTGATTCCTTGTACTAAAAAATGTTATGAGTGTGCATTGCTTTGTTATGATTTTGATATTTAAGATGCTAACATAAAGAACTAAAATAAGTGGAGTTATGTGTGCAGCCTTCCCATTCTTGTACTACTAGTATTATGTTTACACATTTGTCACATTTGTCCACATTTGTACAACTAGTACACTGGATGCTAACATGTTGTAGGCACCAAATATGCCAACATTAGAATTTTAATTTTCTAATGTTTCTCTTGTAATCACAACAATGTTAGCATGTGTAGCCTATGCTTTGCTAATGTTTAGAATGGCCTGAAGAAATGTGTGCTAATTCAACATCCTAAAAAATAGTACTCATTGTGCAGATATTTTCTTCTGCTAATAATGTGTAGCATTTTAAATGTATGCTAACATTTCAGTATTTAAAATGCTTACATGAAATTAAGAGCTGTACTAAGTGGAATTATGTGTGCAGCTTCCCTTTTCACTCTTTTTTATAATATATTAGTCTGAGTACAGCTGAATCTGACAGAAATTTTGTGATCAGTTAAACTGAATTTCATACATCTGTGGAAGTGTTTCAGTCTGGGCTGTTGAACCGACAGACCGACATCCTTCCCAGAAACTATGTAGCCGTAAAATGTAAAGGCCTCTTGACTACAAAATCTGACATGTTTTCCTTCTTTTCGTCAGCTGAAGATCCAGATCCAACAGCAAAGCCAGGAAATTCCTGTTGGGGTAGATGGCTCTCTTCTGGATCAGTTTCTGCAAAGCCTGTTTGAGCGGGAGGTGTTGGTAGATCATGAGGTACGCTAACACCAAGGTCGATGACCGGCTCATTCCCATAATGCAGTGCACCAGAACTTTCCCTGAAGAACAGACAAGATGAAGGGAGAGAGGGATGTGAAGGAAGGATTAGTGAGAAGCCTCGGTCTTATTAATATCATACATGACTGCCCGTCTCACGCTGTGGCCTTTCTTTTTCCCTGCTGTGAGCTAAAAATAGTGCCCACAATTCATTGTCTTTGTTCATTTAAGGTCCCTTTGCAGACGGGGCCCGACTGTCTCTTTAATCCCAACTTGTCCTCTGCTTGATAACTTCTTTGAAAGGAGCCATGGTCAAATTATAGACTTAAATTCTGCAAGGTAAGACTCTTATTATTACTGCTGGCTGAAAATCTGCAGTTACATACTATTAAAAGCTGTGGTGACAGGTGACATTGAAAGGACAGCATGGTGGGAGGATTTTAGTGGATGGGTTTACTGTATTAAGGATTTATAGAGTGAAATAAAAGATGTTCAGGAATGAAAAAAGGAAAGAAAATTATAGCAATTGAAATGTACTATTTTTCATCATTTATGTTTGATAGAAGCCTTCAGGAGTCTTACCGTCAGGTGACTTGAGAGCTTTATGAATGAAATCAGCTGCAGGCTGGAAGTAAACATCCAGATCAAAGTGTGTCGAGTCATCTGCTGGAATGCCACAATACACAAAGTCGTTGCCATAAAAGCTTTGGTTCCCTATGCTGCCTCGCTTGGTGTGAGCAGCGTTTAATACATGAGTTATACCTAATTTCAGCAAGGCAGCCTTGTTTTGGGCTACTGCCCTAGCAAGACAAAGAGACAGAAAGAGATTCAAGACTTATGTGAACGCCACGCATCGCAGCACAGTCATTTAATGTCAGAATTGTACAATATGTGGAAGGAGTTATGTCAAAGAGAATGCTTGGGAAATTCTTTAGCACTACAAGTATCACATTTCCTTGCATGGCAAAGTCATTACAAGTGGTTTAAAATGTATACTTACACATTCCCTATGTATATATGTGGCCACACTTCGTCAAGTTGGCTGAGGTGCAGTGTGCAGGAGTCCAAAACCTTCTGCAGATCCTTCACTGTTAGATATTCTTTTCTTTTGCCTTTGCGGGCTGACATTTTAGCTCCAAATCCTTCGTCTTGGATCGATTACCGGCCCAAATGTTTGTTGTATTAAAGCAGTTCCCGTCTTTCTCCAGCTGGAGATGATGTGTACGGGCAGGTGTTTATCTGCTGTCACTGGACAGTTACCCAATTTAGTGCTTAACCTAGCGTGTAGTCTTACTCGTGCAGAGGGCAGAACAACAAACAGTGCAGCCCGGGCTCTGCTTTTCGCACTGCTCTGGGACTCTAATTTAATAAGCCTCAAACAGTGATGAATCATCCATAAAGTAGTGATAATTGCATGTAATTATGGACAAAATGTTTAAGTGCAATGCTTATGTTGGATGACAGAGAGTCTGCAGTAATTCACCATTTATGAAACAGAAATACTGCAACAGCTTCATGCAGATAGTTCTCTCCTCTGACATAAACATCTTACATAAAATGAAAACAGCTAAGCTTCGCTGTTGGCTGCACGACATTAAACGGCCTTCACACTGCACAAATATCTCTCCTATTATGTTGTGGGTCAATTTCACTCATTTTAGCTTTCAAATGGAAGAAAATTAATTTCTCTTTTTCACTATGAAATGTAATGACTACTCCTCATTCAGGGTCATGAATGCGTATGTAGAACGTGGGTGCAGTGATGTGGTGTGAAATGTCAGTACACATATCTCATAGAAAATCAGTCAATAAATGTCTCCAGGTCATTTTTGACCTGGAGACATTTATTGATTGATTATCTAAAGGGCTGCTTCTGCTTATTGATGGATCTACAGCAGTGTGTGTTGCGGGGCAAAAATCCCACCAGATATGTGCATAAAAGTTTGAGAATATGATCCATAACTGGAGGTGAAATTGTTACCAGAGTGCAGTTTGACAGGTGTGATGTAGTTATATGTGTGTTCCTGCCTGTGAAGAACTCTCCCGCTGAGAAGCTCTTTATTTTAAGAACATCATTCTCTTATCAATGAGCTCACATTTCACCGGGCAATAAGAATTAGCTTTTGTTCAGGAGAGCACTAGAACTCAGGAGATGTTTCTGAGCCATTAACGACTCAAGTTTTCTAGGAAGAAGCTTCCTCTGAGTGTGATTTAGCATCCATAAGAGGCCATGGAAATCTGAAGATTGTCATGGCCACTTAAACCACAGCACAACTAAAAGCACACTGTCGATTTTCAAAGACCCGGGTTCTTAGAAGAGATCCTTGGCCTATGAGGTTTGGTCATCACCAAAGTGGATGGAGAGGAGCCCATTATTCCTGAGGCTCTTTCTGATGAGCTGCTGCTGTAAAAAAAGTTCAAGGTGGATCATTCAGATGAGAGCCTGCTGTTATCGACCACTGGAAATGGGAGACATGTAGGAGAGAAACATGAAAGTTGCAGTATTTTGTCTCCTCATGAGGATGATAAACTAGCACCACATGTGGAAAATTCAAGAAAACAATACTGGTAGTTTACAACTCCCCCAGTGGCTCTATGGGGTTTCTAAATGAAAAACATCAGCATGCTAATGCGCTCACAATGACCATGATGACATGCTGATATTCAGCTGGTATGATGTGTAGTTTGCCAACCTTTACTAATTTTCAGTCAATCATGAACTGTATATAAGCTCACGATGTGTACCCACACTGCCATGCTACATAGCATAGGATTAAGATTTCATATGTCAAACCATAGTATGTCAAATGCAGCATACCAAAAATACCAACATATCCTACTACATTCATTTGCATTTTTCAGTTTCCAAGCCAACATGAGTAACAGCGCATACCACATAGTGCTCAGACAAATGATTTAAGTGATTTCACACTACAGACTGCGACGGATACATGAGCAAGACCCCTAGCTTAAGCTTAAGGCGCAATATTATGACAGCGTAATATGTCCCAATTGTGTGCATACTACATGTAGCAGTTTACGCTTTTGAAGGGCGGCTGCAATTGGTATTGAATGGAAAACAAAAAATATGTGATTGGGAATACAAAGTGAGCGCGGTGGCTCTCTCTGTTGCTATTTTGACACTGCATGACTCCACCAGATGATTCAAAAGTGAGCAAATTAGGTGACTTTAAGCCTTAATACAATTTAAAGTTTTGTTAAAATTCACTTCCTGTATAGATGTCACAAATAGGGAAACTCCCTATAGAGACCAAAACTGTCTTTTGTACCAGGCTATAAAGATACTTATTTCTGCTGTAAAGTTGGGTAATTTAACATGGGGGTCTATGGAGACTGACTCGCTATAAGAGCCAGCCTAAGGGGTCAGTTGAGGAATTGCAGTTTTTGGCACTTGATCATTGGCTTAATTTTGTAGATGCCGAGCATGTAGTTAGTTTTGCAGGTATTTGGTCATGAAGGAAACTTGTAGATGAATTAAAATTTAGACTACATGAAAAGTTGAGGGATCAGCAAAATTCCTGAGGTGACTGGCAATCTGTCCAATAAATATTGAGACATTTTACCCCAAACCATAACTGTAAACCTTATGGTTTAAAAAAAAAACAACAAAAAGGGAAAATTAAGGTGGTCTACAGTAATGAAGAACAGTAATAATGCTGTGTACATTAATGTCCTCAAAGCAACATATTATTGTTTACATTCTAATAGATTTTTAAAGCAGATAATTAACCTAACCTAACTGGCCTAACACAAATATTATATGTCATATATGAATTTAATATTTCAAATGTTGAGTATAACATTTATTATCATCCAAGAAAATGTCACCAAAATCTAGAACTGTTTCAAAATTAATTCTCCTTGCAGAATAATTTGACTCGCAAAATAATAGAATGATTTTTCTGCAGCATTATACAAGGGTTAAAGAAGCAATTTTGCCTCGTATTCAGTCTTTAAAATTGATTTTGCCTTAAGGTGAGTTGATTACATCGATGTTCCATTAACATGAGGGTCAATATCTTGCAAAAAGGCAGCATGATTCACATTAAACACAGCACCAGAGTCAGGGGAAATGTATCTGACTCAATACCATCCCCGAAACAAAGTAATTTAAGCGGAAGAACAGCATCTCCCTCCACTGGCAGAATCCATCATTTGTCTCGAGGAAAACTGGTGTGTGAGGTTCCGCAAATTGGAATATCAATTCATTTTTGAAGTGCACTCACGAGGTCTTGTGCAGTTTTCTATCCAAAGCACAAAGCTGCTTGAGGAATCCTCTGTTTGGAAAAATCCACCTGCGCTCTTTGACCTTATTGATCGCCTCTAGAAGGGTGTAATGATGGTGGATCATTAGGTAGGCCAGGACGAGGGAGGCAGACCTGCTCACACCGACTGCACAGTGAACGAAAACCCGAGCTGAGGAAGAAAGAGAAGGATCACTGTGAGCGTAAAGCATGTGATGAATGTGAGATTTTTTTTTCAAGAGATAGATGGATAAGACTTGCAGAGAGGCCTCCAAAGCCTGACATTAAAGCAACATGACGGGTATTTACCACCGGTCGTGTCAAGTGCAGTCTTAATATACTCAGCAGAGGGAAGGAAATAGCGAGAGAGGTCAAAAGACGGTGAGTCATCTGCAGGCACTCCATAATAATCCACCGTGGATCCATAGAAGTCATGACTCCCCTGACAGTGCATCCTCCCATGAGCTGCATTCAGAACATGAGTGATTCCCAGCTTCCATAGACTGTAGCGATCATTGGCCACTGACCTGTGGAAAATGGAAACTTACATTATAGTAAAATCACAAGAAAATTAAATATAGTGCTAGTTGTATTGTGTTAGCTGCCAAGATCATTCTGGAAGACTTACATATCTCCAATGAACAGGTTAGGCCAAACTTCATCCACGTGATTACCAAACCTTTTACCTCCATACAAAACCCTCTCTAGGTCTTTTACAGAGCCAGTAGCAGGAGGAATGGCATTATTTCCCTGCATGCTGCTCATTCGTAACTAGTTTTCAAAATACTGCTCTGGAACTATCCATTTCTGTAATTTCTGCTGTCAGCATTTATTTTCAAACCCCGGTGAGACTTTACTACAACCATGGTGGTACTAACAAGGACAGGTGCTCCTGGTCTAAAATTAAAACCGTGACCTACATTCTAAATGCCGGTCAGATTTACACCTGTATGTCTTTTTGAAGCACATTTTCACATTATCCGGGCAGGATTTGTCATTTTGTTGCCTTTAAATGTACAAAGAAATGAATTCCCATTTGTCAGAATGATCCAAAATATGTAAATATGAAGGTGGTGTAGTTACCACATCCGACCACTAGGTGCCACTGTTTCCCAGCTATAGTGGAGCCTCGTGTCGCCATTTGTTGTTGCGCTGCTACTCTGAACATTACCGCCCTGTGTGTTGTCAACAGTAATGCTAACCACCGCGAAGCCCAGGCGAAATGATTTCCAACAAGCCCACGTTATTGCAGCTAAAGCTAATACGTTTTCTGCTCGTTCTTACGCGATGCCACTTAGTTAGTTAGCTGATAAAATAAATAAGCTCCGCGTCGTCTCCTGTTTCATCTCAGACCGGGTGAGTGAGCGGAAAGCGCACGCATTGATCAAGCTAGCAAAGGCTAGCTAGCTAACTGTAGCTTGAAGTGAATTAGCCTCCTGGCAGGGGTTGTTGTGATAGTGGGAGGATGCTGCCGTTTGGTTCCACGTTTATCTCAGTTATTTAACATACATCCTTTCAGGTTGGCTTGCTATTTCATGAGATACTGTCAGAATTTAGGTTAATAGAAGATTAAATAGCTTCTGGACCCTCTATATTTGCTAGTCAGTGATGTGAATGGTTTTGTCATTAGCTATTGATGATGACTTGAAGCTGTTCTGCAAATCACAAAGCCACAAGATCATGACATTATTTCATCCTTAAAGGGTAGAAATGTGAACATAGCATCAGTATCTTTGCAGTTCTTGGAACAGACTCTGGAGACAGGATTTGTTGATACTATAACTAAAATCAAGCCCAAACAATAAATATCCCATTCAGTTTGTGGTAATATTGAGGATAATAACCAGTAAATCTGTATCCATTACCAGCAATAAAAGCTTCAAATTATTGTTTGGCCAGGGGAATATGTCTGCTCTTTCACTTACATTTTTAGGGTGTGGTTTCTACTGTGCAAACTTATCCTGAGGAAATTCTTGCCAGTGTTTGCCTCATCTTGTTTGGCAACTTGTGAAAGCTCAGCTTCCCTTAGGAGTTCAGGAATTGTCATAAAAGTGTTTATCACTTATGATTTTTTCAAAGAGTGAATTCATTTTCTGTCTATGTTGCAGTCTTGCATGCACGGTTTGTTTCAACTTAGTTTCGCTGATTCGGTGGAATAAATATCCCTAGCAGCACCTACTTCTTCTTAAATTATTTTGTTTGTTGTGAGGAAGTTGGGAGGGAACGGATATTGTCGGTAAGTGAGAGGTCAGTTGCTTAACTTGCACTTACAAATGTTCCTGCTCTTCTCTACAGTCTTCAGAGTGAAGAGGAAATGACCCAGCTGAGTGTCCGCCGCTGGACTCCTAAACATGTTGCCAAGTGGCTGAAGGAAGAGGGCTTCTGTGACTATGTGGATCTGCTGTGCAACAAGCACCGGCTGGACGGCACCAGCCTGCTCGCCCTCAGCGAGTATGACCTCCGCTCGCCACCCCTGGAGCTCAAGGTGCTGGGGGACATCAAGCGACTGATGGTGTCCATCCGCAAACTTCAGAAACAGAACATAGACGTATTAGAGGAGCTGGGTCTTCCCTATGATGGTCATTCTCCTACAGGCTCTGGAGGCAGCTTGGACTGGCTGTGTAATGGAGACTCGGGCAGAGACTGTGACAGCACTGACACTGCACCGGTGGGAGAGGAGTACCACCAGTACACTAATGGGAAGTACAAGCAGCAGATGAGACGCCTTGATCCTGAATACTGGAAGACGGTGCTGAGCTCCGTTTACGTGGTGTTTGTGTTCGGATTCACCTCCTTCGTCATGGTCATAGTGCATGAGCGGGTGCCTGACATGCGTACATACCCTCCACTGCCAGATATTTTCCTAGACAGGTGGGTGTGACTCCTCGCAAGTACACTTCCTAAGTCTCACTATGCCACAACAAAAACATTAATTAGCTGTGAAATGCCACAGAGGGAGCGTAGCAGAAATATATATTTTTCTCAACTGTCAAAGTTTCACACCAGATGGTCGGCATTATAACTGCCCTACTTCCCCGTGGCATGTTTCTATTATTGTCCTCACACACTCCTGATGGGCGAGCTTTTGTTCAAAGCGATCTTTTGAAAGTTTTTTTTTTGAAGTGACCTACTTTTAAGTGTGACCTATTGTTTATGACCAGCTTGGAGCTTTTCATGGAACGTCTTAGCTTATTGGGAGAGCAGATTCCAGGGAAATGCCAGCGTGTATTTAGAGAGACGAAACCTGCTGAGGCAAGTCATTCAGGCCGGTTACAAATCTTAGAAGATTTTTCCCCAATCTAGGGATATTATTTACAGCTCAGGGGGATGTTTTGCTGTTTAAAATAAGCCAGCTAAGTGGAAGTTTTGGAGATAAAAATGTCAGCCAAGGAAACATGTAGGCATTTTAGAGTTAGGAGATGAGATGTCTGAGGCTCCCAGTATAACTGTAATAAATATGTGGTGCTGGGCCTCTGGTGGACCCCTTATATGGAAGATTTAACTGCACTGCTTGTCAGTTGTTGCCTTGTTATCCTCAAAAATGTTGAAATCATTAAACATTTAAAATAATTACAATTAATGTATCAATCTGCCGATCTTTTTTCCAGTTGCCTTAGTGTTGCTAACTGTTACGTTGATAACTTGTTGAAAAATGGTCAATAGTCTCAAATACTGACCACCCAAGATGCCATTAAAATAGCTTTTTCAGGAAAACAAACGTTTCAAACCCCAAAAGTATTTCGTTTACAAACTGTAAAACAAGAATAAAGCTGCAGATCCTCATGAAATCTGACATAAAAACAATCGTTTCCTTTCCAACAGTGTGCCTAGAATACCGTGGGCCTTTGCGATGGCCGAGGCGTGCGGTGTAATCCTCTGTAACATCTGGCTGTTGGTCCTGCTGCTGCATAGACACAGGTAAAGTTATCATTAGGCATTGTACTTTAGGATACCTTTAGTGTGTTTTTACATCCAGATTAGACGGAGTTTAACTGTCTCTCATGATCTGTAGGTCCATCCTGCTGCGGCGATTGTGCAGCCTGATGGGGACGGTGTTCATGCTGCGCTGCATCACCATGTTTGTTACCTCCCTGTCTGTGCCAGGACAGCACCTGCAGTGCTCAGGAAAGGTAACACATGATGAATTTTTAATTTGTCATTTTAAACACAGCATCTCTGTCAAAGATCACAGTAATAACAGTTGGGTCAATCTATATTTATGGGATTTTTTTGTATCATAGTTAACATTTTTGCTGTTTTTGGACCTAAAATCAACATGGCTGCTTTTAACCAAACACCACATGGCATTTTAACAGAAACATTCTTCTAAATATTATATATACAATTGGGCAAAATTTAAATTGACAGTTTTTTATAGAGATATTGTACTAAACCTGTTGACATGCCATAAATTCACACTTGACTCACACACTACTTTATATTAAATAACTCAGAAAGCCTTGGAGTCTTTTCTTCAGGAGGAAATGACATCATGTGGAGCAGGTCATGTGATCTGGAATTAGCACACTTCCTTGAGAGGTGTTTTTGTAGTGGGTAACTTAGTTGAAAGTGAGCTCTCAGACACAGATACAAGTTGTTATTTTCCATATAAAATGTGACATATTGCCAAAAAAGACAAATCTGTCATGATAAAAATAGCGCAATCAAAACAATTTTTGAATAAACTCATTTTTGTTATTGTTTAGCTAATCAGAAGGTGGTTGTTATTAAATTTGGACGCTTATTTAGTTGGCATTTTAGTGATATCCAGTCATTTTTATTAATAAATGATTGTTTCCATAAGAAATAATTATGGAATTTGTAAAGAAATGATCATAGTGAACATAGAAACACATAACATAAAAACAGAAAAATGTATGCAGGATATATCGCATGGACTTCAAAAGTCCTTCAATTATATGTTGATCCAGTCTCATGTCTTCCCCTCTTGCAGATATACGGCGACATGTGGGCCAAACTACAGCGAGCTGTGGCCATCTGGAGCGGTTTTGGGATGACCCTGACTGGAGTGCATACGTGTGGCGACTACATGTTCAGCGGCCACACCGTGGTCCTGACTATGCTCAACTTCTTTGTCACCGAGTGTGAGTAGTTTCTGTTGACTGCAGTCTGGCTGTGAGGTTGTTTTGTTTTCGCTTTTTTGAGGAAGTAAAAAGCCTAAATCTGAATCACGAGTTAAGACGAGGCATGAACATAATTGGATTTTTGTTGATTTGCCAATTTTTTCCAACTGATTTTAGTTGCTTGTTAATGCAGATTACAATATATGTGATCTTTTTTCTACCTGATTTCACAGAACATCATGTCTCTTTTTGAATGGAGTGAACATATTATTATGTCTACCCTTATGTCAGTGAACCAGTGCAGGTACAGACATAAATGTAATGTGTTTCAAGTATATACACCCCCTGTCAAAAGTTTTGAGATGGGTTCTAATTTATTTGAATGAGAAAGTGTCTCAAAACCTTTGACAGGGGGTGTAGATTCACCAGGCAAAATAGGAAAAGTAGTGAATCCTCTGAACCCTAAGCAGTGCCTGGGTGTTTATTGTTCCTGCCACATTTTCACTCAATGTGGACTCATTTTTCAATAGTAAGTCCTGTACCGCTATGGAAACTTGAATACCTTTGAACTGACTCAGTGTAGACTTTGGAAACTGGAAGTAGAGAAAATGGTCTTTACTGCAGTAAATCAAATGTATAATTCTGTAAATCATAGAAAAAAACAAAGTAGAGTCTCATTTATTATTAATTTTGCAGTAATTGAAAACACAAAGTGCCCACAGGTATTACAGTATTGTAAAAAAGCTAACTCTACATAATATAGATACTTTAGTACTCACATCTGAATTAGTTTCAGTATTTGTCTCCTATCTGTAAACACAGCCTGCAGTTTGGCGAAAACATTTCAGAATTTTTATCACAAGGTTGTTGGTCACAGCTGAGTCACTCGTGGCTTCATGGTTTTTACACAATCTGGTTTCTGCTTTTTGTCAATCTTCAAGTGAGATGTGTTGAATGAAGTGCTGAAATATTACAAATCTAAGGTTGTATTTTTTGATTCTCTCTTTCTACAGTTTCTGGCTTTGATGTAGTATTAGATTTTTTTTTTTTAATTAAAAGGCTTCAGGCTTTTCAAACCTAAAGGCAGTTTTTTGGGTTCAGAGAGTTCAAGTTAAGTTGTGGAAAATATGGTATATTTATTTATTTTTATGTAACATTTTCAAACAACACATTTTAGCCAGACAAATGTTTCTCACCTGTCAAGGTCCATTTTTGGCATAAAACCAATGTTTGATTTCCCGCCTGTACTGATAATGATGCAGATAGTGCATATTTAGCTGTGATCAATGTGAAGTGGCGTAGGAATAACTTATAACTACTATTGGTGCAATATCATACCTCCAAACATTCTTTAGTGTTGCAAATAAATAAAGATTTTTGTATACCTACCTGAGAGATTTAAGGGAATTTTACCCCCCCCCCCCCCCATCATGTTTGTCCTCTAGTGTTTGGGTTCTGTTTACAAATTAGTTTGTTTTTTCTGTTTTTGAAAGTCTACAGCCGTGCAGATTGTTGCCATAAGATGATTATGTTATAATACTTTGAATTCTAAAATCTCATTTGTTGGTGACATGAGACCTTAAACCACTAAACACACACTAAAAAGAGAGATATTAGCTTTCCAAAGACTTGGCTGACCTTTAATATGTTTCACTGGTTGCAGGGTTTCATCTTTCTTAACATCAGGAAAAGAAATTACAGGCCATTATTACAAAAATGACATCAGTAGTAAAGCATGAGGGGGACTCTGTTCGCTGTCTCTGTGTTGCCATCCAGTGTCCTTCACCAGTACTGCATGCATCTGCCCTTATTGTGAACTTTACAGTCACACTGTGCAGCGTGTCTGGATGATTTAACATAAATCCAAATAAGTATTCAACTCTCCTTTTTCTTCATCTTTTCTAAAGACACTCCACGGAGCTGGAACTTCATTCACACTTTGTCCTGGGTCCTCAATCTCTTCGGCATCTTCTTCATCCTGGCTGCACATGAACACTACTCCATTGACGTGTTCATCGCCTTCTACATCACGACCAGACTCTTCCTGTACTACCACACTCTAGCCAACACCAGGGCCTACCAGCAGAGCCGACGAGCTCGCATCTGGTTCCCCATGTTCTCCTTCTTCGAGTGCAACGTCAACGGGCCGGTCCCCAACGAGTACTGCTGGCCTTTCTCGAGACCTGCGGTGATGAGGAGGCTGATTGGATAATGAGCAGCAGCTGTCAGACACGTCTTCGGCTGTGCTGCTTCGTCCGCTTTGTCAAGTTGCCAACTGATGCGGTGTGTCCTCAACAACAAAAGACGCCTGGTGTGATTTTTGTCAGCACAGAGGTCTGATGGGATGCACAGAGCCATACCCTCTTTTATTTTGAGACTTACTTTCCAACCTGTCAACATTTTTTAGGCAGATTAAAATGCCCCGTTGCTTCATCTTGTGTTTGATTTCGGAGGTGAACGCACACCTTTTGGTTGCTTGTTTTTCCTCTAAAGGGATGTCATTTTATGTAGCATGAATTGCATTTTTCGTTACCTCCCAGGTTATAAAGTTACATTTGTTATCCAGTATTTGGACAGCACACGGTAAAAGGAAGCATCATCAACAAATCTCAGGCAGTGCTGCAGCTAATCCTTCATAGCCGCTCAACACTTTCTGTGCAGTTAAAATACTTGATTATTTGGGAGTTAGGATCTGGATTATTGACGGACAGTTTTGTCTTTTGTAATTTATCAGAACACTGCTGTGTGGACCACTGTTAAAGCAATATGTATAGATCTACATTACACTGTACAGCAAATATATTTTTCATCAATTTGAGAATCAGTTGTAGTGAAAGTCTCCTGCATTTCTTGAAGTCATGCTTACATTTTGACAATATTTCTTAAGACTGACAGTTAAATTCATGGCTCATTGTGAGGTGTACAACAACATAGTGCTTATATTGTTGTCATAGTCTGCTTTTTCCTTAACAAAACTTGAAAGGACACCTTCAAGAAAATGTCACTATTGGCCAAAAATGTGGAATGAAGGACTTTTTTTCCAGCTGTCTTAAATATAATTCCATTTGCCAATTACCTTGAGTGTTCTGATGATAGGTTTCTCTGTGTAGAAATGTCCCAGATCTTTCATGTTTACTGTTGGCTAACTGTATTATACTTTTTTTTTTAAAGAAAAAAGGTCATGCAGTGTAAATTACCAGACCAAGTACCATGAGCTGTTCCTGATGTTAACCCTATGACATTCATCTGTAGTAAACAGACCCTTAAATTTGTGTGTATTTGTTTATATTAATTTATTTCATTTTATAAATGTCAATAGGTATTTTTATATTCCATTTACAAAGGTACAGCAACATGCACATGGAGAAATATGTTTACAGTTGCTTTGAACTATGTTTGAAACACAATGTGCTATTTATGTGTAAATTTGATTTCAAGTTGTCCTCGACATTTCATTGAGTGAACCTTGCCATTGTAGTAAAAGATCATTGATTTGGTCATTGCAGCATGTTAGAGACATGAGTATTCTGAACAGAGTTGTCAGTCTAACACATTCTTTCATGGAGGAAGGATGTCGATGTGTTCTTATGCTACTGCGAAGCCACATTACTCGTTTCTTGTCTCGTCAGTCATGTCCATCAATAAAGAGCTGAAATGAGAGCGTCTTGCGATCTTTTATTCCACTCGCTTTACAGATCATTCATAGTCCGTTGAGTGTTTATTGGGCATTTTAGACAGTACCCAATAACTGAAAGGTAAATGGACATTAGCACTGTAACTAAAGGATTGTTTTTATTATCAAACAATGTTACAATTTCATTTTTGAGTAATTGCTAGAGCAACATCTTGTTTTCCATAGAGTCCTAACCTTAATAGTTAAATTTGTTTGTTTTGTAATATTGTATTGCATATCATTATTTTGTGCTCCGTTACGAAAGCATTTGATTCTGTTTTACTCGGAGATGGACTCATTTTATTTTCACTGCATTTGTGTTGTTTATAACAGGTCCACATAGCTTAAGTCACAAAGAATTATGGACTGATTATTTGTAGACTTTGACAGTAGCTAGTCAAATCGGAAGAAATGCGTATTAATTGTTTAATTTGGTATGCGTCATATGACTTGTGTGCGCTAAAATATATACATAAAAAGTTATTTTATTTACAAACATTGATGACAGAATAACAGTACAGAGAGTATTGGAATAAAAAATTAAATAGAATAAAATGAAGTTCCTTCAGCCGAAGCACAAGCAGAAAACAAGTTGTATGATCTAAAATAATTATAGATATATAGAACTTCAGAGAAGGAAGTAAAAAGAAAGCTCAGGTTAAATCCAATACAACTCTAAAAAGTGAATGAATAATATTGCACTTCATTTAAAATCTGCCACTATTTGTCCACAATTTTTTATGACAAAAAAAAAGTTTTTAAATATTTTTTGGTTGTTTTTTTGTGGTTGTAAAATCATACAGACATAAATGAATGTTAAAAAAAGAGGAAACAAAATATAAATTGCATTGAAAATATAACATAACCATATGAATAATGACAATATTGTTTATAAAAACTGTAGTTAATGTATGTATTATATATAATATATTCTTTTCTACTTAATATAATAAATTGTTAGTAGTAATTCGATTATTTGCTGAAAAGATGCAGTAATTTTATCAATTAAATAAATTCCTTCTAATTAGTGTCTACATTCAAAAACGAATTATGCTTCTTGACCTTTCTGAGTCCAGAAAAATAATAAAAAAGAAAGTTCAGTAATTAGCTTAGAAAAGCTACATTTGTATTGGTTACCATGGTGATTTAGAGGTCTTCTACTTGCCGGTATGCTCGCAGCACAAATTTGGCCTATAAATGCTTCCTTTTGCAAATGAAAAGAATCAAAGTCGCCTTTTCAAAATCATAGAATAAATGATTTGATTAACTGGCGAAAAATCAAAACATTATTATTATATTTACGATTTCACTCAGGCGCAAATTAGACAGCTATAGTTTCGGGTCCTGGGGCGCCGAGGTCAGGAGGTTGTTTGTTGCGGTGTCTCTCCTCCATATCGTCCTACACCGGTTTCCTTCGTGTTTGTAAGCTGTCAAGCTCACAGCAACAAAACCAGCTACAGTAATCCTCGGTAAGTAATGGGTCGTGTAATTACTTACCGTGTTCGTTGCTGTGTTTGTTGGAATTTAAGCGAAGTGGTTGTCGAACATCCCGTTAGCTAGCTAGAAAACGCCCCCTACCACACTCGTGTGTTCAACTCCGAAAATACAGCACTGCCATATTTCTTGTCATGGGCAAATGTTTGCATATATTTGCAATGAAATGAATACAGATGTGGAAATTAAAGCCCTCTAATTTCTGTAAAATTTCAACATTATTCAATTTTTTTCCCAAACTATGACTCTACTAAAGGGTGCTTTGGTGGTTATATCACTGTTGATTGACAACAGTAGTGGTAAAATACACAGAAGAAAACAATAAAGACGCACTATAAGTAACATTTCTCTCAGGTGTATCTTAACATCACAAGTATCCTTTATCCTTTATGTTCCTGGATATTTAAGGCAGACCTTGAAGCGTTTCAGCCTCCAGTTTAACCTTGACATTGAGAAGACCTGACATCTCCCTACACACTGACTTTAATCCATATGACTGAGTCTAACAGTGCAAATGTCTCTGAATACAAATATTTCTCTTGCTAATGTCATTGCATAAAAGCACAAGTCCCTAATAAAATAAGTGATATTGGAGTTTAAATGTTATTTTACAAAATCCAATAATTTGGCCAAGATTTTATAAATGCAGCCAATTTTCTCATACTGTCCCAGTATTTAGTTTTTTGCTAAATATATTCACTGTTTAATTATTTATCCACATGACAGTTAAATTAGTGGAGATTATCTGAAGAGGCTAAAAATATCTGCAGAAAAAAATTCCTTCAAATTGTATACCAAAAACAGTCATCCAGCACTCTCATTGGTATTTCTAAAAGTCTAGTTGTTAACTGTTATAAAATTTCTGTAATTTAAAGGCTTTACTTATATACAATTACATGTTATCTCACATATTGTTTGTGAATGCAATCAATTATAAAACCACTGGTTCACAAATGTTTCATTTGCATTTCGAAGTGTGTTTAAATACATCTACCTACAAATGCTAAAATGTAATGGTATCGCGTAATCGGAAGAGTGAAAGTAAACATAAGGGTCCATGTGAAAGACTGGGAGGCACAGAACTTTGTTGCTTACCTGGTGAAATGTCAGAATAAGGTTTGCAACTGATGAATATGTTTTGTTTGAAAACTCTGCATATGTCACACAATTCTCCTGGAATTAACTGTATAAGCCAGTAAGATCTAGGGGTGTTTTTGATGTAAACATGACCTTTAGAAAACAGGAACACTGGATTGTGTGATAGTTTGTGGCAAAGTACAGGAAACTCTGGGACGCTGAAGGTGCAGAGTATGAGCTGTATTTATGAAAACAGGGCTTCTGCACCTCACCTGACCTTAAGGTCAAACCAGTTTGTTGTAGTCTCCTTGTGGTTTACAGTAAATCTGGAGTTGGACCAGAAATCATGGATTCTGCTCGTTTTCTTCTCAAATATGTTAAAATAATTAGCTGAATGTACTGTCATAAAATACTATGACAAAAACTGTGTAGATGTGTGGTGTTAATTTGATCAACAAGTGAATTTATTTTTACCAACAATCCAATTTTTATGATCCTATATCTCCATTTACTCTCTAAAATCTTATCTTTTGTAACAGGCACAATGGCAGTTCCTCCAGCATATGCAGACCTGGGAAAATCCGCAAAGGACATCTTCAATAAGGGATATGGTAACTGGAAGCAAGATAAAAGGCAGTTTTATAAGTGTGTATTTCCTGACCCGCAGAGGACAGGTCTGCTGCTGGAAATGCATTTCCATGCCCAGAAAGTGGTTTCTCACTGTCCCTGTCCTTGCAGGTTTTGGGCTGGTTAAGCTTGATGTGAAGACTAAGTCTTCAAGTGGAGTGGTGAGTTTTACTGTTAGTGTAACACAGAAGTACAATGCAGGTATTATCAGCTTATTTTATTGTTGTTATCAGTGTGTGTGTGTGTTGACTGATAAATAACTGTTCCAACTACATACCAAAAAAGCCAGAGTTGATTTAATATCCAACTTTATCTACTGTCAGAATTCTTTAAAAACAAAGCTTTGACAATCCTAATCTGCAGTTTACACGGTGCTTATGTTTAAAAAGAAATAATATTTTTTTCTTATTAGCATTCAAATCTAATCTAATCTACATCTTACCAGTCAGGCTGTAATCATAAATATATTTCAGCTCTGAGTGTTAGAATATGAACTTTCCGTCTCAGTGTTGCTTTCAGATCGGGTTAATTTCCTCTTATTTTCACTTCAGGAATTTAAAACATCCGGCTCGTCCAACGTAGACACCAGCAAGGTCACCGGAACCCTGGAAACCAAGTATAAATGGGCTGAATATGGTCTGACGTTCACAGAGAAGTGGACCACAGAGAACACACTTGGAACAGAAATTTGTGTCGAGGATCAGGTAAACTAAATGTCTTGCTATGCTGCTGATCATCCCTCCAATGAAACAGGCTTAAATGAAGAGTCACTGATGAAGCAATTTTCTGTTCCAGATCACAAAAGGGTTGAAACTTACTTGCGATACCACATTTTCACCAAACACCGGGTAAGTTACACGTTAATTAGAGATTCATGACTCACAACCTGTAAGTATTAACTAGATAAAAAGGCCTTGTGACGTTCTCATTTTCTTTTTTCACTTCACAGCAAGAAGAGTGGCAAGGTCAAGACGGCTTATAAAAGGGAATACGTTAACGTGGGTGTTGATGTAGATTTAGATTTCGCTGGTCCTACCATCCATGGAGCAGCAGTGGCCGGCTACGAGGGATGGCTGGCCGGCTACCAGATGACCTTTGACTCAGCCAAATCCAGGATGACCCAGAGCAACTTTGCAGTCGGTTACAAGACCGGAGACTTCCAGCTCCACACCAATATGTATGCTTTAGAATCAGCAAAGAACTCCTTGATCCACTGGTCGCATATTTTTACAGATTCAGTTTTTTGTTTTTAGGTGAAGCTGTTTTAAAACTGTTGACGTGATGTGGTGCATTTCTTTACCCAGAAATGATGGCGCAGAGTTTGGCGGATCCATTTATCAGAAGGTGAACGACCAGCTGGAGACTGCTGTGAACCTTGCCTGGACAGCAGGCAGCAACGGCACTCGCTTTGGAATCGCTGCTAAATACCAGTTAGACTCCAGTGCCTCCATATCAGTAAGTTTGCTGAAGAACATTTTGATAAGGTGTTCTTGAACATTCCCACGTTGTATTTTACATAACCTGCTACAGTTTGAGTTGTGTAGCCCTGCTGAAGCCGCTCTCTGAATGCTGCTTTAGAGATTTAATCCTTTTTCTACAGGCTAAGGTGAATAATGCCAGCTTGGTAGGAATCGGATACACCCAGACTCTGCGGCCTGGTAAGGAGCATCTCTTTAATAATATGCAATTTAAATTGCCTACCAACATCATGGACCTCTGTTAAGTAACTTAAAACTATTCCAGGTATGAAACTCATCCTGTCAGCGCTAGTGGATGGGAAGAATATTAATGCCGGTGGTCACAAAGTAGGTCTAGGCCTGGAATTGGAGGCATGAGGATCTTCTCAGCCGTTTCATAAGAAGAGGAAGAATACTGGCAGAATCTGGCCTTGAGCGTTCCTGTGTGGTCAACAACAGATGTGTAACGATGAAGCCAAAACAAAGAAGAATCCCCGTTCACAGGCACCGATGAGATGGAAAACCCCCTGTCATTGTGGTTACAATAAGTAGTCATGTTTCAGTCACATGTATTTATTAATCAGTTACTCCTTCTGCCAATTTATCCTTGATATGAAATTGATAGAAAACCCCTCTGCTTGGTGTTGAAATTTGGCTCTTGAGTTTGACAATCCAGGAGCGGTTCCGAAAGCAGAGCCTTGTTACTTTGCTGAAGTGTGATGATGTAGAATGTAAATCTGAGACGTTATTTTGCACAGTAGAATATACCTTTATTTATGCTCTTCCCCCTTTGTTTTATTTGCACATTTTATTTGTATTTTGGTAGTGTTGTGCTGCCTGTTGGAAGGATCACTCCAACCAAATATGCTATTAAAAAGGAAGCCAATCTGGCTGCTCTTCACTTATTTTCTTAGAGAGGCTTAATTATAGTGTGATGAGTTTTAGACCTCTGCTACCTTGAATATCTGCTTCTAAGTTGCAAGACTATGCTAAATGGATTTTATTCTCCTCTGTGTGACTTGAGTGAAAGACAGAGTGAAACACTTACCTTTATTCCCATTTAAAGACTGTGACACTAATCAGGGAGCACTTTGTGTGTTGGTGTGTCTACCTTTACAATAAAGTCCTGAAATGAAGTGATATTCTCTCCTGTAATTTGGTATTAGGCAGCATGACAAATGTTATCAGTTCAGTTAACCCTTGTGTTGTCCTGCGGGTCAAAATTTACCCGTTTTACAGTTTGAAAGTGAAAACAATGTTAATGTTTCTTTAAGAACATTCACATAAAATCAACCAAAGTCCAGCGAAATTTGCTGGATTTTGGTTGATTTTATGTGAATGTTCTTAAAGAAAATATCAGTCTTACTGATATATATGCAACACTTCAGATATTTTTATGATTTTTTGGGAAGATTTTTACTCATTTTTACAACATTTTTTTTTGCCAAATTTGGGGGATTTTAAAAAACCTTAAGGGGAAGTTTTCAAGGAATTATTGGAATTTTCTTCCTGAAGGTTCTGCGAATTTTCAGAAATTTGGGGAATTTTTTTGCAGAGTTTTTGGATTTTTTCAGACAAGGAAAATATTTTTTGGTGGTTGTAAATGAGGACAACAGGAGGGTTAAATAGTAATGAAATACAAAAACAAAATAGCATCTGGAGATTTTTTTTTTAATCAAAAGCCTTTATTGAATTGTTCGAGTGCTGTGCGTTGTCTTTTGACTGTAACATGAACTGTGGGGTAGTTATTGCAATTATTGAAGTCAAAACTGCCATTTAAATGACATAAAAACACATTGTTTTTAATCACTGTAACATGGAGTGACATGAGTTCAGGTAGCAAGGTTTTAGCTACAATCACATATTCCCTCTAAGATTTTAGCTAACTATACAACAACACTGTATCCGAGTGTTGCCTTAGAAAGCCTGTAAATGGTAGTTTTCACTCGGTGTCCTATAGTTTCATAGCCAGGGTGAGACCATCTCCCACTGTGAGCATGCTCAGGGTAACTCGAGCATCTCTAAGCAGCTTCTTGTTCAGCTTGTCGATGGCCACAGTATCTTCATCGCCTGCCGGATCCAGCACCTTTCCACCCCACAGCACCTGCAGCACCACCAAAGATAGTCTGTTTAGAAGAATTGTCAGAACTAAAATTAACATTTGTCTCCATTGATTCCCTTACATTGTCGATTGCAATGAGGCCTCCTTTTCTCAACAGCAGCAGACACTTTTCGTAATAGTTGTCATAGTTAACTTTGTCTGCATCAATGAAGGCGAAGTCGAATGTTTCAGCCTGGCCAGAAGACAAGAGCTCATCTAAAAGAAAACAGAATGATAAATTAGGTTTGTTGAACATCTCCATCACAAAGTATTGGAGCCATCATCCAGCATCTGTCTACTGACAGCCGACAGTATCCATCTGCTAGATAAGAAACTATTTGGAAAGACCTCAGATTTTTAAATGGCTAATAAAGCAAATAAAATTGTCGAAAATTCTTAGTCCTCCAACAAAAAAATAAGAAAAATAACTTATGAATGAATCTGAAATAAACTACACTCAACAAAAATATAAACTTTTGTTTTTGCTCCCATTTTTTATGAGATGAACTCAAAGATCTAAAACTTTTTCCACATACACAATAACACCATTTATTGTTCACAAATCTGTCTAAATCTGTGATAGTGAGCACTTCTCCTTTGCTGAGATAATCCATCCCACCTCACAGGTGTGCCATATCAAGATGCTGATTAGACACCATGATTAGTGCACAGGTGTACTTTAGACTACAATAAAAGGTTACTCTGAAAGGTGCAGTTTTGTTTTATTGGGGTGCACACCTCTTGATTTTTTTGTTGAGTGTATTTTGGAATTTATGTTAAACCAAGACATTTGTACAACAAATTGTAACATATTTCATTTACCTGTTTAAGTGACATTTATCCATGTCTAAAAATTATTTCTCTTTTAGCAGAGAAAATTTCATGAGTCACAAATCAGTTACTCAAACAATGCTTTCCAGCTAAAACAGATTTCCTAATTTCATCACCAAACTTTCTTATACTTGAGCAAATGGAAATACAAGGAGTTCCACTGTATTTTTGATGATAAATCTGTGTTGATCATACACTTTTGTAACTTTTTGGGCACCAATTTCTGCCATTTGTTGTATCAATTTATGGTGGAAATGTAAAAGACAATTCAGGCACAAGTTGATTCAAAATAAAAATTAATACAATAGAACTGAATTACCATTTTTACAGAAAACATTCAGAGGTTGTATGGGCTCCTATTAGATATACTGGATAATAAAGTAATAAATAAAATTCAAACTTAAACTTCAGGTAAAGCATGGGCCACGTGACGCTCATTACGTCTTCGGTGATTTCCGTCTTCCTCACTCGGTTATTTCGTCACATTGCGGGGAAATAATTCACACTTAAGTCTTAACAGACCACGAAGGACGACGAGAAGAGACTAAAGAAGATGTCTTTGGTTGGACAAATGGAGTGAAGGTACCAAAACTTAGTTAGCCGTTAGCTTCTGTTGTTTAGCCTCCGCTCTGGTGTTTGTAGCTGTGTCAGTTAGCATCCGGTTAGCTTAGCCGTGTGCTAATTTATACCCGACACAAAACATGTCAAAGTGAAGGTCCTGCTTTTATATGCGTCTTGGTTCACGGTTGTGGTCAAACTAAACGAAATGACGTCAAAATGTCTGCCGTGAAAAAGCTCCACCTTTGCTTCTCAAATAGGAAATTGACAGCTCTATAACTAACTAATAATTTAGAACAGGTGCGTCAAACTTCTTTTACATACAACCTAATTTGATCTCAAGTGGGCCGGATCAGTAAAATGACAGCATAATAACCTATTAACAACTCCAAATTTCCCCCCTTTGTTTTAGAGCAAAAAAGTGCATTCCGGAAATGTTCACATTTAATTTAACTATATTTTTAAGAAAACATATAAGATAAGAAAGCCTTATTATCATTGTACGCTGTACAATGACGTTCTCCCTTTTAAACATACAAGATAAATAAGTTAGGAAAATAAAATAAGAATAAAAAATGTCAAAATAGTGGCGTAAAAAATGTAAATACAAATCTTTACAAAAAATCTGCAAGTGGCAGTATACGTAAAACATAAGAACAGAACATTGCAAAAGTGACAGTTGACACTGTGGCACAACATTTTAAATGACCTGAAGTTTTCTACGAAAAATATATTTTGTAAAAGTTCAGTTTCAACAATATTATTTTTCAGTTTATCATTTACACATTACAACTTACAGATCAGAGTATGTTCACCAAAGCACAAAACATTTAGTCACAAGTATCTGGAACTGAACAATAAAGTATTTTACTTTATGATCAAAACAAATTTAACTGTCTTACATTGAGCTTGACCACTGTATTCTAATTTAGTCAGTTTATTCCTAGCCAGGGTACACAGGTAGTTATTTTAATAATGACAAAACAATGAAAAATGCCGGCTAATAACTTCACACACATAAAAATATGTGTGTGAAGTTATTAGCAATGCAGTTAAGGGAAGCTTTATAGAAGCAAGCAAAACAAGGAGGATAACTCTGATGGCACCACTGCATTGTGCTCAAATTACAGTTCAAAGGCAGGAGACCCTGCACCAGCCGTGTCAAGTATGTCAGGCATTAAAGTAGACTACTGGAAGTGTACTTAGTTGGAGGTGATGGGGTTTTTGTTGCTGTTTTTTTAAAAGTACAGCTCGTCTCGCAAGGGCAGCCACCCTTCTCAGCAGACAAATAGAGGTGGCAAGAGGCCCAGGTGTCGACAAAATGGCATGGCTTGGTACACCTGCACGCAAGTCACAAGGAGAGTGATGGAGGGCAAGGGGCTCCATTATCAGGGGATATGAAAGTCTACAATTCTATAGTTTCATTTGCTTTTATCCAAAGCGACATACATCTAAGACTAGATGCAACACAAGGATCTACTCAGGAGAAAACAGCCTGGATAAAGTGCCATAAAACAAGTTAAAGCGTGACAGGACCTTGTTGCCTACAAGCAGTGTGGGAAGTAGTAGTTTCCCCCCCCCCCCCCCCCCCCCTTTCTTTTTATTTGCATTCTGTCAAGTGCAAAGGTGTTCAGTGAAGAGCTGGGTCTTTAGTGGTTTCTTAAAAACTGAGAGGGATTCTGCAGATCGAACAGAGTTTTGTAACTTGTTCCACCACTGGGGAACCACAGAATAGAAAAGTCTAGATATCGACCTTAGGCCCTGTTGTGGCGGTTGTATCGGGCACCTTTTGAGGGAGTGTAGACCTGAAGGACAGAGTTCAGGTAGGAGGGAACTGTCTGTCTGTTATTAGTCATAGACGGAGCAAGCTTTGGGTTTGTTCATGAGGCCAAACTTTGCGTATTTGTCATGTGTTTTCAGGGCGCTTTGCAGCTGATGTCTTTAAATGTAACATCCTATTGAACAACTTTAACACATTAAGCTACAGAGACCACAGGCACTAATAATGATTAGAGTTCCAGTCTTCAAGCTGCTTGGAATGTAGAGTTAAGATTTTGTAATATGGCCAGAAGAATTCAGAAAGTTCAACTTGTTGAACCATTTGAAACAAGGTTGTTGATCGTCTCTTAAAGAGAGATGCTTGACAAATCTTACCTTTAAATGTAACTGACACATTAGTTTAACGCTTAAGGTAGTGTTGTCTTCATGAAATTAAACACAGCGAAAGATTTTAGATTTAAGAAGTTCATTTAATTAAACTTTAGCAATCTGCCCTTTTACTGAAGTCTGTGACCTCAAACTTATGTAAAACTATGTCTACAGCATATCTGACATATTAAAAAAAACAGTTGAGAGAAAAAAGAGATGTAAAGCATTACCAAGAGTTTTCAATGCAGGTTGAAGACGTAGATCAATTTTTTTCTCGACTCCGGCCTGTTAACAGAATGAAACAAGAATATTTTTCAGAGATAAAGTGGAGCAGATAAGTTGTCTAACAGATGAGAATATTAAGGTTTGTAGGTGTATTTACATGCATGACATGCATGTATTTTTGAGTCCGTTATGTACACATGATGTGTGCAATAACCCAGGTTTGGTCTTTTCTGGATTCATGAACCAAATAAAACATTATGATATTGGCCTGGAAGCAGCTGGCTGTAGGGGAAGAGAAGTCATGTCAGACATTGTGTGCTTGCAAAGCAGGTAGCAATCAGCAATTATTGATTGTGACCAACGAGAATAAACATCTCATAATTAAGTACTAAAGAATTGTTTATGCAAATCAATTCTCAGATTTTTTTTCATTAGTGTGTCTTTGCTTTACTTTTATATGAATATTGAATAATCATAATTGCATTAAGCCAATAATTTGCCTGATCAATCATTTAGCCTGTGTAAATAATTCAAATCTAAATTTTTGACAGTTCAAGAAATCCCCCAGCAGATACTCACATTTGAAAGGCTGGGGCCAGCAAATGATTATCATTTTTACTTGTTAAGCGACTTCAGTGATTAAACAATCATTGAAACTCTTGTTGACTATTTTTTCATTGCTGAACTGATCTTTTCAGACAGCACTGTGAAAAGATTTGTGTCTTTTATTACACAAAGGACTAACAGACTGTGAAGTCTGCTCCACATGCAGATGCAAAGATGTCACACAGAACTACAGTATGTCTGTTACCTGCGTTGTATGATAATCCTCTGCACTGATCAGCACTTTGCAACATGGGAATGATATAATAATATTACACATCATATTTAAACCCCACAGTGTTCTATTTTGTGTGTCGTGTAATGAAACATAGATGTGAATTGTACCTCTTTCCAGAACGGTTTGCCAATGTTGGTGTATTCTTCACTGACATCACATGCTATCACAACTCCATCTTCAGGCAATGCCAGTGCTATGTTCAGGGTGTTGTAACCTGTGTACACTCCTGGAAATGCAAGAAGGTGACACTCAAGTCAGCATTACACAGATCCAGATGAACTTTTTTACATTGGCAGCACTGTTGTGCCTAACTTTTTCATTTAACTGCACCTGCAAATAAGATGCCTCCAGAATTTTTCCACTTCAGATTATACAATTTAAGCACTACCTGTTTTGTCAGAATTTTGGTCAGTTTTAAACATGTCATATCAAATGCCTTTACGAGAGTTCCCTCTATCCAGCTTTCTCCAGGATAGTATATGACTGCATTTGCTGTACATGTAACCAGATTACTAATCAGCTTTTTTCATGTGTGCATGTGCCGGAGAGTGGGGGTTGTACTGTGTCAGTGCTGCAGTGGGATAAAAGGAGATTACTGATAGCAGGGATCCGATCTTGTCTTTAAAGTAATTTGATTCCACTTTACATGTTTGTTCTTAGTTTCAAAGACAAAGAATTCCATCATAATGAAATCACACATCTTCTGGTCCAGCTTATAAAGCCGACAGGATTCCTGATAAAACAAGATATCAAGCCAAAAACCTCAGACATCTGTGTAGCGTTTTGGTGCATCAAAACCTGAGCGTAAGTTTAAAGAAACTGCATATATCTAGTAAGAGAACTATTATAGTTAAGTAATAAAACTTCTATTGAGAAACACAGAAGTTGCAAAAAAATGTGAACCAAAAAGACCAACTTTCAAAGAATGCCTGAAACTAGGTGGCCTCTTTAGGAGTGAATAAGTCAGCTTGTTGCTCCACCAAAAATAGACTTTTAAGAAGCACTATTTTTAAATATATGTCAGGTGACACTTAAAAGAAGCAAGCTATTTTTCTGTAAAATTGAAAGGAGTCAAATTACGACAGTGAATGCAGACGAAAGGTGAATGCAGGTCAAGTTTGACAGTGAATGCAGGTGGAATTTCTCCTTGTGACTTGGTTTCTTGTCTGTGTTGAAAGGTACCTGATGTCTGAACATGTAAATGAGAGTTGAACCTCAAACTGAACATGATGTTAAATCTGACCCTCTTACCAATCTCGATTGCCTTCTTGGCTTTTATTAGTTTTGTCAAATTGGCCATGAACTGCGACTGCTCACAGGCAACCATCATCATATTCATGGAGTCCTCCATTGTCCTCTGAAAACAAAGAGTGGAAACCAGTTGCATAAATTTCACGTATTACACCGTGAAACCTGATTAGGTCTTATAATATTGAGTGCTTAATTGCACCAGAACACATGCCGTGTTCCAGACACTGAGGCCTCCTTACCAGTCTGAGCTTCTGCAGGACTGGATGCTCCCTCATGGAGTGATTGAGAACATACTGCATCAGCGGGTTGTCTTTTGCCTCACAGTGACTTTTGGAGATGCTCATCCTGCACAATTTCTTTCTCCCTGAGGGCAAACATGAGCCATGAAACAATTATAAAGATCTTAAGAGCACGATGATGTCAGGGGGACTTACCAGCCAGCATATACATTTTTCAGGAAACAGAACTCAGATGTAATTAATGTGTAGTAGTTATTTGATTTAGATCGGATCAAACTTAAATGATCTCAGTGGGGAAATGGAATTATTGCACCAGCAGCCACAAGTTCGGATAAAGAAATTAATGCTGGAAATTGTAATGGAATATACACCGATCAGCCATAACAGTAAAACCATTGGCAAGTCTGTTAAAATGCAGTTTTCTGCCTGGAAACCTTGGGTGTTGGCATTCATCTGGATGTTACTTTGAGACACGCAATTTACCTTAACATGGACCAAAAAGGGCTAACTGTGTAGCTTAACATTTTTGTGGTAATATAATGACACATGAAGTGACCTCTATGTCCTCATGTTCCCTGTAGTTCCACTAGTGTTTGTACTCCTCACTTGAAAGAGTCCCTTTGCTTTGCAGTTTTTATTTATTTATTTTTTTACTGCCATAATCGCAGAAGTTGCAATATAAAGTAAACACACCAAAAAGGACTTTGTACTTGGCGGCTCTGTACTGGGTGATAGCATGTGCCACTATATAAACTTGATGTACTACATAATACTGTTTGATGTGAAGAACAGAACTGACATTATCGTGTATAATTCTTTGAAATTCAACTTTTAATAGGTATGTTTTTCTGGCCATGTAATATCCTGGTAATGCACATGGATAAATGCTTAGCTAGCTGGTGTATGATGCAATAGTAGCTCAAAATCTTGAGAGTCTGGGTGCAGTAGTTGTTTCCATAATCTCTCATTCATTCATTCACAGCCGTCAATTTATCACTTGCATTGTTATCTTGTAATAAATAGCATGCCTGCCAAGCAGAAAGTCAACAGCATAAAAAACACAACAATGGAAGTATATTAACGTGTCACATAGACAAAACCTAGGGGAGAATATTTACTGCCCTCGTTTAGAAAAATATAGTGCTGAAAAGAACATTTAATATTTATATTTTCCAGATGATGTCACATATATATCTGTGTCCAGCACCTAAAACTGATCACATGGGTGTAGAGCTGAAGGATTTAGTGAAAAAATATTGAAATTCGATCTGATTTGCGATATAATTTTGTATATAATGTGATGGAGCGTTACCACATGACATACGATGAATTTATAAATTTATTTATGAATTTATGAAATCATTGACATGACGCTGCGTTTTGCTAATTGTATTGTTTTAAATTGGAATTTGACTTGAAATGATTAGCTGTTCAGTCCTACTGGAGATTAGTGTCTTACAATAGAGGAGTCTGACTATAAAAACACTACAATGTGTTAACTTTTCAGTGCTGTAGAAAGTAAATTCCCTCAAGTGGCATCCCCAAAAGTAAATCCAGCATTGTCAATGGTAGCTACAATCCCGGTTGTGGTTAACCTTTGTATACAATATTTGTCCTATTGAAGTAAGGCTAGAAAATATCTGTGATATTTGAAATCAAGCCTCAGTGTGATATTCACTGTGTAATAGATTTAACACTACTATTATGGCACGAACTACCATCACAAGTGTGACTGTCACACAAGGAGGACGGTATGGATTTGTAAAATCAGACACATGACGGTTTCAGACTACAATCTTTGCAGTTTGCTATTGCAGCGCTTCAAATTACTGCTTTGATTTGTTTAGATCGATCAGTTGTTCAAGATTGTTGCATATTTTTGTGAGAATATCTACTGCCTACTGCTCTTTACCCAAACAAGTAAAAAACATGTCATCTGCTTTCTGATTTGTGAAAACTTATGACAGATGGTTTCAAAACATCTGGGTAATTTTCTACTTAGTTAAGAGGTGGTGTTTAGCCCTGGTGTACTTTGAAACTTAGTTTCATTTGTAAAAACTGAAAAAAGAAATTACAAATGACTTCACATAGTTTTCCTTCTCGGTGCAGACTCTAATCTGTATAAAAGCACCATAACTAGACTAAACAAACACGAGCCCTTGGAATGTATTTTCCTTCTAACTTGCACCTCTACATCATATTACATTCACTCTAATACTGTAAAGCTCAAATCACGCATTTTTATATCTCGAATCACACATTTTTATATCTCGAACACTACAGCCCTTACCAAACAAATAGCCGGCGACAAATACAGCCCCAAGTGTGATGGTGCCAACCAGTGCCTCTCTGGAAACGTTACGATAAGACATTACTACAACGACAACTAATATCCCACGATTAAAATGAGCGCAGCTGAAGCTCTTCCGCGTTCACGGAGCGCTCTACCGTAATACCGAGAGAAAAGGCGACACGATCCGGGCTGACAAAACAGACGCTGTCAGCCCGGAGACACTTTCTGCTGCGTTTACATCTCCACACCGTTCGTTCAGCTATCATGTGACTGTCGTGTTTAGCAAGGACGCTACGAGGAAACTGTAAATCAGCGCGAATAACGAAGACTAGTCGCACGGAAAAAGCGTGACAATACATACTTAATACGCCCTAAGAGCTAATCCCCATCAAAAGTCTGATCCACCGAGTGAAGTCATATGTCGCTGCAAACCTTTGCATGAAAACAGGAACTCACTCAAGTTTCGTGTAACAGACTGGCCTGCAGGGTGTGAGACGGCGAATAAAAGAATTGCTGATTTAACGAACCTTATAAACATGCTTAGTCATGTATGCATAATGACGGTCATCTGACCTGCTGCAGCACACAGGATAGGACTGAATTACAACCGCCCACTGTCCGATATACGGTTGCATGTGAACACAACACCCTTTCATTGGAAGATATCAGGAGATATTGCAAAGATTACGTTAAGAGTGTAACTGATCAGTGCTCTACTAGAGTAAAAGTGTCAATATCACCACTTATATTGAAGCTATTCACGGTTTACAATTCTACAATTCTACAATTTCATTTAGCAGACGCTTTTGTCCAAAGCGACGTACAACACAAGCAAGAATTCAGACATAAGGAAAAACCTGCAGTAAGTGCAAAAAGTGCTTAGTTGTGGTTTAGTTAATTAAAAGTGCAGAGATGTCATCAACAAAATCTTTTATAGCTTTACAGTCTGTTGTAATATTGCAAATGCCTTCATTTAACTTAGTTTCCTTCTTTTTTGTATTAATGTTAATTTATTTTGTTATTTAAGTGTAATCAAATCTAAAATGTTAGAATATTTGTCTGCAGTTTTTGTCAGTGTAGCACGGAGGTTTCTACAACTGCATTTCATTGTACAATCCTGTATTGTAGAAAGTCAATAAAACTGAGCCTTGAATGTGTTTAACTTCTTAATTCAGATAAATTTAGTTTGGCAACTAAAAATATTTGACTAGTCGATTCCAAAAGATTAACTGGTGACTATTTTTATAATCTAGTATTGTTTGTTGAAGCCACTTATCTGCAGTCTTAATGTGTAAAATAAAAACTAAGAGATGTTAGATTAATGTTAGAGTATCAAGTACAGCATTTCCCTTTGCAGTGTAGTGAAACAAAATAGTACTACCCAAAATACAATATGTCAAAAGTATACTTAAGTGAAGTAGCCTGCTTGAGTTGTAGCTTTCAAGTAGTACTACTTATATATATATATACAGTGCATCCGGAAAGTATTCACAGCGCGTTACCTTTTCCACATTTTGTTATGTTACAGTCTTATACCAAATCGGATTCAATTCATTTTTTCCCTTAAAATTCTACACACAACACCCCATAATGACAACATGAAAAAAGTTTTTTTGAGATTCTTGAAAATTTATTAAAAATAAAAAACTAAGAGACCACATGTACATAAGTATTCACAGCCTTTGCTTAATACTTTGTTGATGCACCTTTGGCAGCAATTACAGCCTCAAGTCTTTTTGAATATGATGCCACAAGCTTGGCACACCTATCTTTGGGCAGTTTTGCCCATTCCTCTTTGCAACACCTCTCAAGCTCCATCAAGTTGGATGGGGAGCGCCGGTGCACAGCCATTTTCAGATCTCTCCAGAGATGCTCAATTGGATTCAAGTCCGGGCTCTGGCTGGGCCACTCAAGGACATTCACAGAGTTGTCCTGAAGCCACTTCTTTGCTATCTTGGCTGTGTGCTTAGGGTCGTTGTCCTGCTGAAAGATGAACCGCCGCCCCAGTTTGAGGTCAAGAGCGCTCTGGAGCAGGTTTTCATCCAGGATGTCTCTGTACATTGCTGCATTCATCTTCCCCTCTATCTTGACTAGTTTCCCAGTTCCTGCTGCTGAAAAACATCCCCACAGCATGATGCTACCGCCACCATGCTTCACTGTAGGGATGGTATTGGCCTGGTGATGAGCAGTGCCTGGTTTCCTCCAAACAAAACGCCTAGCATTCACACCAAAGAGTTCAATCTTTGTCTCATCAGACCAGAGAATTTTTTTGCTGATGGTCTGAGAGTCCTTCAGGTGCCTTTTGGCAAACTCCAGGCGGGCTGCCATGTGCCTTTTACTAAGAAGTGGCTTCCGTCTGGCCACTCTACCAAACAGGCCTGATTTGTGGATTGCTGCAGAGATGGTTGTCCTTCTGGAAGGTTCTCCTCTCTCCACAGAGGAACGCTGGAGCTCTGACAAAGTGACCATGGGGTTCTTAGTCACCTCTCTGACTAAGGCCCTTCTACCCCGATTGCTCAGTTTAGATGGCCGGCCGGCTCTAGGAAGAGTCCTGGTGGTTCCAAATGTCTTCCATTTACGGATGATGGAGGCCACCGTGCTCATTGGGACCTTCAAAGCAGCAGAAATTTTTCTGTACCCTTCCCCAGACTTGTGCCTCGTCACAATCCTGTTTCGGAGGTCTACAGACAATTCCTTTGACTTCATGCTTGGTTTATGCTCTGACATGCACTGCCAACTGTGGAACCTTATATAGACAGGTGTGTGCCTTTCCAAATCATGTCCAATCAACTGAATTTGCCACAGGTGGACTCCAATTAAGCAGTAGAAGCGTCTCAAGGATGATCAGTGGAAACAGGATGCACATGAGCTCCATTTAGAGCTTCATGGCAAAGGCTGTGAATACTTATGTACATGTAATTTCTTTGTTTTTTATTTTTAATAAATTTGCAAGACTCTCAAAAAAACTTTTTTCATTTTGTCATTATGGGGTGTTATGTGTAGAATTTTAAGGGAAAAAAATAATTGAATCCGATTTGGAATAAGGCTGTAACATAACAAAATGTGGAAAAAGTGAAACGCTGTGAATACTTTCTGGATGCACTGTATATATATAATTTTACAAAATCAAAAATCTTGGAAGAATTTGTACTTTTGTGCTCCATTCACTATTAAATACTGTAAAAGCTATAAAGTTGTATTGTGTAGGAGGATATATCTGCATGTTACTGTTTGATCTTATATTGTGTTATGATAATACATTTAGTGCTGCAACAATCAGTTGATTAGTTGAGCCAGAAAAATTATAAAAAAATTAGCTGATAACTATTTTGATGTCCAATTCATATTTCTTTTAAATGGAATAATTATTAGAGGCAGGTCAGTTTAACATGTAAATATAATTTATCTGCCACCTTATTTTGCAATGTACGACTTTCAGTTGTCAGATTAATGTGGAAAAATACAAAATGCAACTATTTCCCCTGGTATAATGAAACACAAGTAGAAAATTGTATAAAAATGGAAATGTGAGACTATGACATGTCAGAGTTGTCATCAAGAACAGTCACCTGCTTGAGTAAAGTTTTATCTGACATCTAAATTATGACACAGAATCATTCTTGCAAAGGTAAGAATATTTGACAAATTGAACATTTTGTTAATAGCTGATAAAAGTGTTCAAATTTTATTGTGTAATAAAATAGATACGCAGATGGTAGCCCCTTGAATGTAAAAACATTAAACAGTATCAGTGGACTTTGATAAGGTCCCTGTGAGGCCGCTATTACAAAGTCTGTCAGAATTGTTAATGCGTGACATTATTACTGGCAGTGACTTCCATTAACATGAATACAAACTCACACTCTTGCTGTATCACTGAGTGTACAAATCTAGCAAGTATGATGAATAAGCTGGCATGAGATGTTTCCACCTTGAACAAACACTTTAAATCCATTCACACATTGTTCTCATATGCTCCCCTGATGTAAAGAAGAAGAAACGCAATACAAGTGTTCTGGTCCACTGGTGCAGTGTTAGTTTGTGGGGCTGAGGCCATTTTATTGTTACCATCTTTTGATCTAATAACACAAAATCTCTGATAAGATTTGTTACAATGAACTATATCTCCTCCAACAAAGAAGATTAGATTAATTCTTCAAGTTAGATATTGCTGTTGGTTTTAGAATAAATCTCAACTTTGAACCACATTTTAATCTTGAAGTTGAGCTACTTGAGAATTTATGTCAAGATATCTACCACTCATCATCTTTAGTTATGGTTTTGACCTTCAATTCCAAGTTACATCTAATCTCTTGAGTCATTGTGAATCCTGCTGTATAAATAGTAAATTATTTTCCCCAGGTATATTCAGTTTACAGCTATGTCTATTTAGTACTGTTCAAAATTGTATAGTTTATTTTTGTCTCCTTCCTCCTTGCCTGACTTTCTATACAATACTGAAACTTAGGCAACCATGAGTAGGAAGGAACATCCGCTATATGCATTTCTGGAGGATTTAAACACTTGCATACGAGTTCAGTGCTTGCTTACTATCCATACATAATGCAAATTACTCATATATACAGATAGATAATAAAGAAAGTAACAGACTTCACAGATAGTGTGTAGATTTTCTGAAATGATTGCACATTTGCTTGGACATCTGAAAGACATGTAATACAGCTGTTCAGCCACATAGGGGCAGTGTTCTCATAGCAATGAAACGCAGCTGATGTCAGACATCTTGGTTTTGTCTCCACTAAATACTGGATGGACTGAAGAATATAGTTTTCAGATTTTCCAAGCAATTGGTAGCAACATTTTGTGGCCAGTTTTGCTATTTTTGTCAGCATTTTCTATATCCACATGTGGATTATATGGTGGACTTTACTATGCAAGACTCGTACTGGCTTGATAAGTTACTCCCATCACACTAGTTTGACCCTAATGTTAGTGTGGGAAGAGGAAAAAGCGGCATGACATACAGTAAAGGGAACTGTAAATGAGGGACCAGGTGATGGTGATAAATGTGATTGTATGGTTCCAAACACAGTAACTGTTTGTGGGTGTGTTTTATGTGCTTTGTGTGAACACCGTCATGCTGCCTCCTCTGTGTAGATGCACTTTGTTTCTACAACGGATGCCAGGATTAAAGTGTTTCCTGGTTACATCTGTTTGACACCCATAAGCACGGGGTCCGAAGCAGATCACATTATAAATACTCCTGGTGACAATAAACCAAGGAAAGCTGCCAATTTATTTATTTGCTGCGCCACACTGGGGCGTTTTTATTGGGTCACACAGGACCATTTTTGTGAAAAGCAGGACATGTGTTGAGATTTTTACAGACAGGCTTTGTTCAGTAATCTACCACTGAGAGCCATTTTAAAACCACAGCTTTGATTAACATCTTATTCCCATAATTTCAGTGACTCACATGCCTCTCATTACACTAAAAAGATGGGAAAAAGTACACTCTGATCTCTTTGGGGGATGATCTAAATCTTTCACACCAGTTACATACTGAGCTTTTATCTCATTTAAAAAAAAAATCTAGTTTGAGTGTAAAAACACACAAACAAAAGGAAACTTTTAGAAAATGTTACATATATTTTGACAACTAACTGGTAAACAAAAAAGAAGTAACGAAAGACATTACATAGAGATGCGAAACAGAATTAGAGGTGTATTTGTGGTGAAAAAGCGATGATGCCATGTATTAGTGATGAATAGTTTTCATTTTAGGTGGTAAACAAAATGCCAAATCAGAAGACAAATGATGCACTGTCATTGATAAATATTCCTGTTCAGCAGTGACAGTGGATAGAGTTATGTTCCTTTGCAAATTACAAGATTTGGAGCAACTCAACTTTCATATGTATGTTTACCTGATGGATAACTTTATGCTCTCTTTGCTTTCTGATCTACAGTTTCCCGACAGCTTTGGCTAGTGACTTGCCGCTGCGGCCTGCTGACAGAGTCCGTACAGCAGGGGAGGACAGAGCATTCCTCCAGGAGGCTTGGTCTGTTACAGCTGGGCTGCTGAGGTGAGGAGCTTGCTTCGGGGTAACCCTCTTGTGTGAGTAAACACCATAACAATCAGGCAGAGAGACACACTACCCGGGTCGGGGAATTTTCTGCTCTGCCAGAACAATGTCTAACACTGTTGTGATGATTGAATTTTATAGCCTGGCCGAGAAGAAGTGTTTTATGATATCACATGACGGGATGAATAATGTTCTCAGAAATGTGTAGGCCTTCTTTGTAAGTGTGGTGAGGCAGTATTCTGTTTTTATCACTGATTACCAGGGGATTTTATGAGCCAATTGTCTTTCTCTTCATGGCATTTCAGAGCCCTTGAAGATTTAAGTGACATGCTATATCAACCGTCCACCTTCTTACTTTCTTTTACACTTCATTACTTAGCAAACATGCCCCACAAATTTTAAACAAGAGCTGAACTCTGCTCCTCAGATTCCTCTCTCTCCCAGACAATGAAATGTCATGTAAGTCCGCTCGTCTCAACTCTCGAATTTGACTTTGGCAGCAGTCTTTCTCTCTGACTGACAGATGAGCGAGCGATACAATTCCATCAAAAAGTGCAGCCTGACAGTCTGATTTGACAGCCCTCTTCAGACCAAATATACTCCTTGTTCCTGGCACTACATCAACTTGACAAGACGAAAAGTGGTTAAAAAAAGAAAAAGATTTAGCCATCTATACTCTGATATACATTTCACTGTGAAAGAATAGAAAATAAAAGAAAAACGCTTAGTCTTCCCATTATGCTTCTTACCTTTTTAGGCTGTTAGACAATACTTGTACCTGTCAGACAAGTGATTATGTGTCTATAAAATGTCAAAGACAGTGAAGAACAAGCCTGACAATCAGACTGAATAGCCATTTTACTTTCCCTTAATTCATGTAGCCTGACATTGTGTCCGTTTTGTGTGGGAGAGGAGGTCATTTTGTGTTACCCCAACCAATCAATAGCGTATCTGTTCTACCAACGTCATTCTCACACAACACAAAAGCTGCAGTAGGGGTTGCTAATGGGCCGCTTAGCTTCATGTTTTTCATGCAGAAATGTGCCAACAAGTGTTGCCATTTCTCCAAGTGAGTCCAGCAACCTGTGCAACCATGTCTGTCTCATCTGCCATTTTTGTGGCCATTGTTATGCTGCCATTTTTTTCTGACTCTGGCACAGTACAAGGATGACCTCATTCTTAATTACGCCCACAAATTTCAGTCTGGTCGATTAGTTCTCCAAACAGGGAATACAGCCATCAATAAGCTCTACACCAGACTTATTTGAATTGTTGAACCAATTAGAAATATGGGCATCTGTGGGCATGAGCTGAAGTGATTAGTGGGTAAGTAGTTGAATTAATCAGCAACTACTTGAATATTCAATTTGGCTTGAATGGCAAAAATATGTTAGTTCCTGCTGCTGGACATTTAAGACATTTTGTTAGAAATAAAATACACAAAGTTGATGTGTAATTTGCACTATTGTCTTATTTTCTGTTTATTAATCCACAAAGTAGCTGATGGATTAATGTAAAATAATTATTTTGTTCCAGTTTTAGTGTTTGAAAATATGGCAACCACAGAAAGTGCAAAACAATTCAATGGTGAAATATTGTAACATTACTGTGCAATACAACTTAACTGTTTAGAATATGTGATGTGAATGGTTTTAAAATGATGCATTGTGTAATGGTAGAATCTTAATGTACACACAGACCAACTTTTAAAACCGAAGACCTATGGTAAACATGACCCTTTAATTGCCATTATATGGAATCTTTTAGTCAATTATTCATCAATCGGAAATGTTTTCTGCCATTAGCAGGGAGCCTACATGAAGCTGTGATCTCGTCACTATAAATATTCTTGTACTCGCGCTGTCATCACTCGAGTGTGTAAATCCTCATCATTGTGATATGCCTACATTCTGCTCTCCCATTCAGCTAATAAAATGCATAGACCTAAATGATTCATGGCAACCATTTACATAATTTATAATTAAATCACAATCCGATGGCTTGGAATTTATTAATAGTGAAAGTGCATGTGCCACGATCGTGATATACTAATTAATATCTTTAGTTATCATTGGCACATTGCTCACTCGGCTGGGGTCTGGTTATGGGGCAAGAATAATGCATTGCAACAACAAATTATCTGTGCATTTAAGTGGGAATGTCCCGGAGTGATGGCCACAATATGCATTTGCCTTAAGAACTTAATGGGGGAATCTGTTTTATCGGCGTTGTCACATGTTCTGGCTAATCATTTTGAACACTGCAAAGATTAGGGCTAATGCATTTTCATCCTCCAGCTCCGGAGCAGGGCTGCAGGGCGTCTGTAATCGTACTGTACACTTTTCTCACAGTGGAACTTACTGTATTTGCCTCTGTGCTGCCTCAGCTGTGGTCTGAGGCATTAAGCTTTTAGGTTGTTCGTCGTTTTCTCACGAACACGGCATCTCAAGAAAACCTTAAAGGAATCTCTTCAAATTTGCCTCAAATATTCACATGGCCTCAACATTTAATTTATTACATTTTGGTGGTCAAAGGTCACCATCACCTAACGTCTACCCCGATCTTGTGAATTTGATATATATGGAATGCCGAGAGGGAATTTCATTATGTCTGGCACAAACATTCATTTAGACTCGAGGATGAAGTGATTAGATTTTGGTGGTAAATGTCACTGTGCCTTCACAAAATAGGTTTTTGGACATAACTTAAGAATTCATATGCTAATTATGACAAAACATCATACAAATGGCAATATGTATAGGATAAAGTAATCAAGTACTGCACCCCAGTACTGATTTGAAATTTAAAAAAAAAGTGATGACAGAAGTGGAGATTGTGACCAACTTTCACATTTGGTCTGATGCTGAGCTGATACTAATCTAGAGTACGTACTTCGAAAGTGTAGTGATTGTATAGATATTTTGTGCTGCTGCAGTAAAGGTATCTGCATGTGTAAAGCATCCATATTGTTTGAATGTGTTGAATTTTACAGCAACATCAGTACCTTCTAAGTGAAAACGACATATTTCTCAGTAGAAATGATTTACCTGAGTCACAAGTATATAGAGTGATGACTTCGGTTTGCTGAACAAATTTGAAAAAAATATGTGTAATAGTCTATCAATTTCTTTCAAAGTCTTAACATCGTATTTAATAAGTCTGGACAGATGGACAGGATATCCAGCTGCAAAATGCTGATTCTAGTTTCATAATAAATGTTTCTGGTATTTACTTTTATCTGTTTTCTATATGACTTTTAGTTTTGATTATTTATGGATTTTCTAAACACTCAGGAAAAATGTCAAATTCCAGTATTTCATATTTATAGGTATGTATGTATCTTGCCATGCATGATAGTTTTACTTTGGTGTGTGAATATGAGTGAAAGTAATTGGAGTTTTGTTTTGCAGTTTGATTATTGAAAAATAGCTTCAAGACAAGCATCTTGTTCAAGATGTCCTGGTTATGCGTGATAATCTACCGATTTAGACACACAACTGTTTTCTTTGTAACTGTAAATGGTGCTAGTAAAATTGATTTACAGTGTGTCATACTGATTTTCCAGAGACACTGGGACACTGTTTCAAGAAACAGTTGTTGCAGTTGGCTTTCCACAAACAAAATTCCATTCTTCACACTGTAATGGAGGCAGAGTTCTGTTTTAGGTTAATAAAAAAAATAACAGAAACATTATTCATCAAAGAAATTATCTTAGTTGCAGCTTAAAATGGTTGCATTTCCCCCTCTAAAAACTGTACAATGATCCAGTATTTTTTAAAAGGAGATAGAAGTGACCTCATGAAGACATCCTAACTTTTACAAAAACACACGAGTCAGGCTACCGAATTTGTGTCACCAAGCGCCCTTTCCTCTTTTCTCATAAGCTCAGTGTATTCTTAGTTTCGACAGTTAATCCAGAACGAAACATCCACTAACTCTCCCTAGCAGTGGACAAACAAAGGGGTCCTCTTCACTAATGGTCCCTGAGGCTTCACCACTATCTATTGATCTGCTGTCACCCAATTTCTCTGTGACTTATGCCCTGCTTAATTCCCATTACTGTGCACACTGAAGCCTTATCAGGGAGAACAATAGGCTTGTTGTCACTGAGGGCAAAAATATGAGCAGGCCTTTGACAGTGTGAGCGCAAACTCATGACTTCAGCTCCATGAGCCCTCTCGTTGACCTCTACGCTCATGTAGGCCAGTTTGAAGCCCAGCGTCGGAATACTAAACTCAGTCCGAACCGTTTGCAGATGAATCAGAAAATTGGATCTCGCTCGTTTCATAAAAACGAGCCCCAAAAAAGAGAGGGCTGGCTCCTTAGCCATAAAACTGTCGCTGTGATATGTCTCTAGCAATGATGATTCTCAGTTGCTGCATGCCCCCTCTCCAGCTCCTCTACTCGCTAGCTGCTATCTCTTCCTTTCAATTATATGTTTCCCTGCTCTTTTAGACAAAGAGTAATAAAGCTATAAATCGTGTATCCAGCAGAAGGTATGGACATTCTGTCTCTGAACTGCTGTTGAAACTGCCATAAACCACCCACAAAGCCAAAGATAAGGATTTACAGTTATTTAACATCATCCTTGTCTCCTAAATCACGCTGATAAGAGAATTAAGTGATGGCTATAGGTTCTTTGTCCTCTAGCTATTGATTTTTTTTAACCGAGAGGGCTGGTGCAATGTTTTTATTGGGCATCCTATTTGCTTTGAGCTTAAGAGTGGAAATTGAGCTATTTGGTTTGTTTTATTGAACCACAGAATCAGCACTGAATTAATTTATCTAATAACTGAGCCTTCTCTTTATTTAATTTCCCTCCGTTGTGGACGTTTTTTCAAATGTAGAGTCACAAAGCATGGCTGGGGTGTTGCCAAGCAGAGGTAAATGACCTCTTTGAAAGGCCATTGGAGCAGTTGTTTTGTATAGTTAAGGACAGCTCAGTCTTTATGCCAATTGTTCTTTGTTATGATACGATTATATGCTCTTCCATGGTCTTCCACTAAATAGAAATGATGGTTCATTCATAGCCTCTTTAGACAAAAACACATGACTTGATTTACAGGAAGACATCTGTCTATAACGGCAATTGGTATTAATATCAAATGCAGCAAATAATCTGCTTGTTAAAGCGGCCATTGTTTCAACAACCCGGAGTATATGTCCCTCTTAGCGCATATTGCCCCAGTTTGAACAAAGACGTGTTTAGCTTAGCGGAAGTTAGTCACTCATTTCAGCATGAAAACACTTATGTCAGTGCCTCCGAGAAGGCAAAGCTGCAGCCGTTCACATTTAATGATTCAGTTGCTGTTTAGCTTCAAGTTCATGACCCTGGAGCTATGATAAATGTCAAGCGCAACAATGTCCCGCTAACTAGACATGCCACTGCCAACCAATCATCTTGTTATTGACTGGAAAGGCTGTAATGTGACTCTAAATGCTGCATTACAGTGTATTTATCTGTGTAACCATGTGGGCCAATTTTATAGTCTGATTCAGTCTTGCTCAGAGCGATGTTGGTTTCTATTCCAGATCACACAACAGGCGTTAAGGCAGTTCTCCCTTTATACATACCAACACTTTTATTATTCATGGGAATAATAGTGTGTAGGCAGAGCAGTTTTTTATTTAAACTAGCTGTAAGTTAGCGAGTTTTAAAAGATGCACAGTAGTGGTGTCTGTCATTTTTTGTGTGTGACGTAGCCCTGCAGATGGGTCAGATCAAGAACGTCTCAAATGTGTCCAACTGCATCTTAATCTGAGGGTTATTACATGCTATTAATTACATAACTTTGTATTATTTCTATATAAGACATTGTAATCTTGTATGAGTCTAATAATAAATGATATCACATTATACACAGATTGTTAATCCCTTTGAGGCTTGTGATTGGGCTATAAAGATAAAATTCACCTCAGCGGGAATTGCTGACATTTATACTTGGTAGGGTTTTTCTTTTTAGGTTTGTTCAAAATTGCATTTGTACTACTAGATAGCTAAACAATTTGTCCAGCACGTTTGTCTTCTCTGCTTGATTGCCTAAAATCGTTTTCACACACTTGTGTTTTCTGTAACATTTTTCTTACTGGTGTTTTATTGCTTATTGTGGATGTAGAGGTACCAAGAGTCAACTGCACAACAAATTGTTAGCTTATTTGTGTATTTTTTTCTCCTACAATTTCTAATATATGAAATGCATTGCATATTTCATTTTAACTTTGGCAAATAAAAATGTACCACCGGGGGTACAAATGAGAGTCACTGGTCTACAGTATAATCGTTTTAGCTAAAGCGGAAGATGCACAATTTTCATATGTTCAAAATGTTTAAAATTTGCTCATTTTTTCTGCCATTTATTATCATTATAAATTATGTAATCTGACTGATGTTTCAAAACAGTAATTTGATGATGGTATCTGTGAGTCCGCTAACACGTGTAGTTTTCGACACTATGTGCAGTCTTAAAACCTTTCACTGTATAATGTGGTTTCTTGGTTTTCTACTTTCATAACAAGCAACAATCAAAGATTTTAACACCGAAAAACTCAGCTAAGCTGCTTAATCCTCACTGTACGCGGGTGGTTTGATCAGATTTGATTGACGGAGGTTTGGCATCATTAGCAAACTACCCACCAACTGTCAAATCAGATTTTAATTTAAATGCTGGTGCGTGAAAGTACATGTCTCTTGCGTCTGAGCATCAAACAAAAACATAAATGCATAAATCCTTCATGTGAAACAACCAAGAGTATTTGAACTCTGCTATTGCTTTGAGTGAAACATTTAAAACATTCAAGTTGTCATCCTTTAATAAAAAGTTGATGGATGAAAATGTTTTGGGGCCTTTTAATATCAGTGACTCAGAAAAAAGTTATAACATCTCATTGCTTTTAGAAACACATGCAGGGTCAGATTAATGTTAGTTTTCTTCCTCTGAGCTCAATTTATTCTAGCTTTGAAAAGTTCATAGAAACAGTAAGTGTGCAGATAAAGATGACATACACCAGTGCTTTCATTCACATTTGCTTCTTTTTGCTATGTTATTAAAGGTGGAGTATGCAATTTCTGAGAAAGTTTTCTGGTATCTGAACTCAACACCCGTTGCTTCATTGTTTCTTCAGAAGTCTTGCTTCTCAAATCCATGGATGTCAGAAAAGACACTAAACACTGGGCTAGTAGACCAAAAGGGGAACACTCAAGTCTCATAGGTGTGTGTTGATTTCTTTTTCACTGCTGCAGTAAAATAAACATCAAACAAGAAAATTTTAGTGTTTAAAACTGATAGCAGACAATCCCAGCACTGACCCACACAGCTCTGTGATGAGTTATTTATGATAATTTAGAGCTGCTGGTGGGATGGTTTCTTTCTGTCATGCTGCAGCCATATATCACTTCCAGAAAAAGCTGAAGGACCACTTCCCTATGTATAGACCAGTGGGGTTTTATTTTGGCAGAGGGTCATTACATTTTGTACACAGACCCCCCCAGTATGTCAGTCCGAGTATAGCATCCAGGGGGCTCAACAGGTGGCAAGATGGTGGCAGCATTCACAGTGTCATGAAACTGTGCTTCTTTTAAACAGCTGTCACACAGAAGAATGTAGAAAAACTCAAGTTATAGGCAGATTTTAATTTTAATGGGATTTGTGATTGTTGTAAGGTTAGTCTGTGAGAGCACTGATTTTACAAGCAAGTCCTTGTTTAGTTTGAATCGTGTCTGTCAATGATTCCACATAGCAGTGAGCTCCCAAAGGCAGTGAAAAAGAGCATATAAACAGTGAATGAATTAAATAGACAACTTTGTTCATTTTACTAGACAACTCTTCAGGGTGTTTTTAATTGTATCACCAAGAGGAGGTAGTTGAATAAATCATTATGTGTTGAAGAAAAATCAAATTGTAACAATCTGAGTCTCGAGTTTTGATTTATTTCCACATCTAAGCTCATTTTGGAACTACAAAGTTGCTGCTTTTTAATCAGCCATGAAAAAACGGACTCAAATTATTTGTAATTTTGAAAATTGGCATAGAAAATATTTTTTTGGAAGTGTTTTGACAAGTGCAGAAAAATAAAGCAGCGAGAATATTTTAACTGATCTGAGGAACTAAGAACTTCTTAAAATTGGAACAGATTTTCTTCAGTGCTTAACCCTCAAGCGACCAAGCTTTTTTAGCGACTAAAATGACCGACCGGGGTCATTTATGACCCCACTATATTTTACACAGGAATGTCTACTTTAGTGCCTCTTTTTGTGCTTTCTTACCTATTCCACTCCACTGCAGTTTAAGGATATTCTAAAATAACCTTCTTTATTATTCATGGATTTTAATTATTTTTGACTCAGAGCTGAAGTAAAACCATATGAACAATATGATGCATAGTAAGAATGCAATAACATTTATTTAGACACGCTTTGTCTGCCAATTCTTTTAAAACTTTATTCCTTTTGTTTCCTCAATAGTAAATCAAAAGTACATAAAAACAAAATCTACACAAACATCTTGTCTGTATGTGTGCAATGTAACATGCAGAGAAGTATTTAGATTAGGGGCGGCTGTGGCTCAGGTGGCAGAGCCGTTCGTCCAATGCAAGACACTTTAACCACCTTACCTGCAGTGCTGCTCTCACACTGGTGGATGAATGTGTATGCTGTGTAATGTTGGTGGTGGTCAGAGGGGTTGTAGGAGTGGATCGGCAGCCAGTCAGTCTGCCCCAGGGCAGCTGTGGCTAAAAATGTAGGTCTACCAGCTATAGTGCACTGTAAAACACTGAAATATAGTGATTAGAGGTAAAAATAAATAAATAAAACTAAGGCCTACAATAGTGAAAAACCTATACATCTTTCCGGGGTCATAAGTGACCCCAGACAAGTTTCCATTATCCTTGTCACACCAGTTGGCCGATCTGTACAAAAAACTATGAGCAGCTGTAGGACAAGTAGACTGACAAATTTATGGTAGGAAACATTTTTCAGATAAAAGATATAAAAACGGCAAATATAATTATATGGCTGGGGTCATAAATGACCCCACTCGGAGGCTTGAGGGTTAAATGATTAGTTGATGGAACAGTCAGATGCAACAAATGGCAGTTTTGCTGAGTTACTGTCATGAAGATAATCTAATAATAGTGTCATGACAGCAACTGTGAATCACTGTATATATTTTTTGACTTACGCATATAATAAAAAGTAGTTAATATAATTTTAAAAAATCAAAGAATATTTAAGGCAAATAAGTTGGATGCAGCCCTAGTTAAGTTTAGCCCTCCCATGATGATGTGCATCCTACGTCCGTCATAATCCTGCAACATGTTCACTGACCCTGAACTTTTTATTTGCAAGTAGCTGGCCAAGCATATTAAAGGCTTCCTTAGACTGCTCTTCTGTAGTGGGGTGACCGCATATCCCCCCCACAAAATGCCCCAGTTTGAGATGACCACGGCCAATGGTGGTGCTCTCCCTCATTAGTGAACTGTGGGAACAAAAGACTCAGAGTAGAGGGTTCCAAAACCCATATAAATACAGCCAAGCAGAAATTATGCTCAAATGTAAAAGTCCCAAACAAACGAGATTGGAAAACTCTCCGGGGTGTCTTCTAAACTTTGCTGCTGTCATCAATCAAGAATATTACCATGCGAGTCCATACAGGACTTGGGCAAACTGCTTCTTTAAGCATTTCTCCGGGAGGCATAAAAGTGTATTTATGGTCACTGCGGGCAGGTATAAAGGAAGATTGGCAAACATGAAAATCAAGTCCTCTCCCGGGTGCCATCTAGCCATGCTCAGCTGTGTTAAATCATAGATGGAAAGAACAACAGTCTGGTGGCACAACAGTCCAGTCTGACAAAACACCGCCTTGGGCCTGCATTTTACATTCTCTTCAAAGCCTGTTATTGGAGTCAGTGTTTTGTCTTCATACCTGTTTTCGGCTCTGTAATGGACTTCATCTGTCTTATTCTGCACGTCAATGAAGTGGTCCAGTTTAAGCTCACAGTTATGTGCATATTACACAATGTGGAGATTTAGGGCTGCAGAAGATCCTGTTTCTGCACTTAGCTGATGTGGGATTGATTTCTTTTATGAATATATGAATCACTGGGGTCATTACTGAGCTGGACTCTTTCATTAAATTGAGCTATGTCTCCTGCTTAAACACAGGAGCTTCTAAGAGCCTTCCACCAAGAATATACTGTACCTCCATGGGCTTTGAAAACAGCAACATGTAAAGTATAGCTTCATTTATCCTACAAATGTGGAGCATTGATCCTCTGTGGAGAAAATGGGTGACAACATGCCCTTAGAGGCTTTTAATAATTCAGATGCATGTGGAGGGATAGTAAATATGCTTGTAAGTGGAGAAGCAAAATCTTACTATTTGAATGAGTATATCAAGAGTGGTAGAAAATTACAAATGATACACCTGTGCTCATATAAATGCCGGCGTGCCTTTAATGCTTTCCGAACGCGTCTAATTGGGAGGCTTACAACAAATCACTGCAAGTCGCTCCCGCTAAAATATTCCTCACGCACACACGAGCAGTATTGACTTTTTAAATAAAAAGACTTTAATGTAGATAACAGCCATTTTGAATCCTCATTAGTCACCGGTAATCTAGAAACATGGGCGATATATTAAGAGTGGTGTTCGCAGCTAGTCATTAAAGGAGAAATAAAAGACAAAATAAATCCAATCTTGGAACGCCTGCGATTAATCATGTTGGCCACTGCTGCCTGGCTGCTTAACAGTTTTATTGAGTCATTTATGCTGGTTTCCCTGATAATCCATTTATTCTGAATAATGCCTCCCTTCATGCTCAAACTGCTGCGTTCAGGTGATACCGCTACGAACTGTATTTTTTTTCTTTTGCGTCACTTATTTCTAGACAAACGTGTATTAAACAATTACATGTTATGGCTGACAGAAGAAAAACAACAATTGCACATTACTCAGGGAAGCTTTTAATGAAAGTGTTAATTAAAAATATTTTCAATTATTCCTTAAGGGGATCACAAACTGAGATATTATCATGAATAATTTACTGCGGAGTATCTAATTAGAACAATTTTAATGTAATTTTCACAGCAGAGAGCAGAGAGTTACTCAACAAGAGGAGCAACATATTCAGAAAGGTTTAACGGCGTCCCTGAAATAGCTCACTCTACCGTGCGTAACATCATGTGATGTGAGACAATGGAGCGATAAGCAATGATTAAGATGTTCCAGTGTGCAACACAAGGGAGGATCACATGCACTCACTGTGGAACATAATCCCTCTGTCCAGACTCCTCAAGTGGCTCCTTCAACTGTGCACCTGCACCTCTAGGAGCTGACAAGAATCCTGATATTCTACAAACAGGGAGGCCCAGAGTGACCCCAACCCCACCTGACCCTGACCCTTCACCACCACCCTGAGAAGCTCCTGATCAGTGTCCAGATGCACTGAGTTATATTCGGAGTCAGCTCTGACGTTATTTTTTTTTTTTTTTGGCTTGAGGGAGTTTTGTCAGCCAGTGTTAATTTTGGCTCAAGCAGCAACCTCCTGTGCATAAATGGTCAGAAAGTGCAGTTCGTGGAATGGCCACACGAGGCTGACTATAAAGGCAACTCAATCCCCATAGACACCAATGTTAGAATGTCTAACTTTACACCAGATATACATATAAACATGGCTAATTTCCCATGGATGAACGTGTAGAGGACATCATGGAGAGTTAATCCATGTTTATGTACTGTCTATATTTTTGCTTTAGATTGGAACTGATCATGGAGATTTTTTTTCCCCTTTAGTTGGCTTTATTAGATAGGTTAGTAGAGAAGCAGACAAGAAAATAGGGAGAAGAATGTTGGATAATGGACTGTCCTTTGATTGTAGCAGCAGTCACTTCATGTGGCCACGCCCTTACTTATGCACAACTTTAAACCTTAGCCCAGTTTACATTTAATTCTCTTCACCATTGTCATTAATAGGGAAATTATACAAGACAGCCTGTCCTCCGTAAATCACAGTTAACATTAATATTTCTAAACTTTTACAGTATAAACAGACTTTGCTGTCATGCTTAGATAGCATTGGTATGAGTGCCGCTACATGTTGTACCTACCTTTTGTTGTAGTTCTCATCTTGAAATGTTACTTTTTATTCAGTCTTGTTTTTTTCCTTGTAAAAATGGGTTGCCAACATTAGAGCTGCAACAACTATTTGAAAAATTATCAACTATTAAAATGGTGAAATGCTTATTTAAAAGCTGAATAAATTAAATACCAAACAACTAGTTGACTAATTGAGAAAAGAATGAACAGAATGATGAACAGTGAAAATGATCTTTAGTTGCAATCCTTGTCAACACATATTTTTTTGCTGTAGTTTTCATTGATGAAAGTAACACTCTATAGCACACTCATCATAGCTAACTGAAAACTGAAAACCTGCTTAGAATCTGCATGCAACAGCTTGACTTGTTTGGTGTCTGTGTGTGTGCTATCATTTGAGAAAAGAAAGCTAACAAAAATAGCCTATGGAGGTGAAATGTGCTTTAAAATATTTCAGAACTGGCAGTGGTATGTTGGCATTGCGTTTGATTTACTACTGTCAGTCCACATGCTGTATGTTTTCCTGTAAGTACAAGACAGAAAGGTACATTGATGCCTTGTAGCAATATACTAAAAATTGCCTTTGAATGCATGTGTGCAGTGTTAAAAATATCTTGTTTAATAACAAATTGGGATAGAAAGGATTAGAGTTCACAGCTGTTATTCTGCAGGCCAAACATGAGTGGTCTGTTTCCGTTCAACTTTAGTGGACATGCGGTTGTATATTTAGTAATGAAGATTTTGAGTGTTCTCAGCAGCGTCTCTGGAGACTTTCTCACAAGGTCTTTACTGAAAGCCTGAAGCCTATCAAGTATCTCACACAGCACCAGTCCTAGCACCTGACGACATGGTTCTGCAGGGAGTTACTGCTGTCACAATAAATCAGAAGCAGACAGGATACAGTATAATCACGCCGGTGTCCCGTTTCCCTCAGCCTCTGCCGAAGACTTTCAGCAAAATCTACCCTGCATGCTGCACCACAGCTACGCACGGTGCTTGATGGTTGACTTGAGAGGAATAATCCATGGGAGATAACATACAAAGAGCCGTTGATGGTTTACATTGCAAGTATTTTATTGTACACAATGATGTACCGTGCTGCCAGTAGCTCCCTTTATTCCTAAGCCTCCCTTGCTTTGATAGTACACGGAATAAATGGGATGTCTTTGAAAGAAAATAAGCCTAGAAGGTCTGTTTTATATCTTAACATGTAGCTCATACCTTAGAACCAAGGCGTTAAAGACATGTGACGCTGTTTGAAAACAAAGTGCTCTGCTCTGTAACCGTACGGAGCCTATACTTCAAAACCAAAGTAAATTGAGACGCCTGAACTATCAGATGGGGAGCCATGTTGTGCTTATATCTGAGCTTCTTTCCCTTCATAAAGATGAATCATAATGTCTAATTCTCACAAATTACCCAAACATTATGTAGTTCTCTCATTTCCAACACTGTTTAATCTGTGTCTGGAGTATTCGCTGTCACTTCATGTTGCAAACACTCCTTTCACTCTGGCAGTTCATTGTCTTTTGATGGGCCATAAAAGGCTTGGTTTGATGGATGATAACTCGGGGCGTCTCTCTTTGTTGTGGGATGTGACGACTGAGTGCATGTGAGATGTGAGGAGAAGATGCAGTGTGAATGGGAGATGTCATTGATGTCTTGTGCTGACACTGAGGCCCTAAGCACAAGCTTTGATCTCGGTGAATGATTGCAAAGCAAACACAAATAAAAGATTCCACTGTGCTACAGTTTCCAGTGAGAAAGTTTAACTGTTTTTTAGAATATTTTCCAAGAGGTTTCTCCGTGATTGGCAACGCATTTTTAGAAGTAGAAAGACCTTATCAGGCCTCGTAACAATTTATAGGCTAACAAATTGGAAAAGGTGTTTCTAGGAAGGTGTAGCATGCTTTGGCTTCCTACCTGTATGCAAAGCATGATTTATCAGGAGAGAAGACGGCTCATGTCATTGCTTTCTGATGCAGTCAAATAAATATTGAGTGCTCGATAGGCCCCCGGACTCCCTGCTGACCTCCCAACATCTGCTCAGGCACTTACTACTTAATATATTAGCTGTGAGAACAGGGCAGGTGTTTTCAGCCAGAGAACATGAAAACCAGATTGTGCCTCCGGTTCATGGAGTTGAATTAAAATGAGTCACAACCAGCTTTTCTCATAAAATAAAAGCACAAATAATGTTATGGCATGAAGGGCAGGTGGGAATATTTCATAGGTCTGCTTAATGGTGGCAAGAAAACAGAAAGTGTAATTGACTGCAGCTTGCGTAAGGAATCTATTGTGAAGCAAAGATTCCTGAGATAAATATATATAAATCACTGTTATTAAAAACAAAGGCTGACTTTGCACTCTAAATTGTTTTCCAGTATATTACAGCCATTTGTTCCTGTAGTGCAGCTTTCCAGGTCCACATGAGGCTCTTTGTGGTGTTTCTTTGATGCTTATTTAACCGTCTGAGCCTAATGTGCTTCATGGCCTTTACATTATAGATTACAAATGGAACACTTTAAAGGTTTAATCATCCTGGAAGGCACATGAGCAAACATTTACCAGTTACCAGTAGATATCTAGAGCTATAAGCTCTACCTATTATAAATTAAAGGGATTAAATATTTATTGAAAGAATACCCAGGGGTGAGAGTTTAAGCAAAATGATTACAAAACACATCATAAATAAGGGCTGGCCTGGGATCTTTCTGCATGGAGTTTCCATGTTCTCCCTGTGCATGTGTGGGTTTTCTCCGGGCACTCCGGCTTCCTCCCACAGTCCAAAAACATGCTGAGGTTAATTGATTATTCTAAATTGCCCGTAGGTGTGAATGCGAGTGTGCTTGTTCGTCTGTATATGTAGCCCTGCGATAGACTGGCGACCTGTCCAGGGTGTCCCCTGCCTTCGCCCAAATCAGCTGGGATAGGCTCCAGCACCCCCCATGACCCTAGTGAGGATAAAGCGGTGTATAGAGGATGGATGAATGGATGATAAATAGGTGCTGTTATATGAGATTTGCTGATAATCTTTGTGGTACAGAACTGAGGGTTATAAATTTGTTCTCTGAGAAAATAGTGTGATCATTTTGCAGTTTGTTATTATACAATAAAAAGTTTCTGTAACATTGGTCAAATTGGATTGTTTGTTCTAACAACTAGTGGTGCACAGAAGACATGTTCATGGGTCAAAGTCTTAAAACCAAACGAAAATCAGTCAAAACTAATAGTGAGACCACACTGATTGGAATTAATACAGTTTGAACTCAGTGTGACTCTGATAACTATGAACCAAGGGGACACATGAAGCGCCTTAGTATCTTGCTTTTTGTGTAGTTTAGTTTTTTTTTTTTGGTTGTTTTTTGTTGGACAGTTTTGAACTAAATATTTAACCCAACGTAAACATAAGCTAATTGCTAATATCAGCACCATATTGTGTACCAATCGTCCAGCTGATGTGGATTTACTTATCCATATATGTAAGTGAAAACTGTTGCCTGCTGGTGGCGTTAGACAAAAATGTTGTGGCTCACCAAACTCATGAGCAGTCATCCTTTGAGGATCATGGAAGTCTGTTTTAGAGATATTTTAGATAAAATCAAAATGTCAGGCAAGTGGTGGCAGTGGTGGACTGGTAGATCAACATTACCGTCCCTTGATCTGTGTTGTCAGCATGGATAATAACGCAACAGCAAAATTTCCGCTCCAGAAACTGTTTTAGCAAAGACTAAATATTTTTGATAGAAAGTAGCCACAAATGCATACATTTTTGGTGAAACTCAGACTTCACATTATATACATTATACCCTGTGTTTAACAACAGACAGAGTTAAGACTTTACATGACTTGAGACACTTGAAGAATAAATCTACTGTTATTCCATTATTTTGTTATTGTCAAAAAAATCCCATCAAAAGACCAGAAGTATTTCCTGTGCAGCCACATCCTGACATAGATTATACCTCTCTATGATTTATTAGACCTCCATTGTTGTTCAGAAAACTTTAAAAACATGTTAATGAGCCACAACATAGCACTGTGCGACATTTCCCTTCATTACAATAAACAAAGGCATTGTAGTTTATTTTGAGTCAAGTCCACATACATGATTCTGCTGCCAGAAATACTCAATAATAAACTCTAGCTAGAAATGAAAAACGATTGTTTACTCTTGTTTGGAAAGTGTTTGCTGAAACCTACACTGCCCCGCTATTTTAGGAAATAATTTAGCGCTTTGAAAATTCAATTATATATTTATTTGTAGTCTGTTTGTAAAGATTCAAATTTTCAGTGGCTTGGTGCTGAGTGACACAGGCATGCTGCACGAGGCAGACATTGTTTTGGTCTTTTCTTGGGATGTATAGACAATAACAAAAATCTAGAATATCACCAGCTTTATCCTTTAATTTCTGCCAATGACCAACTTTATCGTAATGCTGCAACTCATAAAACTTACTGAGAAAACGCAACTAATTTCAGTCAAAGTTGGTGTAGAGGGGGTGCAAAGGTCAAATAACTAGTAGTCATTAGTGGTGCAGATGAAGGAATTTTAAAAAATGCAGTAAAATAGTGTGCTTTTAATATTTTCATCTACTCATTTACTTCTCCTCACTACTGTACTTACATGAATTAAAATCTGGCACATGTATCTCATTATTGTCTATCACTATGATTATGTTGACACAGAGTTGGATCCTGATACAAAAGATACAAAAGATCTCATTAAAGTATAATGGTCTTTTTTCGGATCTCTGGCAGAGATACTGTATGTGCTTTGTGAGTCTTGCCTAGTTCAAGATTGGAGTTTAGAAATCATGAACATAGCTAAGAATGACTGGAGTTTGCACTTGTGCTCACCTGTGTGGGTGTAACACAGACTGAAACCACATTTCAATTCTCCTGTCAGTTGAAAATGAGTAATGTGCTGCAGATCACAGCCTCAGGATAAAACCCTATCTGAAGCAGCGATTGAAGGATATCAAAAAGCCTGGATACCTCAACTTGACCCCTGTCATTTCCTCCAACAATGTGTATGCTTTTTGTTTTTTTTTTTTTTTTTAGACTCTTGTGTCTTTTTCTCTCATATGAGCTCAGCTTTATGTTATACACAGCAATCCTCAGCCATCTGGTTTTCATTTCCTGTGAGGTTCAAGATGGTAGGAGATTTTTTAAAAAAGGAGCCTCGTTTGAACCGGGGGCTAATGTAGTCGGGATGGAATCTGTCACTCAGTCTATTGCATGTTGATGACTAAGGGCAGTTTCAGCTGTAAGCAGTCCATGATTTATGGACACCAAGTGAACTCTTGTAAGCAAAAGCCAACTAGGAGTTCAGAGCAGCAACTGGGCCCTTTTTGGCTCTGGCTCGCCTGCATTTTCTTTCCATTCATGCCAAAGTATTTCGCACGGCAATTAACTCCGTCCTCATTTGGGTCTGCAGTCCCACAGGGTTAGCAAACCCATTTATCATCCTCGGGGCTTGGAGCTCTGCAGCTCTGTCTCAGGTAGTTTTTGTAAACAGTCATTGGCCCGGCTCTTTCCATTTCACTAACTGAGAAGGAGATACAGTAGTTTTGAAGTTCTGCCATCAATTCCTCTGTCAGACGCTTTGCTTTTTCTCTACAGGTGTGAAGGCGAAAGGGAAATGTCGTTTCACATGGCTCATTTGTCTTATGGTAACTACATAGTTAGAGTGAATAGAGTGATGACAACATGGCCCCTTGCTTTTTTTCACATGGTCAACTGATTTCATTTCAGAGTGTAGACTACAGTCTTGAGACTAAAGAATACTGTGTACAGAAAAGTGAACTTGTTCTTTCTTTTAGATGAAGAATATAAAGGTGGAGCGAACAAAATTTATTGAGCTTTTTAATAGAAGTTTGACATTTACACAGATACAGATGTAGGTTATGTAACCTCATTAGACACATATTAAAGATCTATGCCTCGATTTACACAGAAACTTAAATGTTGGCTCTGCTACAAGTATTTATATAGCTTCCAAATGCCTGTGGGGTGTCATTAGAAGACATATTTGAGCAGGCAGAGTCATAAACATATGCTGGATATGTTTTTGTGTTCTTAGCTGAAACATTTTCAGAGGCAGCCAGGAAAATAATTGAACTACAGTATGTGCATTTTTCTGTTTTCACATCTATCCTTAGAGAGTCATTACTTTACAAAGTGCTTGCCAACTGATTCTAAATCCGTCATTTGCTGAACCGATATATTGCGTTCTCTGTCACTACCATGTCTTGATCAATCAGAATTAAGGAATTAGATTAAGCCCTTTGGTTTTCTCCTCCTTAAGTGGAGTCACACTGCAGTGCAGGCCCAGGGGTTGTGGGCAGTATCAGAGGGGACTAATTGTCAAGGTTATGACTCAGTGGATGATTGATGTGGGGCCAGGCTGTTTTTGTCAGTCTGTCAGGTGGCTGGAATGTTTAATGTTCTCATTATTGGTTGCTCTGTTGTGTATATTTCTCTGTCAGCGCCGCTGAGCCATCTGAACTGCCAGAGCACTTCAAAGGCCTGCAGGTCATCCGTCTTCCTCCTGACGCCCTGAATGTTCAGCCTCAGCTGAGTGCTGGTGATTTGTTATGACTTGAGAGCCAGCTGACAGACAGGTCTCCTATAAAAAAACATGCACCAATTTCCCTTTTGTCGTGCAGTGAAAGCATCACTGCTCCTGTAATGGGGGGGACAACTGCCACAGGAGGCTGGCACCTGACAGTTGTGTCATCTCACTAATTTGCAGACAAGATGACATGAAGTATTTTGTCTTCAGTGTGGATTTTGGTTCTGGTGTCACACACTCTTACAGGTCACCATCTGTTGTGGAGCGCCACAGGGAACAAAGCTGAGGAGGGATCACTATATTAAGGTACACTTTCATATTCATCATTAGTCCAGGGCCCAGTATATGCCACATGAAGGTGCTGAGCAGAGAGCATCATGGGAGGTATGCTGATGGCTGCAAAGCCAGTCATGCAAACAAAGTGAGAGGTGAGATGCTAAAGACAAGGGGAGGGAAAACACAATCCAAATCTCAATTCTTTTCCCAGGCCCTTTGCAAGATTGATTGTTTTCTGCTGATCTAATTTTGGATCATACAAAAACAACCCATTTATCTTAAAGAAAAATTATGTGCCACACGGTGCAGATGGAAATTTTTTTGAAAGCCGAAAAAGATTAAAGCGAAACTCTGCTCCTCAGCCCTAATTACGAGCTGTAGATTACTCTGTCGATTTAACCAGATGGCAGGCTCGATTCTGCAGGCCCTCCTGTATATTAATGAACAGCAGTCTGTTATATTTGACTTAGGTAAGTGAAATGTCCATCACCTGTAATGGTCTGCCAGCTGGCATTATGCATGTTGTACCACTTCGGGTCCGCTTGGCATTTTTCATTTGCAGCGTTATTGAAGGAACATTTTTGTTCCCCGTTTTCCATCATTGTCACTTTTCTGGTAAATATTTTTTTCATCAGGAAAAAAGTCTCCAAGTTGTGTCCACAGCTAATTTCCTCTCATAGGTCAAGGCAATAATTCTGGCACTAAAACTGTCATGCTGGGCGAAGCACACGAGTTCGATAGTAACTTGATTAAGTTAGCCTGTCGACATGACTGCAAACGCGGCAATACAGTATGTTAACAAACCTAATAATAGGATGGGGGAGATGTAGTGGAGGGGGTGGCTGCACAATTTCTGGCCGGTCATGTGTCTGATACAACGAGCCGCTGACCTTAAGGAACAGCTTCTCTGGCTTTGGTTTATTGTTAATGTGCAACCTAATGTTTTCTTTGTCTTCTTCTTCTGCTGACTCTACAAAAGAACTCTTTATTACGTTGTCAGATCTCCTGATCAATGCGTTTAAGACTAGTTTGGTAAAGAAACTGATTGTTTTTGTCTCTGAATGTCAGTCCGAAGAAACCGCTGAAAACTTAAAGAGGCAACGAACACATGTTTGCCAGCCCAAGCACCCAGAAACTCCCTCCATGAATATGCCAAGCCTAATTTTAAACCAACAGCAGGGGAACTTTGGCTCCGTTTCCCGACCAGAGAGCACGAACAGCAAGGAAGCACAATGCCAGTGTGTCATACATTTAAACACGGTTAAATTAAAGGCTGTTTACTGTTCTCAGAGGCCATTCATCTTACTCAACGTTAGTCTGCTGCTTGCAAATTTGTCAGTAAGAGCTTCCACATGCCAAGACGAGGAGGGAAAAAAGTTGGGGTTATCGCAGGCGGGTTTTTATAGCGTGTCTCTTCAGTCAGCCTGTAGTTAATTAGCCACCTCCACACAATAAGGCCATAAGTCATTAATCACCCGGACCCTTACAGAAGACGACTCACTGTGAGCAAGACGTTTGGAGACAAAAAGTTTGCCGCCTATGACAGACTTCAAAATGGCCCCTGTCAGTGGTGTGTAAATTATAGGGCACATTGAGTGCTGAAAGACAAGGGCCCACTGTTTAACTCACTGTTGCTCTTTCCTTTGCTTTGTGTGTTGACAGATTGTCTTCAAGAGAAAATTCCCCTTTTCTCCGTTTCCCATCAGCTGGCTTATAACCCAAAAAGACGCTCTTTATTGTGAGTATATATAGAATAAACACACGCAAGTCATCCACATTAAGATAATCTCAACGTACCCAGCTCATTTCCTTGATTTTACGATGTTGCACGAGGGTTAATAAAAGAAGACAAGCTCCAAAGGTCAATGGCTGAGTAAAATCCAGCTTTAACTTTGTGTTCCTACCGTTTACTTTGCTTGTCAAAGGGAGGAAATGATGGAGTGATGATAAATATTGGGCTTGTTTGGAGAAGCAAAAGCCTTTCTCCTGCAAAAATAAACCACCATGTTTCTGTGGATGATGGAAGACACACTTCGCAGCTGATTGAACATGCAAAAGGTCATTGGTTTTTCCTTTTCTGTCTATAAACAGAGATCCGCTTGCCTTTCCAGAGCACATAAGCACCGAGGGAGGTTTACTCAAAGCAGCAAATGTTTATGTAACGACAGGGAAATCCCTTGATTGGATCATTAATATGGCTGACAAAAGGGTGTTAAATTCATTATATATCCGCAACATTTGTAGCAAGTGTTTGAAAGCTGCTTGATGTATGTATTTGATGAATGAACCGATTTGGAGAAGGCAGCTTTCATACGTGACTGTGGGCGTTTTGAGGAGGAACATCAGTTTAGCCTGGCAGTGATGATGTCCATGGCTTTCAACCATAATACACCATGGACAGTACAACACATGGCGTGCAGCTGTGCAGAAGGGACCATTTTTAACATCAACATGTGTCTGTGGTGGGCCTCGGTGTGCTGATCTGTTCTTCCTCAGGTGAAAGGCCTCAAGTGTTGCCCATGCTGCGGTTCAAAGCAGAGCAGGTGGGGCCGTCGCTGTGATTCAACGTGGAGTCACAGAGCTGACCAGCGTTTCATCTCCTGACAGCATTTTACCTTCAAACATGTGGGAAAGAGATCCTTTGTCCCACAGGAATAAGATGGATAGACTTTATCATGGTGGAAAAGATAAATGTGGAGCCCACTGCAGCAGTTAATGTCATAACCAGAGGGACATACCGGTTACCTGTGTCCACATGATGCAGCACCTTCCCCCAGTGACCTCAAAACCACCTCTAATGAACTTCTTCTAAACTCAGAGCTCTAAAGGACTAAATGTAGGAAGAAAATTTAAACCGGTGACGGAAACATTAATGGAATTGACACAGCAGAATGTGCTCCAAAGCCTGCTAAAAATTTGAACTGGATTCATTTTCTGATTTTTGTTATTTTATTTTTATTTATTTTTTCTCTGTTTCGAATCAGAAAAAAAATATTTTACAATCCAAAGTATTACTGGCAAATTATTGGGTCCAGTTGTTTTTTTTGCATTGTTAGAAGCATGTTGTTTTCTTTACTTTAGATTTAATGAAGGAGACTATAACATACAGTAGCTTCTTATACCAACAGAGTGGTGTTAGTTACCATAAGCTCAGTGTTTTACCTAACCTGAAATGGTGAAAACTTTTTGCCCCCTTACAAATGGAATACTAACAACACTTCTTCACTTTACAGACACAGCTGCCCTTTAATGTAACCCATATACTCATTTAAAAGCAATATGTCAACATGTAAAATAGTTTATAGCACAAAATGTAATTATACAGGCATATAACGACACATCTGTGTGGATTAATGCACCAAATTTGCCAACAATCCTAACTTCTCACAAGAAGATACATTTAATTATATTTTTAATTCATTATCTATTCAGACATCAGCCTCCACACGAGTGCTTAAAGGTGGATTTTTTTGTTGTAGAAAAATATATTAAAAAAAAACTTTGTGAGCAGGTTAAAATTTATTAAATATCTTTAGACTTTTTGTAAATGCTGCACGTGGTTCAAATTTTACAGAGACTTGCATCTCTGATTAACTTGAAGGGTCAGTTGCTGGAATTTCTAATGTTTTGGAATAGTTAGAATTTTTCTCTGTGCATGCAGTTGTTTCAGTCGTGTGTCACGTGGTTTTTGTATGGAGGCAGTTTGCTCTCAGCACTCTCTTGGTAAACAGTTTCTTGGTTTTAATAAGACTTGCTGCTGAAAAAATGCTAAATAGATTATTCATATTATTACATCGCTCACTTGATTATGTACTTTTAACAATTACAATATTACACTATTAAGATTTCATGCAAAAAGAAACCTTGCATTACAAAGCTGAGTAAATATTAATTTTCAGAGCATTTAATAAGCACTAGTACTTGGCTGTAGTCCACAGACTTTATCATCTCTTCCTAAATTCAAAATCAACTGATGCTATAAAATGAAATCTTCTGAATAATTTATTGACTAGTTTCTGTCCTCGTACAAGTGAGAGGATGTATGAATTCACACTTTGGTGTCACACATCAATTCAGCGCTGAAAAATGAGTTCAAAGATCTTAATCCCATTTGTCCACATCATATTAATGTGCTGTTTGTAAATGAAAAGAGATGTATCACATATGATGCACGCTTGCTTCATGGTTGACTGGTTGCAGCGCTGAATTGTGGGTTAGCGGCTTTATTGCCATCTATCACTGAGCTATGTTTAGGTCTCATCTACATGAAGGATGGCTGGATTTGATGAATATGACATCTGACTGTTAATGACGGTGATTTTATTGCTGGAGAACAGTCTGATTTACTGAGGACGGATAATGACACTGTTGGCTTGATTTAGTTGATTTGTTTTAAGGGGCTGATTAAATGGTTAGGCCTCGCTTTATTTCATGCTCTCTGCTTCATGGCTTCATTACAGCAATCACAAAAGCTGTGGAAACGTCCCACATCTGGTGTCATCGTAAATCTTTGTTTAGAGAGCCCCTCACTGATATCAGTTGCTCATTTGTCTTCGTTAATGAAACGATAATCCATGACCTCTGATGGAGAAGATTCAGCATGTTTTTGATGAGCCCAGGAGACTTTGCATCTGAACACACACACACATAGACACACACACACACACACACACACAAACGCACTGTGTACATACTGTAGCTACATCACCGAGGTTTAAGTGGTTTTAGCCTCTCGTTACCGTAAAACAAAAACATACACACTCACAGACGCTGCAATCCTCCAGGGATTTGCCTTGTGTCCTACATAAAAACATGCAAAGGTTTTCCAGTTGGCTGCAGACCCTTTGAAAATCTATTGTCAGCCTCAATTGCAATTCCAAAATGTAAAACCATAGTTAAGAATGAGAAGAAAAAGGCTTGATTTTGCCACGACTGTTCATGATAAATTTAAATTGACCTATGTATGGCTTCAGGAATAAAATATGGATCAGCTAAATATATCAGTAATATTTGATCCACAACTCCAAGTAGCATTTCACAATTCCACAGCCAAACTATTATTCTACAACAAAATGCAAAACAATAAACTACATTTAAAAAGTGTGAGATTACTTGTTCTAATTTAAAACTTTTAAGCTGATTTGAACCAACTCCTAATGCATAATAGTAAATGTGTGCTTAAGAAAAAGAATCTCCACTTTAAAAAGACAAAAACTAACCAGTTTAAACAGCTTTAAGCTTTAAAATGCCATTCAGGTAATAAATAAAGGCTTCGTGAAACTTTTTGCTCTCCTCAAAATAAATCAATGGCAATTCTGAAGAAGCTGCTCTGATCGATTTTCCACGTCCATCACTCTGTCAAATCACTCAGCACAAGTGTTCCTCTAATCCAACTGAGTAAGGGAGAATTAAAATAACTTCTGCTTTCCAGTCGAAGAATAACCATCGATTTGGCATCAGAATCAAAATCCATATTAGGCTTCTACCTAAAAGAAAAGTCCCATTCTCAGTTCTGATGCAGCAGGTAAACATAAACCAATATTCTCTCCTGTGTAAAATAATGCACGTTGAGGCTTTTGACATTTATATTATAATTATTTTTTATTTTAGTCACGCTTGAAGCTATCGCAAATAAATACACTGATCCCCACATGGATCCAGTCCCTGCATGAAGTACAATATAAAACTCATTGGGCCTAAATCTCCTTTATAAATGTATAATTCTTTGTCTCTACTGGTATCCTAAGGCCGATGCTGTTGTCAGTCTTTGTCCATACAAGGCGTATGGGGAGTAATATGGCCCGGTGGCCGCTGGCACCGGCACCGGGGCCCCGGGAGTGGGCAGGGGGCTCTTTGAATACGGGTGATAGCGGCTGCTGAGTCCGAGGGGGTGATGGGGGCCCCTGAGGGCTAGCGTGCTGGGGCTGCCCGGGCTGCCGTTCGGAGGAATATGCATGTGACACGCCATAGCAGCGGCGGCTGCGGCGTTGGCGAGAGAAGTGGAGCCCGGGTACCCAGATATCAACTTCTCTGTGCCGGCAAAGGCCGTGTGAGTCCGCAAGTGGCTGAGCAGCTCCTCGGAGGAGGAAAAGCGCTTATCGCAAGGTCCGTTTGCAGACACCCAGTTGCACACGTGCGGCAAGGGGTCATTGGGCAACATAAACCCATAAGGATATAAGGGATGTCCGCTGAAAGACGGGGCCGAGGAGTGTACGCCGTGCAACGGGTGCGTCGGGTACATGAGCGGGTATCCAGACTTGAGCGCGGTGGCGGCAGCAGCAGCAGCCGCAGAGTCATGTGCGCAGTTGGCGCTGGATGCTCCGGACAAATGGCTTGTGCAGTGGTAGCTCAGGCAGTAGGGGTCTCGACACAGACTAGCAGACATTAGAGACGGCGGGGACGCTCCTGCTAGGGGACTCGTTCCTGCTTTACTGCATCCCAGTGAGCTGGCAGCAGCAAACTGTGCGCTTAGTAGCTGGCTGCTGGATTTGGTAGGGTCAAGGGTCATTCCATGAGGGAGGAACGGCTGCGGGTAACCTGCATATGCACCCGCTAAACTTCCAGGGTATGAAATACCAGCAGGTGGCAAGGGAAAAACGGTATGACCGGGCTTATAGGGAGAGACGGGGGCCACTAGTCCAGAGCCAAGGACGGAGGAGGATGAGGTTACAGATGTTGAGTCTGATGTAACAGTCTTCGATCCAGATGTGTTTTCGTGGTGTTGGTTGCCATCAGAGGTAATTCCACTTATCCTGTGGCTGCCACTACTCTCTGTCGTACTGATTTTATTGCTATCAGACTCCTTCTTTTCCTCCTTGTCTCCCGCTTTGCCTTCAGACGGCAGTGGAGAAACGGAGGTGCAGGAGCTGGGGCTGCCTGTCCTGGGGGTGAACGGCTGGCAGGTGGCGCTAGGCACTCGGAAACTGGTTTTATCTCCACTGAGGCTGCTGCTCGAGTCCTTCTTCTCTGAAGATTTCAAGTAAGGTTTGAAGCTCGACTTGTCGTCGGCTCCGATGTCGCTCATTTTCAGCGGACCAGATTTGGGCTCCTTGTCAGTAGATCCATTTGAGGTGACGGAGGAGAGCTTGGAGGAGGACGGAGGGTCCGGTTTGCCGATCTGAGAGCACGTTTGGGCCAAAAGGGCCAGTGGACTCTTCTTGGCATCCAGCTGAAAAATAGGAAAACACACAATTAGTGAAATGTTTTTAAAGAAAACAATCACATACAGGTGACATATTATGGTACAGATGCACATATGGCCGTTCCGCGTGTTTTACGCACTGCGCATAAACTTATCAACTCAAAACAACTCGGCATAATAGGCATGTAAAGAAAGAAAGCGCATTCACAGAGCTGATTTACATGGGATAAGATAAGATTGTACAACTGCCACACGTCTGAAACGACATTCAAAACACGAGCATCCGTTCACTACTAAACTAAATCCAAATTAGACATGATAGGTTATTCCTACGAAAAGCAAAAACAACAAAAAATCTGAACCCAACACGGAAATCGGGTCCAAAGATTAGATAAAAAGAATATCCGTGGATATTTTGTGCTCTATCAAATAATGCACTACACGGTCTAAATAAAAACCTGACCAAAATGTGGCCACAAAACTCCGACAGTGATGCCGCTTTGGAAGCTTTTGAGCCCAGTGATTTCCAGGTGAAACACTTTGTAGTTTGAGCTCAAGCGAATTAATGTCCGTGTGCGTAAACGTTTTCATACAATCGGTGTGCTTACCTCGATGGGACTGACAGGAGTGGACGGCAAAGGCTGAAGGTACTCCGGGTGTAAAATGTGTCCTGCCCGAGCCGTAAGCATTTTCAAAATCTTTATGGGAAGACGACTGGCTTGACGAGAAGGGTCTGCGGGAGAGACGGAGTTGTGGACAGATAGTTGGCTGATCTTCGCTGCTCCCTTCTCCCCCGAGGAGCCGCTCTCCCACGCTGGATTCGTGCTATTTCTCAGGACAGAGACCGTGGGCGATGTGATCATGACCCAATTCTCGTATAAATGGTTGAAAAATACATGTGTAGGGTAAAGAAAGCCAACACTCGAAACGTCTGACGGTTAAAGCCTGAGCCAGAAATGAAAGAAACAACGTTAAATCCTTAAGAGAGACGCGGAGCGAGTGAGCAGAATCCGTGCGCTTCGCAGCCGTGTTGCTTCATTCCCGACGTCGCTCTGACAGTGTGGCTGTGGGTCCGAGAGCGGACTAGATTTACGTGGGTCGTGGGCTGGAGGGATCACTCCGCCTCCTCTAGAGCAGAATCTGAGTTAGTCCGCAGATCGCTGCCTTTCAGGCTCCCAATCAAAAAGAGATCCGAGTGTGATCGGAGGGTCGAGATAATGTGACGTTTCCTCCTCACACTCGTGTCTATTTCATATTTCTCCCACTCCAAGCGCTTTTAATTTGGAGACTTTATATACGTCTTTGCGTAATTGGCGCTTTGACGCATGCGCTGCCCGTGCGTTCTGTGTGGTTTAGGGGTTGTTGGGTCAAGATAACCGGCAGATATAGGTATAGATATAGATGACCAAAACCTTGTTAGGTGAAGTTATCACATAATGCATTCAATTAACAAAATGTTTAAATGCTTATTATTATTTTCTCCAAATGGTTTTTTTCTTTGTCAAAGTGGATAGAAATCTAGCCAAAGCATTTACACTCCACATTCTAACGTTGAGTGATTATTTTTGAGCAAATTTTCTTTGAATAACTAAATTGCAATTAGGAAACAGTGGTTCAAACCCATGCGAATGCTCCCTCCATGCAAAAAGTTTACAAACAACCGAGCTTTTTTCCATAGTCCCTCATTTTCCGATATTTATTTGACTCAAACAAGAAAAATAACCGAGTGAGGGGCTTCTGTGGTCACATTCCCTTCAACGTGCATCGATATCCATCGCCATGTTTCACGTTTTCTTCAACTTTCTCCTCTCAATCACACAGCCTGTCATCTGTCAGTTCCCTGTCCTGCACGCCAGCTATCTGTCAGCTGTCTACAGATTTTTTTTTGCCTCTTCTCAGTCAGATTCAGGTCAACTAGGCTACTGTAAAGTGAATCTATGAGAGGTGGAGAAGAAGAGGCGATGCTTTTCTCCCCTCACTCGTCCCTCCGTCACAGTTTAGGCCTCTTTTACTCCTTCTGGTCTTTTGAAACTAATAAAAAAACAGCGATTTGTTTAATTGGAGATAAGCTCTGAGGCATTTTTACGCAGAGCTTTAATTCAGCCACAGACTTGATTTAATAGCGTGTAATTTTTTCAAGTGTTTTTATGTCTTGGAAATTAAAAATATACCTCCACATTTCCGCCACATTCAAGCCAAAAAAATTCCTTCTTTTTTGTTCCAAGAACGCTTAAATAACTCTCTTGTGGCTGCCATTAATCATTAAAGCTTCCACATTTCTTCCCATCGAAATAGACCCACTTATCTTATTACTCAATAGCCTATAAATGTCTTGCTGATCAGGCGAAAGTTAAACATATGCAAGTGTTTTTTGATTGATAACAGGGGTGCTGTTTTCGGCAACGGCTGTCAGGCTCTGACACAGCGCTTTGAGTTATTAGGGCAGAGAAGGGCGACCATAAATTTCGACCGTCAGGCAAAAACTCCTTTATTGTGGACGTGATGGATGGCTCTCAGCAGCAGACACCAAATTCTCGACTTTATCCTTAAATGGCTGCACATTTTTTCGTCGCCCGTAATTCATTACTTTTAAACAGAAAGCTTGAAATCTCCCGCTAGTATTTCACACAAGGACACGTTTATGAATCACCCAGAGTCGATGCAAATACGAGCGTTTACAAGCAGGGCTGGGTGCCTCTAGTCGGTGATTAAAGAGAAAGAAAAGCCTGTATCACGATTAAATATTAAGGATTTATATTCATAAAGGATTGTTTTTTTTTCTTCTCCTGCAAAATTCCTCCAAATTGTATCATGAATTCAGGAAAGTAGTGTCAAGCCTTTGCAAATATAAAATGGTGGCAAGCTGAGTAAAATTCACTGTATTGTTTTTGTAACATGCAGAATTTCTTAGTTCAGTCCAGTTATCCCCTAAAGTTACAATCTAAACTCCTAGAAATCTGTACAATGGACACATTATTAATAAGAAACTGTTTTCTTGTTTGTTCAGGATTCTGCTGTTAGCCCCTATATGTTCTTATCTATACTCTTGTCCTTGGCCAAAGAAAACACAAAGTGATAAAAAACAAGGTGTTGGGAAAACAGTGAACACCATACAGGTTGGCAAAAACTCTAAATCGTTTTCAGAATCCTAATTTAGTTTTTTGAAAGGACAAAGTTCTGTTTTTGCTTCCCTAAGTGTTCTTTTTGATTTTATTCAGGGCCTATATTAAATCTAAATGTGCTAAATTGGTGGTGAGATTTTCCTTCATCCTGCCTGTAGCACTTGTCCTAATCTTTAGTGTTGATTTTACATCCTGTTAGTGGCTTTTTGTGCTGTACCCACACTTTAAATGTGCATCCGAGGCTTCGCCATTTATCATTTGGTTGATTAAAAATTAACAACAGTGGCAATTAAATTCACAGTGACAGGAGCTTCTATTATGACTGTACTGTATAATGTATAATTGTGTAATGTGTATTGTATAATTCAGCTCTGCAGGCTGATGGTTAGTCTGCACTACAGGCTTGATTACACAAATGTATCCATCCATCCATCCATCCATCCATCCATCCATCCATCCATCCATTCTCGATACACCGCTTTATCCTCACTAGGGTCGCGGGGGGTGCTGGAGCCTATCTAGACAAATGTATGCATATCATAATATAACTTCAGACTGCTTTGAATCAAATTTCTTGAGCATATTTTATATATTTGATGCTTTCATGGAATCTGCTCTTTCTTCCATCCATTCAGATACTTGAGAGGTTGCAGGCAGCAGTGTAATATTTATCCAAATGGCAAAACGGTAAGCCCCGCTCTTGATATTTTTCTCTCTTTGTACTTAGAACACATACATTGAAATCATCACAAAGAACCTGTAGCTTAAACTATTAGAAAAAAACAACCAAAACTCAGCTGCAAAGCCTTTGACATATAGCTTTTAAAAAAAGGATATGGTCGATAAATGTAGCATTATAATGTCGGGCAAATGGAATAAGAAATTCCCTCGACATGACATGAAAATTCACCTTGTGGCAGCCAGCGCAGGGCGCGCCACGTCAGCAGCCAGACAGGCCGACTGGATCTGACAGGTAAAAAGGGGAGATGATGGTTAGAAGGTGCTATTGTTTCATGCCGCTTTCTTGACCTGTCAGGTCCTGGCACAGAGGCCTGGATCGAGGACCTCCTTGTCACATGAAAACAGTCTTAAAAGGCCGTTATCCAGACTATGGTGATTGCTCCTGTTTAATTGATTTGCTTTGCACTGAGGCCTGTCACATTAATAATGGTTAAGTACAGCCCCAGTGTGTCACCCAGAGTGGTGCGTCTATCGGGAAATTAACAGCCTTAACTAACTGCTGTCTGCGAAGCAAGAACTTTAGAATCATATGAGATGCAAGGGGTTCATACTCAGCCCGAAACTATGATATTTATAATAAAACTGTTCTGTGTGGATGTGCAGCAGCTGTACATTCTGCTTCCCTGTCGTTTTCCCTCATATACATTTTTAAAGCCTGTCACAGTTTGACCTCTTCATTTAAGTAGCTATATGGGTATATTATATCCCCATCTCATTATGAGCTACCATCTAGAGTGAAACAGAGAGCTGCACTGACAAGTAAATGGTGCTGAGTGAATAAAACTCAGATTATGCTCCCTAGCACTTCACAGGAGCCTTTGACAGGTTGCACTAGACATTAAGTCTCTCTGATATTTCCATGACTGACTGACAGTTTGAAATTGCTGCCATCACCTTGATAGCACGGTAATGCACCTTGCATGTGGACTGTCTTTAAAGTGCAGGAAATTAGACTCCAAGTTGAGAGTCCCCTTTCAACCAAATATGACAAGAAAATAGACTGCTTTTCTTCTACGCCCAGAGAGGGAAAAAAGGCCCCACAGAAGCTGGCACAGAATAAGAGGTTATAGGCGAATGTGTCAGGAAGTATTACGGATATTATGTGTTTAAGACAGGACATTTCAGATACTTAGAAGTCATACCCATTCCCCTTGACTGCACCCGAGATATTTTCCTCCCCCCATCTGTGTCAAATACTGTGGCGTTGACTTCATTTGCAAGAGCTCAACTTGGAGCTGACATGAAGAACTTACACTATCTCGCCGGAAGTCAGACGACGGGAGAGCAGCATGACGGAGAGAGTTAGAAAAGTTGAGGTGCAGCCAAGATCGCGGCGGTGAAGGGTCTTTTTCACTTTGTCTTCTCAATTAGTTAAAGCTGGTCAGGAGTAGAAAGTAAAGCCTGTGGAGATTATATGCTGTCGTCCACTTGCCATCAGGTAGGTGAGGATCCTGGCGGGTTGTAGTCATGCTGTAGAGAAGAGTTAACTTCACCTAACCTCCCTGTTAGCACTGGAACCAGTCGCTCAATTCAACCTGACAGCTGCCATATCACTGGTTCAGAACTTTGTGGAAACTTCAAGAAGCTCCTGTGAGACCAACTGTGCTGTGCTTGTCTATTAGCTTTAGGGAAACTAGGAGTGCAATCATTTCCATGTTGATGACATCAAAGTATAAGGCATGGCTCGGTCTTGCTTGCAACAATTTTGAAGAATCTGTTAATTATTTCTTTGATTTCTGCCATAGTTTGTCTGAAACTAAAAAAAAAAAATACGATTCCCTAAAGTCCAATGGGTTGTCTCAAAAATTTTCCACTAGTTCCAAACTCTAAGATAATCACAACATGAAAATAGAGAAAAATTGGAAGCACAATATTTTGCATTGATATCAAAACTGAAAAATTTCTGTCATTGATTAATTGACTAATTGTGGCAACCCTCTCACTCACTTTATTTGTGTGAGTACTGGATCTGAATTGAGTTTAAAAGACGCCATGCGCTGTGCATTTGTTTGTAAGGCAGTCAGTGTAAAATCAACATTCTCCACATCGACACACATCCAGCACTGGATGTTGATCCCTCACATTTGCTTGTCTAGATTTAATTTATGGAGTCTAAGTCGGGGTGAAAATGTACAGGTAGCATGTTATGACGCTGGAGGCACTGTGCAGGTCGGGATGAATGTCTGTGATGGGCAGATTATTCAGAGTAAAGTAGGCCTAAAGAATGATCTTGTCACATTTCACAGGCAGGATTAGGGATACACAGGAGGAGTGCTTCACTCAGGAATTAGCGTCATGTGGTCGGCTGGAGACAAGCATGCAAGGTATTCGCCAAGACAGGCTTGGACACTTACTGCTCCATTTGTCTACTTAGTGATCAAATACCAAGGTTGATGGTTATTTCTCTGTCATTCGTGGTTTATGTGATATGTGTTCATCTGTATGTATTTTAATTTTTTGAAATTGTGTGAATTCCAGAGATCAGGACACCCTGCGGGCATCCAGAGCCCGGTTGCTTCTTTTTATACATATATTACATGCAAACAGATAAATTTACAACATATCAGATACAGCGGATGCCATCTTGATGTGTAGTGCATAGCAGCACCTACTATATTTATGTCTTTGCATTTTAAATGGAAGCCAGTGTGAGTGTCTTCAGGCTATCAGGATGAGCTATTACCACGATGATTGAAAAGTGAGGGAGCAAGCGAGCTAAAAGACAAAGTAGAAGAGGCCTGACAAATGAAATCAAACTTCATAAGACCTGCCAGTGGTGTCAGTTGTTATCCATATCTCAAGCGCATTATGGTACTGCAACGCAGCGTACTGCCTTCTCATCTGTCGGCTCAAATTCATCACATTCTCGACTGTTTCTTTTAAGTCACAAGTGTCAGTGTGAAGAGGAGTCTTAATTGACAACTGAGTGGCACAGACGTGGACCGCAGCCTTTATTTTGGTGCCAAGAAGGGTTGTGTTGTTTTGATGAGCTATTATTGGCAGAAGCCAGTAGCAGATAGCAGTCGGCCTGGAAATGGGAAGTGACATCAGACAGAGAGGAGCTTGTCATTGTCTTCAGGCGAGTTCAATCTTGCTGTAAGTTCAGAACAGCCTGTTGAAATGTCACTCAGGAGACTTTCTTATCATCTGAGAGGAGAAATTTGGGTTGATTTGGTGAAATTATGTAGACATCTGGCATCTGGTTTGTGAATAGCTAAAACAGGTTGGCATGATTTCAAGAAATTCTTTCTGGTAAATTAGATTTGTTATGTCGAACACGGAACGCTATCGTGAGCCTCCAGCCTTCATTTGCAGCACATTCAAGATCCGTTGCCCAATATTTGCTATGTTGTTTTTTTAACATTGTATTTATTTGTGAAATTTCACTTGAAAACTGACAGCATTTGGTTAAGGAAAACATAATTAAAGGGTTGGTTTGTCCAGATTGTTAAAAGTCTTCCATTAATGTTACTCGGCCATGCACATAGTTTTGATTCCATGTGTTTGGAAGGGTTTGAAGTTTTAATGTGTCTTCTGCTAGAAATATGTTTGTTGTGTTTAAAGCAAATGGGACATAAGGAAAAGGGCTTTTTCTTCTGGAGCAAATGGTTCCAATGAAATATATGCTCAATGAGGTCTGTGAATTACCCAGGGTACAGGGGATATATTTTTGAAAGAAGATGATGAAAGAAAGAGGCTGCTGGTGAGATTTTCAATGTGTTTCTTAGCCGTGATGATGCTGATTTGTCTATCAGCCTGTCAGTTCACCAATTTGATCAAGCCTAAAATATTTTGGATGAAGGGCCATTAATTTGGTACAGAGATTCATGTCCTCCAGAAGATGAATCCTGCCCACTTTTCATCCAGTGCCACCATGATTTTCACATTTTGAGTAAAATCTGAAGGTGAATAAAGATAAATTGGAATTGTAAATCCTTAACTTTTTATGTAGCACTATCAATAAGTCAACAGTTACAGTTGCACTGATTGATTCTCCACAACATATCAAATACTTTCAAAACAAATGATGATTGCTAGTAACACAGTGACAGAACCAATTTGATCTGAGATACATTTGCAGTTAAAAGTCAAATCTTAGTGCCAAAATTCCGAATAGCACAAACTCCAACTCAAAACTTTATTGAAATGCATTTGTCTTTTCTTGGTTTATATCTGTTTCATTTACAGTGAACTTTTCAACTTTTATCTTTTAGCATTCGTAGACTGTTTGTTGTGATGTGTAACCAATTGATGTGGGCAGGTCAGACCACAGAGTGACGACAAGTAGAGAGAGGTGGCTGCATCAGAGTTAAGGTAGCACATTTTAAAGCAAGCTTATTTTAATGGGAATCTAACCCTGTAAAGCCTGACCCATCAAAAAATCTGAAACAGCATAGCAACGATACAAATAATCAGAAAAATGTAGAATATCAGCTATGATAATCGACCAGACCAGTAACCAGTCGACCTTGTACCGATGTGCCTGAGTCCAGTGTCAGAGCTGCAGGCATGTCCGTAGATACCTGTTATAGTGCTGTGAACACTAGAAATTAACTTTCATTCAGTTCCATTGTACAAGGGTGAAGCACCCATTTCAAAGACGGATATCTTGAAATATGAACAAATAAAACCAAAACTCTCTGTTAAGAGTATCTGGCTACATACAACTAGGGGTAAATAAAAAAAAGTCTGTAATTTCAGGACCAGATTGCACTCATCATAGCAACTATTATAAACTATTGTTCAATACACACAGAGTATAACCAGTACTCCGAGCACATCTGGCATTTATAACCCGTTCACAGTAAATCAATGAGCCGTCTGTAACATGGAGCTCAATAGAACCACTTCATAATCACAATGTTGCCGTCTAATATTCACTCAGCTGGAGTACAGTGTAAATAAATAGCTCTCAGCACAGTGCATCTTACTGTACATTGATCATGAGCACGAGACCCCAGGCAACAATGCACAAAAGAAAAATGGCTTCCTTATTTTCACTCATCCGAGGCTCCGTGCAGCCCTTAATAGACAGAATCAGAATGTCTGCTGTGGTGTTGCAGGCTTTATGAGACCATTACCGCTTTTTATTGTGTATCCCTGGACTAATGGCTTTCTATAGTTCCTCTGATTTACGGCCTGTCAGCTTTGTGGCTGTCCATTAGAATGGGAGGTTGACATCTAGCCAGTGGTTGAAGTGCTCACTGTTGAAAATAAGGAAGTCGTGTCTCACACATAGACGCCAGGATCCTAAAACTCTCTGTTCCAAAACACATTCACAGGTTTTCTTTTTTCCTAGCCTGTTTTTGTCTTTTCATACGCTCCCCTTCTGCTTCAGAGGTGCTTTTATTTAGTCATTAAGTGACATAAATGACACACGTCTACAGTAGGTAGAAGGAAAATAGAAGTCTGTCAAATCCATTAACATGCATTAACACCGAATGTGTGAAAACAGCTGCATTAAACTGTGTTTTTTTTTAATGGATGCTTTATGATAGTGCATAAACTGTTGTCCAAGCTCTTAAACACATCATTAAATATTAGTTTGCCATTAGGATTTTATTTCTGCTTTGATTTGGTGATGTGTTTGTGGGATGGGTGGTATCCTTTCAGTAAAGTGCTGTATGAGTCATTCACACATAGTTATGGATTACGGATGCTGACATTAGAAAAATGTGGCAAATGCAGGTATTTTAAACTTCCAGAGTAATTCTGGTTTATTACAAATCATAGGTCATAGCTTTGGCCAACATCTGCGTCAATAATAATAAAATATTCTTACAAAAGCAATTCCTAAGGTCTAAGGTTTAATTTTTCTCCATTTTTTTTAATGGGGAGATGACATGCAGTGGAGTTTCCTCATGCATGTGAATCAGTGATCACAGCGATTACATGTCAGTGTGGCCCGTGATTTGATCATATTTAAACAAAGCTTCTGAGTAGTAGTAGTAAGTTCATCTGAAAGAGAAAACTAAGGTGAACAATAAATGGTGTCTGTTGTAAACATTCATTACAGTTCACAGACCAGCTCTGACTTTGTGAGATTAGTTAATAATTTTGCTCGGTAATCTCACTTAACTCTTCATGTCTGTTAGCAGTGTGCTGTGTTAGCAAATCTCCGCAACTACTGTCAAATTATGAAGCCTATAAGAGGTTATTGTCTAAACAAAGACTTTAAAAAGTTTGACATCCAAATATCACAATATAATAAACTGAAATTATCCTTCAGTATTAATGTTTAAGTTCTCTTTCAGAACAAATGTGAATTAAGAAAGTATAGAAAAAGGCCTTTTTCACAGCACAGACACTTTGACATATCGCAGTAGGAAAAGAACGGCTGCAAGTCATTACATTAATGTTGGCTATATTTTTGTTCCGTTGTTCCAGATTGAGGGTCATGTTATTGCTGGCTCACTGACATGGCTGACTGGGACACTTAAAATGAACAGAGCCATTATTAATGTTGAATACACAGCGGTCTCAGCTGCACCTGTGCGTCTACAAAAAGAAAAATGAAAATGTCTTTAGTGAAACTACAGCAGCCTTCTACATCGAATCAGATCAATATTTAAGTTCTTACCCAAATATTGAGTTAGATATTGATAAGTTCAGACAATGTGGGGCATTTCAAAAGTCAAAAACCACAAACATCTGAAATGAAAATCAGAAGTTTACTTGCTCCATGTTGCCTCTCCCTGCCAGCAGGAGCACATGCAGACAAACAGGAAGGAATGTTTAATTTAAAGGGGATCGTAAATGGATCACTGTACAAGAAAGCCACCTCAGACTTTTATCTCTGTTGGCTCTTGAATGACCTTTCATACTGCATTTTTTTATTTACAGCTAGACTAACTTTAAAGCTTTCTGAGTCGCAGGACAGCGCTCTTACCTCAGATAATCTGGCCTGAATCTTCCATAAACCTCACTTTATTAGCTCATACACAAAGATCATCCATGTGGAATTAGAGTAAAAAGAAATTAACCGTGACAATTTAACTTCCTTCAGATGTTCTGACAGGAAATCGCATCTTACAAAACACGCTCTGCAATTGTTGCACACTATGTTGTACATGATTAGCTAAATTTACCCTGAAAACCACAGATACCTCGCCAATATTTTACTGTTTTTCCTAATTGTTGGTGCTGTGTAAGAGGCTCAGTCGGGGTTGAGGCAGGTGATCCCTGATGGGGGTGGAGCTGGTCCTGCTTCACACAAAATCAATTCTGGCCTTTGGTGTTGGCAAGCCAGCGGGATAGGGGTGAGGAGGGGGAACACATGTCTGACACCTTCTGACTTTTTCATGAGGAACTGTTTGAAGTTTTAAACCCCCACAGAGGATTCTTGGGGCGATGAATATAAAAAGGGGTGCAGCTTAAAGCTCAGGCACATTATCATCAATGAAGTCTGTTCCGCAGTCTGATGAGGAAAGTCAAATAAGAGCTGTTAGAATTACTAACAATTTTACACGCTTCAAAAGCTGATTTATTAGAACATCACTATAATGAGTCTTCAGTGATGGTATGTGTTTTCCTTTATGATGGACATCCTTTCATTATAAGCTCCTCTTAAGTCGCCCTTGTCTCAAGTGGTTCTGTTCACGCGCTGTGGTGGGCACAAAGAAGAGGAGCATGACCTCAAAGCATCTTTTGTTGCCGAGGCAGTGAAGGGTGGTGACTGGGATTCATGTGATGGGGTGAGGAGGTGTGGTAGGTACTGAGGAGGGTGGGCTGACAATGACAAGCTTGAGTTCTGCAGTCCTGGTGGTCCTGTCCTTCAGCTGTGTCCGTGTAATAGCTCTGTACTGATGGTCACATGTTCATCTTAGGCTCTGAAGTCTTTTTGACTTGTATTTTAATGACTGATCTTCGACAGATATGTGGTTTGTGCTTGTTCTGATCTGATGGTTCTATTGAGCTTCAAGTCAGCTTGATGTGTCTTTTGTCCGCTGCACTCAGTTTCCTTGGCTAACCACTGCGCTTCCAGACCTCAACCTGGGCTGTTGTTTTGTGCTTCCGTAGAGGAGCTCGGATAACAGGGTTAATTCTGACACCTGATGTTGTTTAGTGTGAGGCCTTGTCAACATTAGTGCAGTTATTTTCCTAGACAGGTTTCTTCCTCCTCTGTTTATAAAAGAAATATGTCTGCGTGACCATTGTTTTACAGCATGTCTCCACACACACAAGAATGCAAAGAAACCTACTGTCGCTGTACTAAGCATGCAGTGCAAGTCTACGGCAATAATAAATCAAATTCTAGAGAAGAACAGTCTGTCATTTTATCGTTTCTGCAGAATTGAAAATGCATACACTGATGTTTTTGTGTGTCCGTGTAATGATGCAAGAATGCCAAGTTAAGAGCTAAGCAACGCAATGAAACCGTTGCATATATATGTATATGCCGTTGATGATGTTTCAGGTACATGCTCGTTATGCAAAAAATCTAGACATTAGAAGGTTTTCGAGTGACCTAAAACGTGATTTGGATGTGGATGAGAGACCCAAGCGTAAAGGAAAAAGTTTGCCTTTTAAAGCATTCATATTAGTGTGGAAAAAGATTTAGTCTTTTGTCTAAAAGTAGTTTTAGCTCACTTTAGCTATTTTCTTTTTTTTTGGTAGTTTTCTAATTTTAATTGGTGACATTTTAGTCAAATTTTTTGCATTTATTATTTCTTTAATAAATGACCACAGAGCACAGCTGTTGTCTTCACTGTGTTCCGTAACCATAGTAATGGGAGTTTTTTTATTATCATTATTATTTATTTTACCAGGTAAGCTCAGTTGAGAACAATTTCTCATTTACAATGATGACCTGGCAGGAAGAAAGATAGCAAATAAACAAGTACATATACAACAAAAGAGTTTATCTTATCAGTTGCGATGCTAGTGAGAAAGGTAGTGTCCATGTCTTTTTGCTGTGCAGTGGTACAACAGTCAGACTCTTCTCAGTTAACCAGAACTCAAGGACATGATAGATGCAGTTATGGCAATGAGAATCATCACAGGGTAGCCAAGTCCTAAAACGTATTCTGCTTTGTCATCTATTTTACTTTAAATGGGATCACAATTTACAAAACAGACATCATGCTGAGCTAACGAAGACTTGAAACTAGCAATTAAGACCGTTGACTCATTAGGAAAATGTGTACTGAGGTAACAAATCACATGAGAAGTAGGGTCATTTTCTCAGAGACTTCTATTCAATCAGACTTCTTTTCGCAACCAGAGGAGTCCAATATACATACAATAATTTTTCACTGTTCATTCATGTTTATGCATTCTTCAAAAATAATTGCAGTCATCAGCCAATTGTAAATAGTTTGTCACTCTTTTGTGATAGTTTTTTAAACCTGCTTCTTTAAAGCATTTTCTTCAAATAAAACATTCAAAATGTGCTTTATCTGAGTACTTCCTAGTCAGTCTATTTGTTTATTTTTTGTTGAAGAAAAGGACATATTTACAGCATCTTTTGCTAAATATGTCCTGATTGTAGCAGACACGCATTACATTGAACAGTGCTCCGACCCAAAGAAAGTGTCATTTGCTGACTTCCTCTAACAGATGCTCGTGCTTGTCTCGGGGAAGTGCAACGTCCTGGATCTGGTGGCACTGCCATATAACTGCTGTATAAATAGATTCCTATGACAGAGCCATTCATCTCCAGCCATGAACACATCAACATTAAAAGACAGCTCACCAAGACCTCTGCGCTTGTTAGGGCAAGATCAGCAGTCCAGATGCCCGAGATGTAAACTCGTGAAGGGAAGATTAATTTATCTGTCATCCCTGCCTTTGACAGTAGTTATAAATCTGATTTAGCTGTTGAGTGGGGGCCATGAAGAAGGGCAGTAGGACATTAAGATTTCAAAGGAGTGATATCAAGAGGACTAACTCGTGACTCACAGCCTGCCACAAACAGGTCAAAAGTTCTTGTGGGATGTGCTATGTGTGTGCAATGTGATGTTTTGCAACCTTTAAAAAAGAAAAAGGACTTATGCGTGTCTCTTCTTTTTTGTGTTGTTCTCAAAATGGTGCCGATCATGTGAGGCGTCTTGGCCAAGGAGCGGGCACACAGTGTCAAAGGAGCTATTTAGTGGTAGATGGATGGGAACAGACGATATGAGGTGGTCACATCCTGTGACCATCTGCACAGGAGTCATGCTAGTTATTCAGTTCGCACACAGATGCTCGGGCATAACATGACACTATCCAGAAATTTGGAAGCGTGACAGAATGTTTAGAGCCACAGTTCATGGAATGTTAAATGGATTCTGATATGCCGGCGTCTTCTGCACGTTCATTTGTGTTGTTTTGTTTTTTGCCAAATTTTTTTCTTAATGTAAACTCCTTGTTGTGAAATTTACTTTATCCACTTTTTAACTTCAACTTTGTCACTGTGAACTCACATTTTTCCCCCTGTTTATGTTAAATCAACGTCATCTTCTTCAGAGTTTTTAAGCCGTCTACAGCTATAGGTTCTGGCAGCGTCAACACTTTCCCGTGATGGAAACATTTACTTTCTTTTTTCTCCAGCTAAACCTACCAGAGGGTTAAGAAAACTCAGACGTTTGCTGGTGCTGAAATTGCTCCATGCATAACACACTGCTTTAAGATGCTTAAGGTGGGGATAAAATGTCATACCACATTAAACAGCTAAATGACCTGATCACAGCGATGTGTAGGTGGAGTGTGGGTGGGAGGGGCGGCACATGATGATGAATCTCTTTCTTTGAAGGCGTTTTCTTTTCAATGTGTCTGTGTTGCTTTCACTCAGATGAAACCACATTCTTTGTACAGCAAACAAGATGGTTTTGTGAAGAGAACAAAGAGTCAGTGGAGGCTTTTAGGGGAGTCTATTGTTGCTGTGCATATGGATGTCCATAGGGAAATGAATGTACTCTAAAGTCCTGTATACTTATGCTATTGTGCAAACTAGACATCTGGTCATCTGCAGTGCTGAACAGTGTAAACCTAATACTCTACTTGTGTATTTTATGTCATATTATCTTGTGCTATTTCACTGTTTTTCATAGAGAATATTGTGCTTACAGCAGTGCTGAAAAGTGCATTTAGTCAAGCACTGTACAGTTCTGAGGTACTTGGATTTTTGTAGAGGAATTCCATTTTATGTTACTTCTTATTTAAACTCCACTATATTTTGCTGTATATTTTGTATTTTGAAGCTTTAGTTACATAATTCTTTGGAGATTCAGAATATTTACAGAAACTAAAATCAAAAAATACATTTTGATCAGTTATTACAGATAATACTGTCTGGATATGAACATATAAAGATCTTTAATTGTTTGTAAATATTCCAAGTCAAATAAAGAGCAAGTGTTTTGAGTCAGTTAAACAGCAAGAATAGCAAATCTAGGGAGTTTTAAATGATAAAAAATAATAGAAATATTTATTACATGCAAGAATGTGCAATGTTCAGAGAAAGTACATGAAAACATATTATTCAAAATGAACACCATTGCAACCAGTTAGTGTAAAACACTGAAATGCTACTTTCAGTTTCAGGCATCATTAGCATTACTACTGCTACCACTGCTACTTAAATCCACTTTGTTTTTATGCTTTGACTTAGAATGACTAATTTAGCATTTCCTGAACCATGAAAGCAACAAATGACAGTTACAGGACAATGTTAATGCAACTGTTGTGCAGGTAGAGAAGAGTGATGAAGTCAGAAAACTGACGTTATGAATGCCAAGTTAAGGCAGAAATGGCTAACATTAGCCACCACAAGCAGAAACCAAGGGCAAATGAAGGTAGCATAGGTGACTAATTGCTTGTGAATGCAACTTCTTATTTCTAAATGGAAAATTGTGTTATTTCCTTTTTCCAAAGCTCCACTGGATTGAAGAAAAAGTCTGAATGCATTACACTTGGACTTTTACATCATGGTGCCACTACTTTTACCTCGGCAAATGTTGTGATTACTTAAGAAACCTCCGGTCTGCTGTTTAAAATCACAACTCATTTTTCATTCTCAGCTCCAGTAACTTACTAACTGCTAATAAAGTAAATTTCAGTGGTCTCCTCTCCCCAGTAAATGTCCATACATTACAGTACAAAGTAAGTCATAACATACTGCCGACTTAAGTGAACCTAATTACATTAATGATGGCATCAATTACTCCAGTGGTGCGGTTTGGCTGCTCTGGTGCATTTTTCCCAGCGCTGTGGCACGGAGGACAGTGGGAATTTTGATATGTCAGAGTGTGCAGGGCCAGAAGCAGGATTAATGGCCGCCTGCCTGCATCCAAGGTCCTTCAGCAGTAATTGCAAGCAGAATCTGACTCTCTGATCTCAGCAGCGGTATGCAACATGCCAAAACAGCCTGCCTTTGACAGATTGCCTTCCTGCAGTAATAACTTAAGCACGTTCGTTCTCTCAAATTAGGCATTGCATGCCTCCCACACCACAAAACAGAAGCAATGACTTCTTTCCACCTCCTCTGAATATATATCTTAGTATATATTTCGCTGCTTTGACAGATCTGACTTAAAATCCGTTCACAGAATCTGCTTTTGTTGGCTCTATCACTTCACCTGCAATTGACAAATGCTGAGAAATGAAATGTTTCGAATTAAAGATAGAGATATTAATCTCTTTTGGCTTTGCAGTGTGAACCTTTTTGAGAATCACGCTGAAACGTCTTTGGGGCGTTTTACTGTTTTAGCCACTCTGCTGTGTTAGCCTGTAGGCCTGTACAGGAATAAATCCCACTGTGGTTCTCTCTCTCATTCTCTCAGTTGATAGTTTGTGTCCAGCCTCAGGACAGAGGGACTCCTATGTGCTGCTCTGTGGTGGGTTGTGTTCTCTGGAGCAGTTAAAAGCCTGGCAGCTCCACCCCATGACTGTCCAAACACAGTCGACTCTAGGCATCCACATCAAACAGAGTTCTTTGCGAAGCCCATTGGAAAGTTAACCACGGGGTGCTGAGCTTATTTATTTATTTTCCACATATAAAAATGTGTCTGGCTTCAGATTCTTTTTATTTTTTTGGAGGCAAAATTCTCTCATTAGGGTTTGTAATTGACGGGACAAAGCTGTATTTGAAGAGCAGTTTTGACACTGCACCCGGTTCTACTCAGCTTTGCTGGATCAAGTCGAAAGCAAGATTCAGAGCGAGTAACAAGAAAAGACAAGTTAATGAAAGATTCTTTCAGTCTGCTCCTCAGCAGCGCTCAAAACGGACATGTTGGAGCGAAATGAACTTTCCCGGCAGTGTGTGCTTTAGAGCGCATGCATTGCAATCACTAATTCATCCTACCCTGAAATCTTTGACATTGACGTTCGAGGGTAGATGCTATGTGAAAATGTAAATAAACTTTAGAGGAGCTTTGGGTCAGTGTGGGATGAAATTTATAGTTTTGGCATTTACTCTACAGTCATCATTCATCCCCCTGTCGAGAGCAGAGGCCTTGATCAGCAGAGCCTCCATTGGCCCTCAGATGACCCGCAGCCTATCTGACCAGCTGTGGTTCAGATGCCTCAGTCTCAGATGTTCACATTTCTGTAATAACTGAGACTATTAACCCCTTCTGGACTGCGAATGCCTCAACAAGAAGGCATTTCTTTGTGACTGTCTCATTTCAGTGCTGCAGGAAATGCTTTTAAGATTTGGATTGTTGAAATCAACCTCAAAGGGTCAGTTCACCCAAACATCACACATACAAGACTTGAATTTTTTCCACAGCTGTTGTTGCATAAAGCCACCCAATATTGACTCAACAGAGAATTCAGTTGAGTAGATCACAATGTTACTGCTCTAAATCATCTAGAGACCTCATCTTGAACATTTTTGATGTGTCTGATTATTTAAAGGATCTAGTGCTTAATATTTCGGAAAGTATGTCGCTTTTCTAAGCACCACAAAGAAATTTCCCTTCTTTTGTATTTGTGTGGTGATCAGACTTTGACAAAGAAAACAAATCTATGTGCGTGATTAGATACAAAAAGAACAAAGTGTCTTCTTTTGTTGTTTGCATGAACCAGCCCTTTAAAGAGGAAAATAGGTGTCCAAACAGCAGCCTAGATTAATGGCTCTGGCAGCTGCTCTAAACTCTACACAGTATGTGCACCATGTAACAGAATGTACAGCCCTGTAAAAGCCAAATCAAAGTCTAATAATGAGAAGGTGGCCTTCAAGCATAGTGCCAATTATTTTAAATTGCTCCATTAAAGGCAGCAATCACAACTGTCATGTTAGCATCGGGACATAACCGCTCACTTCTGGTGGTTTGAGTTCATGTGGGTGTAACTGCACTGTAATAAACACATGCAGTTTTTCATAACCTCATGAAACAAATGATTTTGTTTGCTGACTGACTGCCATAACACAAAACTGACTGACAACAGGAAAGCTAGGCGTTTTCTCACTTCGACTGAGAGAACAAAACCTCTCGCTGTTTTTCCTCCTTTTAACAGGTGAGTGCTCCAGCTATTAATTTGTGTAGGGCCACCTACTTTAATTGGTCTTAATCTGGAGTGAGTGGCTTTGATCTCTCTGACAGTTTGACTGCATTAGCACGAGTGTGGAGGCTAATCCTGTGCGTAGCTTGTTCTTTTGGCGCAGCCAGAGGCCTGTCCAACGATAATATGTCAGCTGAGGGATAAGCCCTCATCAAACAACCAGGTCTAAGCTTCTGGAAAATGGGGGTTGAAGGGCCACCATCATGCTGTGCTTCAAACAAAGATGGAGACGTAAACCAGCACTGGCTTGCAGTTTATAACCGTTCAAACCTCAAGAGGAGCATTTTCCAAGGTTTTCACAGTTCGTGTCCTTTATGAAAACTTGTTTTTGTGTCTCAGCGTCTTATGTCCTGTGACCGCGGACTTCTTGCTTCATGATAAACACTACTGCATAGACTTGTAACCTCTAGCAGGTCGTGGGTATTACAATGAATTCTTTATTTCCAGTGTCCCACCGCTGATCATACACACACGGCATGCATGATCCACATGTCTACACAGTTGCTTTATCTGTGTTGTGTCATCTTATTAGGAAGTAACAAGCATATGAAGTGTTTGCCCTGAACTCGAACTGAACTCTTATGAATTATGATAACCATCTCACAGCCAACAATATCTGCTTTCAGGAAAGGAATAGAGAGATAGTGTTTGAAATGAAGAAAACAGCAGCTCTTGTGCGTACCCAGTGATTATATCACCCATCATGGTGATTTACTTATCACGACAGGCATATCTTGACTTCACTGGATCTTTTGTTTTTCTGTTTTGTGATAGAGGAATGTTAAGCTTCCTGCTTTTTTTTGGAATTGCATGTGAAAAGGTCACTTATGTCCATTAAAACGAATTCAAAGAAGAGGGTTAGAAAACAAATGAGTTCACAAAGCGGGTTGTGATCATAAAGCAGTGATAAAATTGTTGTTTTTTTCCTGCTTGTGCGGCTTGTAGGTTGAGTTGTTTTGAGTATTTTGATTAGAACTGACATTTATTGGGTCTGTTTCTCATTGGCTGAGAATACTCTATGCTGTTTGGGCCTTGAGTAAAGAAAACAAACATTAGGAATTTTAATTCAGAACTGATTTTTCCAATTCTTTTATGATGTGTTTTTCTATTAGCAGCTGAGTTAAATCACGTGTTTTTTGATCTTGCTACTAGCTACTAACTAGCTGTAGGATATGAACTGTATACAGCAGTGTCTGAATTGTTTTAACTAATCTATTTGGTTAGTATTATTACACCCAAGAAGAAACTACCCCCAATCTGTAACACTGCAACATAATGTATTTATACTTCCTTTTTTTTGTATGCATTTAACAAAATAAATATAGCATGTTAATGACTGAGGTTGATTATTTTATCTTTTGACAGACTAGACTGCTGTTTCTCCCTTTTCCCAGTCTTGATACTAAGCTAAGCTTGTTTCCTACTTGATGTAACTTCATATTTTCCTTATACATAGAGAAAAAAAGCAAGAGAGTGAACAACCATATTTCCTCTTTCTCATATTTCTTCCTTTGAAAAAGTTTCATATTGCCTGAGTTGGTAAACCTTAAGAAAAAGTACTCTCATTGTTTAGTTTTTTTCTTTCCCCTCCTATCATCTTTTGACCTCCAGATTGTAGTTTTTGAATGATCTACAACTATTCAACTGTATAACTCGTTTAAATTGGCACATTTACATCTTTTATGTAACAAACCCAAATTTGGTTAACCACATAATTTCTCTCATTTATCATTTTAAACGGCTGAACTATGTTATGGGGATCTCAATGCTTTGCCTGGACACACTGGATGCCACCTGTGAGCAGTCATCTGGCTGTATTTGTGGCTATTTGTCCGATCCGTCATCCATCAAAAAATAGCACAAATATTCAGTTCACCAGGGACACTATTGGAAGGTGACTCGCCAGTCGTGGGCACAAGGTAAAGATTAATCAAATGTTATGTGTACTATCACCAGCTGGCAGCACCAGCCTCTAAGCCTTTGAGTGAGTAAGTCCACAGAGAAGCCCGTGGCACAGCTGAGTTTGTCTTGTAAAAGTGCAGCTGTCCAAGACATGACAGCTACAGCATTAGCAGGGCCATTAAGAGGTGTAGAACATTTCCAGGGAAACCATTTGAAAAATGACAACCCCCGGCACTGCTGAGATATTAATTATACGCAGCACCCATGGAAAATAGGCGAAAACAGTTGGTAAGACAAAAGACGCCTTGTTTTCTCACAAGATGCCTCATTTGTGCATTTAATAAGCAATAAACAGAGGAAGGAGAGAGGGAAAGCGCTAAATTCTAGCCAGTAGCAAACCGTTTTGAAACATGGATGACTGGAGTAATGACTAATTACCTATCCGCATGTTTTCCAAAATGAAACAAGAATTCAGCATGAAAATTAGAAATGATTCCTAAAGGGACTTGTCCTTAACAATTTGTTCTCAGGAAACATGGTAACTGCAAAATAAATGAATGAGCTGAAGAAAAATATACCAAGCTAAAAATGTTTAAGTCTTTATCCAACTATTTTTTTTGCTGCCGTGTATAAGAAAATTCTACTACTACTTTTGTAAGGTAGCAAAAGCTTCAGATCTGGTTCAAATCTGGAGCTAAGCCAAAGATTATGCTCTCGTACATCTAATGTGTATTGCCATTTCTGTTTTTGTTTGCAGTGACACTCTTAATGAATTCTAACATTTGATAGAAAGGACTAGAAACATGAAGTGTCTGAATGCAGGAGAACTCCTTTTCATTTAACCTGTCTGTTTTGTTATCTTCCACTGCTATGACATTATTATTATTAGAATTACTGTGTAAGTGTCATGTTACTGCTGTAATTAGTTGAGGCTAAGCTAACTGTTACTATTGTATATGCTGCTGGCTAATTTAATATTAATAATATGTCATAATTATAAGCTTTTTACATGTTTTAACTTGTCTGATCCCTGTGAGGACAATCTATGCCGCAACATCAAGCTTTTGTGAGCTAAGAAAAACTGTTTAGTTAGATTATCATTTAACCTTTTAACCTCCTGTTGTCTTCATTTACGGGCATCAAAAAATATTGTTTCCTTGTGTGAAAAAAATCCAAGAATTTATCAAAAAAATCCCCCAGATTTCTGACAATTTGCAAACCCTTCAGGAAGAAAATTCTAATAATTCCTTAAAAAACTTTCTTAAACATTTTATTTAAAAAAAAATCCCTCAAATTTGGCAAGAAACTTCTTGTAGATATTTTTAAAAAATGAGTAAAAATCTTCCAAAAAAAATCCTAAAAATATCTAAAGTGATTACATATATATCAATAAAACTTCTGTTTTTTCTTTAAGAACATTCACCAAAAAAAAATCCCCCCAATTTTTTTTTTTTTAGCATTTTTTTCCCAGATTTTTAGACTTCAAAATAAATCATTTTCACCGCAGGACAACACAAGGGTTAACAAAGTTACCATTTCCCAAACCCAAGTAACAATGAATGTATTTTACCTGTAAAAATCTAGCTCAAAGAAACTCTTAAAAGAAACTAGTACTGTCCCTGACAAATAAATAGTGAAATGTTTTATTTTTCTTAAATGTAATTTAGTGAAAAAAGCAAGGTAGCCTTTGTGGTGGCGGGAAATCTCAAGTACTACTTAAGTTAAATTGTGAGATGCTTTTGTTCCAGTTAAATAAATGCCAGCGTTTTCCATGACTAAAATAGCTTCTCAGGTGTGCAGGTTGTAAAGCTGACTTACAGTTATTGGGGTAAAAGATGAGTCATTTTGTTCTCAGTTTGTTCTGTTATAAAGAAAGAGAAGCGGAGGTCAGGAGGTAGCTGAACTTGTGTTCTGTGCTGGAGTACAGGATTTGAACAAGGTTTTCACATCACAGCAAAAAGATTAAACTGTTTGCATATGGGATATTTTCATCCCTTTATGTGGAAAGCAGTTTCATAATGACTAAATCTGCCTGTAGTATTAATTGGGGATTAATTTGCCGTGTTTTCAGTAAGTTGAAGGCATTAACTAGGATCCAACAAGGTGCCTCCTAATTAAAACCGCAAGTCCCCGAGTGTGTTATAATTCCCATAAGAATGTAGTTCATTAATTGGTCATAACTAAAGCCTGAGTAGAGTTGATTACAGTGATGGCGGCGAGCCTGGTCAGAGTGGTTTAAACTCTCCAACCATTGCATATATACGAGCTATTTCCTGTCCTCTCCTCAAGGGAATGAGAGGAACTGATGATGGCCACATAATATCTATTCACAGAGCCTCATAAATAAAGAGCTGCCCCTGAGTGCAAACTATGTTTATTATAGCTGCCTGAACCTCTGTGCCAGCCCTTGGAGTTACTTATGCAGATAAATGCAGCACCATTCATCATCACTTCTATTCATAAATAGCCAATAACTCATCTCTCTCCATATGGAAGATTAGACCTTGGAAATGTGACTTAAGCACAGGAAGTATTCAGTTCATGAAAAACATGAGTGATCACACACACAGCCATCTCCCCTTTACTCATTATATCTTATTCTACATGTCATTTCCCTGCTTAGCTATCATCTACGAGGCCCATAAAGAATCGTGCGAGCAGCTTCTCGGTGGTATGCTGACTGGGAGCAGATGAGGTGTTTTTTTTTTCTTACTGTAGTGCACTGGTTTGCAGAGGAGAGGCCACAGAGGTGCATAGACTGATGAGAAGGGATGATATATGTAGCGCCTGTGTCCCAGCTCTCCTCTGGCCCATTGTCATTAATCACGGCCATTAGGCTTCTTGCGTTGTCTGCGCCCAGCCATCACAGCCTCCCTTTTGTCTCATATCCATAAAGGGAAAGGCCGTATACTTTCACCTCGCCTCCCACTGCAGGGATACAGGGTTGCTAAAAAGGGTGCTAGCATGCGTTCTTGGGGAATAAAAACTTATAATTCATCTCATTATAGCTTGGTAGGCGTTTTGTTGCTCTGCAGCAGAGGTGCTTAATTCTGAGATTTCCGCAGATTTCATTTTTCCATCCCGATCCCAAACTACGGTGTGATTTACGGTTTTATCTTAGAAATAAGTGGGATTGTTTTAATCTACGCACTCGCATTATCATCTTGTTGTCTGTGCGAGCTAATCAGCAGTCAGAGTCTCTCTCTTCTCTCCAGCGCAAGTCTTCACATCGTTAAGTCTCCCCCCATTCTCCATGTCATCAAACCCAAGAGGTCTGATATGATAATATGTGTGAACTGAAATGTGAAAGCAATTCATATCACTTTCCAAGGGCTTTGAATGTTTGATTTGCATAACTAGAGAAAATGATATTAGATGGGCATATTGATTTAATTTCATCCTAGAGCACTGTTAATTATGGTATCATAAAAGTGTCATCTCTTTATTATCAGGTTCACAATGGGGGTTGATAGCTGATGTTGGCAAAGTGCTTGCATTGCTACAGAAAGGCTATCATCATGATATTGTTTAGCATAATTTTACATTATGAGGCTGGGTCACGATACGGCAGAGATATATTTCTTAATCGTTATCTCTCTATCAAACCTCTTTGACTTTAAGGGATTAGCCGTATCTGTTCTTACTTTGTTCTTTGATATTGCATTATTACAGTATGTCTTCAAAATGATTGGCTCTGAATGTTTTACATCTTTTTGCAACCCCCATTCCTTTTCCAGTTCACAGCATTATGTTAAACATCATGTGGCCAGAAAAGGAGCACATTCATGCTTTCAAGTCAATGAGTTACATGTGTCTTGCATATGGCCTGTGTGTGTGTTTTCATATAATAAAGACTGCACTCTGTATGGGATTATGAGACAGCTTTCCCTTTATAGCTATGCGTGCACATCCTGTATACCCAGTAATGGCTACTGGAAGGATGCTGAACAAACAAAGTATCCCTTTCTTCTTTGCTTCCAGCTGAATTCAGATCTTTACAAATGGATTCTCTGAGTGCAATTTATCTAAATGAACAGTGATCATTATTCTAGATCTACCCCATCCTTAATGCTAGAGCACTATTGAGCAGATATCTCTTTAAACACAGCAAATAGGTGGTCTGGGCTGAAGGAAGGCTGAGTACATTCATTACTTCTCTCCCCTCTTTTTTTTCCTGAGAAACACAAAGCAGTGCATAATGTGCAATCTGATAAGTGTTCTCCTGCGTGCGCCAGACCCCCCCTTCCTTCATCGTCCTATACATCACTGGCCGGCTCAGCTGTGGTTTGCGAGGGGAGAACTCTGGGATTGGTGTGGCTGAAGTTGATGAATAGGCCTGCAAGGGTGAGAAACTCCAGGGCCAAGCTGTAGGTCCATCCCCATGGCATGTGATGCTGATTGGCTTTGTCCTGTGCGGCCGCTCTGGAGAAGCGGACATTAAGATTAAGTGATGCTGTCGTGTCGGGGAGCAGTGCACTGCATCATCCTGGGGAAGAGACAGCTGCGGTGGTTAATCCTTCATCACCAGGGGAGCGCTGCCAGAGCAGAGATATACAGCCAAAGATAACCCTCCATAACTTCTGCTAAAGATCAGAAACTTTGAGTTCGCATCCATCTGTCCTCAATCCTCACTTAAAAATGAGAAATGAGCGGAGGCAGTGCTGCAGACAGTGGAAAACAAATGGAGCAAATGACATCAAGATGAGGTGAATGTTTTAGTGAGAGGTAATCCCTCTTTAACTAACGGCGACTAAAAACCAGTCATTGTGCCACACATACTGCAGCTTCTGTGAGTGGAGGGAGAAGAAACAAGGGCAAACAAACAGAAACCCATTTACACAGCCTCTGCAATCACTCTCATGTCAGTGGCTAACGGACAGAAGTGTACTTTATCACACATTCTGGGTTGTGGGAATTCCCAGTAGATAGAAAATCTAGTTTAAACAGACAAAAAAGCCACTCAGAGCAGAGCTAAAGTGTTGTGTATTTATGTGTCTGCACGTGGCGTCAGCATATTTTAGATTGCTGGGTTTGCATGTTTGCTGTTGGTTTGATGTAGCTGTCATGATGTGATGGATGAATATCATCATGTAAAGAGTAAAAGGAGAGGTCTGCGCTCCAAGAGAGAGCCGACATCTTATATCGCTCAGGATGGCTTGAAAAGACATTACAGCAGGATCAGTCTCTTTCCATCCACTTCAGCCTTTCCACTGTCCAAAAGTCAGCCTGCTTGAACTGTCCCGCTTACATTTTCATAACACTGGTGCTCCCAGTTTTCTGAATATGGTAATTTCCTCTAGAAAAGCCTCTGAGATCCTGTGGGATGATATATTTGGTATGGCGGAGGCATACCTGCAGAGAGCGCCTGTGACAGTGACATATTAGTTACAGTGTCTCTTGGAGTCTGATAACTTCAAATTTGCCACCTTGTTAAGTTTTGATTTATGTGATACCATTTCACTAAAGTAATTGGCCTGGCCTGTTGTAGAAAATAATCAGCCTCTCCACAGAACAAATGCTGGGCCATGCTAATGAGGCAGCCCATGAGCTGAACTGATGCTGCCGACTGACAGTTATTAATGATTGTTATGATATACAGATGAGTTGAAATTGGACTGAGTTGGGTGAAAAAAGTGTGACATTTTAAAAAATACAGCATATTGGGAAGTACTAATGAAGTAATATACTGCTAGGAAAACAATCATGTGCGTTGTCAAGGCAATGTGTAATTACCCAGCAGCCACCCTGGCTGGCTGTTTGGCAGGCAGGCTGGGGGGAGAGCTGAACAACCTGGCTGGTAATGGATGGAGCTCTGCTGGCAAGGGGCTAAAATGCACTAGGCAGTGACAGAGGTGTACAGATTGATGAATTAATTGGGCCTTTCTTGGGACATAAGGGGAACCGCTGCGGCATATGCTCGGCTTGTTACTTTGGAAAGTCTACTGACCCTGAAAGTGAAGCCATCCCACGCAGGGAGTTGTGGCTCTTTTCTTATTGCTCTTTTTGTGGGGGGTTGGATTGAACACACTGAAGTGTAGTCAACCGCAATGTGTTACAGTTTTGTATCCGTACACCGTAGGTCGTGCTGGACGAAGTTGAACGATAAGTTTGCGTTATCAACTTTCTGTAGATTTGTATTGACGACATTCTAAATTTTTCTGAAGTAAAAGTACATCATTCAGAGAACAAAACACAGATTGTGTTGTCGTACCTGAGACCCCTTTTTGAAGGTTTTGATGAGAAGATGGAGGCCTAAGGTAACTTAAAATCAGTCAGAACAGTAAGGGGCTTCCTTGGATAGAAACCAAACACATAAATGGTGGATCAAAGAGTCCCATAAATGACATCACCATCCGTCTGACTGGTCAAGCTCTGTTGTCAACCTGCAGCTGCTTGTGGAGGTCCGCACATAGTTGCTATTTAATCACAGCGCTGCGACACCCCTCTGTCAAACCTCTCAAACGCTCTTACTTAGCGCTGACTCCTGTTGAGTGAGAATGAAAGTTCTCACAGCTGCTTACTGTCACTGTGGTCTTACTTCAGCAAGTGCCCATTGGCTGCAACCGCTCCCCCCCGCTCATCTCCCATCAAGCCGGTGCATTAGGGCCGACTGCCGACCGCATCAGTGGGCCTCCTCGGCCCACAGAGAGTCCCAGGCCCATCACCACGAATTAAACCGGAGGCTCTAGTAGTGGCGCTGCTTTTGGTGCCACTGAGCATTACACTGACACAAATGCTGAGGATCTTTGTCAGCTATTATTTCAATACATGAGTGTGTGGTGCCTTGTCCATCCCAGTTTTCTTTGAAGCTCACATATCCTCCTCCTCCTCCTTTGAGGAGCGATTCCCCTTTTGAAGTTTGGGAAGGACCTCTTGGATATAGTTAATTAACCTCATCTTTTCATTTTTGTCATTTATGAATGTGTTACTGTGTGTTCCTCATGGCTGGAGTCCTACATGGGTTTACTAATAGACAACAGATTTATTTTTCATCTGCATTTGTGTCTGGATCCAACTTGGCTAAAGTTATGTAGAAAAGTGATTTTTTTTTTCTTTTTTAGGGCATTTATTTCACATATAACTGTCATTTCAATGTTATTTCAGTGACCATAATACAGTGTGAAATATATCCCGAGTACAAGTTGAAATATGGTCACTTCAGTCGAACAAATGATAACCTGTCAAATAAATGTAGGCTTAATTTTTTCCCCTAGACTTTTCAACATCTTTGACTTGTGAAACAGGATAAATTTATTGGAAAATGATACCCTGAACAGATGTAGTTTTTGTCCAAGAAAGCTGTAAAAAGTTTTTTTTTCTTTTTGATAATGCCCTCCACTACTGTTTCAGTTTGTGTTAAAACTGCTCTCATTCCTTCACAACTAAATTTAATTGAAATCTGTTATTTTTTTCCAAGTATTAATATAAAAAAAAAAAGCAGGTTAAAAAAAATAAAACAGCCGCTTCTTTATCATAATATCACTCTGATCCTCCTCGTGTCATTTTTCCCTCACTTGGTTTGATTTTACCAGGTGTTGTATCTTCCATTTGACTTCTTCACTTGAGCTGTTAATCAAGTGTCTGACATTTCTTTAGATGTAGCCCTGCTGTTTTGGAGAGCATGAGAAGTGATATATCCAAACGCATTCTACGTCACACCCGTCACTGCATCTGATTGCTGCTTCTCTCCCACTGCCCTCTCCATCTCTCTGTACCCTCCCTCTGCTCCATCTTTACACTTATCAGAAGAGACAGGTGAGTTAGTGCGTGCTCGACTTCAAACCGGCGTAATTGTTTTTCATACGGAATGAGAGCCGCGGACAAGACATGGATTGTAAAGGAACAACAGGGCTGATTAGTGAGGGTTAGATTTGCTTGCTGGACCATTTTGACACCTGTCTCCCTGCTTTCCCTGGAAGCTGGACCTGATCCTTCTACACTGTCAGTCACTCTGGTGGGCAGAGAGAAAAGAAAGTAGGCACGATAATGGATTAAATAAGAGTGGGAGACTTTTACCCTCTCAGTCAGGGCAGTAATCACAGCTTGTCTTGAAAGTCTTCATGATGGAGCTATTACACTGTACTCGTGTTATCTACGGCTCATATTCTGCAGACAATAAAGCTAAGGGGCAATTAAGTGCGACAACGTTTCAATTCCATTACTGTAGTCATTGATGTAATGCTATTTTTAGATGGATTGTGCAGCTTCAATGAAGTATAAAGTTTGTTGCATTACTGCACTCTCATCATACATTCCAAGCTATTACTGCGTTTCAACAACATTAATATTAAGCTTATTTAAGAGTGCGTTCAATAGCTGTGTGCCCTTATGCTTTGGAAAACTAATGCACGATATTCACAATATGCATCCCATCTGGCTGCATCTTGTTTACAGAACACAGTGGCAGCTTGGGGTTATTAATCATGTTTGTCTTAATTACCCCATATAGCTGCTCCATCCCCAACTCTGCGTTTGACCTTTTTTCTGGATCCGTTCAAACCATTAATCATCCAAAGATCAACGCCAGCCAAATAAGAGTAGATTGCATTGCATTGCCTCAGCTTCTTGTGGAAGCACATGGTCCACTTAGAAATGGACTCCTACATAATTTTCTTTCATCAGCACAGCTGCTTTACCTTCTCGCAACATGCATTTAAAACAGTGAAGTAAAGAAAACTTTAAGAGTAGAAACTAAATTGTCTACTGCAAGAAGAAAAGTCTCCTTGTTTTGCAAAATAAACAGAGTTGTCTGTATTCGCCTTTCCTTTTTAATGCGTCTTAATTTTCATGAAGTAATGACTGCTGACATTTTCGAAGACAAATACTTCTTTCTCCAAGGACTGTTCCTGGTTTCTTGCCATATGGCCTGGAGTAGAGTCACTCCTAATGTTAATCTGACAGGTAAATGAAAGTCTGTGTGTGGTCTATCTGTTGACGAGGGACAGTTTAGTCCTGTGGGCTTCAACGTCCTTGCCAGAAAGTCAATACAATTTACTGAGAAGTCTTAAACCAGGCATCTTTTCAGGCAATTTTATTTATCACCACCGGCCTGAAGAATGCGATATTGCCGTCTCTGAACAGATCAGAACAACCACTCTCAGTATACTGAGGTGACTTACATGAGAAAGAGAAATCTGAGGGATCTAAATTGTTTCCAAAAAAGTTGAATTAATTGAAGAAAATGACATCTGATGACCTGGGATAGTGATCTGCTGATCTGTTAACCTGCACCACCATTTGTTTTTCAGTGAAAGTTGTGCCATTTATCATTTAAGTCAAGCAAACAGTTGTTGAAATTTGCATCACACTGTGCTGTGATATGAAGAAGAACTCCCTTTTTCACTCCTTCTCACCTCCAGTCAGTTAAACAGATGAACTATTGCAGGACAAAGATTAAACAGTAACTAGGGGTGCCACAGCACTATGTGAATGGGGTCTGACAGACATTTTATCAGTAAACCAATTAACATGATTTATGGTCGGGGGTAACCATGAGACTTGCCCATAAATACAAAGGGCTGGCTGAGCAGCTCCTTCTAAAGCGAGATGTTATCAGATTCCTCTCGATTCCGCTTTGCTGGCATGGAGTCAGCATGCATTTGTAAATGCAGCTACTGTGCATGGAGGGCCTCCCCCCTTCCAGTAGGTCAGGAGTTCAAAACCCAGCCTGAAGAGTTGAAGAGAGGGGCGCGAACTCCCGACCCCCTTAATGTAACAGGACGAGCAGTGGAAAACCAGCTCTTATCAGGCTTCTCCCACCCAAGTGCTTGTCTGCTCTGTCTATCCCTTGACATGGAAGCTATTGAAAATTTTGGAATTGTAGTGAAGAAGCAGTATGATACCTGAAAACCCTGTAAGAGTCCACTAATGTGATAAATATAACTCATACCTGTCAGGCGCAAGAAAAAAGACCTGACAGGTGGTTTACTGGTCCAAATATTCATTCTCTCGCTGTGTGGAATTTGGGCCTTTCCCGTAAGTTCAGGTACAGTGTTTGCTTGGAAAAGATTTACTGTTTCACAAAAACATGTTAATTGGGCTCTGTCGTTTTCTGGGTGATGTACTGTTTTAACTCACACAGTCACAAGTATTGTAGGCTTTAACATGCACTTGGTCTTGGTTCATTTTGACAATAAACAAAATCTGATGGGTAGATTTGTCATCACATCAGCTTAAATCTAAATTCAGATAAGAGTTTGGAATAAAATACAAAATAATGGCATGGAATTGGTTGCTTCATCTGTCGGCCAGTTCAAAACCCAAATATATTATATTTGCTGAAGAAAGCCATTAGATGTGACTAAGTGCTGGTAATGGAGCATAGAAATTTCAGAACATTTATTCACATGTATAAACAGAAAGGCAATGAATGCTCATAGTAGGGATGTCCCAAATGATGCATCGATGCATCATCTGAGCACAACACGTCATCAAAAGTGGAAGTGAGTGCGCAATGCAACAGAAATCACCGGCCGACTGGAGCGCGAAACACGGCCGGATGGCTGCGCTGCATCGTGCTTATACTATGTATGCACGATGCAGCGTCGATGTCCGTGTTTAGATACAGCTGTATAGTAAACGCTGACATCCGCGTTTACGATAGATCACAGATGTCCGCGCTGCATCGTGCATACATAATATATTCACGATGCAGCGCAGCCGTCCGGCCGTGTTTCGCGCTCCAGTCGGCCGGTGATTTCTGTTGCATTGCGCGCTCACTTCCGCTTTTGATGACGTGTCGTGCTCAGATGATGCATCGATGCATCATTTGGGACATCCCTAACTCATAGAGGCTAATATTTAATAATTTTTAGCTGGTTGTCACTGTTTTGCCACGCTGTTCAGTGCTTTGGTCTACAATGTGGATGTGCCTCAAACCCGCATTATTTTTAATGGCCAGCAGGGCGCGATGCTCATGGTTGCAAAAAAAGTCAGATTGTATAGAAGTCTATGAGAAAAAAGCCCTACTTCTCACTTGTTCTGTTACATTAGTAAACTTTTTCCTTATAAGGTAATGGTCACAATTGCTAGCTTCACATCTCTTTTAATACTGCATGATATTCATTTTGCATATTATGGTTCCATTTACAGAAAAATAGATGACAAAGCAGGAGCTTTAGGGCAGGCCACCTTGTGATTGGTAAGTTGGTACATATATGGGTGTGCAAAGTGTCATCAAGTTATCAGTCAACGTCATTCAATCCGGTTTCATAAAACAAAGACTGTACAAGCAAAATGGCAAAATTAATGTTTCAAAACAGTAATACACAAACCACAGTGACATCACAGTGGCTACATTTATGTTTTGTCTACAGTCTATGGAAATAATTCAACAGTATATGGATGCATTGTGATAAAATGTGTTTATGATCCCCAGAGGAAGAATTCTACAGATTTACGTGATCTCTGACTTTTCTTCTGTTGCCGCCATTAGATTAAAATTTGTGATTCTCAATTGGATGGATTTTATTTAAGGATTCAAGGATTCAAAGATATTTATTGTCATTGCACTTCTACAATGAAACTTTGTTGGCATTTCCGAAAAAAACAAAACCCAACAACAACGAACTGTGTAAAACAAATATTAAATATATATATACATAAAGGTAAAAAGAAACAAGTATTTAAAAAAGTGCGAAAGTATAATAGTGCATTGGGTGCAACATCTGCTTTAAAGTGTCTGATTCAAGGTAAATTTAGTTCATATTTATATATTCACTTCAGTTTAATTTGTAATAATTCCCTCACTTTTTATGAAGAAGCATTAGATCATGTTTAATGTTGTCCAGCACTTATAATTGATCTGTATTTATATAACAACAGTAATAGAATGAGCAAATGTAGGCATGTAACACTAGATTAAGATGGTGATTATGATAACCAGCACACCTGTTAAACATCAGGATGTTTGTAATGTAATTACATGTGAACATATTAGCATGTTGACATTAGCACTTAGTTCAAACGTCTGCTGTGCCAAAGTACAGTCAGATTCATCAGTAAATGACACAATTAATTTTCTGTCAATTGACCAATCTACAAGTTCTTTCAGTTCTAATTTAGATAATGGAGAACAGTAAAGCAGGTATTGCGTTTGTTCAGTTTATTTGCCCAGAAAGACATAAAACTTTTGTTTCAGCCGTCCAATAAGAAACATATTGAGGCGTATGAATGATCTGGTGATAAAGTCACTTTCTTGAGATTAAAATTAGTTAGTGTGTGTGGCAGCTGCATTTTACAGTGATGGTGTTAAGAGACAGCAATAATGAGCTCCTTATTTCCTCTCAGAGAACAGTATGATCAAGTACTCATGATTAATCATGGCCGAGTGATTCTATGATTAATGTTTATGGAATCCCTAAAGGAGCTGCAGGACATACTCTCACATCCCTCAGCATGTTTACAATTTTACACCTATTATGAGAGAAGATGGAGAGCTCCATTTACAGTTCGCTAACCTTTATGACGGCACGCTCTCATCTGCATTTTTATTCTCTTTTTAACACTTCAACTCATCTACAAATGTCAAAATAAAACAGGCCCAAGAAATGTACAGGCTCGCCTTTTGAAAGAACAACACTCTTTGATTTAGTCGAGGGCGTTCCACTCTCATTCCTGTTTTTATGAGAGCTTTTAATTTTTATTGAAGGACGGTGCAAAGTAAATGGTTCCTCATCTAAGGAAGATTAAATGGTCTTATACAATTTACAGAAACACGAGGGCATGAGGGACAAAGGCCTGAAATGAGCTTTACAGCACATGTCCTCCAAATAATGTGATGGGAGGAGGAGGCACAGAGGGAGACGAGCAGCGAGGAGGATGTGTTTCTCTGCAGACACATGTAAATCAATTTCTATTGATCCAAACAATACAGCCAGCAGCTCTGCGCATTCATTGATTTAACAATTAGATAACTGCTGGTTCTATCCAAATAGAAAATTATATTTGATGTAGCTAAAACCTGACAGTCACATGCGTTCATACTTAGATGTCCTCTGCCCTTCAACCTTTTTAAAAGATTTGAATTGTGTTTATGGAATATTCAATGGTGGAATGTAACAAGGTACATTTACTCAAGTACAGTATTTGGATGTTTTCCTTCCATTCATACATCCAACCATTATTTATTCATGATAATACCACAGGGTCAAACCTATTTGCATTTAATGCTATGTTATATTGTACTCTATACTCCCCTCTATTAACTGACAACTATAATTACCAGTTACTTGCAAGATAAGGAAAATTATTTATATTTTTCTGATACTTCACTGCCTGCCACTTTACCAACAGTACTCTGGCCAATGGTGCTCTTCCAGGGTAAATGCAGAAATCCAATATACTAAAATACTCCTGGCAAAAGTCCAAAATCCTGTAGAGAAACTGAATCTCCCTAAGACTTTTTTAACTAAAAGAAAAGCTTTTGATATTTTTGTTGTTCATTTAACTTCTGACTCGCATCACTACACCTGCAACAATGTAAAGACGTAGGAACAGAGGTGGACTGAAACAATAATTTTACCTGATAATCCGACTCCATCCCAGGGCGGCCTGTTCACATAAACCGAGAGACCACTAATTTTGTAAGCTAACCCTTTTTGTGGATGTGACAGTTTACAAACTAGTTCTAATTCTGGCCACTATGTTCATCTGAGAAAAAAGTTATCCAAGAATACAAAATCCAAAAATATGTTGTTGGTCATTTTTCAAGGTATATTACGGCTGTATGTGCAACAACTCAACAGTACACCAGTCATACCACATACAAATGTAGATGGCTAGACGTAAAACACTTAGCACACTTAAAAAGAGAATTCGATACAGAATTAGTAAAATGTTTAAATGATTGTATTTATTTTCAAGCAGCAAGCATATTAAAGTAGGCAAAAACATCACACACAAACACTCAGTCACTGAGACTGAACATAAGCCAACACCACTAAATTAGGACATTATCAGCAGACATAATTCACATACATATATGGGCCAATAAGGACCTCCCACACCTCTTAGAAAAGTTTGTCGACCAGTTGTCATCTATTCCAGTCACTGATAGATTGATAAATAGATCTAAAAGTATGATTCAAGGTGGCATAGGAGCTCAACTTATTTAGATCTGCTGCCATGAATCCAGCCTCCAGAATTTTATTTCTCTTTGTAAGTGCCAAATTGTAGCAACATCGCCGGACCACCATACATGATTTACATGGTTTACATGACCAACTGAGCCTACTGGAAGGTGGAGGAGGTCTCTATTTGCCCATATGTTTGGAAAATTACAGTGTCTATAACATCCAAATCTGGTGGCTAAAAAAATGTTAGTAAGTATAATGCAAAAGTCCACAAAGCTAGTTTGTGTTGCTATTCAAGCTTTGTAACATGTGGTAAACGACGTGTTTGCTAGTTAGTTATTTTGTGGCATTTAGCTGTGTCTGCAGCAGTTTTTCTTCTCCACCTTTCCTCTCTTCTAACCATCCGTTTTGCAGGGTGACTAGTCTAAATGTTATGAGTGGTAACGAAGGTAGGTTGTTGCTATGTGCATCGCTGACAGACGTGATGACATCATTTTTAGCTTGCACAAGAGTCACACCCAATGTGACTTCGACTTAGACGTAGATAGACTTTATTAAGACTTATTAATCCCCAGAGGGAAATTCTGTTGTACCACCAGCTATCCAGCTGCTGTTACACAACTGACTAAACAACAAGACAGCACAGAATATTAGGATCAAGTATTAAGTCAAGCTAACATAAAATAAAATAAAACAAAATAATAAATAAGAGAAGAATATGGAAAATATAACATAGAAAGAAAAATTTACAAAATATGCAAGAATATACAAGAGTGATACAAATGTGCAAATGAACAAAATGTGCAAATGAGAGTGTGCTTAGATGTGCAAATGTCATAAATAGGTGCAGATAAGTTATGTGTAGCTTCTTGCCTGCTATACAACATGATTACTGGTCAAGTTGACTGTTACCATCAGGCCACTGGTAAATGTCCTGTTGCTCCAGATGGACTGTCCATATATGGCTTTGAAAATGCATCACATTTGAATTGATGAATTTATTGTTTGTGCCTAAAAACTTCATTTAATAATGCTGAGTCAGAAAATATTACATGTCCTAAAAGTCCTATCCATTGAAAGTCTAAATGTAAACTCGTTATCTGTTGCACAATAATCTGATAGAGACCATTCAGTGAAACTATCACATTAATGTTTCATACATTTTGCTAATAACATACTACTTCTTTACTTCAATACTTTTCTTATAGGGTACGATTACTTTGTGATGTTGCTTCTTTTGCTCAAGTTGAGGACTTGAATAAACTGGTATTTCATGATAGAGTCACCATATATTCAGCTAGTACTGAGAATATCATTATGTTTATAACCATGGTGATTACTCAGCAGCATAACATTTTGTGTTTCTATTGTACACGGCCACACCCTCTTGTATTCTCAGATCTTTGGCTGCTCCCGTGCCTTTTTTTTCTCTCTCCATGTGTCTTTCAGAGTTTCAGAGGGCCAGTAAACCATGCCTTTCAATTCCCCTGCTTTGGTGTTTTCACTCAGGAATAGGAGTGATGAGCAAACGCTTTCAGACTCAATCCTTGAGCAAAGGGCTGTGCTGACAGGGATTATTATTTATTTGTCATGGTGGATGTAATAAGCTGTAGATACAGGATGGAGGGCCTGTGATTTATTGCTCTGTCGACCGCCACTAGCAGGACGTGCGCTCTAGCGTGCAGGATGAATACCGCACTGTCAGTTCTGTCCATCCGTCACCATCACCTCTCCCCGCCGCAGCCTCTCTCATACAGCCTACCATTTCATGCCACAATACATAAACAATCTTTCATTATTTTGATACCTTCTTCTCCATATTTGTTTTCTGCGCGTAGCGTGGGGCCTCAGTTTTATGTGTCCCATTATTTTGATGCAGTAGCTTGAGCTGCACACCTCAGAGTTATTGTAAAACGATTGACGTTTTCATCGACTCCAACATGAAGAGAAATCAAAGCTGTTTCTGTTCATGTTTTGGGCGTGTTTTTACATTTTGCACAGTTGAATTAAAGCTCTTCACACCGAAATCCTCTCAACTCCAAAATGCATGTATTGTATTACAATGATAGGCTTTGCAATGCCATATTTCACAGTTACAGACATGTGGTTTGCCTCATTCTCGTCCTGTCCACTGGCACCGGTCACTGTGAGGGTTGTACTCTGAGTGATTATGGTCATGTTTTGCTGCTGCTTTTTATGTTATTGAGCCACATGTCACAGAGCGGGTGACTCTCTTGCCTCTCTGTAGGTCATGTAATCTTGTTAAAAGCCTTCATGGTTTTAGGATTATGTTATTGAAATGTCACTTAATTGGATAAACATTTTTCATGCTGTAAACTACCAGCACTGGGTTCTGTTTAGCCGCCGTGGATATTGTTTACACGGCAGGGGGATTTGCGTAAGTGGAACTGACTCTGTAAACAGCGGCTCCCACTAGAGGCTTTATGTGAAAAGCAGGCTGAGAGTGAGGCATCAGGGAAAACACTTAGCCCACATATCAGAGCTGCGGACATGTGCTTGGCGAGAGGGAGCGAGCATGTCGGTGACAGGGCTTAATTAATATGAGGAATTGCCTTTGTGTCCGGGTAAACGACTTGAGCAGGAGCCGCTTTGTTGTTTAAGCCCACTCAGCTGAGTGTTTGGTGGGGTGTTTTTTTTGTATATTTATGTGTGTGTGTGTGTGTGTATGTGTGTGTGTGTGGAGTAAGCTGTAATCTGTGAATAACATTACGCCCCTGCATGGGAAGTACTGGTCAAGTCAGGGAAGCCACATTTTCATTCCCCTGATCAGACTTTATCAGCCATTCCTCTTTTTCATACTTCTGCCCAAACAGCAGCCGATGTCATTTACCACAACTCACCTTCCTATCTGTCTCTTTTAAGGGCTCATTTTTCCTCAGCAAATTGTTATTTATGGACTTTTATTTGTTCTCAGGCATCATTACTGACAATACAGTTAATAGCAATCATTTGTTATTCGGCGCTAGTGCTGATGCTTGGGATGGGGGCAGTGAAGTGAGAATACTCATTTGGAGGTTGAGGAAAGTCTTGACAGGGCCCATTTATAACAAGATCATTCTGGAAAGTCCAACCTATTAATAACCCTCCATTGCGTCTAATTAGTGCTCCCCGATGTAAACGAGTCTGAATCGTGGAGCTGTGTGAATTTCTCCCACAAAGATCATTGTTGGTATCATCCATGTTTCTTTTAAGCAGCTGGACCCTAGAAGCCAATATTACGGATTGGAATAAACGTATTGTCGTGGTGTTGTGCAGAAGTTAAACACAAACTAAAGAACTTGAAACGTGGCATACAAATTTTGTCAGACAGATTAAACATATACTACTTTTAATCTCTCTCTAATTCTCTGATCTTTGTGAATAAAAACAACAAAGGGCATAAAGATTTGGTTTGTAACACTCATTTTAACAACTTGGAGATGGATCAAAAATGAGAGCTGAATACAATTGAAAGATAATATGTCTGTTTTTGAAAACATATTATCAGTGTTCATTTGTTGTCTGAGTGTTAATTAATTGATTAATAGGTAATTAAAGTCCATCAATACAGAGGGGTCAAAACAAACAAACAAAAAGCTGAGTTGTGGGGTCAAAAAGTTGAATCTGGCTGAACTTTTGCTAAACCACGGCATCATGGTAGCTGATCAAACACATGCAAATGCGCATTCCTGGCGGATCACTTTGTAGACTTTGTGAACATCTTGATAAAACATAAAATACTCTCTGCTATAATTACTTTCTAAGGTTGTTAATGCAGTATTTTGATGTCTTCTAAGATATGCTACTTAAAGTGGAATTTCTGGATCATATTATGTGTTACTGATGTCTGAAGCAACAACCCTCACCAATGCAGCCACATTGTTTTAATACAGGGTTATTTTCAGTTTGAATACCTGCCAATGGCTAAGACGCACACTTTCCAGCCACAGCGTCTCCAGTTTGATTCCAATCTCCTTCCCCTCACATTTCTCAATTAGAATAAGTATATCACAGACAGCTCAAAAAATTGCAGTATGCCTATGCTGTATTTTAATTATAATTGACAGTCCTACTTAAAATTCCTTCAGCAAGGGTTCACAAAGGAATCAGGCATGCTAAGCGGGCTTTGTGCAAGATCCAGATTTAATAAAATGCAACCCAGCCCCAACTTTCTATTCCTCATAGCTTTGTGGTAGATGTCTACAGTACAAAGACCGCTGAAGCCTCAATGTGTAACCGCTGACTCCCTCTCTCTGTCTTCTTTTCTACTCGCTCCCGCTCCAAAGTACAGTTGACTTGCAGCTTATCAAGCCTTAATTAGTGATACATTTTCTACCCGTGATGTCTATTGATGTATTTGAGAAGAAAAGGCAAATTGAGCTGTAGCCTGACCTGAGAGCCAATCCTTCGTGAAACTGGTCCCCCTCTTTACCTCCCTGCCTCTCTCAATCTCACCTCATTCCCTCCCCCTCCACTTTCTCTCTCTCTCTTCTTGCCATGCGAGGCCAAGAGTGGTCTGGAGAAATGAGGTGCAGCATTAGTGTTTTTTTGCTTGCCTGTGCAATAGAAAACACTGCACGTCAGGGGCCCCGTCAGCAGATCGGGGAGATGCAGATGGGAGGTGAAAAAGCTCCCCGGTGGCAGTCGGGCCCTGCTCGGATGTGATTGCAGCCGCCAGGATGAAGTCAGCACTGACAAAGTGCGCCCATTGATGGATGGACAAAGCCGGGAACTGGATGTGAGAATGGATGGGGCCAGAGTGGGAACTTAACACAGACAAACAAAATGAAAGACAGAGAGGAATTACCTGCTAAAGCATTCCGGCAATACAAATCCCAGAGCAATTTACTTACTGCTAACTGAGCACAGGAGGACTGTTTGCATCGGTACAAGTGCAGCCGACAGCAGGAATGGCTTTTATTCGGTTGATAGAGGCTCTCTGGTTTTACACTATTGTTTTATGATTGCCTGCTTTTCTCATATAGTCAGGTTTATACATATTAAGTGCAGGCACACACGCCCTCACATAAACCACCATATACACACACATGTAAACACACTAGACTATTGGGCTGCAAATTGATTATTTTCTCAGTTAATGTTTCGATAAATCACTAAATTACTTACATTTTTGTCGATGATTGGTTTATGTTACTTCAGTGCCAACTGGATATAACAATCATTTTCAAGCTCTATACTTGAAAAATAGCGAAAAATGGAAATCATATGTTTCCAGAACAAACATATTGAGTTTGTTTTGTTTGACGAACAGCACAAAACTCTAATATCAACAGAAAAAAACACACAGAGAAATGTAACAAAATCTTACATTTGAGGAGTTTGAAACAGAATGTTTGACATTTTAGCTCAGTAAATAATCAGTGAAATCCATCAGTTACCAAAACTGTTGTTGAGTTGTTCATTTCAGCACTATGCTAGACTACATCTAGGCTGCGTGTAAGAGCTTTAAATCATCTGTGTGCTGAAGCACAGTTTAATTTGTCCTGCCTCAAAGTGGACTGTAAAACATGAGATATTTTAGGTAACTCATGGCCTGAAGAGAACTAATAACCCCTGAAACTCAGGGCCAATAACCTTCCCAAAACCGAGACCTGTGTGGGGGTAGAAGAGTTTGCTCCCTTGTTGGGGAATGAATTCTCATTACCATTGCACTAGCACTACATTAAATGTCAGTGTTGCTGCTGGATGGGGCCTAGAAGATTAAGACTAATGCTGTTGGCCTCAGGAACTCCGATTAGAACTATTCTCATTAATCAGAGTCTCAGAGATGGAAGCAATTTAAAGCCCCGGTCCTCTCTGAGCAAGGGGCAGGGCAGCACCCTGTCACTGACAAGGGGCGATGCACTCGCACCCATTCGCTATCCCTTTATTACGACGCCAAGGGCATGTGAAGGCCAGTCACCCCTGTATCCTCACTTGTAATTTAATCTGATCGCAGATGATCTCCTCTCACTGACAGTCAGCTTGTCAGATTGAGGTGATTAAAACTTGTATTTCATTTCTAACTTTGTACCTGCTCGATATGTCTTGACTTCACACTGCTATCAGCTGATGGGTCACTGTGATACACTCAAGATACTGTAACAGGTGAAGCTTTAATTGTACAATGTCCTTTACATCTCTAGACCTGAAACATACAAAAACAGTGTTCAAGTTTTTTTTTAGTTTTCAGTAAAATGGAAGTTATAGAGTGAAAACAAGTTTTAACACACAACTGAAAAATGAAAAAAAATATCCCAGGAAATTATGTTCAACTAAACAATTATGTTTATTGCCAGTAGAGGATGGGACTGTGCCCTCCACCCTGTGACTATGAGTGTACAATTTACATATGATTAATGACTCAAACTTTATCTTTTCATATCTAGTTTTTAAAAGCTGTAACCACAATGTATGTTTTCTTAACTTTAAAGCTATATTAATCAGTATTGCCATACAAACATCTGACTGTTTATTGTTCAAGGGTACACTCCCAGTCACAAACCCTCAGAAAATTCTCACCCAGTCTTCCTCAACTCCCTGGAGTCTTTTAGTGTATTGTGCATCATTTTCTGGTTCTCAGCCTTACATCTCTAGTCTCATATCCTTATTTGTAGTTGCTATAAGTGTTATATATAAAAAAAATCTGCTACCTGCTTTAGGAACTACAGTAGTTGTTAAAGGAAATGCAACACTGAGCAGCCAAGGTGCCATATATTTAGTTAGCAGAGACAAAACAGACCTAAAAGAGGACTAATAACAAGTTACTTTGTTGGATAGCCATGAATACTCAATGCTAAAATATAGTGTCGTTAAACAAAGTTCACTTTTCCATCAAATTTATGTTCTGTCTGGTATTTAGGGAGGTAGGAGCAAATAACCAGAGTTGGCGTCTGTAAATACCTCACAAACCTCAGTATGAATCTTCCCCAAAACTAATTTGACATATTTACGTAAGATAAGAGGAGCTATTTAAATACTCCTAGTATTTATTGTATGCACAAAAATACACTTTTTGGGACCCATAGTTGGTCAGTTGGTTGCTATATTCAGCTTCACAATTCATATTTTTGTTTTGTGACACATCATCTTTCAATTCATGTTAGTGTCCAAGGTTGTCCATGTGAGTGTGGTAAAATAAGGGCAAAAGAAAGCTTTGAGGTTTAAACTGGATGTAACCCTGTGTTTGGTTCTCAATTAGCACCTGTCACAGGAGACAAGCTGCTGGGCTCATGCTCCCTGTGACACCCAATAGATGGGCTCCTGCTTTGTAAACCACTGGGGAAGGAAATGGCTCCTTGGTGGGAGTCAATGTATTCTGTAAACAGGGAGGCAAACGGGAGTGAATCTCTCATAAATCTTGTGGTGTAGCAGTATCATTTCCTTCAGCTGACCTTGGCAAGGTTGCAGGATGGGAAGCCTGGGTGGCGAGAGGCGGAAAAAAAGCATCGTATGATATACGGGCAAGTGGAACGAGGTGCGCCATGAATCAGAGCAGCCTGTGATTAGCTGTGAAATCTCACGCATGTGAACTCTCTCTTTGCTGTTGCTCATCATCAGGACTATTTACCTCACGTCTCTTTTGATCTGGTAACACTGGTGCCACAGAGTATGACGAGCTGAAAATAACCCCAAACATGATAGTAGTTTGTGGTGTAAGGTCTGAGATGGTTTGAAATATTTCTGGCAGATTGGTTACTCCTCCGTGCAGGCTGCAGAGCAGGACCATCGAGCACATTTTTTCTTCCCCCATTTGCCTTTCAAACAAATACTTATCAACAGGCCATGAAGTAATCAATGAAGATAATCCATCTGGGAGGCTGTCGATATGGTAATGACTCTGTCTCATCGTTATTGCTACACAGCCATAAATCATTCGCTTTACCAGAATGCTTAGCAGCTGTTGCAACAATCCCGTGGTTGTGTGGAATAAACTGCTGCCTTTTGTGATTAATGTCCCAGCATTGTGTTGCGCTGCACGCTGATTGTTTTCAGATTTTGTAAGAAAGCTGGACGGATTGTATATCAATAAAGCGAGGAGCTTCTAACAGAAAGGTAGGCTGCAGGTATATCACTCTCACTTAATCACTGTTTCTGTTACGCTTTGTTAATGGTGCATTCATACAAACTCATGCCAGATAGATATTAAAGGAACAATTCATAATCAAAGTGTAAACACAAGAGCTGCTGCACCAACCTGTCGTCACTCTCAAATTGACTGACAAGTCTCTCAACGCAGAGCGGGCACACATGATTGAAATTATTTATTTTTTCACCTGCTGTTCAAGTTCTGTTTACAGCAGTGATTTATGTTTTTACATTGATCTGCACACAAAGTTTTCTTCATTGCATCAAGAGTAATGTGATGGCTGAATCCACAGTTAAGATAGAAATATAGTGATAGTCATTCAGTCTCACCAAACTCGATATACAAACAAAAAATTGCACATTTTCCCAGTTTAGAGATCAGTATAGTCTATTTTATGCTAAAATAAGGGTTCATTGCTTTATACACTTCCACATCATTACCACAATTGTTATTTTTCATACAGTCACGGTTTGTTTGTTATGTTAAATTGAATTTTGGGAAGGAAATCAGTGCCTTTAGTCTGCTCAGTCTCTAAAAATGACAAACTATTCTTTAAGACAAACATATATATTCAAATAGAGCTGGACTTTTGTGATTGTATGAAAATAACAGACTAGAAATTCTGAAACCGTTATTTTTTAGCATAGCATGTTGTTACAGTATGTTTTGTAGTTTAATACAGAGATGCTTCTTCTTTTGTTGCTGTTGCCATCTGAGATTAAGCTTAACATCGACTTTATCAACCCTGTCCTTTCAAAGCTACACCATGTACAACAAATTAGCAAATAAAGTGTTTCAGGTAAAATAACTCACCTCACAGACTGTAGCAGTGCGAGGGATGGGAGTATTACCAAAGTCCATACCTCTGTGTGCAACTTGGGAAGTACACTAAGTGCTAAGTGTCAGATGAGAAGATGGACTTACTGAAGTTTAGCTTGTGAGAAAGATCGGAAACAGGGACAAACATCTATCCTGGCTCTGTCAGACGGTTTTAAAAATCTTCAGCATCTCTAATAACAAGGTTATGTTCTTTCAGTTATGTTCAATACAAAGACAGCACATTTTAGAAACTAATTATAAAGTATTGTGACAAACCATAAACTAATGTGTCTTATTTGGTGTTGGGAGGACGGGGTTTCCTAAGCTATCAGACAAGCTGTTAGAAGGGACTATATCTCTTGTTTTAAGCTCACAAATTAGCACTTTAAGTCTTGTTTGTTTAATCCAGACAAAAACTTATCACTGTGACACCCAGTAATGCCACTTTATTATTTTTCCATCTGAGAACATCCATTGTGGTACGTGTGACATAAAATTCTTGATCTGCCCAGTACCAAAAAAGCCTGCATGGACTCTTCTGCATGAATACATAGATGGCATCTGCAAGAGGGTGCAATTAAGGCCTAACGAGGGAATAAGCTGCACCTGGGTGAGAAACTTTACTAACACAGAAGACCAGTACTAATTTAACATTACCAGTCTTTGTGCTAAGCTAAGCTAACTGGCTGCAGCTTCATATTTAGCGTACAGAAAGTGGTGCTAATCCTCTCAGCAAACAACAACAAAGAAAGAACCAAGAAAGGGAAAGAAATAAAAACCGTTTCTTTATGTTGGATTGCTGTGTACACCCTGCTCTCCCACCTGGCTGCATACAGATGTCACACTTCTTGCACTGGAAAATACATGGCTGGGGAACATAATTTCAGCAACGATTACCTTTGAAACATCCTCAGCAAAGCAAATCAATACTATACACAGTGTAGGTGTTTTAGAAGAGATTGTGTGGTGTGTAAAGACCAGGTGCTGTAATACAAGCTGTTTGTATTAGAGTTATTTTATAAAGATGCTACTTATGTGCAAACATTAATACGGCTTACATTATAGTTATTTATTTAGTCCGAAAATTTAGTAATCACTGATTTTGCTCATAATATTTAGCTAATTGTCTGCAGACCCTATGAATTCCCAGCAGATGTGAAACATTTACTAAACACTCTCATCCACTGTCCTGTAGTACAGCCTGTTTGGCCAAATCTTAGACTGAACTTAATTTATTTTGGCCTTGTGTTCCAGAGAGGCAGGAAGGAGTTGCAGACGCAGGCTGAGCAAGGGAAGAGAGACAATTAAAACTGATAGCGCTCGTCCACACGAGTGTCAACAGCGGCCAGGATGGAAGCAATTTATTCAGCCAATCATTCAAGTACATGAAGTGCACCGGTGTTCTGCTGTTGCTGCTGCAGTGGGATGCTGGAAAATGTGATAGTAGTTTCCTCCCTATGAATCACTAGAGGCAGGATGCTCGCTGGACGCAAAGTGGATTGTTCAGTGTCCTGATAACAATTTAAATCCTGTTATGGATAATGCTGGGTAATGCCGTCCTGAAAATTGAACATGACACTCAAGCGATTTATTATCCTTGTATTCTTAACCTTGGATATCGGATTGTTTGTGCAACCATATCCTTTTGATCCCCTAGAAGGTGCACTCTTGATACAAGCATGCTTTTTTTTATCACATGCAGATTGTAGTTGTGAACAAACGGATAAAAGCAAGTGAGGAAGATGGAGAGAAGATGATGTATGTGTCTACATGCGCACAAAGGATGGGCGAGAGTTACGCTAAATGGTCCTAAAATGCTTTCAGATGTCACACAAAGTGGGAGATACGCCGTATTTATCTGTGGTGAAATACCACTGCATTATGCCGTGAATGCTGTTTAATGTCAGAGCAGTTAAATCTTTCATGATGCAATTTATCACATCATAATTTTAGCCACGGGACAGTTTGAGTCAGACAGTTTGCAGATGTGAAGCCGTTGTGGGGGTAAGAAAACAACAGCTATCAAATAAATCACCGAAACAGCTTTTTAGAAGCTTTTTTTTTTTTTGAATGAGCAAAGCCTGTAATCATTTTCAGCGCGATACCTCGTTAAACTCATGCCATTTGTATGAGTTAGTGAATAACCAACAGTTCCTTATGACCCAGAGGCATGTGCTGAGGCCTTTCATACCGTAGCCTCTCTCTGTCCAGCTGCTTTTTCAGACCCAGCTGGTAATGCCAAAAAAATCCACAGCAAATAGGCCTCCTTTCAGCCCCTCCTCATAGTTGTCAAGAGTTTCCTCCCCCTCTGGTCCTGAGCTGACACCAGGGCCGGCCTTTGGTCTGATTTAAGACCCTGGCCTACTGATGACCCTGTATGCTGCTCGCTCCCTCCCCTGCTCTATCTCTGGCTTTAGTTTAGCTTGACTTAGGGAAATGCTTGCTCATTCTCTCCACTGCTCATTAATCCAGTGAACAATGAAAGGAGCTGAGCACTAACGTTGTTGTGCGTAAATCTTTAATGTTGGGCTTTTACTTTTCTGTCCTTTGCTTTTACGAGTCCAGGGCTTTTGTCATAAACAGCTTTTGAAATATATGCTGTGTCTGAAGCCGCTATGCTCAGAGGGAACAGATTATTGCTTCCAGTGTTTCAGAGTTGTGTTAGCACTTTATCTGTTTTCCTGTCACCGGCTGGGAATCACGGTGATCCTGACTTTCCTGCTCTTGACTTTTTTTGGCATCGGGGAGCGTGTTTGATGATTCATGTGCTCCAAATGAACGTCGTTACTTTAAGACAAATGTCCAGCCCTTGACCTTGACACTCGGACTGTTGTCCTGCTTTCAGAGACAGAGACGTGCAGCTTATAAATACGTAAATATATTATTTATGTGCGCTTAAGTTATTGCTATTGTTGTCTCAGCACATGCAAAGGCCAGAGCTGTGGCCTTGGGCCAGGCGACAGCACAGTTTGTCACACTTTTTCATTCTCATGCATAATTAAAAAACTTAAATTACGTGCCATGTACAAAATTATAATGCTGCAGGAAACAGACTACATGAAAATTTATTTTCTTTTCCATGAGACTGACAGGAAATCAATTAATCCTGATATATTATTTTATGCTGGACAGGCAGTAGGCTCCAGGAGAGAGAGGATGGAGATTGGCTACAGCTGTTCTCATTGGTGCAGCCATATATTATAGCTGGCGTGTGTGACAGCTTCTGAGGAAAATGGCTGAAGGGTATCAGGCAGGTGACTCGAGTGTAAAAAGAATAACACTGTGGGATACAAACTGTTTTCAGAGACTGATATAAGATTTGTGGTGGAGAGGAGGCACTTTACTGCTGCTGTACTGTAGGTTTGCCCATATTTTTTGCAGCAACAGCTTTCTGTCACTATTTATGATGAAGCTTTCTGTAGCTCGTGTCATTTTCTGTGTGTCTGCCAGGATTTCTTGTCATAGAGGTTCTCGTGATTGTAACTTATCTCAAATGTATTTTTCAAAAGTTTTCAACAAATCATCTCTATCTTTTAGTGTTTTATAAAAAGCTTACTCACATTTTGCGAAAGTTGCTCCGACTCTAAAATATTTTTTGAACTTGTGCCAGCTTTTGATCGCTGCGTTGTAACTTGTTATCTTTTAGCCTTATCCTAATGTAAACAGACAGTTAATGGTTTTAGAATTTGGTCCCAAATTATTAATAGTGACGTAGTTATGTTGTCTCGACCTTAAATCCTCAGTTGTTAGCTTATTAGCATACTTCACAGTAAGTCCCAATAAACTGAATGTCTTCAATGCTGAAAAAAATAGCAGAGTTGTGCTTTTTTAAATGTCCAATTTTGTAAGTATTTCAGATGACTGACTTTTTCCTCACATATAAAACATATAATTCTAACACAGATCAAAATCAGCATCAAGGATTGACTGATTCCTCACTTATGATATTCAGCATTTTCCCAGTAATCCGTATCATTACCTTACGATAATAAATAAATTCTCTCTGTGTATGGTGACTCAGTTGTCTTGAGTGTTGTCCCACCCAAAGCACTATTTGACTGGTTACATTCCACAAGTAACAGCTAATGTGGAGTGAAGGATAAATGTTGAAAACTACTTTAAATAAATGTGTATGAAGCATAAATGAACAAAGGCATTTCAAAAAAGTTTTGTGTTACTCTAAATTTCAAACCAGGAATCTCATTTTAACTACTAATGTGTATAATTCCCAAACATACATTATCAGTGTCATCAATAGTCATGTCTGTATTGGGCCTAAAAGAGTTCTGTATTGGTTGACCCCTAACTAGGATCCACTTCAACCTCAGTCATATTCATCATTTGTAGTTGTTTACTGCAAAAGTATTGAAGTGATGCCTGAGTGATAAAAGCACTACATCAAAAAATTAACTATTTAGGCCGTACATGGGAAACTCCCCGTTAAAATAAAATCATGGGCTTAACTTTTGTTGTTTGAACTTGTAAGTTTTTCCACTCTTAATTGATGCAAATTTGACATTAGAATACCTCTACAGTTCATGTTTGTATGTGGCAAGCACAAAAGTCGAATCAATGGATGCTATAACCTCTCATAAATTGCACATTAAGCAAAGATCTTTCTGTTGGGCATCCCTAGCTAGTATTATAGTATTATTGAGGCTAAACAGTATGTGTGTATATTTACTTATCTACTATAAATCTAAATAAGGATATTGCATGTTAAGGTATCCAAATATACTCTGAAGTTCGGCTTGTTGTTGTTGTTCTTGTTTGTGAGGTGAAACAGCAGACAGCCAGATTTAAAAGGCTAATGTCAGCCACCGGATAGAGGAGCTCTTAATAAATGTGTCGGGTTACTGGTTCACGGCAGCACATGATTGGTGTATCACCCTCACTTCTTGTTAATGGACCTCTTTTATGAATGAAAGGAGACACAGCTGCTCAGTTTGTGTTTATAGCCTGATAAAAGCTACATTTACTCCCACTCTTACTATCGTTTTATCATCATTTTTTAATTTAAATCCTCTTGTTTCGACACCTCCTGTTAGTTGTGGTGTCTGTTCATACAGTACATCAATTTATTGTTGTTCAAGGATATCGTGACAATTGAAATTTAGATGAGATTACTATTAAATGAAGACAGAATATTCAAAAGTAGCATCACTTTTCTCAAGATAGATCAAAACAAATGCAGGATTGGAATCACAAAAGAACTATTTTATGTCATAGCCACTGAATTATGATTTCTTGTATGTATAATATGTAGAAGGACACACACCAAATAACATAATACAGAGTCCTGCAAAGGTCAGACAACCCTTCACTGGTGAACCAGACATGCCAGCCATAATACTCACAGCCACAGTATCAGGGAGGCCCAACACACAAAAACAGGACTTGTGAGTGATTCGGGGGAACTGACGGCAGCCAGGTTTTTTTTCTCACTTCTCCAGGTTAATTCATTGGATGAAATGTTGTGGCACATGATGTGTCATATATCAAAGGCAGGGCATCAGTAATCTTTGCTCAAGGGCATGGATAACAGGCAGATAGACATGTGAATGAGATGGAGGGGGGTTGGTGAGCGACTCATCCCTTTCTGCCATCACCACAGAGAAGATAGAGGAAGATTTATGGGACATCACGGACCACATACTAGCAGGCTGACCATCTTATATTTGAACCGTCACTCCCACAGCCTTCCTCCATCTTGTTTTTTTTTTATATAAAGCAGGTGATTCACACATCTGATATTTAAAGACGTAACTGAATTCCTTTAAAAAAAATTTCCACAGTTATCGGGAACTCCATCACTTTCGCTTTGTTGTGCTTTATTTCCGAACGCGAGTCCAACTTTTTGAAACCCACGGTGCTAATCCTGCCCGATGATGACTGATTGGAGCTCGGCGAGTTCCAGCTCAGTGACTGACACTGATAAAACTGCATGACTGTGTGTTTGGGCTGCCTGACGCATATATCCGTCTCGCAATATGTGGTTGAAATAATCTTAGAACAACCATCAAATTTCTCCAGGGAATTCCAAACAAAGAGCCATAACACAAGCATGTCTAATGTTCAGGATATCTGTATTTGTTTTTACACATTAGCAACCCATTGACGTTCAATAAACACAGATGGTTTGGAGTTTGTCCAGTTTCCAAAAGTACGGCACAAAGCACAATAGTCTTACGCATTATTTAATTACAGTCATCTGTAATGCTGTCACTCTGGCTCCACCTTAGTTGCGTGGCATGGCACTGAAATACTGAAAGTCTTGCGTGCAAAGGCCGTGTGACCGAAATGAGTGGACCATATGCATTTTCAGTAAAGGTAATAGGACGTAAACTGATCCACAGTGATTATAACTGGTAATAGCAGAGGTACGCAGTTTCATCCAATGATTTCCCAGCTTTCCTGGAAGAGAAGTCGTCACATCTGCCTCAGAGGTCGCCGATGATTTGTGTGGATCACAGCTGGTGCCCTCCCTCAGGACGCATTTATCTGTTATCTTCATTCATTACAAAAAGTCTTTTTTTAAACGTTGAAAGTCCCTTTGGGTGTATCAGCTGCACCGTACACAGCACAACGATCTTGGAGTGCCGTTAAGGTTTCGAATTAGGAATTAAGATGTGCTGTTTTTGGCAAAACTGCAAGAATTAAACTTTGTTGTGTTGAGCTATAATGCAAGTCTTTATTGCTATACACTGCCAGGTAGGGCTATTAAGCAGACAAAAGGCACAGATCGACACACTTATCCTCAGGGAGCAAGTAGAAACCATTGCAGTTTTTCTCTTCAATTTCAGGTAAAAATGAAAGTACGGGTTCAAGATTACCGGCACAGTTTATGCTCTAGTCTTTTTAATGTTTAAGACAAAAAGAACGTGCTGTAGCCATACACTTTGTATACTATTTGTGTTTGTCTGTGTATATGCACACACTGTTCATCAGATTCAGTTAATCATGCTGCACTTTGGATGTTCCCTGTAGCAAAGTGGTGCCATGTTTCATATAAGTCCGCTAATTGACCTGAGTGACTGATGTGAACTGGATGAATGACAACATCTACAGTGAGCGCTCACTTACTACAAAAATGTAAGGAATTATGTAAAAGTCTCTACAAAAATTCTGAAAAATTTGCCTTTTTTTACAATTAATTTTGTTGCGATTTTGCATTTTAATTTCTGAGTCAGTTGTGTTCAGTCCTCACTAAGATGAAATCTAAGGCCTTGTGATGCAGATTGCAGTGAAGGAACAGAGACAGGATGAACCACAACCTTTGTGTGTATCAGGTTGCTTGCCAGGAACTGTTGAACTTTTCCTTGACAGGTCATTCAGACTGTGACAGAAGCAAAATGACAGTAGGATCAACTTTAAAGCCTGAAAACAAAGCGAGTCTGACCACTCGACTTCACATCTGATCCACCACAGATGTTCTGCTTGGTGTACATGTACCTGTCAGGAGCTATGAGCCGAAGGAGGAAGTGGCTGTGTTCGTTGGGGGATATCCTTCCTCTCAGCAGCAGCGAGGGAGAACGCCCTGCTCACACAAAGGGTAGCCTCACTCCTTCACACTGTTTATTTTTAGTCATAACATCCACTACAATTGAAAGTATGGGTCAAGGTGAGGCTAGGACACTTGTGAGGGGAGGGAGCCTGAGGAACAACAAACAGATGTTCTTTGATGATAATTGCAGAGAAGGGAAAAGGAGTGTGGAGAGCATGCTTGCAAAGCGTTCACTTGTTGAGGTTGTCCCTCCTGCCTCCAGCCCCCACTGAAGCCCTGTGGTGGTACGCTGTTTAGCCCCAGGAGCCAGAGTGGGCCTGCTGGTGCCATTACCCTTATTCGCCAGAGGTGACATCTGTTCACAGTGGCAGCCACAAATTTGAATGCCAATATTCTCGCCTTGAACTGACCTGGAAAAGGAAAAAAAATAAAAAGTTTGTGTCAGTCAGTGACAATCTTTCTTAACATGAAAGGTTAGGGAGCCACAGCCTTTAATCAAGTGTTGCTGTCAGCAGGCGCCCTTTAAAATGGAGCTGTAAAGACAGGCTGCCAGTATTACAGCCGATGAATGCGAGCACTGAATGATTGATTTGTGTAAATCATTTTCTTTTTTGCTCTCTCCCTCTCTTTTATGAGCATCAGTAGCGGTGGAGGATGGTGAGGATACCATCATGGGATTAAGTGTAGCTCCTCCAGGCTGTTCTGGTGATTAATGAGCTGCCACAGCATTCCCAACTGTCACTAAGAGGAGCATGGGTTCAAACCATGTCTAGACTGATGATACAAAGGATAAAAATCTGTTGTGTCATCATGTCATTAATGTCCTGTAGATGATGTTGATTTAGCAATTTGACAGTCACCCTCTGGGCTTGGTGACACTCTGATTATTTGCAATATTTCTGCAAAACAGGGCACATTTAATATTAGGATTATTGCTTTGCATTGCTTTTAATGTTTTTGGTTAGCATCCATACACTTTGCTGCAGCACTATGTAGTTATTTGAAATTTAGCAGGAATTCTCTAATTATTTTACATTAGTAATTTAGTTTAGCCCCGGCTTTAGCATGTTTTTTTTAACTGCTTAATTTTCCTCTTTTCGTAGTCCAGCAGGTGTTTACCGTCACTTCTGAACATGCCTACTTATTGTGTTCTCATTTATATCGTTATCATTATTGTCATAGACTCAATCTCCCGGAAAAAGTTATAGACAAAAACGCAGGTAGAGCAGAAAAAAACTATTTTGATTACATGGCTAGTACATGCTAGTGTTTATCTTGGGTTATACCTGCTGCATCCCTAAGAGTCTGGTAGGGTGTGTCTGACATAAATTTTTGACTGTGCTACAAGGACACCAACTGTGCATGCGCTGGAAATCCAAATCGGGCTACTTTCTGGAGATTCATAGTGCACTTGTGCAGAATACACGGACTAGTGTATAAACTATTGTAGGCTACTATGCATGTACAGCTAACAACCTACAGACTGTGACCTCCAAGTGGACCTGAAAGTAAGATAAGAACACATACAAATCCCCAGCTATTTGTTTATAGACATACAGGGGAGTATATAAACCTGTAGTCTGACTTACTGAATGTAAACTTCGAGTATAACTTCAATTTCTGCCACGTATTTCTCCTTCCCTTCCTCAATCTGTGTGCTACTCTTGGGAAAATCTTTGCCACAGTAAACAACAACAACAACCTGTGACCAGCAACCTACATGCTGAAAATGCTGAAATTTTACTGAAGGCTTAGATCGTACATTTAGGTAATCCTGCTTGGTTTTGTCGGTGAATTAGAAAGTTTTATGACAGTGCTAACCTTCAAGTGTTTCAAAAAAAAGATTCCTCCGTCACTATTTTATGCTCTGACTGAAGCTTTGCACTGGTCAAGATTAGTGATTGTTATAAAGAATCATAACCCCTCATAACTGAAGCTCTTTAGGCTAGCTAGCTAAGAACGAAAAACCCACAAGTTACCAAACTCTCCATTGTCATGGAACTATGAGTGGCCAGGATATCGACTAGCAGCCTACACTGCTGAGTGTGTTTCTTTCAGTACAAAGTTGTGCAAACAAAAATAGCCCACACACACACACACACATACAAAAAATCTTTCCTGAACAAGAGGTCAGTCACTCTCTATTTGAGATTGGGTAGACTTCAGGGAGTCATGCTATTTTGCAGTCCTGAGTTTACTTGGATTGAATTTTGAAGCGAACATGGTGGGATCAATTTACAACAGGAAGCAAATGGCTCTTGTTACATTCCTTACCAGAAAAAAATAGCAACTAGGATTGTGAGGTGACTTTTTCATCATAAAAAAGACCCAAAAAGCTTTTTCCAGGTGTACACAACAATGCTTCCGCTGAAATATATAGCTACCAGTGACTTTTTTTTGACACAAGACAGCAAAAAGATTTGTTGTGTATGAACCCTATTTCATTCTGTCTTTTTAATCAGTACTTTTTATCTTAGATATTGATAGAAATGTCAGTTTCTCTTCACAGTCCACTGTCTTGTTCTTCAGATCCTCCGGACGTTCTTTATGTCTTGTTTTAGGGGTCGTTCCCTGTAATGTCTTCTGACCTTTCGCATTAAACCAGATAGCTGGGCAGAAAGCTGCGAAGAAAGCAAGAAAGAGGGAAATTGAGCCGCTCTACATCTATCTCTCCCAAAGGAGCGTCGTGTTTCTCTTTCCACCATTTATTTGAAAGCTATCATTTCCTGGGATTCATCGCTGAAAAATGGCATTGATTCTCCGGATGATAGATGCTAAGTGTCCTTCTATCGACATGCCTATTGACAGGCCTGTGTAAATTCTGCATCTTATTACCCCCCTGGATAAATGATACACCTTGTGAACAAGGAGACTGTAGCTCAGTCGATGGCGGCGTCTGAACATCTCCTATAGTGGCGGGTGTCACTGCTAAGCAGCGTGATCCATTTTGTCAGAAAACACCTTATCAGCCACTGTGCTGAATAATTAAACATAGTAAGACTGACAGAAGATAACCTCTCTCTACAAAGCATGCAGGCTAAGAAACAGAAATCACTACAGAGGTTTTTACTCATTGCTGCGCTGCACCTAGGAAGGTCAAATCTTAATCTAAAGGTGTTTTTGAATCTAATATTCCTGTCTGGAAAGTTTGCTGTAGCATTAAAATGACTTATGTAAAGCTTTAAACCTACTGCATGTGCTGTGAAGCAACTCGTTTCTTTACTGCATTGTTTACAGGGGCTATTTTTCTTTGACTCTGTAAGGTTTATTGCATCTTAATCCTACCCTTTTGTAGCACTGCCTGCAAGGACGTTAAATAATGTCCTACTGCCAACCGCTTTCTCCATCTCAATTTGTTTTATAGTAATACACAATTTAACCTTCAGAATAGCATTTGCAGGTTCATAACACTTGGAACAGGTGTAATTTTTCTAACAAACAGAGCTGCAATGTGACCCTATTTATCTGTGTTTCTTATAATGCATTGTATTAATCTGTGGGCCATTCGTGACCCATTATTTCAGCAGGACAATAATTCACTCTTATTGTTCAGCCTTGCTACTAGAGGAAATCTTTTTTGTCCAGTTGTGCTTCACCATGCAGCTGTTGTGTGTGATCTGTGGGAGTTTGGCTTTATGGCTTTTTGCACAAGAATCCATGAACCATTATATGTTATGGAGAGTGAAATGGGCTCTTGTGAGTCACTCTGCTGAAAATGTGAATTTCCTGGCTTGATTGCTGTCTGTGATTTGTGTTTGATGGTCCTCAGCTGGCTTTCTTTCTTATGAAGACACGGGAATCAAATGTATTTTGAATATTTCATGTCACCCTAGGAGGTCTTAAGTACCAAATACCAACAGCTTGCATGGGTGAGTTGTCACATATTATGTAAAGGATAAAAGAAAATTTCAGTCAGAATTGTATTATTTCAACAAGTCAATTTCCACTTTCTGGTTAGAGAAACTTTGAAGACGTTCAGTTTGAGGCTGCAGCTAAAAGCAGAGCTGCGTGGTTCAACCGCTATGCCAACGTTTCTTCCCCTTGTTCTGAAGATAAATTAGCAGCTTCTAAATAATGCAGTGAACCCTAATTCTCTTTGATTAGTAGTGAGTTAGATGATGGCGACCCATTGAAATTGGTCATCAGCATAAATAACGAGCGAATGAACTGATAAAATGCAAAGTCCTCGGCCATCATAAATCAAACGGAATCCACTGGCCGTGGAAGCGGGTGGAATTAGAAGTCCATGCTCCTATTAATTATGTTGCCTTGTGAAGGCGACAGCGTGATAAATCAGCGCTGAAAGGCCCTTCACTGGCTGAGCCTGAGGAGTTAGACTGCCTGCAAATTGCTTTGTGTATGCTCCTAATTGTTTCTTAAATAACCCACCTTTTTGAGGCAGGTTGGAAAGGTAGTCTACCAAGAAGGGTCAAGGAAGTCAAAGCTGCTGCCTCTTAAAGATAACACTAAAGAAAATCATCTCTCTCGTTAACTACTGTTGTAGCCACTAGACAGTAGAAAAACCTACAGGTATGTAGCATAATATAAAAACATTACAATTTAAATCATGAATATACAGAAACAATAACTAATAAGAGTAAGAATGCTTTAAAAATTTACCATAATTATTTACACAATGAATAAACAGATGCAGTAGATTTAAATTCTCATTACATAGCTGTCTTCTCTGTAAGTTGATGACATTTACGGATGTCTGTGTTTGTGTTTCTTTTCTCCTTATTCATTGATGTACTTGAACCAATACATTGATCAATTTCAAAACTTAATTGGCTTAATTGGTGAAGAATTCTTTCCACAGTATCAACTGTTGCTTTGAATCACTGAAATCATTCAGGCTTGCAAGTGTGCAAATCTGTGGACAGAAGCCATCGTTCTTCATTTGCCTTCTTTGTGATCATTTCCCTCTCTTCCTATTCTTAGGCGCTTTACAAACACATGCCAACTGAGTTTTATAGCTGCTTTTGTTTGAGCCTACCTCTCTCAAGTCATTTGCGTCCCTTTTGAAATACTTCCCAGCAATGTTTTTTTTCCTTTGGTGACCAAATGAAATCAAATGGATTAAATTAAATTACTTCAACTTTTGAGGCATGTAATAACGATCAGACCTCTGAGGAGCTTCTAATTAATGTGAATACTGAGGCAGTCATGAGCTATTGCTCATTAAAGTACAACCAACTATAAAACTCTGAATTTGGCCTAGGAACTTAATTTGTATTTGTTGAGCAGCGGGCATCGTCTAGCATGAAATGTAGAGTTTCCAGGGTATTTAGCAGGGATATGCAGTTAAGTTAAATTGTGTGTGCTGCCTGAAATGCCAGCGGTCATGCAATGTCAGTGTATGGCTTTGTGCTTGTGTCTGCTGTCAGTGTATATGATGAAGGGCTTCAGAGTGTTGAGTGCTTTGATCTACTGACAGTTCTGTGCAGAGGAGGAGGTTTGTGTGTATGTGTGGCTAGGCAACTACCGAATGTAGTCATTATTTCTTCTTATGACTCATGCAGCCCATAAAATGCCTGAAAATAATAACAAATGACCACTGCAAGAACCCAGAAATACAATATATTAGTCCCACCAGCATATCTTTTGTGAAACTTTTCTCTGCCATAGGAATCTGTTAGGACCAAGTTATGGTTTCTACATTCCTGTACACAGACCAATGCAGACTTTGAATGTGGAAACTGTATCTGCACATGTTCCATTACTACAGTATAGTTTATGTGTATATACAGTATTGTATATACAGCTCACTGGATACATATAGATCTGCTGCGCTGACTGTTGACAAATTACAAGGCTGCCTGTGACATGACAGCTACTTATAAATCGGGCTGTAGAACGTCCCACCGATTACTGCTGAGGTGCACCAAGTACTATGGGATAGGAGTTTGGTGCCTGCTTTCCCTTAAGTGTAGGATTTTGGTAGAATTTGGAACTTCCTACCATGTTTGAGCTCCATCAGTGGAAAAGCGTGTACAAATCACAGCCCCTACAAAGTCTGGCAGCGCCTACTTCACTTGAAACACTTATTATGAATTATAAAAATGTGGATGATTGGGAATCTTCTGACACAGCTACCATTCAGATGGAGCACTGGTTTTGAGCACTGTCTGGTTTTTTGGAGCATGCACTTGCAGGGCACATGCTAACAAATTTTGGGATGTTGATGTCGACAGAGTGCCATTTGCAGGAATACCAATTTGACCGTTTGATGTCCACTGGCCGTTTATGTATTCCAGATCGTGTGCAGTTGTTGCCTCTGTAGTAAAGAAGTCATGTATTTGCAAAAAAAAAAAAAAAAGAATTCGAAGACACACGGACATTTGCACTGTATGACGAAATTTACGTTACGCAGGGTTTCATGCACTTATGGATGCAGAAAAACTAGCATTAGTTGGTACTTCTGTTATTAGCCGCTGGCCCCACAGAAGCTACCTAGCTTGAAAGCTAAACACATGTCTCTAATTCTTTTATATTTTATTAATTTGACTATCAGTTCAAAGCTCAGACATATTCTGTTCACTTTGAAATATTAGCAATCAGTAGGTGTTTGGAATTTTTACTTAAAAAATGGCCGCAACAATTAATTTGGTATTAAAACAACTTCAGATTAATTTTCTGTGGGTTAGCTGAAGGATTCATGGACTGCGTTTTACAGCTCAAATGTGAAACAAAGTTAAACTGCAATTTTTTAAAATATATTTGACATGCTGCATTTAGTGAATGTTTGTCCCTTTTACTTGATAAATGACTGCAAAGAATAAAATCAGTCATGTTGTCAATTCATTTTCTGTTAATCAATAAACTGCCTTTTGTGAGCATATCTTTACAAAGGCATACGTGTGCTAATGGGTGCCCTTCTGCTGACATTCAGCCCCTGGTATATGTTTGAGTTTAAATAATGTTCCTGTGCGGTTGGAGGAATAATGGTGTGGACTTTCATGACATTGCGTCAGTGCCAAGGTGACTGACTCGAGGACTGATTGCTCCCTCTGTCTCCCTCTCTCTCTCTGTTCCCCCTTCTCACCCTGTCAATAAGCATCCTCTTGTCTGATGGAGTCACATCAGGGCACTGCAGCTGACACCATGGTGTCTTTATTTCCTGCAGCAATCCTTTTACAACACACATCAGTGGTGATTAATACACTGACAGCAGCCAGGAGGTTAACCCCCTGCTGCCAGCCAGCTACTGTTACTGACAAACACACACTACTCACCTTACATACCTAACTACACCATCCTGCAGTTTCCTCTTTGATATATAGTGTGTATAATCAAAGAAGAAGACGAGCAACAGTGCTGGATTTCAGTTGATTGCCCAGTACTATACACTTTAGATTTGATTGATGGAAGCAGATGATACTTGGTATTCCAAAACTGTCTTTTACATTAAACCAAATGGTTGTTCCCACTTGCAGCTGTCTGCACGGTTATTAAATCGGACTTCTTCCGATTTAAATTTATGGCATCCATTACTCAAGAATTTACATGTCCAGGTGTTGCATCTGTTTGGCTTCAGGTAGGGGTCACTTTGATTTATTAATATCCACAGTTTAATCTGCTTGACAATCACTGACATATTGTCACTTAGGGCAGTGTGTCTCTCTGTTTTTAACAGCTGTGACAACCTGCACGTTATTAACTCCTCGGCTGATTATGCAGATACGCAGCCCGAACGTGTCAGCGTCTGTAGGGCGAGATTACACACAGTACTTAATGCTTATAATAGCCAATAAACAGCAAATCATGGACTTGGGGCTGAATGAGGATTTTCTCATTATATGTTATCAACACCTGCTTAATTGTTGAACATCTCAGAAATCTCATGATAGAGGAGATAAGTTAACAGTCTTCAGGAGTGATCGGACCATCTGGGTCATTCAGAGCCATATGTTCACACTTTGTTACTGTTGTACAGGTTCATGGAAATGTTTTTTTTTGTTTGTTTGTTTGCTTGCTGGAGCTCATAAGTTCTGTAGTTCTGCAGCTTTTTTGGATCAGAGTAGTTGGCGTGTGTGGTTGCTCATATCTGGAATATAATAATGTCTCAGGGTGATTAGTGAGTAACTTATTAGTGATAACTAATTAATTGCCAATCATTGAATAGTTTTACCTCCACAAATGAGACTATTTGATGCTTTTCTCTCACTTTAACATTTAATCAGTTAACAGTTGAAATCATCTGTTCATTCGTTTTCCAACCACAAAGTAACCTGTGATTGTTACCAGACATTTTGGGATCACATTTGATCTTAGTAAGCATACTTTTTTTTAAAATAGAAATATTCCTTATGAAAAATCACATTTTTCATGCTTGGTATTTGCATGAATCTTTAAACAAGAAGGCTGCCCTATGAGGCAGGCAGTCAAGAAATAAACGGGGGGTTACAGCATTGTTTGGCACCGAACATCACTGTCTCTCCCCTCACAGTGCTTGTCAGCAGGATGGACCACTGAGGGCCATAGGTGGCCCAATTGTTAGGACATAGCAAATGTCATGGGCTGAGGGAGAGATCGTCCCCTCGAGTCCCACAGATGCTGCTCCCACCTCTCATCATTAACTCTCACACTGAGATAGTAATTAGGGCTCCTCGCGGCATAAGACAGATTCTGCATCAGACTAAATTTTCTAAGCTGTCATTCTAATTATATAGTCCAGGGCAAGATGGATCAGGTTGGTCTTGTGTTAGTATTGATGTCAGTTAATCATGGTGACTTGGCTCCAAGCCACAAAGCTCTCTGCTGTGTCCATCTGAGGGTACTAAAAAAAACAATAGGTTTGTGGTTGAGGTGATGATGCTGCTAAATTTCTAACACCAATCCCATGGCTGTTTAAGTGGTATCGGTTCTGTCTCATGGCTCATAGACTATCGTGCAAAGTGTATCCCAGTCTAGCAATCCTGTGTCATGACTCATAGCAAGAGTTAAGCTGTGCAGTTAAGTCTGACTTTAGCCCCCTCTCTTCAAGTAACTGGCAAATTATAACCTTTTCTCACTGTGCAAGCTAGGACATGTTAATTGGATTTGACAAGGGCATATTATGCACAACAAATATGCATAATTTGGCAAAAATGGAACAGAAAATTGGAAATAAAGAAGAGAACAAAGTAGATTTACATGGTTGGGTAGTCTGAATGTCTGGTATCATATTCTCTCCTGCCGTCTGCATAAAAAGGCACAGAACTGTAACAATGGGTATCAGTGGAAAGTGCTTTAAAGTTAAAGCTGATGGATGGCTTGTCAAAAAAATAATTGCACTGGTTGGAAAGTGGGTCTGCGTGCTTAGAAGGGGGAGAGCAGGATCTACAGAGAGGATGATGGGAAGTGACAGTGGTCTGTCAAGACGCAGTGGCTGCCCAGAGTAGTGTGAAGCCCCAGCTAGAAGGTGGCAGAACAGAGCAGGCTGTCAGAGCAGGAAAGTGCCTTTAATACATTGAAAAGAAAAGGAATCCGCCTGTCAGACCTGTTCAGCCAGTCAAGGGAGGAAGAAGGAATATGGTGGAATAGGTGTAGACGTGGTAGAGCTGGGCGAAGCCGGCATGCCACTGGTCTGGCTACAGGTACAGACCATGAAGTTGAATGAGACGGATTGTCAGCCGCTAGTGGCTGCTACCAGTTACAACTGGTTCCTCTTGCTGTGACAATTCATTAATCAGTTTGACAGATCTGGCCTTATTACATGGAATATTTGACACTTGAGCAATTGGATTGTCTACTGCATCCTATTATAAATGAAATTCAAAGTGAATTCCGGCTTGTGTTGTAATTCAGAGAGGCCTGTTATATTTTTGGAATCCTGCGCTGACCTTGGGATGCAAACACTGCTGTTGTTATGCCTAAACATCTGAACTGTTTGTGAATGTATATGTATAACAGCATATATGAAAAACATAAACAGTACGCTGCTCATGCATCTGCTTGGTTCCTGCCCATGCATGATATATAAATGTCAGACTTTGATTGGATAAATGATTTATAGACTGACCTAACAAAGGATCAAGTGCCCAGTAAGACAGACAGCTAATAGATAGAGAAGCAAGAGGAGCCTCATTTAGAGAGGAAGGGCTGTTTGTGCTGCCAATATGACAAAGGGGAAGTCGACAACCATTGATCCATGCTCACGGATGACAGCTTAAAAATTCAGCAATAATCATGACAAATGAGGAGAGGCACCACAGCCAGAAAATTATCAATAATCAGCGGCTGAGAAGAAATGCCAAGGTCAGAAAGAAAAGGCTACTGAAGTTGTCTGTGAGAGTGGACGCTTCCAGGTGATATATTGGTAAAGATAGGAGGAACAGCCTTTAAAGCAAGGTAGAAGTTACTAATTAAGTTTTGGATCCCACTGGGACATGAATGTCCCTCAATATGGATTCCTTGCAAGAGCCCGCTGAATGCCAAGGGCAAAGAGACCATTATGTAAGAGACAGTTTCTGGTGGCTTTGATCCCTCACAGGGGAGCTGGTGGATGGATTTGCTGTATCAATAACTCAATTCCTTTTCAAAGGAACCCTGAAGAAGGCCAAGGCATTAGTAGCATTGCGTTTCAGGACAGGTCAGTGCCAATGTGGGCTCGAGCTAGAGGGGATTAAAACATGTTTCACTCATCTGTCCCGGTCACGGTTGCAGTGGCAAGCAAAGCTGTCCACCGAGCTGCTTTTTCCAACAAGATCTTTAAGACTTTCAAGGCCAACTAGTACAACTAAATATGTGGCACCTCCAGTTCAGGGTCTGACCTCCAAAGAAAAGACAGTCACCATACAGATTTAGAATATTTCAACTCTTTTCAACTCCATAGAGCAACAGCTCAATACTCAGAACTTTTCAAGTTGTTAAACTCTGCTGTTTATCTATGGAAAATGACCTGCAAACTTCATCAAGGCTGTTCTGATGACAACTGAATATTTTTCTGGTAAACTAACTGATCAGAGCTTTGCTTTAAAGCTCAGCTTTCTAAAACAACAACAAAAAAATATTACTTCAGCCTCTGAATCCCTTTCAGTATCACTTCCAACTAATATGTCATTGTATCTGAACTCCTCCTGCTCCAGGATGATTGACCAATTTCTCTCTTTTTTTGTTTTTTGGAAAGAAACCTTGGTTTCAGCCTCAAAAATGTTGGTCTTCAACTAGTCCATGTAGCATTGATATTTAACACTACAGATCACAGGTCAGATGATACCAGTGCAGGTATTACTGCCACCAAATCATACACTCTTCAGACCTCAGTGGTGTTTTAGATGTATTCAAAGCACTAAAGCTGCCCCAAACACATCTAACTTACATAATAAAAATAGCATGAATATACTCTTGATTGCTGCTCAAGAGAAGCCCCGAAGCACAATTATATTCATAATAGTGACATGTATAGAAATCTTGTTTTTCCCTCAGAACATAGGCGACATTTCATAAGATGACTGCAATGTAGACACGCAAAACTTCATTATACAAAACTGTATCAGTATAGTTTTTATAGAGTCATAAAAGACTGAGAACACCTGTTTGGTGATTTTTCTCTGAGCAGTCAAAAGCTCAAGAATGTGCTGCAATTTTCATGGAAAGCAATCAGTCTGCAGTTCTATCAGCTGTTACCGCTGAAACTCTAAACACACGTCAAACTGATCAGGACAGTATTGACCACAGCTTGACAAATGTTTGTACTCCTCATTACACCAACTTAAACACACAGTCACGATGTTGAACTGTCTTAATTTAAAACAGGCAGAGTTTGAGCTCAAAGCTATCCACTGAAATAAAATAATAAAATGCAGAGATCTGATACCTGGAGCGAACAGCTAATTCAGCACTCTGGGGGTATCAGTCTCTCATTAAATTTGTAATTTGTGCAGTTTAAGGCACAAAACCAAATCCACATGCTCGTCTTCTCATAAGCTCTCAATCATTCCCATTTGTCTTCTACCACCTGCATGGACACGAATCTCAGTGAAGACATCCCTCTGAAACAAAGCACTTTCCTCTCAGAGTACAGTGCCCAAGCTGACCTTTATTAAAGTGGAACTCTACTGATTATGTGGCTCCAGTATGACCTGCATGAGATCAGATAAAGTGCCTCAATTAAAGGACCACTGTGTAGGATTAAGTAGCTTCAAGCAATTATGCTGCAGATTGCAACCAACTGAATTGCCTCACACCACCCTTTCCTGCAGGAGAACCTATAGTAGCTACCACTTTAATGTTAAAACCTGAAAGGCACTCAGTAGTGCCAGTGTTTGGTTTGTCTGTTCTGCACCACTGTCGACACACGGTGGACTCCATGTAAGATCCTTGCTGTGTCCGAAATCGCATACTAATGTACTACATTCTCAATGAGTATATACTGTACACTACGTACTATAAGTATGATTAGAATGCCGACCGTTCACACTGTAGTATACTACTACGTTTCCCATAATGCATTTCAAACCTCCGACGACAAAAACCGGAAGTACGGCTATCAAATATCTCGGCTGAATGCCGGCTTCAGGTCGATTTTACGCTAACAAACAGTCGCAGAATTAATGTGGCAATTTCAAGCCGGCACTCCTCATGCAGTTATTAGCCAGATTATGCGAATCGTTTCAATTGTAGCTGCAGGCTACTGGAGGTAGCTGCTACTTGTTTTGTATGCAAAGCGAGCTGCTGCAACTAGCTGCTAGCATTCAGTAGCACGTTGTGAGGCGTCTGACAAATTTAAAACGTTGGTCAGAAAATGCCTATTTCTCAAATCTGTGGGGTGATTAGGATGACTACTTAACCACATAAAATAAAAATCACCCCGTTCCGGCCACATATCCCGCGGAGGCTTGCATTTCGGTGGATAGCTCGCAAAGCATTATGGGGTGGTTGAGTATGAGTAGTGTGGTCACCGCGCATACTTAAAAATTTTCCGGATATAGTATACATCCGGGTATTTCTCGCATACTCAGTCTTTTCATACTATCTAATGTGAACGCACTACATACTTATTTTGACGTCACACTTAGTATGAGTAGTACGTTAGTATGCGATTTCGGACACAGCCCCTATGTACACTCAACAAAAATATAAACACAACACTTTTGTTTTTGCTCCCAGATCTAAAACTTTTTCCACATACACAATATCACCATTTCTCTCAAATATTGTTCACAAATCTGCCTAAATCTGTGATAGTGAGCACTTCTCATTTGCTGCGATAATCCATCCCACCTCACAGGTGTGCTATATCAAGATGCTGATTAGACACCATGATTAGTGCACAGGTGTGCCTTAGACCGCCCACAATAAAAGGCCACTCTGAAAGGTGCAGTTCTGTTTTACTGGAGGGGGGTCCACTCCTCTTCAATGGCTGTGCGAAGTTGCTGGATATTGGTGGGAACTGGTACACGCTGTCGTATACGCCAATCCAGAGCATCCCAAACATGCTCAATGGGTGACATGTCCGGTGAGTATGCTGGCCATGCAAGAACTGGGATGTTTTCAGCTTCCAAGAATTGTGTACAGATCCTTGCAACATGGGGCCATGCATTATCCTGAAAAATATAAATTTTTAATGTTAACATTCTTTACAGTCGTGACCTCCTTTTATTCGTTAACATGTAAATAAATATTTCCCCCTGTGAGTTTACTAGTTACTATCTATGATTTAACAAAACAGATAAAATCTGTAAAATAACAGTAAATTATTCAAAAAAAATTGCTTTTATTCTTTTTAAATCTTCCATTTTTTGCAGTTTTGGTATTTTATTTTTTTCATTTTATTTTAGTATAATATCTGAATTTACACATTTTTATCCTGTAGTACATCTTTCCTTCACATATTTTTGTCTGTCCAACAACACATACAACACTGGTGAAGTGCAACTGTTAGAAAATGAGCTACATAAATAGCCTTGATTTGATTTAACTTAATACCACGATAACCAAAACAGCTTGGGCTTTAAATTTATTCACCACAGCTGCCTTGTCATTGAGAAGTTAATGAACAACTGAGTGATGTCAGCAGAACAGAAACTCCCCAGATTTTCCCTCTGGTTCAGAGTCATTAAACTAGTATTTATGACTTAGCTATTTAAAAATCAAACACTCCTCATGTTCTAAACGGAGACTCATGTCTCGTTTGAAGTTATGTGGAAACTAAACATTTCAGATTAGTCTGATTTTTAGTAGATGATCAAATACTGTAGCTATGATCATTTAGATCGCAGTCTGAGTCAATTATTTGTCTGATAACCAATGTAAATACAGACGTCTGAGCAAGCCTCTTTCTGGATGAATAACACATCCTCCATCCTGCACTGTCGTTATATCCAAACATTTATCGAAATATTTGAAATTCCTGGCAGAAAACACCATATTTCATTGTTCATCTTATACAGGTGAGGTGACCCGGGTGACTGTACTGTATAGTAGTTATCTGTAATGAAATCACTGACTTGTTTCGTAGTTGGGACAATTAACATTTACACTATTAGACTTAGCTCTCTCTTCATTTAGGCTTAGAAAGCTGCATAACACTAATGTCCTTGGTTATTTGCTGCTTAAGTAGAATGAAAGAGGAGTAAACTGTAAAGCAGTAAAAGGAGTTGCTGACACAGCCAGCAGAGCTCATTTCAGTGAGATGCAAATACTGTAATGCAGTTGCAAATGCGCTTTTTTTTTTAGGATCTTTTTAAGTCAAGCTAGCAGGCCGTTCAGCCAAGGTTCAATGGGCCACGAGGTCAGAAAGACAAGAGAATGATTTACTAGTTGTGTCGTGCTCCTCTGATTGAGTCGTCGTTCTGGCTTTGGGACTTGATTTGTGGCCTCTTTGTGAAAAGTGCCATGTGGCTGTAGGTATGCACACTTCAGGGGAGGTGTGCTTTCTCGCATCTCTGGTCCAAACTCGCACGGTGCTGATAACAACATGAGATATTAATCCTCAGCTGGTGAAAATGATCATGCAGCAAAGAGGGAAAACCTTGGTGGAGGTGTGAAACAATTAAGCGTCCACTGCGGCTCATTTGTTAACGCGAGTTTGGCGTCCTTGCCAGATCTATAGAATGTCCGCGTCCATTCACACGGAGTGGTGAATTTTTTAAATACTGTTAGCATCACAATGTCATGTCGCCTCAAGAGGGATGATTATTCTGTCATATTTTTGCCGCCCAGACGCTGCCCACACACTTCCTTTGCCTTTGCTGTAAGGATAAAGCACAGTTCCTGTTTTTCTGGGACCATCTGTAAGAGAAAACCAGCCCAAGGTAAAAACGATGACTGCAACTTGGCAGAAGATTAAACGGGCCCTCCGCAAAAGCCATTAATAATTCTCATATTTTGGAAACAGACCATACATACAAAATCTGTGGTATTTAATCTCCTCTCTCAGCGAATAAAAAAAAGGTCAACTGGGAGGGAGAGACTTTTTTTCTTCCCCAGCCCAGAGTGATGGGCTGAGGTTTTCCAAGGCATCCCATTTGTCTGTCAGGGCTGTGAGCAGAGCCAGTGATTTAGTTTCCATCACATGAAGCTCATGTCCGGTTGATGATACTGCCAGGCGGGATATGGGGAGAATTTGTCACCTGGAGCTTTGACAGGGAGATAATTGCTGATAGTTAGCAGAATAATAGGATATGTGCATTACTAGCCTCACAGGGTTTAGAAAATATTTGTTGATCACACTTCAGAACATATTTTTCCTCGTAATTTCAGTATTGACTTTGTTAGCCGAGAGATAATTTAACCTAATCAGGGTGAAAAAAAAACGGCACTGACACAACAACTGAGGGTGCTTTTTTCATTATACATTGAAACATTAATCATGTTTACACTTTAAGACACAGCAATTTCTGCAGAGTGGCGATACGACGGAATCCATGAATACAAAAAGAACAAGCTGACAAGTTTTTATGGTTGAGAGCTGTGTTTTGTTTTAGCTTTTTTAAGTTATACATGTAGTAGTTAAATCTCAGCGAAAGTGTGTGTATGCCATGCATTGACAGTGCCACACCATCTCGTATCTGCCTGTGTGTCATGGTGAATATGCTCGGGTCAAGCAAGAACCCTCTGGCCCATCAGCGGGTCTCACACAGCCTCAACACCTCTGCCAAGCAGCATCCACAAACAACAACGCTGCCTGTGGCTACAAACAAGGCAAAGCACATCAGAGCACAATACAGAACCATTTCAAACTCACCAGGAGTTGCAGTCCTCCCTAGTTTAAGTCAAAGGTTATTTTTCTCTCATTATTTCTTGGTTGATGCTCGACTAGTGCCAACTGTAACCTCCAAAGTGCAGCAGTCAGTGAACATGAAGCATGTTGTTTTCTTTTTCGATTTTTGGCTCTACTGGGTTTCTTATTGACAAGCTTTCCCAAAAATCCTCACATTCCCAGATCGCAGCTGGTCTGGGAGTTCATCTGGGGTCTCTTAATGTTCTGTCTTTAGGCTAATTTAGACATCTTTAAAACCATTCAGCCCAATTAGTTTGAATGAACGAGCCAAAGTTTAGTATTTATCTGAAGTTGTGCTATTGCCCAAAGTGCTTCTTGATTTCCCTTTCTAATGTTATTGGCACCACATTGGGATTATAAGTGTTGTGTGTTTTACATTCTCCTCAAATATAAGACAATGAAGATCTTTGTTCAAACTTAATTTGACCCAAATGTTGGCAAAAAGTACACACAGTTTTCCTTGAGCGACTTACAAAAGAGACAGGTCACATTAGACAGCTGTAATAGATGGTCCAGCAAAAGCAGTGGTGCAGATAAGGGAAATGCGCCAGAAAGCTCAGCTGTGGGGGTTAGGGAATAATCTCTCTATAAAAGCCAGTGTTGGGTCAGAGAGCACTGCCGAACCCCCCGCACCCTCCGCTGTCCTCTTGTGTGTTAACTAACGCTCACCAGAGTGCTGCCTGAACTCGGAGCTGGCAGAGCCACAGAGTTGGAACCAAACTCTCAGCAGCTCTGCGACCTGGCTGAACCTAAACCTACCACCCCTCAGTGGGAGGGGGGAGACTGCTGAAGAAGTCCTTTGAGCCAGTGAGAGGCTGATTTAGACAGATTTACCCCCCTCCCAGCAAAAATATAACTTTGAAATGAAACACAAATTATCTCTGTTGGGAGCGCCGTGAAATATTTATTGCTGTTGTTTCAGTTGGTGTGGTTTTATGTGCCGTTCGTGTATTGGATAGTTAATGGTGTGTATTTTCCGCTCATTTGTTGTACTCCTTTTTTTTTCTTTCGAGAATGCATGAATGGATAAATCTTTTTACCATGCTGAAATGAAATTTGTGTCTTTCCAAGAGCATCTTGATGGAAATACTTGAATCCCTCCTGGGCTTGAGGGCCGTGGACATGAGTCGTTTTAAAACAATGACGTGGCTTATGTTGTCAAAATAGGAAGAGATTGCAAGGCTTGTAGGTCCCACCCAGTACCAAGGCTTAGCCCTATGACTTGCCTCATTCTAACTAGGCCTAATGAAGGGGGGCTTTAAGAAGTCTCCAGCATGCAGCCAGGCATTACCGATTAGGTCAGTGGAACGGCCGCTGGGCTGAGCATGATGGATGACTGGTGGAATGAGTTTCTGCCTAGCGGTATTGTGAAATCTTTTCATTGTCACTGACGGGGCCTATGAAGGGGACTGATAAATGAGGGAGCAAGTGTCAGAAACGCCCTTCTTTGCCCTGCTGCGGCTTTAATATCTCCCCAGCTACAGAGCAGAAAGTATTGATAAGAGCAAAAGTTTTAAAAATAACCACGGTCAGTGAGAGTCAGGCGGAGCGAGGTGGAGATGATTAAGGCGAGCGACTGCCGGACTAACGCGGGCTCGGTCGCTGTAAACACCAGTAGAGGCCAGTGCCCATGCTGGGAAGAAGGAGCCGCTTTTTATGTGGAACGGGTGTTACCTCAGTGACACGGTGCTGTGATGAATGTGTTGCCTCCATCTGGTTTCAGCACATGTAATAAATATCTGGACTCATGTTTGACCTCTCTCACTTAGCAGCCACATCTTTCACATCGGGAACATCCAAGAGGGAATCTCGATTATAGGTGGGTGGAAGGGAGGTTGCACAGCCAGAATTTTTTAGTATTAGTACACCAAAAACAAGTTGACAAAAACACAGCCACTATCTAAAGCCATGATGTCATTTGGCGATCCATGAAAAAAAAATTTCAGAAAGTGGCTTAAGATACCTGCAAGTGACACCTAAATACGAAATATTTAGTTGTAACTGTCTACAACCCAAAAAAGTTTATTTTTTCTGTCACTTTCCTAATTTTTGAGGCTAGAACTGGATAATGTTTATTTCTCCTCAATAAAGATCACATTAGACTGAATAATGGATTAACAGAATATAATGTTGATTGATTTCCTGCCGATTCACCCATGGATTACTAATTGAAACCGACTAATTGTTTCAGCGCTTCCCTCAATAGATCAGTTCTTATGAAACAAAAACAGGGAAATGAATGACGAAAGTAAAACATGCACACAAGCATAGCTTTTCCTTTATTCCCGCCTTCCTGCAGCTTTGTGGTCTGACCTTGCAGCTTCTGTGCTCCATCCATCTTGGGCTGTTTAGCCATTTCACTGGATACATACTGTGCAGATTAACACAATTCATCACCACAATCATCCTCGATTCATCACCCTTCCCAATGAATGTTTTGACATCTAGTTAATTTTCTGCTGATGATTTATCAAATTATAATTACCATACTCTGAAGGAGTCATTCATTATGTTGATACATGATAATGATGCCAAAGTGGATTGAATTTTAAGTAAGTTCTCTGTGATTATAGCATATGCATTATTGTGAGTAATGCCTTACAATTTGGTCCCCTCCAGCAGCAGGAAGTCTGTGGACTCTGTTAATGTTCTGACAATCAATGCAGAAACAGACGGGTTATTTTTTCTGTTTTTTTTTTAAACGTCAGATTGTTGTGCAATAGCGTCCAGTGTACAGAAAAGTTCAGAGATTCTGTTGTGATGTGATGACTCAGCTACACTCCTGGGGAGCAAATAGTGTAAGTTTTTGTGCAGGGATTTTGTTAAAAAAAAAACCCACATTGAACCTTATGACTATGGCTCAAGAATCAATACAGAGACCTATCAGATATGCATACCACAGAACAGATGGTTCTATCATCTATCAATTCTTATTGATGGGCTGCATTAGTCTGTTTATTTTAATGTTAGATGTTTTCAGTGCACAACGTAATGTCTTGAAGTAGTTTGTCAAATAGTTTAAACCCCAAAGGGATTTATTTTATAATGATAAAATCAGAAAAAGAGCAAAAGGAGCTAAATCAGTTGAAAAATAAATACCCTAAAGATGCCCGTGCTAGTACTCTGGTCATGGTAATACTGATGTGGTAAAATTTTCGCTGCACTGCACCTTCCCCCTGTCCATTACTGTTACTGTCAGTAGTAGTCAGACCAGTCTTTGCAAGTCTTGCTTCATCGGCTAATTGGAGGCGACTCAGATTTAATTAATTCTGTGTGCTGTGTTTGGTATGCAAAAAGCTTGAATCTATTGTTTTGCTGTGATCAACTACATGTCATCATGCAGGGAGTGTTGCTGGGCAGCTAATTAGTACAGTGTTAACTGGGAGCAATAGCAGGTCAAGTGGCTGTCCTGAGTTGTTTCAACCACAATGGCAGCCATTTTCCACAAGTCAGATTACATATTATGAATCTAAAGGGAGAATAGATATGTTAGAGACAGTCTGACTGATGAAGAGAAGGATATTTGCTGTATTCATTTTATTGTATGGGAAGAGTTATTGATGGAAGACTTCTCAATATCTGTGCTTCCATGTACAATAATGGGAAACTGTTTTTTAGCACCCTTAAAATTTTACACAATGTCAAATATTGTCATGAAATATTTGTGGAAAAAACATTTTTGTGGTGGTGTGTGTCTGCATTAGACGGACACAAATCAATACAAATGGTATTCTTTTGTTTATTGTTTACAAGGAAAACTAACAAAACTAAATTTTTGACAATTTCAATGTCATTTCTCAATATTATTGGTATCAAAGTCAACAAATAAAAGAGAATGTGTTCAAAACTGTACAAAAAAATAAATAAGTCATCACATCATCAAATTAATACTTGGTAGTAATACCATTATCACGCAGTAAAGCTCTAATCCTAGCTGGCATGTTCCCCACAAGCCCTTCACACTGTTGAGAGGTAATCTTGTCCCATTCTTCTTGAGTTACTGCTTTTAATTCTTCTAAATTCTTTGGTTTACATTTGAAACAGACCTTTTGATAATCCACCACAGACGTTAAGTGGGGCTCATGTTCGGGGATTGAGCTGGACACTCTAAGACCTGGATGCTGTGCTCCTGCAGCCAAGTTCTACTGCACCTGGATGTGTTCAAGGGGCATTATCTTGTGGAATTATCAAGTTTTGACGTTGATGGAACAGTGCACGTGCAGAAGGGAGCATGTGGGTTTGGAGAATGGCACAGTACTTTATCAGAGTTCAATGTGCCATCATAGACAGTGAGATGACCAACATGGATCTCCAAACATGATACTGCCTCCACCGTGCTTGATAGTAGGTACTGTAGATGTTTGAGGTAATGCTTCACCTGGCTTTCTGCATACTGTCACATTAGCAGGAGAAGGATAAAGCTGGAAGCTGGACTCATCTGACCACATAATCTTCTTCCAATTCCTGGCTGTTCAGTTCTTGTGTGCTTGGACCCAACAACACCGGGTTAACATCTGTCTCTCATTGATCAAGGGCTTCTTGACAGCCTTGTAGGACCTTAAACCATGATCCAAAAGTTGGCTACGCACGGTGCAGGTGGAACACTGGACACCAGTTTGGTTTGACCACTGCTGCTGAAGCTCCTGAGATGTCATTGTCCGGTTTTTCCTGCATATGCGGATCAGGATGCAATCATTTCTTGCTGAAGAAACCCTTGGATGCCCAGATCTTGGTTTTCCTTCCAAGCTGTTGATTCATCTGTATTTCTGCAGAGTGTATCCAACTGCTGAAGGACTGGATCGGCACTTCCTGGCTATCTGGTGGTAGCTGTACCCTTCCTGGTGAGAATCTGTATCTTCAGGCGTGTTTCCTGCATTAGATTCCTTGTTTTAGCAACAAAAATTGTGTCTTTTAATCAAAAGCAAAACCTTCATTAGTGGATCATTGGCACCAAAATGACCCAATACTCAAAATTTCTTATGTGTTTTTATGGAACCAATAAATTTTTAAGCTTTTAATGGCTTTTTGGAATTTCTTCTATATTTTGGCTGTGACTTTACTAAAATAAATTGCACTTAAGGACCTAAGTGTGATTCCTAATGAAATTTTTCACAAACGCATGGGGTGTCCGAAAACTTTTTTCCACCACTGTATATGGGTCTAACGATAGTGTGTATATATATATATATATATATATATATATATATATAGTAAGTTGTTCACAAGTTTATTCAAATCTATAGTAAAGGATACTTGAATGGATTTTGTTTTTGCTGGATAGCCCACAATTACATACAGTCTGGCACCTTTCTTTGTTTTTACAGTGTAAAGATTACAGAACTATTTTCCCCATTTGGCTGCATGTATTATTTGTATGAATCTTTCGTGTCTGTGTTGTATCTCCCTCATTATGTCAGTGTCAAGTGTTCAAAATGAGGCACTTCACTTCACTTTAAAACTAACCAACATCTATTATGGTAATATCTCATTCATAACTCTTTTACCTCCTACCTCCCTCCGTATCCTCGTTTCTTCTCTTTCCCTGCTTGCCCTGGTGCCCAAGAAATGCATGGTGGGTAACCTTGTGAGGGCTCGCCTCTCCACTCCAGGCTTGTCAGCCCTAATCTGCAGTCATTTGGTGTGAAATGTGTGCCTTGGTCCAAGGCTCTCAAGGTCAGGGCCTGGTAATTGATGTTGCTTATTCATCTGTTTCCTGTGTCTTTCTCCCTCCTTACACAGCGGCCTTTGTTTGGATAAATTGTTTGAAGATTTACTGTAGTTCTTAAAGGCCTGCGAAGTGTCCCCCTGCTGCCCAGGCTCAATGTCTCTGCCTCACCGGAGGCCCAGCACTGATGACACACTGCTGGTCTTAGACAAAGACCTGTTTTTCCAAGACAGGATGGAGGGAGCATCTCCCCGCATAACAATTGAGGCAAGACTTGAATGTGACTTACAGTCACTCCTCAGTGGTCTAAATAACGCTTAAAATACCTCATAAAAGAACAGAGAGAAAGATTTAATGAAATAAATGAAGACTCATTAATGAAGAAGTGGTATAACATGATGATAAACTATTGGGAAAGGGGTTTACTCATAAATACAAGCGCCACATCCAGTCCAAAATTATAAGCATATCAATATTTCTTTCTCCTAAATCTCCCAAATTACCTTTTCTTTGGCAGAAAACCCTGGCAGTAGTACAAATCTAAATCAGAATTTCCAAGACTTATGAACATCTCCGAACTAAAAAAAAAACAAAAAACACGCAAAACATAAACTTGAACATGTGCTGAAGTGAGTGCTTTACAAGCACACAAAGTATCTGTTTCACTACTTCCCGTGCCTGTGCAGTGCTGTGCGCCCTTGATGGCTGTCACCCAAGGTGCAGATAAACAATGGGCTCATTTGAAAACAAAGAAATGATTATGGGGGACGTTTAATCCCAGCTTGACATGTCAGCAGGCTGCATGGGCGACAGCTTTCAAGAGAGGCTTTGAAGTGGCAATCTTTTCAGATTCCTGGCTCATTACACAATAAAGAACACTTCACATGTAACTGACGTGGACTGGGAAATGATGGTTAATGATGTTTATGGGCTCCTTGACTTGCGAGTGAATTTACAAGATTGGCCGTCATGTGGCTAGCTGGTTCTTTTTAAATAAGAAAGAGGTAAGGCAAGCAGAAATGCCCATTCACTCATGACGTTTAATCTGTTCTCTCTGAAGGAAAATCACGCAGGCTAGAAAGTTAGCCAACATCTGTGCAAATGTTCTGTAGCAGTTCTTTTTTAACAGGCAGCATAACATTTCTTGTCAAACTCACTCCTCTCTGTTGCATGACCTTTGCTGTGCCAAAGAAAAACCTCTTCACAGAGATGCTGACCTTCTGTAATGCCTACCATTGGCTGTAAGTTGGGCATTTTGCTCCTTTATCAACCCCAAACAATAGTCCTAATCTCCTTGATCATGCACTGTGAACAAGTGGGGAGGAATGTGAGTGACGTGCCCACAGTAAACATAGGAAATGCACCTGTGAGGACAATGTGTTGTGGAGGAACAAAAAATGCACACAAGGCAGCTGGAAACCTTTTAATTAGTGCTAATTACCTTAGCAGAGGAACGTTGAGAGGCTTGAAAGGATTTGTGTCAGTGCATGAGAGATCAAAGATTGAGGCGGCCACATTTTGTTCTGCTGAGTCAAAAACTAATAAGGAGAGTGATAATGGGGCCCAGGAGAATGACAACCCAGGTGGTGCTGTGTTTGATTCCCGCTCGAGCCCATTTCCAGTTACATAATTACGTGGTTAAATTTGCTGCTGAAATTTAGAAATCAAAGTTAACAATAATTGAATGTCATGAATAAGATGTTCTAAAAGCTGAACTTGCCTCAGAAACCTCTCATCATTCAACCGAGAACTTAACTAGATGTTCCAAAAAGCAGAAAAATTCACCTTTACAGTTACAGTTAAAGGCGATGGCAGTGGTATCTGTATTCTTTATTTAAGTATAAAATGATTTAATACTACCATGATGTCCGGGAAGCCTGTCAGCCAGCAAGTTTCATTTTTATGATTGTATAAGCCAGAGGGCCAGCAAGCTTTTCAGTCACAACCCATCAACCCAACCTGTGTGATGGTATCTGCAAGTTTTTCTGGAGGTGGGTCAAATCTAGCTTAAAAGTCGGTCCCCTTCACATCCAATTCACCGTCACATTCTTACCTACAGGCAACCTCTGCTGAGCCCCGGTCATTAATCAAAGCGGAGTGCTGTCCTGACCTCAGCCCCTTCCCTTTGAAGTGCTCTGTCCTCTGCAGCATGAGGAAATCATTTGCTGCCTGATTCAATGAGCCATCAGTCGAGCCAGCAGACCTAATGACATGTGAGAATATTAACCTCCTACCACCAAGAGTGCTGCTGCTTGGGAAGCAGTCTATTATTCATCCAAGGTTTTACTCAAACCCCTTTTTCACAGCCCTGCCTCCCTGTTAAACCCTTCTACAAAAGCTGTAGGCATGAAGCCATCCAGCACTCAATTCAGATATTAATCCAGTTATTGTCGTCTTTGTATGGATTTATTGCTACATTTTAACAAAAAAAAAAACATAAACAAATGATCCATCCCAATTATAGAATTCATAAAAGTTACCGTTATTAGGTCCTGTGTGCCACATTTTTAATTATTAATTGTTGGCAAACGTGAATAATTTCTAAGATTAGGACAAATTATTCAACTGTATATTGGAAAATAGCTAAAAAAATTGAAACAATGAATATTTTGTGATAGAATGCTAGCTGTGTTTCCATGATGTACTGTATTTTATGTGCATTTGGACGAAACTGTATTAGAAAAAGGTAATCAAAATGTTTCATGCTCGCTTGAGGTGACATTTTGCGAAGACTTAATGTGCTTTTTTCATTGTCTTCATCTCTGAACAGTATGAAACATGACAAATGCCAGCAGACATGAAAGAATAATTACAACTTTCTTAATTAAAAATGAAAATTTCTCCCCTTTTCTCTAAGAGATTGCCAAAATGTTGTATGTTTTGTGTTTTCCCTCAAGCTTTTTTAAAGCTGTTGGCAAATAACAGGTTTTGTATCTTTATCTGTTTTAATTTTGTGTAGAATTTCAAAAGTTTCTTTAAAATTTGCTTGACAGTTCCGGAGACATACAGCTTCTGTCTTAAAAAGTATTGTCTGGGATCTAGGGTTTCCTTCAAACAAAATTCAAGAAACAGTACAATCCCTTGCTCTAAAACCGGAGGATTATCAAAAACTGCATGTATGTTTTAAATAACAAATGTGTAGATGAGCTATTGTGTTGATAAAGATTTGTTTACATCTGTGATTTTTGTAAAGTAAACACCGTATTTTCATTTATGTTGCCAAAAAGACACACATTATAATTGTCCAATATTGATCATTTGTGTGTCTGAATTCAGCTCAAATATATATAGTGAAAGAGTAATTGGACTTTACCCAACAATGTCATGTCTTTTTAAATGAATGTAAAAGCCTTATCTTTTTACAACCATGCTCCTCCATGCCATTCATTATAGTTTCCTATCTCGACAGGCAATCTGTTCTGAGAAGCATCCAGTCCATTACACACATATGAGGCCCATCACTCCTGCAGTATTGACAAATTCATCAGGCATTTTTCCCTGTGCTCCCTGAGCAGAATTTAGATTTGACTGCCATTCCCAACCCAGAACGGCCTTGTTAGAATACAAACATGACTTCTCCAGTCTGCAGCTTGTTGGGAGCTCTTACAGTGATGAGCCATTACCTGTCAGCAGATGGAGCACGGCCTCGAGTTTACACTGATTTGTCAAGTACAACACAGTGTCGACGAGAAATGCATCTCGCATTATTTGAGCAGTAAAAAGACAAGGCTGATATTTGATTGTACGCTGACACTGAGACCTTAAAGTACAATTCACGCTTGCTGGGGCACAAGAGATGCAATTCAATGCAGTCCAATTTTGTTGATTGAAGTTGCGTTTCTTTCTGTGTGGCAAAATGTAGCTGCAACTGTGGCTCTGCTTTTAGCTCTGTTTTGGTCCCTATTCACTCTTGAGCAAAAATGTTTGGCTCCTAAGCTACTAAAAACACAACTGTAAACATCAGCCTCTTGTTTTTCTGCCATTTGTTGCTGGGAAAATAGAGTTTGTGTCTGTAAATGCATTATGAGAGCAGAGAGAGTGAACAGTAAATTGTGCAAGCATGAAAACCAAAACAATAAGCTGAAAGCCCATATAGGGCATTTCTACTGTAAAAATGCTAAATGTGAAAATTCTATCTTTTTTATTACTCCGCCAAGGAACGCGGTGGAGTTATGTGATGATCAGCCTACGTTTGTCCTTCCTTCTGTCTGTTACTCAAAAACAGATTAACGGATTTGGATGAAATTTTCAGGGAAAGTCAGAAATGAGACAAGGTCCATCTCATTAGATTCTGGCAGTGATGCGGCTTATAGTCTGGATCCACGGAACCGTTAAAGATTTCTGTATCACTGCAAGATAGCGTCATGGTGTCACTGTAACTATGACTACAAATGCAGCGCTCGATTTAGACGGTCGCCAGGTCGCCGCGAGTGCCAGGAATCATGGCAGGTTGATGACATCATACAAAGTGGCTGCCTCCATAAAGAAAACATGATAGGCGGTTCAGCTCGATTTCGACGGTCGCCAGGACGCCATTTGCGACGTTTTTAGTCGCAAATGGCGTCCTGGCGACCGTCTAAATCGAGCGCTGAAATGAACACTATGTCAGCTGCCTGCTGACGATCACATGATTGCGATCCTGCCATAAATACACTGTTGCGGACTTATCAGGATTTATCGGTCAGAAATGATAGAACGACTGAGCAGCTTTGACGGAGTACTGCGCTCTCTGAGTGCTTTTATTGTTGTAAATTTAACGACTGCCAGTCAGGCAAAGCAAACAATTGGAGGGAAAACTTTTTTTGCTTTTTATTTAACACATTTCCCAGCGCTGCTTCTTTATTCAACTCTTCTAGCCAACCAGTGCTCAATTCAGATATTAATCCAGTTATTTTACTCTTTGTATGGCTTTAGTACTACAGTTTAACAAATAACCTTTTAAATGTAAACAAATGGTCCATCCCAATGATGAAATTCATAGAAGTTATGGTTTTCAGGTCCCTTATTAAGGCGAATACAAAAAAAGATAATTTCTATGATCTGAACACATTTATCAATTACATATTAGACTATAGCTACAATTCTACATTTTATTTTTCATGCTCTATTGATTAAAATGTCTTTAACCAACCGTGGACTGGCTGGTCAAAAAAACAAAAAACATTTGAAGTTGTAATTCTAATTCAAGAACACCGAGCTCTACAGAGAATTCATGGAGCAGCAACATCAGAGCCGTTTCAGCTGATCATATACATTATCTGCTCATCACTGTCAAACATCAAGGCCGCCTCTCTCCTTGTCACATACAGTACTAGAGAAGCCCGGACTGACACCAAGTGCAATGCAATCTGACAAGTGATAAAAAAGTGTTTTGGCATGTTACGGGCCTTGTGGGCTGGCCTTAGTACCCCACGGTCGCAGGTTGAGGACATCCGACCTGAAATGCATGCAAACTAATGGCCAGCATGACTGACATTTCCACCGATGAGCCCAAAGTGTTCGCCTGTTGTCAGCAGGAGTTTATCAATAGGCACGTCTGCATATGCAGTCGTCTATCGATCCATCCATCTCTGTCCGCCCCTCTCTGCATCACTGTAGCTGTCTGTTGTCATTCAGTGGATCGGCTGTGAGGAGAGATGGCTGCAGAAGACTGAATTTGCAATCCTTCCACCCTGGGAAAGGGATTTAAAATAATGGCATCATCATTTTGTGACATCATGCAGAAATCTCACCTGTTATGTAGCGCTCTACTTCACACTTTTACCACCTCATAGGATACATGCGAACCTGTTGTCTTTGATCTCTGTCTTCACTGTTAACATTATTAATGAATGCAAGGTAGCCGGGCCTCGTTTGCACTATTCGCCCATGGAGACTGACTCGCTGTACTGAGTGTTTTGGTAACAAGGCCCCAGGTTAATTGCGGCGAGTATTGGAGGCCTTGTCCCTTCAGATAACATGCAGCTTTAGAGCAGAAGATGCTTTGTGATTAGAGAAAGGGGCCAGGTAGGTGACTGAGGTGAGGATAAAGAAGCCAGATCAGGTCTCTAAGGAGAGACGGGTGTGAGTCTGTGGGGGATTGAGGTAAACAAGATTGTACCTGTGAGGGAGATAGAAGCTGCTGCCCCCAGGTCATTACTACCCTTCGAGCAGGAAGCAGAAGGCGCACACACAACTCAGTGCTTATCAATATCCACTGGATAATAGGGTTGCTATTTTGCCCTAAACTGTCAGCCAGTCAAAGCAATCTTTCATGATGAGCAGACATTCAGGGGCTACAAGGAGCAAGGGAAGATTGAATTAATGAAACGGCAGCATTTATGCAATGAAGCAGTGAGATAATAACTTCATCCCATTTGGCTAATCAGTGTTATTCAGCACACATACATGTAAATCATTCCCAGAAAGTGAATTGTAATGACAGGTTCATTGCCAATATATTATTATTACACCTATAGCGTTAAACCTGGCTCGAGCCTCAGCTCCCATGGCAGTGAATTTAGCTGATTAAATCACTGGGTGCACACAGCAGTGGTGACACGAAAACAACAATTAATAAGCCAACCCCCAGTGCACAGCAGCTCCATTTTAACCAGGCTGCTAATAACATTACATGGCAAAAATATCCTAATCAGACAGGTGAAAAGGGATTTGGAAGCAATTTGATTTTCTTCCTCAGTATAGGCTCTTAGCCAGTAGCCGCAGCTATATTAAAGGACTTTTTATAGAAATATTCACCATATTTAGCTCAATATTATATTATAAGTTGTACTAAAGAGGCTGCTTGCTTTATGTACTGGAGAGATAAGAGTTCTGTTTTTACTTTACTGTTTATCTTGACAGTTTTCTCCCTTTATCTCTATCCTCACTCCCCTATTCCCTCCCCCCCACTGAAAATCAACCCTCCCCCCCTACACACACATGCACGATCACTCACAAAGAATGCACATTAAAAAGGATTTGTTCCCCAAAGAAGGTCGGCATTTGTAAGGCTACTGACAGATTTAAGTGTCAATTAAGTTGATGTACAGTGGGCACATTATCATACAAGGTTGTCAGCCGTGGCCATTTGAGAGAAACAAATACCCGGAGCTTTACACCTTCTACAGCTTGAACTTTGTATGGACCCACAGTTGCAATGAATGTCACAGTCAATCATTTATCCAGTTGGCAAGCTTTGCGGTGGGGAGTGTGAGATCAAGCCATTTTTATACAAATAACAACCACAAAAAAATCTGAATCCCAAAATGCTTTGTCATGTTCAGCGGCGATGTCCCATCCCTGGCCTGTTCGGAGGTCTTAAACTCATTACTGGAAGGGGGGGAAATTATACCTCTGCACAAGGATGATGGATGACAAGTTAAATTTGTGTCCAGGGACTGAAGGTGAATGGTGACAGAGGTATTTATCTTGAGAATGGAGGTTGGGGTCAGGCGAGGCTGGGTGCCTTAAGGCACAAGACATTGACAAATTTATCCAGTGGACCCCATTGCTTGGGCCTTTTCTTTGTTTTGAATCCTGGCCACTCGCTAAGTGACCCACATCGCTCATGCTGCCAGTGTGTGAAGAATGCCGTGCCACACCAGGCATCCTACCTCTGCTGAAGCTTGTAGTTCATTCTTCTGTGAGGCCTAAATCTTTGAATCCTTTTGAACCGTGTTCGTTTGGGGTATTCAGGAAATGTTAAATTCTGGGTCACTGGGTTAATTTAGGTTCTCGAAGTTAGAAAACTATTTGAAATGACAAAGTTTCCTGTTTACCTTCTCTGCTTCCTTTGTGTTTGATCTGGTACAGTTTCAGTTCAACCAGGTGTACACTTTTGATAAATATCTATCCTTCCTCATATTCATGGTAACAGTTATCCTTCATCACTCTCAGTGCTTACAGTAGTGAGACTGGGTTTTGTGTTTACACGGTTCTGTATGGAGATATGCTATAGAGAGAAGGGGGGGAGCCAGAGAGACCTCTAGTGGACGCTGAAGAAGCCATATGAAGGCTGACAAGAAATTTATTAAACTTCTAAACATATAATGTTCTAACCTTAAGCTGAAAGCAATGATAAATTTAGGGCAGCTGAACCAAAAACAGCTACTCATTTTTAATGCTTTGTAATGTAATTTTGATTTGTTGTGATCAAATTAATTGCAGTGTCATTGCTGCTGGTGTTTTTAAAACATTAACCTTGCAGACTACAGCAGATTTTGCTAAGTACTCGTTATTGGAGCTCAGGGTTAACATACCAAATGCACATACTAAATATGGAGCCCCAAAGTGGCCAATCTTAAATATAAAAAGCCGTTATTAAATAAATAAAATCATGAATAAATTGTGAAATAATTTAAGAATGATTAAAACTTAACTCATTTTCACTTTAACAGAGCTTTACTGGAAGTTATTTTTTTCTTTGTAGACATTTTCACTTTTGATTTGAGCATTTTATTTTACAATGACACACTAGAATAAAATGTAAATTTAATGTTATTAACATCACTTTTAATGAAAATGAACCTGTTTGTAGTCATTAAACCAATCACCTGTCAGCTAATCATGGTATCTTGGCATCTTAAAAAGAGCTAACAACTGACACAAATTTAGCCAATTAGCTCCTGTTGGCTAGGACAACAATAACAAAGTAATTCTAAAGAATATAATAATGAGCTCATAATATATTAATACTGACTTTACAGCATAAAGTCGTAATGACTAACCTATTTTATGCATCTTATCGAGATCTCCTTATATTTCCCATTCGGTCAGATGACTGGCGAGGTTTGGCAATAAGTAGCAAATCCTGTGGCACTGCATTTGAGTGATAATCCAAGCGCCCAACCTAGCCTAGCTGATTAGCATCTTCTGAGCGATTCAGACAAACTTTAGCGGTGTTGTTCCACTAGCTACCATGAGCTAACTGGAAAAATCTGACAGCAGTTGATGAGCTTTTAGAGTCTGAAATGATTGTTGAAAGTAATAGTAATAACCTTCGCTAGTCTCATTGTTTTGTTTATGTTGTGTATATCATAGGCTTTATTTACATATTATGTGAATTTGTAATTATTTATTTACTTCTATATTAAATATTGAACACTGTAGGGTTCCATGGCCAGAGGGGTAATCGTGTATGTAGAAATCTCGCCGAAGGAAATTTGTGTTCCAGTGCACCGTGTCTGTGGTTTTGTGTTCTGATACCAAGGGTCCCATTTTCCAATTAGGACAATGTATCAGTGCTGGATGCAATGTGAAGCGCTCATTTGTTTGTGCTTTGGAAGAAGTTTTCAGAGCCTTTATAAAACCCTAACCACTTTACCATGCTCCATCCATCATTTTGTCAACACACTAATGTTTTGGACCTTTTCAACCTCAGCTCAGGGAGGAAGGTAACGCAGACAAAGCAGTCAGTTGCTTTCACAACATGCCAATTTTTCAAACTATTTGGACCTCCCTCTCTTTTTTTTTTTTGACTGTGACCACTATTTGGAAGAGAATTTGGGAATTCTGAATGGCAGGAAACGGGTCACGGTGCTGAACAATACATGTGACTGGAGTTCACGGTGTTACTCAAATCACTGTTCAATAAACAACACCACACCAGAGGCAGTTGTTCTGATAGATATCCACTAATTCGCCTCCTGTTCCGATGACAGATGACATGACTGTTATATTAACCTGACATAATGTCCTATAGCTTTATACTCTTACAACATTAATGAAAGCTGATCCTATTGACTTCATGAAACTGCGTAATCAGCAGTCAGGGCATATTGTACTTCTAAAATGTATTTCCTCTTTTTTTTCCAAGAACAGTATTGATTTCCTGTCTGAAACAGAATGTAAAAGTTAAATTAACTCTTACATTGAAGCATTGATTGTATTTCAACACAGCATAAAACTCATGTTACCCTTCAAGCAATTACTAGAGTTCATTTATACTTTGCTGTGGCTATGTTTAATGGAGATTGTTTTTTCTCTGCAATAACACTATCGGTGAATTCTTAAGAATGGAAATAATATCTTTAAAAAAATATAAAATGACTTACTGTGTCATGTTAATTGACCTTTCGAAGTTTCTGAAGGGTGCCAAGGCAGATCTATTCAAACTAAAACACTCCTGAGCCCTTTGTATCCATTAACAAGTCTGGGCATTAATATGCTTTTAGACAGCCCTGGATAATGCTACAAGCTTTTTCACTGTGGCTTGTATTTACTTTATCCAGTTCCCCCCCCTTAAGTGCTGTTTTAACAATGCAGGCACTATGAATCATTTACCATACAGGAATACCTTAAAGGAATCATTTGCTTTGGAGACGTTTGTGGTTGGTTTGATGCTGACGAAAGGCATTATCTGACTGACAGCATCGTGGGCTCCTCTGATGCAATATTTATTATATGTCACATAGCCGCGCATTAGGCCAAAAAATGGGCCATTGTTTCTATGTTATGCACAAGGAGCTGACAATAGTTGGGCAGGGGCAGGTCTGATGGTGCACTCAAAGCAAATATAAACCCATAGTCACTGCACAATGCATACCTGTGCTTGCCGTATGGAGCGTTTAAAAATATCTGAAGACCTCGTCTCAACTTGTCACAGTAATTCTTTCATTTTCGGACTAAGTAGTAGTTGATCAATTTAGAAAATTGAAAATAAAATAATCTTGATTCCAAAATGTAAAATGCCAGCTAAAAAGTGGATGAAATGAAGTGCTCGATGCACTGCTCTTTGATTAAATATCACATTTACATGTATATTGTGTTATATGTACAAGTAAGTAAAGTTGTCAGACTAAATGTAGTTGACTAAAAGTACAACACAGTGATGAGATGTAGTTAAATTAAGGTATTTAGTAGCAAAAAATGGAAATACAGTCCGCTACAACAACCTTAAAAGTTTAATAAAGAGCAGTATTTGAATAAATGCGCAGTTAGTTCTCATCACTGTCCGAACCAAATACTAAAACTTGGTACAGTGGAATGGGATTCCTGTGATTCCTGTGGTCTTGGTTGTTGGTTTTTACAGAGAATACAAGGAGCGATAAACTATTCTTTAGTTTACTATTACTGGTTTTGTGGCTGGTTATAGCTGCCTTGACAGTTCATCTGTATAATCACTGTTACTCAACTAGCTTGTTTCCAGCTCGCTTACTTCACAGGATTTCGTGCAAGGACTTTTTGATCCACAGGGGGACTAAAGGCTCCTTTTTAAGTTCACAACAGAGGAGAAACTACAAGCAAACTGAAACGAAATCATCTAAGTTCAAATATTTTCAGAGAAATGCAAAATGACATGAGTGCAGACCGGCTGTGGGACCCGTCCTGCGTTCTTGCTCAGGCAAATGATCCCTGTAACTTCTAGTGTTCTCTTCGGCCTGAGTAATTGAGATGTGTAATAACTGTGACAGAGGGCATTATCTGACCCATTTTCCTTTTCTTCTCACATTGCTTTGTTTATACATGCCTTCCTGTCATAATCCCTTACAAATCTCCAAAGTAAAAGCCCTTTGAAGAAATTGCCTCTTGTAGCGTGATATCCCGTGTAAAGGAGTTCTTTTTAATGACCAGGATCTGACCTCATTTCATATGCATAAGCCTACATCAAAGTAGACAGCATCCGTCCAGTCTGTGCAGCACTCTTCTGCTTGACAGTCTTTCACATTGGAACGACAAAGCACATACACGGAGCTCGTAATTGCTTAATTAGGTTCAGACTGTGCAGTTTTACCTTGGACTGACCTTGTATGAGGAGGACCACTGCTGCCGTCTCAGAAACGTACAGTTTGATTGATTCTTATATTTCTCCTTCGTTTGTGGTCGGTAGATACTAAAAGGCACCTCTGAGAGACCAGAAATCTGTCTTGGTTCACTGGATGTGAAGTGCTTTTTTAAAATCTGGACTGCTTAGGGGAATTACAGTTTTCATTGTTTAGCTTATCAGATCTGAATCAAGGCTCAAATCTGCTCTTTTTCTAACTCGTCATGACCAATTCTTCCTGTTGTTGTGAGGAAGAAATGCAGTTTGGTCCTTGCTGGAAGGCTGAAGAGGAGTTAAAGTAGCCAAAAATGTCAAAACAAACACGGACTAGTGGAAGATTAGTTCAGCTCTTCTTTGTTATTTTGCCAAATTTTGCTCACAATTGGCTACTTTGGAAGTACCATCATTCTGCTCCCAAAGATCAGCTGCAAAAAAGTAAAGATTTCAAAAAACTAATTTTACAGTGTTTTACAAATGGCATCAACAACAAAGCAATACAAAATGCAGAAGTATCAGTTAAGGTGATCTAATAGCAGAAGACGAAGTATTATAAAGTTTTGGGTGAAAGACAGCAAACATCCCCTTATTTTAGAGGGCACGAGCTAGCCGACTTCACAGACCGTAGATGTCTGTAAGGAAACCAAAGTTCAGAGTTGTACTCAGGGGCTCCACAATGTAGAGCCTGAGAGATAAAAACTAATACTAAAAATTAATACTAGTGGAAAGGTGAAGATGAGGTTATGCCCAACTTATCAAAAATGCAGTACATTTCATCTTTAATTTCGACAGTAGATAAATGTGTCACAGTTTTTTCCTTGACTTTAGTGAGATGTTCTCCCAATCTGAAACCTGTTATGAAGTCTGTCATGGTCAGTCAGCCAGGGTCAGTAAAAACACAGGCTTTCTGCATTAGCCTCTTTCAGTCACAGACCTCAGTTGTAGAATATAAAGTAGAACAATAGTATGCTTTTGTTTAGCTGTATTAGCACTGATCTGTTGCAGGGATAACCGTTACTATGTTCACCATCTTACCACTAAAGTTATTGTAGTTAATTGGTACCGTGCTCCATCAAAGCCCATTAACATTAGTCAAGACATTTCACTCAAAACCACCAATGTCAATGATAAAACTAAAAGAAAAATCAGTTGATCTCCAAATCCTTGTGCTTTATCCACTGGGAACCAGGAATGTCTAAACCCAGTTTCACTCAATCTAATTACAGAAACATTTCACTTTGAATAAAAGCAAAGCTTCTTAAATTTAACTGATATCAAATTTCACCACAAGTCATATGGTGTAATTTGTACTTTCTTTTGAGAACGGGTTATTGTTAGGGTTGCAGTCTCTAGGTTGGCTGATAAAATGATTGGTCATTTTGCTATCGTCTGTGAGAGAGAGAAAGAAAAGCATACTTTAATTGCCTATTTGTCTTTACTTTATGATTGTTTGAAGAGAGCAGGCTTCCTTTGGACGCGAGTGCATTTTAACGGAGGCTGCTATGTCTAACTTATTTAAGACTTAGATTAAGTTTAGTGAATATTAACTCAGAATTGGCTGCAAGTCGACTTCCAACTGACATCTTATCAAAGACGTTGTCGGTGTAGCTGTGTTTTGCTAAAATGGACGACGAAGCTGAGAATAGTTGAATATCATATAAAACCAGGTGACTACCTTGTCTGGATTATGTTCTTCAATAGTTGCTATTGTTTTGTTCTCAGAATTCCTATGACTATGGCCAGTACTTGCTACTACATGTTCATTGTTTCAATGTAAAATAACCAGGTTCAAATGTTTCAATATGTAGCAAATACTACCTTTTTCTGTATAGTTTAGGCTAATACGGCTAGCAGGTACAATACTCTTAGCGCACTGGGGCCCATTTAGTTCATCTAGAGATAATCTGCAACTTTCTTTATTTCTAGGCTGCCAATCGATTAGTTAAAAACTAGATGTGATTTTGTTTGGCTGACCTACAGCCTTAGTTATGGTGCAGAGGCGATTAAACCAGCCTGAAACAGAAGCTTTCATGTTGTTCTGTAGCATTCTCTAATAAAAAATCAGCAACAGATCTTAGCCAGATATTACCTGAAATACCTTCAATGTGACGTTTTTTAAGCTTTAAACACATTTACATTCACATCAGAACAAGTCTTACACTGGCAGCCTTTTGGGTTTCATCTGACTTGTAATGTTGTAAGCACCACCTGCCAGCTCTGCAGGCACATTTTTCAGCTATTTGAAGTTAGTTACTGACCTCACTCTGCTCTCTCTGTTCAAACAAAAAGCCTGCAGTTCAGGACCTCTGCCAGGTACTCAGTCTCTGTGGCAGCTCTTTGAGGTTTAATCTAAACACAAGTGTTTATCTGCCTGAACCTTGATGAGATCATCAGGACAGTGTTTCCAGTTGTTTTGATTATGATAACAGCTGGGTGTTAGCCCATGATGTTAACATCATCATATGTATTCCTTTAACTGTTTTAGTGGCACGTAATGTATCTGGCACTTAATGTTTATTAAGACTGACACAAAGGATTTTCCTTTCTTTGTCCTCACTGCAACTGTACTGCCTAGAGTCACATTTCCTCCCTAACAACCCTGTAAAGATGTATTATAGGAGTTTACACAGTTTTTAATGGAGTTGTGTGGTCTGACTTGTTGAAGCCAACAAGCGCTAATGGCACACATTGGTGTTACTGTTATTTCACCAGAGAAGATAGGAAAAAACAGAACTTGCATGCAGCTAACTACTAACCATCTCAGCTATCTTTATTTTGCTTTCTGTAATGCTTTTGTATTGTATTAAACTGCATGTGCTTTCCTACTATACATTCATTTTGTTCTGGTTTCCTCCTGCATTCTAAAATTAAGAAGGCTCAATAATTTACTTTGTCAACAGCCGTGTTTTCTACATCCAGTGACTATCAACCCATCCTTGGTGTTCGTCTGTGTGTTTCCCAATTAACTGGATTGGAAAATACTGAATTTTGACACATGCATTTGCGTCATAAACAGCAAGAAGTCCACTGGTATCCATAATAAAGAGCTAATGGTGTTTGAAATACAAACTGCAGTCATAAAATGTGGGTTGGTTTGCGCTCAGATGGATTGGGGAATGCTTAATTTCAAAACCACTGTAAAGCTAATAAACTGATATTAAAAATGTTCTTAGTCCTTGGAACTATTTTGGGCAGGATGGGGTGATTTTGGGCTTTAAAAATTATGTACTGATCTATGCTGGTGGTCCAACACTGAGCTTCTTTGCTTGTCATGACAAACCCATGTAGAACAGTACGTCATGTGAAATATTCTTCATCCAGTCAGCAGAAGACCTGATGGAGTGTTTCCCCTTCCGTGTGTGTGTGAAGTTATAGGTCCACATTGCAGCCTGGGCCTTTAATCTCTCTATTCCCACATGCTGTAACCTAAAGTGACAGAGGGCGGCCTGTACTGTATGTGTAGAGGTCATACCTAGGTCACTATTCACAAAATCAAGCACAATTAGTGCAATGACTCAGCTTGCTCGCATAATTCACGCAAAACTGCACCTCATAAAGCCGACTGTTAAACTTTAAAGCACATGCGATTACTCATAATTGCTCCAGAAATTGATTTATTAGCTCAGTTGTGAAGCAGTGTGAGCCGAGTGCCATCTGACCTCCAGCTGAATGAATAATCAACAGGCTCCCCGAGCAAGCAGATGTTTGAAAGTGTTGCTGTTTTATCAGGCCTGTAATGTGAACAGGCATGAAACCAGATTAAATTAAATGATGTGAGGACAGACAGCTGTGACACATTTGGACTTCGGTGCTTTCCCCCTCTTTTGTGCTAATAGCAGTTTATGTTCCCAAACATAAAAGATGCTCTGGTCTCTCTCTCTCTCTCTCTAACACTATTTTTAGTGATGCAGTGAAACGACATTTTGAGAGAAGCTGTTGAAATGTTTTTCTGCTTTTATCCGTTGCCTGAAATAAATCTTACCAGTAAAATAGCCAACAACTGCTACGTGAACAACAGTTAATCCAATTTTTCCTCTGGCTACCACCGACTGTTTTTAAGACATATTCTTTTGGGACTTGAATGATGATCCCTGAGCTTCAACCCCTTTTCTCTAATTGCTGATTAATTTCTTGCTTTGCTCTTGATTATGAGGTGTAGCTGGCTTAATGAAGCACAGATGAGTTGTTTATGAACTCTGTGCACTTTCTCTTGTCAACGTGGACAAGTAGAAGGCTAGTTTGTGCAGTGTCATACAGTACACACAGTTTTTATTTTAGTAGCTTTCCTCCTTTGCAGCCTTTTAGACTACTTTAGGCAGCGCTGAGCAAGAATATCAATGAATATTGTAGCTGTAAAAATGGACTGATGGCTTTTCTTATCTGTGAATGTTTCTAGTTTGCAAAATGATACTTTCAGGTTGAGATTGGTTGGTTTGTATGTTGAAGTGGCGCTCGTTGTGTGTTGTTGTGTCTGCCCCGAGGAGCTGTCGACTCAAGTGTTTTTCTCCAAAGCTGTCACACATTTCAGGAACAATTAGAGAAAAGAAAGTAAATTGTTCCCAGGCACTTGGATTGCTGTCCTCGCGACATCTGCCACCGCAGTGCGGATGATAGATTCCTCCTTCATTAGCCAGGGGTGTGGGATTACCCAGTGAGAACACATTAATCACCACTTTCTGTGGCAGCCTGAATGCACTGCGCTTTGTTAGGAAAAACTTTTTTTTCCTGACGTGTCACTCTTCTCCTGTGACAGGCCACAATCAATCATTCTGACTGACAGCACTGATAGGTTACACTGTTTACACAATGTGTAATGAAAGATCATGTTACCCACTATTGTTGTTACTGAGACAACTCTTTTGGGCTGGATCTGAATAGAGTGGGTGCTTTGGTACAAATTCACACAAGCTTGTTTGCTTTCCCTTTTTGTTTCCATAGCAGCTCCACTCTGTCCTTTTTTCTCTCCCTCCTTCTCCACACAAACACTCCAGAGACATGTACCCTAATGGTAGGATGGGCATTACATCTCAATTTATTTGTACACTTATTGTGATGGTAAAATCAAGATATAGTAAACTTTTAGGGAATTCAACCGATGATCGTTTCAAAATTTCAAAATGATTTGTAGACAAGTTCCATCCATCCATTCTCTATACACCGCTTTATCCTCACTAGGGTCGGGGGGGGGCGAGCCTATCCCAGCTGACTCGGGAGAAGGCAGGTGACACCCTGGACAGGTCACCAGTCTGTCACAGGGCTACATATACAGACAAACAATCACACTCACATTCACACCTACGGGCAATTTAGAGTAACCAATTAACCTCAGCATATTTTTGGACTGTGGGAGGAAGCCGGAGTGCCTGGAGAAAACCCACACAGACAACCCTGTAGACAAGTTTTCAAAGCTAAATGCCAAAATGCAATATTTTCCACACAGACACATATGTGTTTTTGTGTTGGTATGTCTTTCTACAAGTCCAAAACAATTTCGCAGGTGTATTCAGAATTGACAGAGTTAGTCACAAAATGGCGTATTTAAAATGAGATAAATTGTCATAGTTGCTTAAAAAAATGTATATGTCCATGCTTACACATTTTCTTTTTAAAATGCATAACTTTTAATGTATTTATGTCTAGCATCCCCAGTTCTCTGGTGTGAGGAATGGGAAAACAGAGATTTTTGGAAATTATAATATTCCGAGACCCTTTTCTGGAAACAGAAAAAAAAAACCCGAAGGTATCATCTGTGGCTACCAGCGCTTAATTCAACATAGACAGCAAATTACAAGCGTCACTTACCTTACTGTCTGATATGCTAGCAGCTGTGGTGCAGATAAGGAAATGTTCCCTTTCACTTTTGCTGATCTTCCACCTAGTATTTTCTGCAACCAAGGATCAAAATCTTTGCTTCATTTTTTCATCAGCATCTGCATCCCCATCTTATGTGAATGGTCACATGAAGTATGTTTTCAGAGACATTTCAAAATTAAAACTTATGAGTGTGGACTTAGCCTTTGACTGTTAGTAATAAAGGGGAAATGAATAGCTGTCTTCTGTTTCAAAGTGTTGATGCTTTGTCAACCCGTCCATTCACCCCCACCTCCTCTCTGTGTGATTCTTCAATAAGAACATCACACCACTTTTGCCTTTGCTCCTGACAGGTGAGAGTCATGCCTGAAGTGATTACCGGAGGTGTTTGTCAGTTAAACATATGTCATGTTCAGGCATTTTTGTCTGGGGGGGAAAACAGGCTCTTTAACGTTCAAAATGTCTATTTTTGGCAAATACAAATGAAGGCATTTTAGCACGTTGATGGAAAAAAATTGAAAATTCACTGGCATAAAGCAGCCCTGCTCACTGATTTACAGCATTTCCTACGATATGTGTGTAGTTTAATAAAGAGTTACTGAAAGAATAGCTATGTTAGTAGAAATGTAGTAAACAGTAAAACTCAACTTGCATTGGAGTAATCCTTTAAAGTGTATCCAAAAGATTCAGACTCCCGCACACTTTCAGAGACACATTTATTGGTGCAACGTTTCGATGCTACACCTTCATCAGGCAGATGGTGGCCCTTAACAGTGTCCATTAACATGATGTAGCAGGATGCTTGATCTAGTAACCATAGCAACACAGCTGTAGAAACCCTGGCTGATACAAAATGGACTACAGACATACTTTTGATAATGGATGCATTCTCACACAACCTCCCTTGTTTTCCTTTTTAAGTAGCCATTGCAGACATGCAGTGATATTTTAGAGGCATTTTTGCAGTTGTGTGTTATTGTCTATACAGCACACAATCATTCAAAACTCATGGATGTACTATAAATCTAATATACTCAATTCTTCAAATGGGATGGACATGTTCTTACAGTACTGCTTTCAATCACATTATTCATTTAAGAGAACACAAAATCAGTCAATGATCAGAATGGGGAAATGCATATGTATGACTGCACTGTACATTATCCTCAGTGCTGATGAAAAGTCATTTTGACACATTGTGATGCAGAGTTAAGCACCTAAGAAGAAGCTACAGTACTTGTCTGACAACATTCCACCTTTGTAATGGAAGGACACAAACGACCTTTTAGTCTTTCTCAAGAAAAGTCCCGTTCTTGTCTTGTTCGAGTGTTCCTTTGCTTTCATGCGTTTTTCTGCCTCTCATCGCTGTCACCTCTAAATCAGGCCTAGAAAAGACATTCAGCATACAGTACAAGTTGTGTCCTAATGAGAAATGCATTAATGTTTTACCTGAAACCCTCATACATCAGTTTAATGCGGACAGGTTGGTAATTGTGCTCTGAAGCTATCAATCAAGATCAGGCCGTGAGTTATAATTAGCCCTTTTCGATTGATGTATTGACCATTTGTATTGATGTGCTACTAAAATGACCACAAATGTGTACACAAAAAGACATACACTTTTTCACACATCGGTCTGTAGTGTCAGACTTATGAACAGACTTTTTATCATAATTATTGTGCTCATATATTACAAAATATGCAGCAGCTTTAAAATTAATTAGAAATTAGTAACATTTGTAATATTCATGATATGGGAAAAGTTTAAATGAAAGGAAAAATGAGTTGGGGAAGCTCTTAGAATCACAAATGCCTCATAAATTGTGGGGATTTCTATGGGCAACCTGTGCAGTTTGCTAGCTAGAAAGTTTACAGCAAACAAACTTGCTTGTCATGCCACAAGCAAGTTTGTTTGTAAAGATCTTTAAATTGCAAATATCTGGATTGTTTTGTTCTGCTCATAATTATTTGGGGATTATTATTTCAGGTCTGAGTGGAGCCAAAGATATTTTTAAGCCGCACCAGTCATGTTGAATGACTCATATGGAAATATGCCACTATTTGGAACCAGTGGACACTTCTCTTCCTCCTGGGCATCAGAGATAAGCTGTATTATTTTACATCTCCTGAGCGGCAGCGCGGTGTCTTTCCTTTTCTGGTATCGAGACGCTATTCAGAGAATTTTATACACCCAATCATTTGATACAGTAAAGTACCTGTCTGACCCAAATGAAGGTGTGATACTTTATGTCCTTCCAGCCGTCAGACAACTGTGGAGATTGGTTTGCAGAAATATGATGAGAGGACACAAGCCAGCTGAACTCACTGCCCTTTTCTTGCAAATGAGCTTTGTGTCCTATAGTTGTTTTTTCATGCTGCCCATTAGCCCACGTTTACACAGCAATATTATACATTCCTGAGCTAAATAAGATCTTGTCGCAAAATTGAGTCTTTTAGCACTTACTTTAGGCCCTACACAGACAAAACTGTAAAAGAGTGGAGCAGCAGCAGCACTAATTGGTCCTCACACTGGGCACAGACTGCACTTTTATTGTTATACCTCTGCTGCACAGTGCTGAACATGAAGTTGACTTCCACCTAGTTAGATTAGAGCCCACAAGACAAAAAGCAACAGTGACTGATTGAGATAAGAGCTGTGGTGCCGACTGAAAGAAAGCCAACTCATTCCCCCCCACATGGCTGCAGGGAGAGACATCAATTCCTACCTATCATCTTTACCCCAGTACATTGTCTCATTATGATTATCTCTCAAATACACACAGTGCGTTAAAACCTCAGTAAATCAGATCCTCTTCTTTTAGCAGTTTGGCTTTTTAGTACTGTAATGAAACTCACTGATCCATTATGGAAATGACATACAGTGTCTGGGAGTGTAGTTGAAGTCTGCAGATTCATAGAGAGGATTATGCGTATTTGGTAGTTTTGATTAAGCTGTAGATTATCACAGTCGTACAGCTTTTTTTTACCAGAGACCCCTCTTCAACTCCTCCTGGGTGGTCTCTTAAGATGACTTTCTCTTTGTGCCTACCTCCTGCTTGACGGCCATTGTGTACTGTCGACAGAGCACAACAGCAAGACATACACTCCTGAGGAGAGAGCCACAAAACACACTCTGAAGCCTGAAGCTTTTGGCGTCTGCCTCGCTCCTTTAAAGAGACTGTTAAATATGAGTCAGCTGTTGTGCTCAGGACTCCAACAACAGCTTTAATTCCTCTGCCTCCCCCTCCTTTGCTTAAAAGGGGGCTTTGTGCCTGTAGGGCCCCCATCAGTTACCTGCTGACAGGCCGAGCATGACTGATGAGCTGCCTGAGGCGCCCCAGTATACTTTGTCAGCTGCTCATAATTTATACATCTTATCTCCGTCAGAACAAAAGACAGAACGTGGCTTTATGGAAATGAAAACAGAGACTTGTTTAGACTCCAGCATGTGGAGTGAAGTGGAGTGATCCTACTGATAGTTGTTTCTCTCTGCAAGCAAGAATAGCTGCCTCATCTGGCTTTGAGCACTCCACACCCAGTCTGTCTACCCACACCTTGACAGTGTGTGTGTGTGTGTGTGTGTGTGTCTTTGTGGTGACCCTCAGAGGCCATGTGAGGTTGTTCTGGTTGTGCGTTTGCCTCTTGGTGGAGATGGCAAAGACATGAAGCATAGTTTTGCTCATGCAGGGTCAATCGTTTGAGTCATCTGCTAGTTTAAACCAACATGTGAATAAGCACTATTTTTAAAGCTGTCAATCAAATAAATATAGCTGAGATGCAACACCCAAATCTGCAGCTATATGCTGCTTTTACGCTTGTTTAGTTCATTGTTTTAGTATAGCTAGCAAGATTTATCTTTGCATAATGACTGGGGATTAAAAAAAACAGCCAGATTGGATTAATTAGTTTAAAAATATGACAAATGACAACTGTAAAACTGATGTTTCTTTGCATATTGTATCTCATATAGAGCTAGGCTATCCATTTCCACCTCTAGTCTTTATGCTAAGCTAAGCCAAGACCCTGTACTTGATATCAATCTTCTCATCCCAAATCTCAAAACAAGAGTGATTAAGCAATTTTCCCAGGCTATAGAAGAATACAAACAGAGCTAGAGTATAGGTAAACTAAAGCAGGAGCAACAGTTTAGTGAACAAGTTAAAAGACGATGCAACAACAAAAAATGTGGTAAATTTGTCAAATAGCTGGTTGAGAAAGTTGATCATCATGCAGCTAAATAATTAGATATTAGACCCCTAAATAAAGCTAAAAGGAGAAAGCATTTCACTACCATGCAAAACAAACTTGTGACTGAATTAAACTAAAAATAATGAAGCATAAAATAAAGTTAACAGAATGTATATACAGAATTACAGCGATTTAGTTTTTGTATATTTTTGTGGTTTTGGTCCACCAACCCGCTTGAAGTGTCCTAAAATATACAGTAGTGATACGTGTGATGAGACTCAATACATCATAATGAATAGGATATTGATGTGGACCATGTAGAAGACACTGCAGAGAAAGGCAATTTATCACTGCCAATGGAGCACTTCCCAGCTAGGGGTGGATTTCACTCCAAATGCTGTGCTTTGGTCTGTGATATTGAGAGTGATTCATTCACTGACTCATCCTCAACTACTTTGTCAGATTCAAATTGTCCTGCCAACTCTTTTTGTTTTGGTTTTCTCATGGCCTTGAACAAAATGTGGGATATGCACTTACTTGCAGCACTCAAGGCGTCTGCCAAATCACGCTGCTTTTGTTTTGCTTTGTGTATCTCATTACTGACGAGGCAAAAAAAAAAAACAATAAAAATGCAGAGAACAACTATAATAGCCAACCTAGGTTTTATTGGTATATTAGGTGAAAAAAGCAGATTATCCATAGCACTGTATGCAGCTAAACACTCATTAGAATTCCCTTCACGATATTCTTTGTTGCTACTTTCACAGAACTTTTGCAAAATATGTTTGCTTTGTGTGACTGAATTTTCAGGTGAGTGTGAATAACAAAAACACCGCTCTAAGCATACACAAAGGATGATATTCAAATCTTGTGTGTAACAAGAGCCTGATAATCCAGAACAAACAGGACTTTGAGGCGACCTCACCCAGACAGGTGTGTCTGCTGAGGCGATGAAGGACTGCATTATCCAGCTTCCTTTTTTCCTCCCCCTCCTCCAACACTTCTTTTTGCATTTTATCTGAGACAGGGTATTATATGCTACTGGAGTGTCCATACACTTTCCTAGTTCAGAACTGTAACAAGCAAGCCGGCTGTAACTATCAAGCAGAGGAATGAGCAGGTATCTAAACTGTTCAGCTGATATCCATATCTTTGTGTGGATTCTATTTGTTCACTCGGAGCAGGCCGGGCAGTGGATCATTTGCACCCCAGTGACAAGTACATCATCATCCGCCTGTAACCTTAGCTTCGAGAGACGATGCAGGCTTTGTTCTCTGCCAGGCTCACTTGGGGATGTTTGGCAGTGTGCTGATAGATATGATTATCCTTAATGTCAGTGCATAGCACCATCCCTGATAACAGATTCTCTCAGTAGAATCCACCCTGCTTATCTCACTGCTGTGTTGTTAGGCTGCGACTGCCTTTCTGTGTGGGTAGATGCAATGCAGGCATTCTTTTTTTTTTTGTGCAGACTCGAGAGTTGACTCAATACATAATTCAAGAAAATGTTTGCAAAATTTCTTCTTGATAAGCAACAAGTATAACAGAATTATTTAGACCTTTTGACGTAACTCAGCAAGTACAATAAGACTGATATAAACAATTACAAAAGCTGAAAAGTTAAATGTGCCAAACACACACTTAGAATGTCCCATGGAACAAAATTACTCAAATAAACCTGCAGGTGACTCACCTATACCAGTCACTCAACAATTACTTTAGCGGATGAAACAATTACCGCCTTTCAAATCTCAGCCTTTAGATGACTATTGTGGAATTTTTTTAAGCTCTCTGCCTCATTTACTTGCATTTTTGTCTCCTGATAACAAGCAATCAGTGTCATAGCACTTTTGTTCTTTAACCAAAAACTGCAAAAAACTAACTTTTTCCCCACTTTGACACGTCCCCTGTTTATTTTTTGTTGCCCATCTTTCCTCTGCTGTTGTGGTGATAGCTTATTTTTCGTGTTTGTTCATACATTTCTTGGAAGCTGATTTAAGTCTCAGGTTTCTTTAGTTTTCAGCAGTGTTAGCAGGAGACAGTGGACAACCTCACCTGACACTTGTGATGTGGTGGAGTGTGGGTGTTGACATTGTGGTGGTGGTAAAGGGGACGAGTAGGAGGCCTGAGGGGGAGCAGAGGATCCTGTTCAGCTCCACTCAGCAGCTCGGTGATGAGCCTGCAGGAGAGGACTGTGTCTGCAGATTAGAGCCAAGAGATGAGACAGGGGCCTGGAAGGGGTTGAGGTGGGGGGCAGGCGGCAGACCTGGGAATGCCAGCTGCCAGACAGTTCACCATGTGCAACACATGTCTCTCAGCACCTAGTGTTCCACTATGCAAAGCCCCCTTCACCATTAAGATGACAGAACAGTTCATATCCTGTGCCAGGATGATAGATATGTCATATCTCTGAAAACCCTGTTTGTCTTCCACAGGTGTATGAGCTCTTTTTTTTTCTCCCGGCAGACAGCGCACATGGCACTTTTCGACACTCTTTCCCCGATAGTGATTTGGCATGCAGACAGTATCAAAGGGAAGATCTTTCCCATGCAATTATGGCAGAAAATAAAGGTGATGAGGTGTGTCGCACAAAAGAAAGCAAGGGATCAAAAGGGCTGGAATGAAAGCTGATTACAATAAAGGGAGAAGCTTCCACCCACTGAATGCCACAAAGTGAATGAGTCAGTCAAGTTAATAAATTACAGGAGAACATAAGCACTGAAATAGGAAAAAAAACGCATTGAAATGTTTGTTCTTGGATGACTTGAACAAGTACCAATATGCAGCAGTTCTTACATAATATTACAATATCATTAGCCTACAAACGTAAGTCAAAAAACTTGCCAGCTTTGGCTGAAGCTGTTTGATCTTTGAATTAGTTTTAATTAAATTAGTCAATAAATTCTCAAAGTAGTGAAACGTGTCTATGAAAACATACCTAGTGATGTCTTCTAATCAATGGTTTTGTTTAACTGTAAACATACATCTTATATATATTTGATAGTTTACAAAAATTAAATGATATATCAGATGATAGTAAAGACAGTAAACAAACATGTAGCACAAACAATCTTTCTATCTGTCCCTTAGGTTTTTGTAATTGCTACCAAGATACAAACATAAATCAAGGGTCTAAGGAGAGAGGGCTAATTGTGTTTTTTTTTCTACTGGGCTGTATAAATGACTTGATATAACTACTAAGTGAGACATTTTATGGTTATAAAATCAACTTGTGCAATATGGTGGACAAACTGTCCAACTGAGACACTGTTTCTACATTACCTTAAACCTGGTCTGTCAGTCTAATACCCTCATCTGCAGTATAGCCACTGGCCACTGTGGCCGTTCACCCTATGGATGGCTTTTTAAGGCTTGTTGTGTGTTTGACTTTATGCAAGTATGCAAGTGTCTGTTTGACGTAAATTTTGCCAGGCAGCAGTGTAGAAACATGGAATGCATCGATACGAACTTCTGCACATGTATGGAACACATATATTTTCGTATTTTATATGTTACTATTAAAGAAAATCAAATACTAACATCCATGGTATCCACACGGGACTATCATCGAGGCTTCAGTCTGCCTGTGGTGCTTCGTCCAGACTGAAATATCTCAACAATTCCCTCCAAGAATGCCATCAAGTTTTGTTCAGATGTTCTCGGCAACCAGAGGATGAAGCCCTCTCATTACAGTGATCCCCTGACTTTTCCTTGAGTTCCACCAGGACCATGAAATTTGTAGTTTTTTTTAAGAAAACAAACTGAATTGAATGGCTTGCAATGAGACTGAGTACTCAAAATCCTGTTTTCTTGAGGATGAATTAAATTAACTTGATTCCTTTCATCCCAAGCCATAATTGTGGGATATTCAATATGTTGCTTTATGACAAAATACAAGAAAAAGGTGCGTTAACTTGGTGATTAGTGCTAATTACCAAATGTTAGTCTAAACATCAGCATGTCAACATCATCACTGAGAGCTAGTGTGCTAAGTTTAGCAAAAGCAAATCACTGCTCTGTTTAACTCCAGCATGACTGTAGAATCTTATCCCTACAGGATAGATGACAAATGACAAATCCAATATCAAACGAGACAACATTTCAGCAATACTACCACTGAAAAATAAAACATAACTCAACACCAAAAAATGTATGTTGCTATCTCGTTGATACTTTGCAGCATCAAAGTCAGTGAAATGAAAATGAAGATATGATTGCACCCAGCAGAGTTACAGTGTTGTGGTTGTTTGTGAAGAGCTACAATGTCTGGAATGTGTCTCAGGCAACAGTGGATGTTTTTTCCCCCCTAGCTGTCAGAAATAGTGGGTAATTGGTAATGAGTGGCCTCTCACGAAGCTGATTCTGTATTTTTCTCTTTTTTTTATTGCTAATAATGCATGATTGTTCCCTGTAATCCGCAGCACCATTTCTCTTTCATCTCAACAATGAGATGAAAAAAGGAGATTTGTTGGCCAGGCAGCCCCATGCCATGCTTAGACGGCTCAGCTCTCTCAAAGGGATTTATCCACTGTTGTTATGACTAATACTCCATGGATTACAAGTTAGTGAGAGGTCACCTATCGCTTCTATTTCCTACAAGCCAGACTTGTGGTTCTTCACTTCTTTTTTTCTTTTGCCCCGACACGAAAATGTACAACTCGTCAAAGTGTTGAATGACAGGGCGTAGTCAGCACGCTGCTCCACATCATTTGCCAAAGACTGACTTGAAAGCTTTCTCCTTTGAACTGAACTCAAACTTGTCACTTTCTCTAATTCAGAGGAGAAATCTGCAGCTGTTGAAATAATGAATTAGGCTGATGGACAGAATTATAACAGGCTGGCTACCCAGCCATGCAATGACACCCTGCTGCTCCCAAACGCTGCCAGTGATTTAGCACCTCACCCGGGCAAGATGAGGGAATTGAATTTATTCACGGGAGGGTGGCAGCTAGCACTGACTCACAGCCTTTATGCAGCGGAGCATGTCCTAATTCATCAACAAGCATGTCCTCCCTAAAAGGCCAGAGGAAATTAGACAACAAATAGTTACTGATTTATGAGCAAAGATTCCAAAATCTAAAACCCTTCTTAGGTAGTAGCAAACCAGCCCAAAACAGCTGAGACTTTCATTAAAACCAGTCTTGTGTTTGGTTTAAATCAAAATTGCTCAGCTTTACAGATTTATGAATTTTCAGAGTGGTGTTACAGTGAAGTTTCTGGCCTCTAGTAACCTGCTCACCCCTCCTCTCAAAAATAGTAAAGTCCTTAAAGGGTTGATAGGTTTTGGACTGATGCTTAGCAACAGCATTCCTGTGCTTTAAGTAGCAGTAAGCCCCTCACTGCACCCTTTGATGTGGCTGTCAAGGCAGATTTATTTCCTCTTAACACATTGTCTTCTTGTCCACATACATAAAGGGATGAAAGAGAATGATGTTTACACTTTATGTAAAAGTTGTAATTAAATTGTGTTTTGTGCATGATTTTTCAGGTGATGTGAGACTTACATGCTGCTGGATCGTAGAGGAGGAGGACTGGCAAAGCGACTTCATTTGATTTTACCTGCTGACACTTGAAAACTGATGTCATGCTCTTTTAAGGCCCAGTTGATGTCTGTTGCTCATGATGACTATTGAAACTGAAGCTGTGTTGACAATTTTCTGTTTGGAGAGCTAAAAAATATGTACAGTTTTGATCTGGAAAATTCCCCAAAGAAAGGAAAATTCATTTTTCAGTTGTTGCTGGTTCAGCAGTGTACAGAGGTTATTCTTTCATTTGACCCGACACTGAAATCCCCACAGTCACGCTGTAAAGTAAATAAAAGCTGTATACATCATCTCACCTCAAGCTTTGTGTTTTCCATTGTCCACAGATCTGTGTTTTCACTATATTTCAGATTACTCACCAGCTACCTGCTAGCTGACGTGCATTTACGTAATACAATGTTACAGAGTCCCGCTGTGTGTAACTGTACATGTAAAGCAACACTTTGACGTCTGCTTGGCCGACCTCCACGCTGCTCGTCTCCAGCGAGCTCTGACTAACCCTCCGTGTGTTCTCAGCGCTCTCGCATGGGAATCGGGCAGCTGGAAAAGTGCTTGTTCTTTGTGTTTTGTCAGACAGCCCGCTCTGTCCTCAGCCACATGTCTGCGGAAGAGATGTCCAAGCGTGGCAAAGCACCAGGAGTTTCCCTGAAGAGACCAGAAAGAATCAAACCTCTGTCCGGGTGTTTGACCGTGGGCTAAACATGAGTCATGAATGAAGGGGCTGTCAGGCTCTCCTCCATCCAATTCAACAATCAGACGCCAGTTAATGCACGTATCATTAGATCTATACACGCTGATTTCATACAATAAGAATGCCCCACCTAAGTGTTTAAACTTGGTGATGACACCAGTTGGTGTGTTTCCATGATGTTCCATAAGTGACGTGACCTGTCAACAGCTTCCACTTCTTCATTTGTTTTTGCCTCAGGACAGCAAGCATGACGGATAATTACAAGTTTCCCGATTGAAGCAATTCCTGAGAACTTCTGTAAAGCTTAAGTTTTGCTTGTTCTGTTTGGGTTTCATTTGTTCTGGCTAATGTTGTAGCAAATAATTGCCTATTCATGAATCCAACATGCTCAGATGAGTATTAGCGTAGGGATTTCAATCATCACGGGTTCTAAAACAATTGCTTAATCCAATTTTTGCTGTTGTATTTTGTTGAAACTGGATTTACTTGTTCATTATTCTGCTTATTCTTCTGTTTTATGTCTAAAGATACTAGCAATATTTACAAAATCGATTAAAATGTACATTTAAAAATCTTTTGCTGTGTATTTTACCGTACTGAAGATCAGTAATGCTTGCTACAGATACTACCAAAGTACTGTCAACACCCAGCATAGATATAGAGCATAGCAAATCCATTGTATTTCATCATATTTTACAACTGGAACCTCTGAGTCCCCTAGCAAAACAAAACAAAAAGAAAGGCACTCCTAAAGCAGCCATTTATCTGTCAGGGCTGATTCACAAAAAGTACAATTAGAGATGACAAATTATATGATCCTGTAACATAACAATACAAGTTTTACCATAATCCTGACAAAAATGTCACAAGTTAACTGTTTTGGAGTCTTTTTTAAATGTGAGACAAATTGCGTTTTTGATTTTCAAGTGATGTTACAAGATGGAGGCACTGTTAGAGAGGAAATTCTGAATGATTGCAACATGCCAGACACAGATACTTATTCAGTCTTAGTATCTGTACAGACAAGTACTGAGGTAATGCTACAGTGCTTGGCTAAAGAAATGAGTGTTCCATGCTTCTCTGTTACTTTTACCCCAGAATTTGTGGTTCAGGTTCTTGTTATTGCTGTTAGATACATTTGTCATTCGCAGTAGTTGAAACAGAATTAATGCGCATAAAGAGATATGAAAACACCTCTTCGAATTATGTTCTCATGTAGCAGACATTTAACTCCCATGGCTGTTTTGCTGTTTCCGCTTCTTTTGTTGTTTTAGTCTCTGGACAGCATAAAACAGGCCAATAGTAACGGACATCAAAGAGAAATACAACTAACTCGACTGAAAACTAAACCCAAAGACTTTCTCTGTATTTCTTTTGTAGATTGTCAAAGTTTTGTTAGTTTCTTCTTCTGTGATGATTTTAGTGGTTGGCCAAAGATGATTTTCTTTCTGGCTTCTACGATAACAGCCATGGATAACGTAGCTCATACCGACACGACAAGGTCCAGTTCACTTTCTCCAAAGAAGTAAATGTAAATGAGCCTAATGCTCATTTTCTTTTTTTCTCTGAAATATTTCAAAAGTTCACTTTACATCGATGATTACATGGAAGCACAGCAACCGTCTTCTCCTGCTCCCAGTATTCCCTTAAAGTTAAAGGCATCATCACATATTTTCCTGACAGACAATCTTCCCCCCAAAATCCACAGTCGTGATATATCACTGTGAGAATTTCTCTTTCTGCAGAAAAATGGTTGCTTCATTCTCGCTGATAATAAATTTCATCGCTGACAGTGAGCTGAACCTGGCTGCCTGATTTCTATGAAAAATCTCTGTGGATGAGAAGTGAGACAAATAGATCTTTTCTTTATAGCTTCAACAAAGCAAGAAGAAAACAAGACTCTAGGAACAATTAAAGCCAAAGTTCGGAGTTGTGTGCGTCCTCAAGTCAGTGGCATTTCATCGTTTCCTAGGATGCAAACAAGAAGCAAACTAAACTTATGTTTACATCCAGAGTTGTCATAGCGTCCGTTAACATTTGGTTTTAGACCCAATTTAAAGTAATAAGAGCTCATAAAAAACATAACTTCATAGTGTCACTAGAAACATTAGAACATTAGAAACAAGAGAGCACCTTTAAAAAATCTTCTCAGACTAGTTGCTAACAGGTTTGGCACTAAGTGGTATGCAATATCCTAAAACAAAATCCTTAATTTGTTGACAGGAAAACTAAATCAGTCAAAAATTGCCAAAAAAAAAAGGAATTTTCTGTGTGTTTGTCACTCTAAATGGCTAGTTTGTGGTTCATGTGTTTCATTGTTACTATAAAATACTGATTAAAGCAGCTTTAACCTAAGCTTATTCTTTTTTAATGATTTCTTGCCTTCATGAAATGGTCAGTAGTCAAGAGGTAAATAGAAAACAATTAAATTTTCAATGTCATTCCCTTCAGGTTAGTTTGTTTTCCTTTTATAAACCCGTCTCCTTTGGCTCCACCCACTAACTCCTCAAAGAGTGCAGCTCCGTTTGTTTAACTCAAACTTCGATCTGTGATGATTCAATGCTTAATCTCCAAAGGGTAGCCAGCAGAAGACACTCTTGTATCTTTCAGCGCGGTACTTTGGTAAACAAGATGCCTCAGCTCAGCGGGACTGTCTTCACAGTGGGGCTTCGTTGTAGACCTCAGCGTTATCAAAGCTCTTGTTTGGAGATGTGAATGCCTAGTTTTCAGTTTGGACATCCCCAGTAATTTCTCACCACTAACAAAGCCGCCTGCTGCCTTCTGTGCTGAGAGGAATCTGAGATTTAGATCTAAAGGCCTTATTTGAAAGTGCTCGTCATGCATGCAAACAAGGGGGTGCTATGAAACCCTGCCCTTTGTCTGACACACAATAGCATTTCAACCGCTGGGGAACAGCTTGGATCTCCATAGAACTGGCATTACTTTCATGTCAAGTGACACTGAAGGCAATAGAGTGACCAACTTCTCAAAAAGCCTCCACACATTCAGCTCTTACGCTCTCCCTGTTCTCTCTTCTGGTCTTTCAGAATTGCTGGATTGGGACATTATTTCATATTCTTTTAAAGTGGTGCCAAGCTATTCACACAGCAGCAGCTTTGATCAAGACTGTGATTTGCAGAGTCTCGGCTAACAGCTACGGCTTGACTGCTAGAGCTCACTCTGTAGATGGCTACAGGAGTCACATGTCTTTAACACAACAAGACAAACAAAAGTGGAGCACTGATTGTCTTTTATGTACTTTATATCTACATGACACCTCTCCAGAGTCAAACCAGCTGAAATTATTGTATTGTAATATATAAGCAAGATCCGTAACATCACAGCATATCTGACAGAAATCTGCTTGTTTTGAGATGTTAACTAAAACTTATTGGCTTTATTCCTTTTCTAGAATACTCAGAATTTCTGCTAGGGAGTGTTAATTCAGCCTCAGTGCAGTGTTTTTCAGGTGCATTGCCTAAAAAATAGAACTTTTTTTTCCTGCATCTGGTCCCATTCAATGTGCTAAATCCTTCACCACACACACAAAAAAGCAACACTGAAGCTGCTGCTATTACTCAGTAAGCTGTTAAGAATGTCTTCAGCTGATCCATTAATGATTTACTATAGAAAATATCAGAAAATAGATAAAAGTGGTCATCAAAATTTAGCAGCATCCAAGGTGGTGTCTTGTTGAAATCGCTTTTGTTGTCTAATCAGTTGTCAAAAACTCAAAGATTTCCTGTTTACGATAGAAGGAATCTAAGAAAAACTGGAAATCTTAAGGTTTGAAAAGCTGGAACCATTGTTTCTGCAGCAATTTTTGTATAAATGAATAATTGTTAATAAAATAGTTAAGGCATTTCTTGATGTCTGCTTGTATCTAACCAGAGCCAGAGAAAAAGAGAAAAATGGGTCAAAGTTATCCAAGCTGGCTCATTATCATGTCTTTTCGATTTTATAGGGGAATGAAATGATAATAAACTAACTGATGAATGATCCTATTCTGCATACATTCCAATAGCTATCCAATATAATGATCGGTAATGCTGTTGTGAAACATTTAATTGATTTGCAAATAGTTTTTGGTTAAATTTCCTATATCTCCACACTAGGAAATACCACATTTTTACATTTATTTGGCTAAAAATCTGTGTTTAATTTGAAAACAGAGATTTTCTTAACCTATAAAGAATGAAAAAGACAAAAGGCTTGTTTCAGCTTTTCCCATCTAAGTAGTCCATTCACTGCTGCTGAACAAAAAATGTGGAAAAAAAAACAGCAGACAGAAAGAAAGACAGGCAGACAGGGGAAGGTAGATGAAGAAAAAGGTGGAGTGTTGGGGGTGTTGAAGGGAGGGGTCATGTTGTTTGATCAGCAGACGGGGGGGGGGGGGGGGGGGGGGGGGCTAAAAATCCCTTGATGCTGATAGTGGGCAGCGGTTTAACCCCCCGGAGTGATTGACACTTTTGCCACTCCACTCCGGGCTGAGGGAGGGGCCGGCGGATTTGAAGGGGGGCGCACACAGAGAAGCCTGTTCCTGGCTTTACATTTGCATCCTCTGCCCGTGGGTGGTTGTGTTAATAATGTGGCAACTGGGAAGATTAATTGTGGACAAGCAGCAGGATTACGAGGGTCTTTGTGGGAGCAAAGGGAGCACTGGGTGGGAAAGGCCTGTGATCTGTGAGGCTGAGAGGAAATTAGTCAGGGCAGGCTGGAGCTGCCTTTTAACAGCGCACTGAAGGAAATGAAAGCCTTGTGCAAAGAGGATATTGAAATAAGTAGCCAGAAAATTGTTGACATTCTTGAGAGGCCAATATCGTTAATATTCATTGTGCTAATGTGGACCGACAAAAACTTTGTGAAGGGAAGGATATTTTGTTAAATTTACTCCCTAAAGAAGACACTAACCGAGTCAAATTTGTTGCATTAATTTGCAGAATAGAAACATAATGTGGCTCTTTTCGCATTATCCGCACTGAAATGTGGAAATTAGGCTCTGTTCGTGTCTAGCAGCCAATTAAGAAGCATAACATCACAGCAAAGACAGAATCCAGCAGCTTTCCTGTTGAAGAAAGAAGTAAAGCAGCAGGGCAAGAGTCTCATGCCACCTGTTGGATTGTTTACACATAGCAGCAGGTTCTCATCTGCTTCCCAGCCCTCATTTTACCCTTGTTCTCGTCACATTTTGTCTTGATTTATTTTATGCTAACTGGTGCAATGCGTGCACTACTTTCCCATAATTGACACTCTAAAGAGAGCATCTTCCCCAAAGGTTTTAAGGGACTCGAGTCTTTTAGCGGTATCAAGATAACTGTGTGCTGGTACAAAAGCGCAGAGCCTTTAATGATGCAACCAGCGCGGTCGCAGCTTCAAATGCCTTAAACGTCAATTTTCACCACACACAAGAGAATTCTCACTTTGCAGCCAGCTTGCCCCTGCCGATGTTTGCCCGCTTTGCTCGTGGCTTTCACATCAGTAATCATTTAAAATAAAATAGGTAAACATCTGGACATTCGGGCCTCTTAATTAAAATACTGGTGTTTTTCCAATTTAAGAGAAATCATGAAAAATGGCCTGTCATTGCGAGTTTCTGAAGCTGGATGGCTGGGGGAGGACAGAAACACCAGGCTTAATAGTTGTTAATTAAAAGTAATTGTTCCAAGCCAAATCGTGGCTGAAATGTTCAGCAGTCTAAAGGCAGATTGCCGTTTCCTGATTGTTCTTGATTAATTTCAGACATACTGACCAATCTCCAGTCAGGGAAATGATCCACAGCTTAATTTCTTTCACTGCTTTTGCATTCAAAGGGGGGAAAAAATCAGCTTATGCAGAAGCAAATGTGGCATTTAATAAAAATACACTGGGAGTGGGGCCATGTGATGTTGCCGTGTAAGCTAGTGCACCTATGAGCATTACCAGACTTTCAGCATCATCCGCCAGTATCTGGAAAGATATACAGTTGCAAATGTGTGTGTGACATGATGTGCTTTGAAATAAATTCCTAATACACTGAGCCTCTGTGATTTGTGGTCTCTGAGCTGAGCATCTGAGATGTAGTCTTGTATTTCAAATATGTCTTTAGTTGTGCCAAGATGTTGCACCACTCATTATTTTCCTCGGATTTCTGAAGCACCATCGTTTATCAGGGAGATTTATTGGCATATGGACTTCCAGATGTTTTGAGTATCTTTTCCAGAAAAATAGCGTGTGTGTTTTAAAAGTTAGACCACAACAGTGCCGTAGACATTTTTTTGTTTTTAAGGAGAAACACATGCAGTTGATTAAATTTGAATACTGTATGTGCTAGTCAGATTCCTTGTGCTAATTAGAGTAGATCGAAAAACTTAACTTGATGTTTCACTGCATCTGGTCACCATCACTTTACATAGGAATTTACATTCTCCTTGCTGTCTGTCAAGTAAACAGAGAAGGTTTCACTGCAGCAGAGACAAAAGGGTCTGTTCACTCAGATGGCAAAGACAAACACATTTTAAAATAGGGTTGTGTTAAGTGGTATTTAGCTACGCTGACAGCTATGGATTTATTCGTCCAGGTTTTGGGAGCTTTGCTGCTTAGATTTCTGCTGTTACTTACAATATGATAAGGATGAGTGACCGACCTTTTTTTTTTTTTTTAAAAAGACAATATTACTCATTTCAGCAAGTGCCCCAAAATGTTAATTTTCAAATACCAAAGCCCTGTTGCAGCCATAGTAATTTAACAGTATCAAAACATGGACAATGAAGTCATTATTTGTGTTTGAAATTCCTTCATATTTACCATATAATGCAATATATGTACTACTTGACGTTATGTTTGAGTGTCTAGATTCTGTTCTTGTACTGTAGTGCCCTCATAAAAGCTTACAACTAAGTAATACTGAAACTATTAAGTGTCCATGGCCACAGCACATGTATGGAAGAGGTTGGGGTTGATGGGTGGGTCAATCCAACATCAGCTCAAAACAGTGGACATTAGTGCATTTCCAGTTTCCCATCAACAATCACTGAAATTGTATAACCGTGACTACATGATAATTATTTATAATCACAAAAATTAAGGTCCCTTAAATTAAACTATGTAGTTATTTAATCCTGTGAAGTAAATTTTATCATCTACACAAGTTCATGAGATTTCAGTGACTACACTACAGGGTAGTACTGTGCATGCTTTGCAGTATTGTGCATCAATAGAATGTGTAGATTCTGATTTACTACACATGCACAACACTTAGTAGTACAATAACAACAACTGCACGTCCATTGTGTCCACAGCTGTCTGTGTATGTGTCCAAAAAGGAGGATAATACATATTTAAAGGCTTTGGAAGGCACAGACACTCAATGACGTTGTCCCTAGGCAACATATCAGAAAATACATCTGTGTTTAGTTCTGGGAAGCAAGGACTTTGCAGTTTAATTTGAAGGATTTGTTGTGTTTTTGGGGTACTCAAAGCAGTGATAAAGTCAACATCGCCATCTTTTTTCTTTTTTCTTTTTTTTACAGTAATTCTAGATTATGCACCAACACCCCTGTCAGCAGGTTCCATTAGTGATTAAAAACACTAGAAACTGCACAAAAACAGTGCAGTGCTGCTGAAAGTTACACATTTGAAGCTTTGAGCAGAGAAATTAAATCCCATTTCCCAACATTGTAGTCAGACAATGACAAAAGTTGTGATGGAAATATAATAATCAAAGTTTTGTACATAAAACTTTTACCCTACTTCATATGTTTAGATAGCAGTGTATGTAAATGAAAAACAGATATATCCTATCCAGGCGTGAACTAAGTGTGACGTCACCCGTTGGTTTCAACGCTGAGAAAATGAAGCCCGGATTTTGCTACTTCCCGGTCGCCATTTTGGGTTTTTTGGAGCCAGTGACGTAAAAAGCGTCATCAAACAGGCTGGACCGGAGAGCAACTCGGGGCAGGACCAGTCTATGGGCGGGCCAGACTGAGAGCTGAAGACTCTCTTATCCCGCCCACATTTTACCGCAGAGGCTTCCGTTGCTGCTTTCGGAATAAAAGGATCTGTCAATCATTCCAGACAAGACTGTCTATCAAGTATAGCCACGCCCCCTGGCTCCGCCAACTTTAACGATTTATTTAAAATTCAGTATTGATTTATTTTAAGATCGGCCACCTGATCTCTCATTTTGACCATGAAAACTAACGGGGAAAAAATCCAAAGCTGGAGAAAATCAGTCTAGCAAATTTTATTTTTTCTGGTGATGAATTGGGGTCTATGGAGCAAAAGCTTTTTGGAGCCAACCCTAGCGGACGGCGTGATATTGCAAGTTTTTGACACTTCCGGGTGGGCTTCATTTTTAGGGCCAGATGCTACATCCATCTTTATATACAGTCTATGGAAATGTTAGATACATTTCCATGAGTTAGGATGCTCAACTGAGTCATAGGGGTTACAACTACCAAAATACATTATGCAGATTTAAGTCCTCAAATTAAGTCGGTTCTCCGAAATGATCACAGTTTTTTCCATTTCAGTACATTTCCATTAGTGCGAAGACGACAGCTCTTCAAGACGTGGGAAGAGAAATTGTGCTTTTACTACAGTAATAGACTGTCGCATTTGTTAAAAAAAAAGTAGTCATATGCATGGAAATAAGTAAATGCATATTATATTAATAGGCCTTTGAATTGTTGAATCACCACAGATGAGCAGGAAAAACCATTTTTGTGCCTGACACCATTAAACCGAAGTTAAAGTCTGACCTCTGGGTCTCCTCACAAAAGCCACTTGACGCAGCACTGACCACGACCCCGATGATGAGATTATAAAGCTGCTGGACGGAAACTAGGAGGGAACAGATGTACAGTATCGCTTGACTTCGTTACTTTTTTGCCTGTTTTCTCTGTGAGGTCGATTTGATTTTTCAATTACTGATTCAAGTTCTGAGCGAGCCAGCTTTGAAAATAATGCCTCACTGTTTGGAGGTAAATGGCTGCTTTGAAGGCGGCAGCACTAGGATTTAGTCACTTAAGAAGAAAAACAGAGGCAGTTGTTTGTGTTTTGTGAAACTGAAATAACCTTGGGAGTGCAGATAAGAAGCCACGGGGCCACTTTTGTTGTCACTAACAAAATGTGACATTTGGGCATTAGAGCAGTTTCAAGTCGGCGTGCATAAGAAATTTGTATTCGAACAACTGGCTCTTTCCATCTCGTGCCTTGTGAACAAGCAGTAACAGGTTTGGCCTGGTGCTTATAGTGGATGTATCCATAAATTATCATCAGAGAGCGCGCTGCTGTTATTGTACAGCTTCAGCCTCTTCTCATTGAGTTTCAGCTCATGTTCCACTCCTCTCTCCCCTCATATCTCAGCTGCGACTTTGTCATGCAGCCAAGCACGTAATATGCTCTGAGCTCTGTATCATGTCCAATTATAATTAGCTTTGTCAGGCCTGAGCCCTACAACCCTCATGCAGATAATATGATAATATGTCTTCATAACCAAGTGACCTTACATGTGCAATATTTCTCTCCTTCTTAAGATTGCGTGTCAATAAAGTAATGGAGTCTGGGCGGCAGTGGCAGGGGAAGATTTAGATGATTGGGCTCTCAGGTGCAGTGATGTATAACCGTTATTATTCTACCTGTCTGAGTTGTATACACAGCTGGGCGCAGCATGACGGTGGCCAGGGAGAGAGTCGGGCTTTCAAAGGAGGCCTTTGTTAATAAGCCTTTAATCCTTCATTAGAGCCTGCCGCCGAGGGATGCGTTCTCATTTTCACTCTGTACATGGAGATTTTGAGTTGAAGTAACAAGTTTTGCTACGAAAGGGCTGCAGTGTCATAGATGTGATATTAATAACGCTTTTTTGATTGGTGATTGATGATTTTAGCTGTCAACAGATCTGCATTCGCGATTTGTGTTGCAGGAAAGCTTTCAGTTGACTGAAATTTAGTGGGAAACGTTTGATTATTTGATTTTAAAGGTGCTTTTGAATGAATGTTTGGCCAGAGATACCAGATGAGGCTGTTTTAAAATAGTTTTAACTTTTTAAGTCATTTATAAGGGCAAAAATGTCAAACATCGATGGGGTCGAGCTGCTGGTTTTATCTGTTGGATGTTATTGTAATAAGTTTATATTTTATGATTTGAAATGTTTGAAATTCAAAACAAACTACTTCAAGACTATGACCCTGGGTTTTGGAAATCTGTGACAGATACTTTTACATTTTTGACAATTTTTTTATTCATCAAATTGAATAAAATAGTCAAATATTAGTTGATATAGAGCAATTAGGTGACCAACTGATCATTCGACTGAAATTTATTGGACAACATTTGATTATTGGATTTTAAAGTTGTTGTGTATGTTTGGCCAGATATACCAGATGAGGCTATTTTAACATTATTTTTTTAGATTTTTAAGTCATTATAAGGACAAAAATGTCAAACATTGATGGGGTCGAGCTGCCTAAATACCAAAAAAATGTTACAATGTTAAAATTTCCTGCTTTTATCTGTTAGATTGTGACATTGTCACCTAAGTAATAAAATTAAAAGAAACATTAAAAGAAATAAAGAACCATAAATAACATGATGAAAACAAAATGAAAGTTTTCTGGTCTTTGTGCATGATGTTCCCTGTGCTAAAAATGTATTTAGGTAGGTGGGATAATAAACAATTCCAAAATAGTAATTAGAAAATGTGGTAAACAAAGGTTATATAAGGAGGATGTGGCGTAGAGGAACGGGGGAGACACGGCGTGAGCGGGAGTGACAGGAGGCTGCTGAAAGGAAAGGAGTGTGTAAAGTTAAAAAAAGAATGAACGAAGGCCTAAGACATTTTAATAAGGTTGGAAAAAGACTATTGAACCTGTAAAGAGCCCAGATCCTACCGGAGCCGACCAGACGTACACTCCCGGCCGTCAACATCTTGACGCGGACGCCACCCCAAGAGACAAAGGGATCCTTCACTTAAGGATTATCTCCTCTGCACCCGGGATATTGGTGAGATCCACCCTGTTTGAAACTCTTTTTTTTCTGGTATACCAGTATTTTCTTTAACGATCGATCGCTTCTTTTTTTTGTTAGCGGAACTTTCTTTTTTGGGTCGGATTACCGTGTTGTTGTTGTTTTTTGCATCGAACGGACGGAGGAAAAGCCGCCGGCGTGAGGACCTTTCGGGATAGAAACTTTCTTAAAAGAGTATCTGAAGTGGACCATTTGACTGAAAACTTTGTATTTCGTTAGGGAAGGACTCTTACTTAATTTAGAAAGCATAAAGGTTTAGTTTCTATTTGTAATCTTGTGGCAATGTATTTTTTTGTATGGGGAAACAGCGGGTTTTTTTGGAGTAAAAGATGGAAGTAAAGAAACTTAAGAAATTTTAAAAGAGAATCCGATTGTGTTTATCAGCTGCATTACTACTGATAGTGACAATTAACTTTTATTTATTTCTGAGATGAACCCCTTGGTGAAGTGACCTCTGCTTGGAAAAGTTTGAGTGTTACAGATGGTGGCCCGTACAGGGAACAGAAAAAGGAAGTAGACTAAATAAAAGTTTACCCGAACTGTAAAAATTGCTGTTTAAATTCTAAGCAAAACGAACATATTTTTTTTCGTTGGACTGAATATTGTTGACAACTTGTGCACAACTTGTCCTTCAGAAATTTGAGTGGGTTTGACACAAGACATTTTGGAAAAATAAAAATAAATAAAATAAATAAAATAAATCAACATATAGGTAGATATAAATATATTTATTCATATATATACATAAACAAAGAAGGAAAAAAGAACAAACATGGATAATGAAGAAGCCCTGATAGTACTTGATAATGCATCTAGTCCTATAAATGTTGACAGGAATATAGACAATGACACCAGAGTTTCTACTCCAAATGCTGGGCTTGAGGACAGGGAGGAGTCTCTGAAGAGAGCTTCTGATGCTTGGGTGACTAGACGGAATCCTGTAGGTGAAGTCACATCTTTAATAAGTTCTCTGTATTTATCTGACCAGGATGAGCGAGATGAGAGGGATGAACAGGAGATAGAGGCAGATGTTTCTGCTTATTTAAATCTCCCAGTTTTGACATCCATCAGCACAGACTTAGGAGTAGTCATTGATAAAGTAAAGTCCCTGGAGGTTGATTTCAGAGATTCTGTTAGCAGTGCCATTAACAGGGAAGAGAACATCAGAGGTTATATAGACAGGAGCTTGGAAGCGCTTGAACATCGCATGATGACCACCCTGAGGAACTTTGAGGAGCAGCTGGTGGAGTGTCTGCAACGACGGGATGAGAAGTGGAAAATGGATCTTGAAAGGCTGAAGCGCGCCAGTCTCAATACAATCCAAAGATCTTTTTACAGCACAGGATTGCGTTTCCAACCAGGTAATGTGCGTTCCTCCTCATGCCAAACAGCTCCTGATGACCCTGTCTCAAAAGCAAACAAATACACGGGATACTCACCAGCAGTAGTTAGTCCAAGCATGGCCTCTGTGGATACTCCAAACCCCATCTCTCTGCATGGAGGTTTAGCTGCAGGACCTACAACTCCCTGTTCTGCTGTAACACAGCCTAGCACCAGGCCTACATGTGCTACTGATCAGATGCAATCTCAGACTGCCTCTCATTCCATCAGCACCAGTCCCGTTATTCCTTCAACCAGCCAAGCTACTAGGGTAGTTTATTCAAAGCCTGCTGTACATATGGATTTTCCATCTTTCAGTGGCAGCAAAGAAGTGGCAGATATCCTAAATTTTATTGATCAATGCGAAACTTTTCTTGCTGTTAGACCTCTGAGTGATGCTGAACTGGTTGGAGCTTTATCAAGTGTTCTTAAAGGCCCAGCACACAGTTGGTGGACTGTTGCTAAGTGCACTGTTCACAATTGGGCTGATTTCAAACAGGCCTTCAATGCTGCTTTCCTGCCACCAGATTACCTCACAGAAGTAGAGGAGAAGCTCAGAGACATGATTCAACTACCTGATCAGTGTGTAAGGGATTTTGCTTACGATTATCGGGCTCTCTGTCTAAGGTGGAAGCCTGATATAACAGAGGCAGAATTAGTGAGGAAAATTCTCAATAATTGTAACCCCAGAATAGCAGGTTGCCTGAGAGGCACTGTCACCAACGTGGAGCAGCTAGTCTCCATTGGTACTTTGGTGGAAAAAGACTGTACAGCTGCCAAGGAGTATTGGGGCAAGGTGGATCAACAAAAAGCAAAAGTGAAGATGTCAAAGAAACCCCAAGAGAAATGGTCCACAAAGAAACAGGCTGATGTTGTAACCATCGTACAGCGGGGAAAGAAACAGCCTCCAACTCTCCTGCATGTCCCCATAGAAGTGAGGGGTGTACAGTGTAAGGCCGTTTTTGACACTGCTTGTACATTCTCGCTCATGCGACACAGTCAGTGGCTGGAGCTGGCCCGGGAGGATGAACAACTCAAGCCAAGTGATAATCAAAGCTTTGCCTTTGCAGATGGGAAAACGTCCCATGAGGCCATGGGAAAGGTTCAACTTCTTTACAGTTGGCATGATGTGATGTGGTCATTAGAAACGTACATCATTGCCGACAAACACCTGGCCTTACCCATCATTTTAGGCTTAGATTTCTTGATCAAGACCTCAACTATTATTAATTTGGGCGACAACACCTATGGAGTGAAAGGACCTCGAGGCTATACCTTTTACCCCTTCCTTACTCAGCCTACAGAGAGCCATGACACCCGTCCCAGTGTAAGTCTCATTATGGCCCTTCCAAGAACTGAGACAGCTGTCAGTCATGCTGAGACAGTCCCAGAATTTATAGACCATCCCCCAGAGGTTAGGGAACTCTTGAAGGCTTGGCCGAAGGTGTGCTCTGGTAAATTAGGTAAAACCACCGTGGAGGAGCACAAGATCTTTACCACAGATGAGGTACCGATCCGCTGTAAAGCATATCGCGTATCTCCTTTCAAACGTCAGATCATCATTGAACAGGTAGAGCAAATGCTCAAGGATGGCATAATTGAGCCTTCCCAATCACCCTGGGCCTCTCCTGTGGTCTTAGTCCCAAAACCTGATAAGACACCTCGGTTTTGTGTAGATTTCAGGCCTCTGAATGCTAAAACTCTTCAGGATGCGTATCCCATGCCCATTATCCACGATCTTTTGGAATCTATGCATGGAGCAGCTGTCTTTAGTACCCTTGATCTAAAATCTGGGTACTGGCAAGTGGCGATGGCTGAAGACAGCAAGGCTAAGACGGCAGTTATCACACCAATCGGGCTCTACCAATTCAGATCAATGCCTTTTGGCTTAAAAAATGCTGGCGCCTCATTTCAGAGACTTATGGAGAAGGTTTTGGGTGAGCTGAGAGGGAAAATCTGCTTTGTGTACATTGACGATGTGATCGTGTTTTCACCCACTCCAGATCAGCATCTAAAGGATTTAAATGCAGTGATGGAAAAGCTCCACAAGGCCAACCTTACACTAAATCTTAAGAAATGTCACTTTTTCCGTCAAGAACTGAAATTCCTAGGACATGTGGTGTCAGGAAAAGGGGTCCAGGTGGATCCGGAAAAGACACTGGCAGTGACGGCATACCCCACACCAACCAATATCAAAACATTGCAGCGATTTCTTGGTCTGGTGGGGTGGTATCATAAATTTATAGCACATTTTGCTAATATCGCTTCACCCTTGCATCGGCTGACAAGAAAGGAGGTGGAATGGTCCTGGACAGAGGAATCTCAACATAGCTTTGACCAGCTAAAACAAGCTCTGGCCGAGGCTCCCATTCTTATACAGCCTAACCACTCACTTCCATTTGAAGTACACACAGATGCTAGTGAGGTAGGCTTGGGAGCAGTCCTGGTGCAAAGGGACGAGGAAGGTGAAAAGGTGATAGCTTTTGCCTCAAGGGGGTTACGAGGAGCTGAGTGTAATTACTCTACCTCAGAGAAGGAGTGTCTGGCTGTGGTCTGGGCAGTTGAAAAGTGGCATCATTACCTTGAAGGGAAAGAGTTTACAGTGTACTCAGACCATGCTGCACTGACGTGGGCCTTCAATTGTCCCAAAACAACATCACGCTTGACACGTTGGATCCTGCGTCTCCAACGATTCCAGTTTAAGGTCTGCTACAGAAAAGGTCTGCAAAACATTGTGCCAGATGCACTGTCGAGGGCAGTCTCTCCTCACGACAACTCTCCTGCTTATGTAGCCGTTAACATCTCCAAAAATTCCTCTGATCTCCCAACATCGTTGGCGGAGATTCACAAAGCTCAGGAAAAGGATCCTGATATCATGGACATGGTTAAAGATCTCACCAATGTCAACAGACCTGGAAGGGTAGTCTTCACTACTTGTCAGGGACTTCTGTACAGAAAGTCCCCATTGAGAGATGGAGGTGATAAATATCAGCTGGTGGTTCCAAAGGATCTGGTACCTTGTTTCCTTGATTATTTTCATGATCACCCTTTAAGTGGACATCTGGGCAGACTAAAGACTCTGCTGCGCATTCTTGAGGTGGCTTGGTGGCCAACGATCAGAAAGGATGTCTGGGCTCATGTCAAATGCTGTCGTACATGCCAGTCCTACAAAGCTGAAAACCAAAAACCAGTTGGTTTCATGCAATCAACCAAGGTTGAGGCACCTTGGGAGAAGCTTGGGATGGACCTCATGGGACCTTTTCCCCGGAGTAAAAAGGGAAATCGGTTTCTTCTGGTCATTGTGGATTATTTTACAAAGTGGGTTGAAATGTTTCCCCTAAAAGACAGCAAGGCTCATCGCATTACAACTATTCTGAAGGATGAGATCTTCACCCGCTTTGGTGTCCCACAGGAGCTAGTGTCAGATCGTGGACCTCAGTTCACTGGCCATGAGATGGCTAACCTATGCAGGTCCTGGGGAGTGACCCAAAAGTTCACCACAAGTTACCACCCCCAAGCCAATCTCACAGAACGGTCCAACCGCACCATCAAGACCATGATAGCCTCTTATGTGGGAGACCAGCATAACAACTGGGATAAGTGGATTAGAGAATTTCGTTTTGCCATTAATGCTGCACAACATGAAACTACTGGTAGAACTCCTGCAGAATTGGCACTTGGAAGGACGCTTAAAGGGCCCCTGGAACGGATGATCTGTACATCCCCTTCTCCTCACCAGTCTCCTTACAAATTGCTAGAGAGGCAAAAAGAAATGACAGAACAAGTCAGAAAGAGAGTGGGAGTGTGTCAGGCCAGACAAGCCAGGTACTATAATACCCGAAGGAGAGGTGCACAACTCTTTCCGGGAGACCAGGTCTGGGTCCGCATGCACCCGCTATCTAAAGCATCCGATAGTTTCTCAGCTAAACTTGCGCCTAAATGGTCAGGCCCAGCTACAATAGTGAGAAAGCTAGGCCCAGTCAACTACCAAGTACAGTGGAATGACCTAAACAAGAGGTTAGACACAATCAACACGGTCAATCTGAAACCCTACTTTGGGGTTCAGCCTCCCTCAACCTCGGCTGGGGGGGGGGGATCTGTGACATTGTCACCTAAGTAATAAAATTAAAAGAAACATTAAAAGAAATAAAGAACCATAAATAACATGATGAAAACAAAATGAAAGTTTTCTGGTCTTTGTGCATGATGTTCCCTGTGCTAAAAATGTATTTAGGTAGGTGGGATAATAAACAATTCCAAAATAGTAATTAGAAAATGTGGTAAACAAAGGTTATATAAGGAGGATGTGGCGTAGAGGAACGGGGGAGACACGGCGTGAGCGGGAGTGACAGGAGGCTGCTGAAAGGAAAGGAGTGTGTAAAGTTAAAAAAAGAATGAACGAAGGCCTAAGACATTTTAATAAGGTTGGAAAAAGACTATTGAACCTGTAAAGAGCCCAGATCCTACCGGAGCCGACCAGACGTACACTCCCGGCCGTCAACATCTTGACGCGGACGCCACCCCAAGAGACAAAGGGATCCTTCACTTAAGGATTATCTCCTCTGCACCCGGGATATTGGTGAGATCCACCCTGTTTGAAACTCTTTTTTTCTGGTATACCAGTATTTTCTTTAACGATCGATTGCTTCTTTTTTTTGTTAGCGGAACTTTCTTTTTTGGGTCGGATTACCGTGTTGTTGTTGTTTTTTGCATCGAACGGACGGAGGAAAAGCCGCCGGCGTGAGGACCTTTCGGGATAGAAACTTTCTTAAAAGAGTATCTGAAGTGGACCATTTGACTGAAAACTTTGTATTTCGTTAGGGAAGGACTCTTACTTAATTTAGAAAGCATAAAGGTTTAGTTTCTATTTGTAATCTTGTGGCAATGTATTTTTTTGTATGGGGAAACAGCGGGTTTTTTTGGAGTAAAAGATGGAAGTAAAGAAACTTAAGAAATTTTAAAAGAGAATCCGATTGTGTTTATCAGCTGCATTACTACTGATAGTGACAATTAACTTTTATTTATTTCTGAGATGAACCCCTTGGTGAAGTGACCTCTGCTTGGAAAAGTTTGAGTGTTACAAGATATTACTGTGATACGTTTATATTTTATCATTTGGACCATTGTTTATAATTCAAACAAACTATTTCAAGAAAAACTTGTGATTTTAAATCATTTTTTATTCTTCAAACTGAATACATCTAAAAATAGTTCCCAGCACAATTAATAATGACAACAGCCATGAAGCCTTTAATGTCATACTGGCACGTCTTTGTCATGGCTAATTTGAACGGAGGATTTGCCTCAGTGCTCACGAGCACAGACGTGTGCAGCCATGCAGACGCTTTGAGTTTCTGGTAGTAACAGAGGTCAGCTAAAACACCAAACACATTGACAAATATGCAATAGCTGTAACATTCCCATGCACTGTTGCGTCTCACCCTGCTGTTCTCACCCTGTGGTTGATAGAAACAACTGGACAAGAGAGGCTCTTTTAAAAGGAAGAGGGCGCCGAATTCCTGACAGGCCGAGGTTTCACTAACACTGACACAATGTAATGAGGGAGCCAGAGGTGAGGCCTATCTCAGCATGTCTGTGTGGATTTCCCTGAGTGATTGATGTGTTCCAGTCAAATGAAGCAGTGGGCTGAGTGATATGACACTTGTCTCGCTGTGACACACGTGTTCACGGCTAACGGTTATTGGTGTTGATGGGACCCACTCCACTCAGCCAGCCAGGCACAGTTATTTTGATCCCTTGTTCTTTTATTTCTGTCCCCCCTCTTCCCTGTTTTCTGTCTCCTTGCCACATCAAATCAGGGTTTAGAGACGGAGGCAGGACCCTCAGGTACTAGTTTATTAAGCATCAGGAGCTGAGACGAGATGAAAGTAATAATGGGGACCAGACAGCCGGGTGGGCACCTAACATCTCAGGTAGGAAGTGACATTTTGGTTTTTTTCTGGTGGAAGGAACCCGTGGCAGAGCTAACGTGGCTTCAAAATACATAACAGTCTCTGTTGTCAAGTTGTCAGAAGTTTTTCCTTCATTATTATGTAGCAGTGGGTTTTTCTCTCATAGCACTTCTAATGTTTGGGAAAGCTACCATTTAATTTTTCAGTTCAGTGTTGGGCTATGAAGCAGGAAGAGGCACTTAATTCATTATTTGTCTGTAAAATACTGGCAAATTAAAGAGTGACAGATGCCCATGAATCATCTTCAGCTTTGATCACTTCGCTTACACAACAACAACAATTTAAAAAATCATATCATTTGAATTTCTTGAATGTGAAACTGAGAAATATTTACATTAGTGACACAGAAAGTAGCACAGCACACATTAGGCATTAGTAGAGAATATACTGATAATAGGAAGTAAGAAATCCTGATGTATTGGCCAACAGAGGCATACTGATTGAAACTAGGAAATGATAATGCCATTGGTTAATTCAGTTTCCAGCGACGTATTTCACAAACTAGTTAGCAGCTTACCGTCTGCTTAGCTTTTATAAATGCTCTGCTACATGTGCTGCAGACGGAGGATTGTAAAGTTGAAGCTGCTCTGTTGGACAAACTTTGTGGAGACACCTTTTTCTAAATTACTCCAAACATCTTTCCCTGTGTTATGTTCCATAAGAATAACGTTTCCCTATTAGCTTACATTAGCCGACAAATGCCATTATTGGCCAGTTGATAAAGTGGTTGGGCTGTAATTGTTATCTATGCTGTGTCTTTAGGAAGGGCATTGATAGTTGATTGGTCCGTGAGTCAACCACTTTGGTCCAGACTTAAAAAATACCTTAAGATTTATTAAATTCATTGCTATAAATTTCTGTTCAGAATGTGAATTTCTGTTCATGTGAATCACACTGACTATATGCTCACTTGAATTTTCATACGCACCACCATTGGCCAGATTTTCACTCATTTATGGAAGCATGTCTGTCTGCTCGAGTTTCAATGAGGATAAATTGCAATAGTTCTGGTCCAATGCTGAATATGATGAGCAGAAAAGCTATTGATATCCCATGAACCTCAGCTGTACTTGCTGATTAGTCCCAATCATTGCAGGAACATGATTAACGCTACTTGCTAAATATCAGCATCATTGTTGTTGTTTGCAAGGTTGCAAGTTAACTGTGAAAAACTTAGTAAAGCTGTTAAAAGAAGAAACCAATTTTGAAGCGCCTTATTGAACAGGTTTATTTATGTTATGGCTTATGTAAAGGGGATTATTTATCATCTAATACTCACTAAAGAAACAGAAATATTGGTATTGTCTTCCAAAATCCTGTTTCGCTTGTGAATTATTGTCAACTCAAAGCACAGTGGAGCCCAAACACAGCCTCACAGAGCTGCTAGCTAACTTACAAACTGGGTTTTATGAGTACACTGAGTAAGTAACACGATCAAAGCTGTAGGGACGAGAGCTCAAATGCTCAAGATGTCAGTAACTGAAGGAAGTGAACAAGCAAAAAAAGAAGCAGCTGCACAACTTTCTTTTTGATTTTCTATTTCCTATGTTTGGTTTTGGGTCTTGAATTTATATAAACATCCCTTTTGAATGCAGGATAATTGACCAATCATCTCAGCACTTCTGACAGTTGGTATCAGTGGTACATCAATCCACAGTAGTCACATTTTGATAACAATCTTTAAATTGTGCCTATTACTTCAAGTTATACACCCCACAAACTTTACCATTCAATAGACCTTTATCAGTTAATTGATTTATTGTATAATTCTATGCAAGAACTGCTGTGGAAATTAATTTAAAGGAATCTCTCCCGGCTGTTATCTTGCAGTCAAAACATTTCCGACATCAGATGGCCTTTCTTTCATTTTGCCAACCTAAAATCAAACACCGATACACTCTAATGGTCTAATGACCAGTAATTGGATTAAAGTGTATCCAGATTGATCAGCATCTGATCCTGAAATTACTGTTGCGTTAGTGGGAGCAGCTGCGTAAAGTCTGGGAACTCTCAAGTCTTTTTTGTTTAATCCCGGGTAGATGTGGGCGACAGTTCCAGTGGTCACAAGATGGTCGCCATCAAATACTATCTGCTTCTGGTCCCTGTGACAGCTCTCATTATTGGAGGCCACTGAATAGTTACCAACTGATAAAAGCATATCACACTGTGGAGGAAATTGAATTCTGGAGGACATAAATTCTGACTGGGAGAGATCATAGTCAGAAGCTAATTTAAGGAAGATTAAATTAATTTCAATGACACCCATTCTATCTTGTCGAAGTCGGTACATAACATAATGTAGCTCTGTTGCCTTGAGATAAGGGGATAGTCATTTTAGACTGGGCACAGCAATTGCTGAGGATCAAGCCCTAATCCCATTGCTGCAACCTTTTTTACAGAACATCATGCAGGATACAGAGTGTCTGACAACCATTATTCAGTAAGGGGATTTTAAAAGTCTTTCAGTTTGGTGTGATAATTTAATTGACTGCTGACCCAAAGCCTGAGGACATAACTTGCCTTCATACACAGCCAACTCAGTTTTCATATACACAGTCATATTTCTTATTTTTCATTCAGTATCGCATCAAAAGTAGATTGCAGCGTATTATATTTCAAGAAAACAAGTCATGTTGCTTCTCTCTAGCTGAGCCCTTAACTTCAGATCGCACAGCGCAAACATCCTCCTTTGTAGTGGAAAAGATATACACGAGTTATGATTTGAAGCTGCATTCCTGAATTTATTTGATTATCTTGGGAGGAAAAAGTCAACATAGCAAGCTGACAGGCACAGAATTATTACGTCTTGTTACCTAATAGAGACGTTATGACGTCACTTTCAGATGAGCTTTTGTTTTATTAGTTTCTGAAATATTATTTAACTCTTTCCTTTATCTTATTAAATGCATTTGCTTTCCATATTTTAAGACAAAGTAATACTCGATGCAGCCCTTGCTAGTAGTAGTTTTTTGTGATTTAACAGTGTTAAAAAAAGCATTTAGTTTGACAGCAAATAAAATTAAATGAAAAACTTTCTAGAACTGCTCTGTTTCAAGGCTGTATTTTTAGTCATTAGCATTGTTGTAAATGTCGTCAGGATTTTGAATGAGGTTTGCTCACTTCTGGAACCACAACCTGGACTTTGCAGTTTCACTTCAGCACCATTTGTTTAATTTTGTTCTTTGTAATACTGATGGAGTCCTATTTTATAAAAGAACAGATATGTCCACTTCTGTCTAGCTTGTGACCTTTAACACATGGCACCATTTCAATGAGCACATCAGTGATGATGGAAATGGTAAAGAAAGAAATATTACATTTCAGTAAGTACATTTTAAATTAACATCAGAGTTTTGAAAGTGAACCACACAATGTTGTTGACAACAGCTGTGTTTTAAGACTTGATATGCAGTGATTTGCATTGATGTCAGGGGGATTTTGACTAAGGTTTCTGAAAAAAAACAAGAAATTCCGGTCTCACTTTGACTTTTTATAAAGCTGTGATTACAACAGGATAACACCCAGATGTTTATTCACACATCCAGCATCCAAAGCCGATTTTGCATTTATTTGTTGTCACTTTTCTCTCTAAGTGGCAAATTACAGTCCAATATTTGCCATCAGCTCAAAGCAGCCATGTTTTGGTCTCCGTTTGGGTGGTTCTCTGGCAACTAGATGTCTGACTGTCTACAAGGACTGCCACTAATGGATATTTTTCTAACAATTAATTTTCCTAAAATGATTTCAACGTTCAAAATGGTGCATGTCTAAAAAAGTCCAACCGGCACAGTTGCATATTCACTGGCACCAGCAAAGTGAATTTAGCCCAGATTCTAGCCTCAGTGTTTTCCCAAACAATTCACTGGAAATTCTAAGGTAGCAGCAGATGACTTTGTGGTTGTTTTAGTGTATTTAGCTGCTACAAGGACAAGATATTCAAAAACTCTCCCTACTAATAAATAGTCAACACTTATAGTGGTTTTGCTTTTTCTGGCAGTTTATCTTCCAGAATAGAGTTTGTGTTTTCTCCTCAGGTGCTGGTGCATTGAGCTTTTGTGCAAACTAACTTTTTGTTTTGGGATAATCTGAAGTACCCCGAAGCCTTGGGTCTTTGAAAACATTTTAACTGAACTGAGTTCCACTTTGCTGCATCAACTATTTTCTTAAACTATGGCAGAAAGTGCAGCCAACAAAATAGAAAAAAATGACAAAAATGATGCAGCATTTGGGTTGTGATATACTGGTGTAAAGCATATTGGAAAAATTATTGTAAACCATGCAGAGGTTTAAAATATTGATGTGGACACATTTTCAGCTTCAGTCATTATGCAGCTAAATGTCTTCACCAGCTAGCTTCTTGCTTTGCCGTTTAGCGCTGGACAGAAAGTATACTGTGCCCTGAATAGAGTTTGTTTGCTGAAAACAGTTGTCTTCCTACATAAAATCATAAATGAAGTTTTCAGTCTGCACATATTTAGTAGCTGATCTATGCTAATTTCGGGGTCAGATTTTCTTCTCGCAAATCTTTCATTTCAAACATAATCTTTCTTACTCTCAATCCACTTAACATGAAAACTTGCGTACATTAAATCCATTGTATGTTGCTGTTAGTACCATTTAGTTTGGTTTTCTGCTTTCACTATGTGAATAATGGCCTTTTCTTTAAAGACGGAGTCCTTGCGGTTGAGCTGTCTCAATGGCTAATGAATTACAGATGAACATTGACGCAAATTAATCTCCCAGAAGTCCCTGGGTAATATGGCAACCATTTAAAACTTTAATCAATAACCCTGAAGTTGAAAGCATGCAGGCGCTGCACTTGTTTGGTCACAATAAACAGAATGCAAGCTGCAGCCTCCTCTAAATCATGGTGACAAGCACAGTCACGCTAAATCACTGGAAGTGAAAAATAAATGTCTGCATAACTTTATCAGCTGTGACTCCATGTTTCCTTTGGGAGCGGGAGGATATCAGCAAAAACAACAGTGGAAATGAATGATTTATCCTCTTAACCACTGCTCAAGTCCTCTCATATTGGTGGTTTTGGTTAACGATATGAAACTGCTGATGAAATACAGTATGCAATTATATAAATACTGAGCCGGGCAAAGGAGCGTTTCATTAAGTATTCCATGCTTTAATAATGTTTAATGTCCCACTGTTTGTGTTTTAACTTGCCTTAGCATGTTCGACTGTCAGCTGCAATGAAATTATAAAACAGTATGTAGCTGTGACATTTCCAGCACACTTCAATGAATCAAACAATTATGATTATACAAACATTTTGCAATTTAAACCTAAAATAATTTGAACACCAATATGTATCATTGTACAAGGCAAAATATGCAAAACAAATCAAATCTGTTATCATTTTAACCAAATCTCCTCCAACTAACTGATATATTGCTGAGCAGAGATCTAGGTAGCTGCATATATGTTGTCAGATATGTACAAACATAATGTCTTTTTTTTATTTTTGCAGAAAGATGCAGAGGATAAAACAGAAATCAAGTCATCATGCACTTTGTCCAACAAAGAACTCCATTCTGTACAATACTTTCAGCCTTTATCATTTTCCTTACTCTGATATATTTGTATTGAATTTTTTTTGCTCTCTAAAAGTCGTCATTGGCTCCAAACATCCAGTATTGGACACACTGTAATGCTTTGGTACTGTATGGTTTGTTCGGTTAAACTGTGCTTAAGCTGCCAGTGATTGTAAAAGTGTTGTTAACGGATTTTTTTTGCACACTATCACAATCATTGCTGAATGTTTGAAGAGTCCACAGAGGTTACAAATGGCTAGCTTCATTGCTCCGTGTCGCATTATTTGACAGTGTCACCCTTTGACACAACAATGACCCTGACAGGCTAAAAGCTGGTGGCAGTGTAAGTGTGTTCGCTGTTCATGATAATTTCCTTCCTGACACATTGGCAGGAGTTGTTGGAGTATCTGTGATGTTTTTTCCATAAGGGAGCAGACAATACATCATCTGGTGGGACACCTGTGTATGTTCTGCATCATATTTCATAAACAGGGCTTTATTAGAGTGTAAGACCACAACATACACTAACAGTTTTTATTTGCGCTCATGTACCAACACACTCTTTGTACTGTATATATATATAGCGCCCAAATCGCTTCCATGCCTCCACGCTGATGCCTCTTTAATTGTCTGCAGACGCTTGAATGTCAAGCAAGTACGCTTTTCTTTTTTGACACTGACACAATAATATTTTATTACCCTCCCCCTCATATTCCATGTTCTCATGAATTTGGCCCTGTGCTCCTCTCCACCTCAGAGGGATGATACGTAGATGCAAGCTCTGCGATTCCCTCATCCGTCTCTTCCTCCCACTATCCCTTTCCTGCACTCCATCTTTCAGAACTGTAACCTACGGTCACCAGCTGTGCAGGGAGCCCCAGAGTGTGCTTACGCTGAGCTGCACTTTATCACACACAGCCGCACAGCTGCCAACTTCACTGGGAGCGTACTCCAGCCTCCCTGCCTCTGGCCATGTTTTTTTTTTTTTGTGCCGGTGAGATCCCGCACCGCTGCTACATGCCTCTTTCTCTCCAGCTGCTGCCCTGCTGGAGAAGGTGGGCTGAACTGTTAATGGCCTGTAGAGTACAAACAGTGGTGCCCGCTGCCCATCACTGCCACTAGGCAGGCTCATAGCATGCCTTTCAGTAAAAAAACAAAACTAAAACAAACGCCACCATTCACGGTTTTACCCGGTAAATAATTCTGCTCATGCAGGGTTTAACAGTGCCTCTTTTTTTTTCTCTAACTTTTTGCAAAAGCAATGATGCATCGATGGTGGTGATTCAGTCTGCTGGCCTCTTGTTGATATTTTGATACGGCATTAAAATAACTCCTGCGTGTTTGACCTGATAACAGCATAAATCTGTTCTCAGAATGCGGGGGGCCTGGTGATGAGCTGCCTCCTTCCCTGCCGACCTCTTGTCCCCAGGCGGATGGAGTCGAGCGCATTCCCCCCTCTCTCTTATAGGGTCCCCAGTGTCCTTACAGCCTATCAGCACCAAGCGATCTCCACCCCCTCCCCCCTCGCAGCATATCAGGACCCACTGGTGCAGAGTTTTATGCAAGGTGACAGCTCCTCACACTTCAGTGTTCAGATCACCTCAAGTAGCTCAGATATCGGAAAAAATGAGCACACTTCCCACCACGGTGACCAAATGTAGATTGACTGAGGGTATCCGCAGGCCGCGGCGTCCCTATCCTCCTATCCTGACAGAACAGGCCTGCTGGTAACTCTCTCCATAAGAGAGAGCGTAGAGTGGAGACACATCAGAGGGGAAAGCTGGCTGCAGCCAGAAAGGGGGTAGGGGGGCGAACACTTTGAAGCCATTGGAGGTGATGTCAAGTTTGCTTAGACTCAAGGATGGTGTTTGAATATGCTGGCCACTAATATGGCACCAGTATCTCTGTCCTCATCTCTGTTTTCTGTCACTATGTACAATCTGGGCTCGTCTCCTCGGCTCCTGACAATGTCCTTTCACATCATGTTATTGCACACTCGGAGCTGCAGTCAGCAAGCCGTCACTCAGCTTCTTTGTCTGAAAGTCAGGCCCATTTTTGCCGTTAATGCACTCGGTGCCTGCATAAAAGTGATGGGGAATTTGCTATCTGTTTCCCTGTCAGAAAATCACTGGCAGTGGAGCTAGGATATCGCTCACTGCTGGCCTTATTTACACCAGGATGTAGGTACATTCTCCATGACCTGACAACTGGCATTTTGCATGCAAAGATTTAAGATGACATCCTAACCTGCTGCTCAGGAGTTCTCTCTATGCATAAGAATGTATCTATAATGTATCTATAATGTATACGTTAGAGAAAAACACCCAAGCAACTTTCTGCTCTGGAAAGAAAATGCACTCACACACCAATTTTTCCTGAGAATGTAAATATATTTTATACCCCCTGGGTTTGTTGTTTTTGATGTGTTTGTATAAGGTCAGCTCACCCTGAAACCTTTGCTGGAGTGAGGCCAAAAAAAACTAATAAAGCGTTTCTTCTAATTGCAAAGTTTATGTTAAAGTCGCGGCTCTGCAGCAGCTTCAACCAGCGACCCCTTTAAAGAGTACTCAATCCGGCTGGCTAGACATTGTCCTGAGGCAGAAACATGTTTTGAAGGTCAGACTTGAAAAAATGTTCATATCCTGCTTTTTTTTCCCCCCTAATGTTAAACAGAGCACCTTTAGATCACGGTTAATGCCTTTCTTTCATGTATAGCGCAGGATGTACATTGCTTTTGCTTTCACACAATGTGCATCAAGTCAAGAGCAACACAGGAGAAAAGCACTGGTTCAACAGAAAGGTTCTCTATTCATTTGTTGAATTTCCTCCATTTCTGAGTTTATTCAGTCAGTTGCTCACAGAGGATAAAATCAGCCATCATTTTATGGCCACAAAGCAGTCAGACACAGCCCTCCAGTGTCTTCAGCTGACTCTTCTGGCCCTGTCAAGTCCTCCTTCAATCTGGGAGTCTGAGCAGTCGCGTGGAGGTTGACATGATTGCCTTTAAGCAGCCCCTCTTAGCCAGTGACACACAGCTGCAGCCAGGCACCTCTTCTGACAGTAAGAGCACCATGATGGATTGCCTTGCCAAAACTGCTGATCAAAGGAGGTCAAGGTTCAGATGTGTGTCTGACTGCACTAGGCATGTGCAATCACCAGAGATGGCTTTTCCTATCAAAATATCCAAGCATGAGGCTGAATTTTTATTTCACTGATAGCTGTCTGATAGCACTGCAGAGGAATTATGCCATTAATTACTGGGAATTTATCAGATGTTAAGAAAAGATGAAAAGCTTATGTGTCAAGAATATTTGAATTCATTGATCCGGAGGGTTCAGCCGAGTCTCAGAATCATGTATCAAGTACAAGCTCCATGCTTGACACTATGCCGATATTACAGCAGATATTGCTTACCCTCTGACCAGCATTCATACTCACATTAAAACACACAAAATGTCGTCTTTGGGATGTAGAAGCGCTCTGCTGAAAAGAGCAGACATTTAAAAGTTTCTGACATGTGTCGCGCTACCATTGAGACACCGCCGCTGATGTAGGTGGAGCTGACAGCATCCCAGCCATTGAAGATGGCTTTGGGACATACCAAGTTTGGTATGTGTCAGCTCTCATTGTTGTCAGGATACATCCTATGTGAAGTCAGAATATGTAAATAGCATCATTAAGAAGGGAATTCATATGAAACATTTTGGGTGGAGTGATGGGGAAATGTTTTTGATGTTTGCCCTCGTTCCTCTCTAAACATTTAAGTGGGTGAAATAATCCAGATACTATAAAAAAAAAGAAAAGAAAAACAAGAATAGAATATATTATCTAGTATGCAGTACTCAGTTGGAGTGTATTAACCCTTTACATATTTGACTGACAGAGTGTGGGCGAGGTAATGCAGAAAACATTCAATTGTACGACTTCTCACCATGTGAAAACTGAAAGGTGGAGTGAAACAGAGAGAGGAGACATTGTTCTAATATCGGACACATATTTTCAAATAGTCTCTCTTGGAAGGGATTCATGAAGGTGCTCTTGATTATTCAGACACAATGTGCCAGTAATATTAAAAAAGAGAGCTACCCTAATCCTTACTCTCTCCTGCATAGCTGACTAGTCGGATACAGCTTCCCCTGTCTGATGTCCGAATGGTGAGGTTGGAGGGCTTCCTGAAGCTGTGCAATTATCTAATAAGCGGTTCTTATACTTAAATATAAATAAGTGTCAGTTCCAGTGTCTGAATGCCCAGCAGATAATCGAGCAATTTTACAATTTGCAGCTTGACTTCTTTAAGACAACTTGATTCAGGAAGAAGTGAAGCAGAGTGAAGCATTCCTGTCTTAAGATCCCGACCAGAGTAGGAGACTGTTGCAGTTGAGGGAACTAAAGAGTCTTATTTCCAGGCCAGATTCACATTAGTGACATTTATCATTGAGAGGGAAGATGGAATAATTAGCTTGTCAGTCTACTTTAGGCTGAGCTGGCGCTCTTTGTGGAGAAGAATGGACTGCAAGCCCAAAGAGCTGACAGTCCGTCGATAATGTGGCAATTAATGTCATAAATAATTCTAAAGCCAATTATATTAAAATGGACCTCATACTCTAAAACAGCACTTTATTTCCTATCATTTTATGATGTGTTCTGTATCAAACAGCAGGAGCAGAGTCTCTTCTTTATTTCGACATATGGCCGACATATGGCGAAGCCATAATGTGAGCCATAAAAATCAGAGGGGCTATGCAGGAGATTTATTTGTTGATTTAGTTTGCCTTTGACTTATGAATGTCTTCCTTATTGCTGAAGCATCACCCGCGGTAAAAGGCAAATACAAAGTGTAAAACCACTTTTAATCAAAATGATACTGCCTTCATGTAGCTAGCTGTATAAAATGGGCTCAGCTCATAAAGAATGTGAGTAATTTAATGGCAGTAGTGGTTAAATATATCAAATGTTCCTTCTGGCCTTGGGAGGGTCAAGCCCAGTGTGATATATAGAGAAGACTGTGATGGCTGAAGGTCGTGTCAGCTTCCTCTGCATAATGCATGAATCCTGTAACTCTCTCTGACTCCAATCTTCTGAACCTGAACCTTGGGATGAAAATTTTACTAAGTAAATCAGCAAGCATGCTGGCATTTCTATTAACCTCCAGTGTGGGACTGACAGAAACATGAATCACAGTAAATAATATCGTACAAATTGTAAATCATGTTTACAACTTGGGCTGAGAAGTGATATTATGGGATATTGCCATCTGTTGGCTGTTTGTTACTGCTAATTTCTTTGCACAGAAGCAAAAGAGAAGGAGATTTAAATCTGCAAAAGTGTAATTTAACTCAATAAATATATGAAAACACTGATTGTTGAGGCAGAACCAAATTACATTTACATCAAGCATTCATTTCCGAAACCAACCCACAAAAATTGATTTAATGTATCCTTTGCACCCAATCACATCTACAGATGGTGTTTTATTTTATGTTATATTAAAGTCACAGCATTGTAGTATTATATAGGTTATATTTTGCTTTTGATGAGTGGTATTTCCCACTTCAACCATGAAAATAGCCGAGAGCTTTGCTTTATGCATGCATGGAGTGAAACAAAAGAAAGGAAATGTTGACCTTTACAGGGAACATAAAGGGTCAGTGTGGCAACTGTGCCTTACAGGCAAATTGCCTCCCAGTGCCGGTGATCTATCCTTATAACAGGGATGAAATTCTTATCTTTTGCCATTTGTTTTCTGTTTCTTTGGATGAAATGTGGAGAGGCATATTGTTTGGCTCTGTGTGCGGGTCACATCAAAGCAACTGTATAAAAAATGAGGAACAAATGAAGCAGGAGTGCCAGAAATGTAAACTGCAAAGTTTTTCTAGATTTAAATCCAATTCAGTGTCGAGAGTCCTTACTTTGTTCCAGACTCTGCGTGCAAGTCTATAAACTCCCCTGCCCTGCTTCATTTCTGTATCAAAGGGTAAACTAATGCAAAATGTATATGGCCCTTGGCACAAAAGATGGTGGTGCAGCTCGGTACAGGAAGATCTGTGTGCTAAAAGCTTGAAACATCTGTGTAAACACATGGCCTTTTTCCAACCATGTAGACAATGTTCTCATAGCCTTAAGATAGATGTCCAAGGCAATATACCTTGCCCCGAGGCCATGCTGGAATGGCTTTGAACATCTGAAAAACCTTGAGCTTCAAGCAATATCCACTTTCAATATTCCAGCTTGACAGAAAAGCAAAGAAGAATTCAACCTATGGCTTTTATTTGACTCTTTGTTGTTCTAAGCTGCAGTTCGATCGCACCACTGCAGAGTGGAAATGCTTTTGGAACAATACAAAGATTTTAATGATGCAGTGATGCCTTATGGTTGTTTTTTTCGCCAGATTACTTTCAAATTTAGGGGAATTTTATTTATAAGGGTTTTGAAAGTCAGGGGCAAGCAGAACAAAAAACACAGAGAACCTTCTGCCTTTGTTGTTCTTTAATTCTGTTAATAGCCCAAGGTAAAGATTTATCTGCTCTTGTCAATTTACCTCAGCCTCAATATAAAGCACCAAGGTCACTTTTTCCTTGCCTGGCCCACAGGATTAAATTGTCATGTCCCTCTAATAGGCAGCACAGGGAATCATTAGTCCAGCTCAGCTGCCTGACTGATAGGCATTTCAGTCCAATCATGGGAGTGTGCCGCCACAGGCCAGCCAGTATTGACACTGTGTCAGGACTGAGAGGGGACGCCTTAATCAGCCAGGACACTCTCAACATTGATTTGACAAGCTGCCGTAATGACCCCCTTGTTTTGGTAAAGGATCACTGTTTATCCAGGCCGGCATTGATGCACTTGGAGTGCTGCATTGTCATGGAAACTATTATCACCCGTGCAGCTGGACAAGAGTTGTCTTCAGAGGGAACTGTGGATTTCTGTGTTGCTGTGTGAGTGTAAGCTCACAACTCGGACAGGTTTTAGTTGAGATATTTCTTGGACGCAAATAGAAATCCACATGTTTGGCACATCCATAATACACTACATCAACATTCAAATAATTTAGGTTGGACTAAATTGTAAAGACTAGCTCTCATTTCACTGAGGGATCATAAAAAAACACTTGATAAAGAATTGGCTTTTATACTGTCAGTCACATGGCTTACTTGGCCAGTGGTTTTTGTTGCTCGAAGCGACAAATAACACTTACAGTTTAACTGACATTGTTACAACAGCTACATTTTGTCAGACATGAGTCCAAAAACAGCCTCGTTGTAGTGTTACCTGGAGGTACTCTAATATTAAAGCTGTTTGTGATTTATGATTTGTTATTTTAGATGTCTTGCTCTTTCTCCTCCACACAAGCAGCTAATTGTCTGTTTTTATAACAACTAAACCATGAAGTATTGAGAAATCGTTGTGTTGTCGCAAGCATGGTGTAGTGAAACTGTGTACATGCTTAAAAGAGGAAAAACTTTTATACCCTATTTTGGGCCAAACTGTTAATTCACAGGGCTGCACAGTGGCGTAGTTGTTAGCACTTTTGCCTTGCAGCGAGAAGATCCCTGGTTCGCGTCCCGGCTTTCCCGGGATCTTTCTGCATGGAGTTTGCATGTTCTCCCTGTGCATGCGTGGGTTTTCTGCGGGCACTCCGGCTTCCTCCCACAGTCAAAAAAGATGCTGAGGTTAATTGATTACTCTAAATTGCCTGTAGGTGTGAATGTGAGAATGATTGTTCGTCTGTCTATGTAGTCCTGTGACAGACTGGTGACCTGTCCAGGGTGTCCCCTGCCTTTGCCCGAGTCAGCTGGGATAGGCTCCAGCACCCCCCACAACCCTAGTGAGGATAAAGCGGTGTGTAGAGAATGGATGGATGGATGGACTGTTAATTTACTGTTGAATGAGCTCATTAACTGGTTTGTATTTCACTTTTTTTAAATCTATGGACTTTGTGTCTGGGTTTTTTTCTTAATGTGGGTATTTGATGATGATGTTAAAGTAATGTGACAGCTACCAAAAGTCATAGTGAAGACAGCAGAGTCTTTTTTATTTGATTGTTTTTTCAGCTAGCTAAATACACACGTGGACAAAATTGTTGGTACCCCTCAGTTAAAGAAGGAAAACCCACAATTCTCACTGAAATCACTTGAAACTCACAAAAGTAACAATAAATAAAAATTTATTGAAAATTAAATAATCAAAATCAGCCATCACTTTTGAATTGTTGATTAACATAATTATTTAAAAAAAACAAACTCATGAAATAGGGTTGGACAAAAATGATGGTACCCATAACTTAATATTTTGTTGCACAACCTTTTGAGGCAATCACTGCAATTAAACGATTTCTGTATTTGTCAATGAGCGTTCTGCAGCTGTCAACAGGTATTTTGGCCCACTCCTCATGAGCAAACAGCTCCAGTTGTCTCAGGTTTGATGGTGTCTTCTCCAAATGGCATGTTTCAGCTCCTTCCACATATGTTCAATGGGATTCAGATCTGGGCTCATAGAAGGCCACTTTAGAATAGTCCAACGCTTTTCTCTCAGCCATTCTTGGGTGTTTTTGGCTGTGTGTTTTGGATCGTTGTCCTGTTGGAAGACCCATGACCTGCGACTGAGACCAAGCTTTCTGACACTAGGCAGCACATTTCTCTCCAGAATGCCTTGATAGTCTTCAGATTTCATCGTACCTTGCACACTTTCAAGACACCCTGTGCCAGATGCAGCAAAGCAGCCCCAAAACATTACTGAGCCTCCTCCATGTTTCACCGTAGGGACAGTGTTCTTTTCTTCGTATGCTTGGTTTTTGAGTCTATGAACATAGAGTTGATGTGCCTTACCAAAAAGCTCCAGTTTGGTCTCATCTGTCCAAAGGACATTCTCCCAGAAGCTTTGTGGCTTGTCAACATGCATTTTTGCAAATTCCAGTCTGGCTTTTTTATGAGTTTTTTTCAGCAGTGGTGTCCTCCTTGGTCGTCTCCCATGAAGTCCACTTTGGCTCAAACAACGACGAATGGTGCGATCTGACACTGATGTACCTTGGCCTTGGAGTTCACCTTTAATTTCTTTGGAGGTTGCTCTGGGCTCTTTGGATGCAATTCGAACGATCCGTCTCTTCAATTTGTCATCAATTTTCCTCTTGCGGCCACATCCAGGGAGGTTGGCTACTGTCCCGTGGGTCTTGAACTTCTGAATAATTAGAGCCACTGTTGTCACAGGAACTTCAAGCTGTTTAGAGATGGTCTTATAGCCTTTACCTTTAAGATGTTTGTCTATAATTTTTTTTCGGATGTCCTGGGACAATTCTCTCCTTCGCTTTCTGTTGTCCATGTTCAGTGTGGTACACACCTTTTCACCAAACAGCAGGGTGACTACTTGTCTCCCTTTAAATAGGCAGACTGACTGATTATGAGTTTGGAAACACCTGTGATATCAATTAAATGACACACCTGAGTTAATCATGTCACTCTGGTCAAATAGTTTTCAATCTTTTATAGAGGTACCATCATTTTTGTCCAGGCCTGTTTCATTAGTTTGTTTTTTTAAATAATTATGTTAATCAACAATTGAAAAGTAATGGCTGTTTTTGATTATTTGATTTTCAATAAATTTTTATTTATTGTTACTTTTGTGAGTTTCAAGTGATTTCAGTGAGAATTGTGGGTTTTTCCTTCTTTAACTGAGGGGTACCAACAATTTTGTCCACGTGTGTAACTATTTTGATTAGTAGGATCAGGTAGGCCACTGTTGTCCAATCTTTTTGTTTTTCCCCCCTAATATAAGCTCTCTGCCATGATTGGTTTGGTTAACAAATCCCTTGATCGCTTTAGAGTGACTGAGCAACTAATTATATTCTTGATCAGTTCATTAATTGTTTTGTCTATAAAATTACATACCATGTCCGAAATGTCTTATTTTTCAAGGAACCCAAAGATTTTCAGTTTACTGTCATGGAGGAATAAAGACAACAGAAAATATTAAATATTAAGAAAATAGAACAAGAGAATTTAGACATTTTTTCTCAAACCAATTAATGGTTCATCAAAACAGCTACCAATTATTTTAATAGCTGACAATGAACCATTTAATTGAATAATCTGATACATCAGTGCAGAAAAATACTGTTTGTTTGAACATTTAGCCGGCACTTCTTACTGTTTAATATTTTCTGCTTAGTAAATAACTTCTGCTAATGTGTCATGCTTGATTGACAAGGTGATAGGAACCTGTTTGTTCCTTCTAAACACAGATATGAGGATAGGGATGGTTTTTGATTTAATCCTAATTTTATTTTGATTTTAAAATGAGCCAAGTTTAGCTACCATCTCGCCACAACTCCTCTAACTCCAGAGGTAAAAGTGACTTAGTTAAAAATGTCTGTGGAACCCAGTCAGACGAATTAATTTAGTGTGGTTACATGATGTTACCACACTAAATTTATTTGGACACCCCTGCTCTGCTTTATTCTGCAGACTTTTTTGTAAACTACTTTGTAAAGTGTAAAAGTTACAGAGAAGACATTAACTGCAGATTGTAAATGAGTAAAACTATAAATTTAAAATAATTTCTAGACCATGACAAGTTGTTTGGATCAGAAAGTAAAGTACTAGATTGTTCTTTGTTCTTTTGTGTCTCATTTTTGTACTATTTTGTCTTGTTTTGGTTGCTTTTTTGTATTTTTTTGGTCAGATTTTTGTTGTTTGTCTCATGTTTTGTCGCTTTGTTTCTGTCCACAGCGCAGTGGCCCCCCCTGTGATCTGATTGGCCACCCGATATGCCCCCCAAAATTTTCGCTGGAAATTTACATTACTGATACTGATACTGATACTGAACGCAACTTCAGTGTCCGACTGCACCTGAATGCACCAATGACGTTAGTTTGATGTTTTGATAGTATTTAGTTTGGATTTGAAGAAGCTTTGAAGACTATAGCATGTCGCTCTAAAAACATCATAGTTTAGCCTTTGGTCCACAAAACATCATGTCCCAGTGTCTGAAGTAGGTGAGGAGCAACACAAAGACAGTCCAAGCGCTGGTTTCCAGAGGGTTAGACGAGTATTTATTTGAAAGAGTAAGTTTACAACAACACAACATGTGAGGGGGTTGAAAGCAAATGGGTGTTAGTAAAATAAAAATAAATAAACAGAACTAAAAGTGAACTTCATGTTGACATTGATGGGCATTCCAACCAGGAACAAAGTAAAAGATAATCAATATGAAAGAAAACTCTTCCTGTTCACCTCTTAAAAACCCCAAAACGCATCGCAGTAGCACCCTAAACTAAAACTACCAATGGGTTCCCTGTTTTCTAGTGATGTTACGAGATGTGCCGAGGCTTGTGTCGAGTAATGGAGGGGGCGTTTCCACGAAACGCGTGTCGACGCTTGCTTCATTTAGGGGAGGAGCCAAAAAGATGACGTCCGAAGCCTCGTTGCCTGGCTGAAACACGTGACTGCTTCGGAAAGTGGTTCAGATTTTGCCGAGAGGTCTGACAGCAGAATAAACCCCTCAGGCTTCGTTCAAAATGTGGGTTTTTGATAGAGTTGTGGTCAGTCGAGAGTTTGGATAGTTTGGATAGTGTTTTGATAGTCTGGTTACTAGAGTTTGGATAGTTTTTATATAGTTTGGATATGGTTTGTAGAGTTTAGAGAGAGAGAGATAGTTTGGAGATTTAGGAGAGTGAGGACAGAAAGATAAGTGATAGGAAGGAGCCAACCAGGAAGTGGAAAATTTCCCCTGTGAGGGAACATTTTGATTTTTTTTAAACTACTAATAAGGTAAGCTAAATCTAACATTATTACAGACACATTAGGTTTGCTTATGAAGAATTGTATTTTTTACCGTTTCTTATTTTATTCAAAGGTGAGGTGTTTATTGTGTGTGTCAAAAAAAAAAGAGTCGTTTAAAACCAGAAACTGTTGAAAACCTGTTACTTCTGAATAAAATGAATAAAATCTCCCCTTTCCTGTACATCATTGTCTAAGTTACACAAGCATATTCAGTACAATCTTCCTAGTTCCACAAGCACTTTCTCTGTCCTCTGCCTGCATAAGGCCATGCCATTTTCCTCAGGTGACAGAAAGACATTATTACACAACATGCTACATTATATGATACTACCATTTAGGGGAAAAATTACAAACACAGAATACATGAAAATATATGTTATTATACACATGTGATCATTTATATGTAGAAATTATTTGATCATGCATTTTTTTGTTTTTCATAGTCATTCCCAACAGTCATAATGAACAATGATTCAATGGATCAGGCATGTGGTTCAGATACAGCTGCCTGTGATTATACACTTAACCAGTAGGTGGTGTGCTCATGTGTGCTCATGAAGCTTCAAGAAATGAACCCTTTCTCGAACCAACTGACCCTTTGCTAAGCTCCTCCCACAAATGGCTACTGTCCAATCCTACCTCAGAAACTGTAACTAGGCACGAGAGGTCAGTCAAGCTTTCAGCAGGAGACAATATGCTGAAGCGGTGTGCGTGCGGTACTTGCAAGTCGACACTCGTTATCCACAAAGCTTGGAGGGTGGTGTTGATGTTTTTGCATTCCCCAAGCCAAAGACACAAGAAGAAAGGTGCCGGGTGTGGATTAAGCAGTGTGGGAGACCGCATGATCAGCTGAATCCCTCCAAAATCAATAAGAACACCGACGTCTGTTCTAAGTTAAGTTGCGAGCCAACATTAGCTAACCATAGCTCTGTGTGTTAGGTCAGATAACATTAGCAAAGAAAGACGGCTCAATGGAAGGTTACTTCTCTTAAAACTTGAGCTACTGTGTATTATTTGAGCAAAATAAATACTGGTGATATATAGAGACAACTTCTGACATACTGATATAGCATATATATACTAGCAACCTACGGCTCTCCACCTACGCTCAAGTCTGGCTTTGGCGACAACAACAGATGAGAGCGGTACTGCATTAATGTTGTAACCCCTTGGTTTGTGCCACTCTTGCGATAATAATATGACAAAACATGAAAAAACATCATAGTTTAGTATGTCGTCCAAAATATGACCAAAAATGTAATGGGTAAGTATGGCGTCCAAAATATGACCGAAAACGTCATAGTTCAGTATGTCGTCCAAAATATGACAAAAATGTCATAACTTAGTATGTCATCCAAAATATGACCAAAAACGTCATAGTTTAGTATGTCGTCCAAAATAGGACAAAAGCGTCATAGTTTACTATGTTGTCCAAAATGTCACTAAAACATCGTACTTTGGTATGTCCCCCAAAATGTCACTAAAATGAGGAGCTCTTGTATAGCTCAACGGGTTAAGTGTGTGATCCATGTACAAGGGTGAGCTCCAACGCAGCGGCCCAGGCTTGATTCATGCCCACAGCCCTTTGTTTAATGTCTTCCCTGACTCTTCTTGTCCCCCATTTCCTGTCTACCTTCACTGCCGCTATCGAATAAAGCCAAAAAATATAATTAAAACATTATATTTTAGTATGTTGTCAAAAATATGACCAAAAACGTCACAGTTTAGTATGTCGTCCAAAATAGGACAAAAATGTCATAGTTTCGTATGTCATCCAAAATAGGACAAAAATGTCATATTTGAGTATGTCCTCCAAAATATGACCAAATCGTCATTGTTGAGTATGTCGTCCAAAATATGACCACAAATGTCATAGTTTAGTATGTGGTCCAAAATATGACAAAAACGTCATAGTTTAGTATGCGGTCCAAAATATGACAAAAATGTCATAGTTGAGTATGTCCTCCAAAATATGACCAAAAACGTCATAGTTGAGTATGTTCTCCAAAATATGACCACAAACGTCATAGTTGAGTATGTCGTCCAAAATACGACCAAAAACGCCATAGTTTAGTATGTCGTCCAGAATAGGACCAAAAACGCCATAGTTTAGTATGTCGTCCAAAATAGGACAAAAATGTCATAATTTAGTATGTCTTCCAAAATATGACAAAAACGTCACCGTTTACGATGTTGTCCAAAATGTCACGAAAACATCTTACTTTGGTATGTCCCCCAAAATGTCATTGAAAGGAGGGGCACCTGTATAGCTCAACGGGTTAAGCAGGTGACCCATGTGTGGGGCTGGTCTCCGACGCAGCGGCCTGGATTCGATTCCTGCCCACGGCCCTTTGTTTCCTGTCTTTTGTCGACCTTCACTGCCGATATCGAATAAAGCCGAAAAAGGCAAAAAATGTCACTGAAACGTTATACTTTAGTATGTCATCAAAAATATGACCAAAAACGTCACAGTTTAGTATGTCGTCCAAAATATGACAAAAACATCTTAAATATGACAAAAATGTCATAGTTGAGTATGTCGTCCAAAACAGGACAAAAATGTCATATTTGAGTATGTCCTTCAAAATAGTACCAAAAACGTCATAGTTTAGTATGTCGTCCAAAATATGACAAAAATGTCACAGTTGAGTATGTCGTCCAAAATATTACAAAAAAGTCATAGTTGAGTATGTCGTCAAAAATATGACCAGAAATGTCATAGTTGAGTATGTCGTCCAAAATATGACCAAAAACTCCATAGTTTAGTATGTCGTCCAAAATAGGACAAAAATGTCATAATTTAGTATGTCGTCCAAAATATACCAAAAACGTCATAGTTTACGATGTTGTCCAAAATGTCACTAAAACATCATACTTTGGTATATCCCCCAAAATGTAAGTAAAACAAGAAGCGCCTGTATAGCTCAACGGGTTAAGCGAGTGATTCATGTACGGGGCTGGTCTGCAATGCAGCGGCATGGGTTCAATTCCTCCCTGTGGCATTCTGTTTCATGTCTTACCTCGACTCTCCTTGTCCCCCATTTCCTGCCTCCCTGTACTGGAGTTTACAATGTTGTCCAAAATGTCACTAAAACATCATACTTTGGTATGTCACTTAAATGAGGAGCGCCTGTGTAGCTCAACGGGTTAAGTGAGTGATCTGTGTACTGATTTGATGTCTGACGCGGGGGCCTGGGTTCAATTGCTGCCTGCGGCCCTCCATTTTGTGTCTTCTCCCGACTCTTCTTGTCCCCCATTTCCTGTCTACCTTCACTGCCGCTATCGAAAAAAGGCTAAAATGTTATAGTTTATTATATCGTCAAAAATATGACCAAAAACGTCACAGTTTAGAATGTCATCCAAAATATGATCAAAAACGTCATCGTTGATTATGTCATCTTAAATAGGACAAAAATGTCAAATTTGAGTACGTCCTCCAAAATATGACCAAAAACGTCATAGTTGAGTATGTCGTCTAAAACATGACAAAAACATCATAGTTCACTATGTTGTCAAAAACGTCACTAAAACGTCATACTTTGGTGTGTCCCGCAAAATGTCACTAAAACGTTATAGTTGAGCATGTCGTCAAAAATATGACCAAAAACATCATAGTTGAGTATGTCGTCCAAATTATGACAAAAACGTCATAGTTGATTATGACGTCTTAAATAGGACAAAATGTCATATTTGAGTATGTCCTCCAAAATAAGACCAGAAACGTCATAGTTTAGTATGTCCTCCAAAATATGACCAAAAATGTCATAGTTGAGTATGTCATCAAAAATATGACGAAAAATGTCATCATAGTTGAGTATGTCGTCCAAAATATGACAAAAGCGTCATATTTACTATATTGTCTAAAATGTTTTTGGTATGTCCCACAAAATGTCAATAAAATGTTATCGTTTCGTATCTCGTCAAAAGTATGACCAAAAACGCCAAAGTTTAGTATGTCGTCAAAAATATGACCAAAAACGTCATCGTTTAGTATGTAGTCCAAAATATTACAAAAATGTCATCGTTGAGTATGTCGTCCAAAATATGACCAAAAATGTCATCGTAGTTGAGTATGTCGTCCAAAATATTACAAATATCATAGTTGAGTGTGTCGTCCAAAATATGAAAAAAACGTAACAGTTTACTATGGTGTCCAAAAAAGTCACTAAAACATCATACTTTGGTATGTCCCCCAAAATGTCACTAAAACAAGGGGTTCCTGTATAGCTCAACGGGTTAAGTGAGTGACCCATGTACCGGACTGGTCTCCGATGCAACGGTTTGAGTTCGATTCCTGCCCGTGGCCCTTTCTTCCATGTCTTCTTGTCCTCCATTTCCTGTCTACCTTCACTGCTGCTATCGAAAAAATGTTATGGTTTAGTTTGTCGTCAAAAATATGACCAAAAACGTCACAGTTTAGCATGTCGTTCAAAATATGACAAAAACGTCATAGTTAATTATGACGTCTTAAATAGGACAAAAATGTCATATTTGAGTATGTCCTCCAAAATATGACCAAAAACGTCATAGTTGAGTATGTCTTTCAAAATATGACGAAAAACGTCATAATTTCGTATGTCATTTAAAATAGGACAAAAATGTCATAGTTTAATATGTTGTCTAAAATAGGACAAAAATGTCATAGTTTACTATATTGTCCAAAATGTCACTAAAACGTCATACTTTGGTGTGTCCAGCAAAATGTCACTAAAACGTTATAGTTGAGCATGTCGTCAAAAATATGACCAAAAACATCATAGTTTAGTATGTCGTCCAAATTATGACAAAAACGTCATAGTTGATTATGTCGTCCAAAATATGACAAAAAAGTCATTGTTTAATATGTCGTCCAAAATAAGACAAAAGTGTCATAGTTGAGTATGTCCTCCAAAATATGACAAAAACGCCATAGTTTATGATGTTGTCCAAAAAGTCACTAAAACATCTTACTTTGGTATGTCCCCCAAAATGCCACTAAAACAAGGGGCACCTGTATATATAGCTCAACGGGTTAAGCAGGTGACCCATGTATGGGGCTGGTCTGCAATGCAGCGGACTGGGTTCGATTCCTGTCTGCAGCCCTTTGTTTCATGTCTTCTCCTGACTCTTCTTGTCCCCCATTTCCTGTCTACCTTCACTATCAAATAAAGCCGAAAAAGGCAAAAAATGTCACTGAAACATTACACTTGAATATGTCATCAAAAATATGACCAAAAACGTCACAGTTTAGTATGTCGTCCAAAATACGACAAAAACATCATAGTTGGAGTAAGTCGTCCAAAATATGACAAAAATGTCGTAGTTGAGTATGTCTTCCAAAATATGACCAAAAATGTCATAGTTTAGTATGTCGTCCAAAATATGAACAAAATGTCATAATTTAGTATGTCGTCCAAAATAGGACAAAAATGTCATAGTTGAGTATGTCGTCCAAAATATGACCAAAAACGTCATAGTTGAGTATGTCGTCCAAAATATGACAAAAATGTCATAGTTTAGTATGTCGTCCAAAACAGGACAAAAATGTCATAGTTAAGTATGTCTTCCAAAATATGACCAAAATCGTCGTAGTTGAGTATGTCGTCCAAAATATGACAAAAGCGTCATATTTACTATATTGTCTAAAATGTTTTTGGTATGTCCCACAAAATGTCAATAAAATGTTATCGTTTTGTATCTCGTCAAAAGTATGACCAAAAACGCCAAAGTTTAGTATGTCGTCAAAAATATGACCAAAAACGTCATCGTTTAGTATGTAGTCCAAAATATGACAAAAATGTCATCGTTGAGTATGTCATCCAAAATAGGACCAAGAATGTCATAGTTGAGTATGTCGTCCAAAATATGACCAAAAATGTCATCGTAGTTGAGTATGTCGTCCAAAATATTACAAATATCATAGTTGAGTGTGTCGTCCAAAATATGACAAAAACGTAACAGTTTACTATGGTGTCCAAAAAAGTCACTAAAACATCATACTTTGGTATGTCCCCCAAAATGTCACTAAAACAAGGGGTTCCTGTATAGCTCAACGGGTTAAGTGAGTGACCCATGTACCGGACTGGTCTCCGATGCAACAGCTTGAGTTCGATTCCTGCCCGTGGCCCTTTCTTCCATGTCTTCTTCCGACTCTTCTTGTCCTCCATTTCCTGTCTACCTTCACTGCTGCTATCGAAAAAAAGCAAAAAATGTTATGGTTTAGTTTGTCGTCAAAAATATGACCAAAAACGTCACAGTTTAGCATGTCGTTCAAAATATGACAAAAACGTCATAGTTAATTATGACGTCTTAAATAGGACAAAAATGTCATATTTGAGTATGTCCTCCAAAATATGACCAAAAACGTCATAGTTGAGTATGTCTTTCAAAATATGACGAAAAACGTCATAATTTCGTATGTCATTTAAAATAGGACAAAAATGTCATAGTTTAATATGTTGTCTAAAATAGGACAAAAATGTCATAGTTTACTATATTGTCCAAAATGTCACTAAAACGTCATACTTTGGTGTGTCCAGCAAAATGTCACTAAAACGTTATAGTTGAGCATGTCGTCAAAAATATGACCAAAAACATCATAGTTTAGTATGTCGTCCAAATTATGACAAAAACGTCATAGTTGATTATGTCGTCCAAAATATGACAAAAAAGTCATGGTTTAATATGTCGTCCTAAATAAGACAAAAGTGTCATAGTTGAGTATGTCCTCCAAAATATGACAAAAACGTCATAGTTTATGATGTTGTCCAAAAAGTCACTAAAACATCTTACTTTGGTATGTCCCCCAAAATGCCACTAAAACAAGGGGCACCTGTATAGCTCAACGGGTTAAGCAGGTGACCCATGTATGGGGCTGGTCTGCAACGCAGCGGCCTGGGTTCGATTCCTGTCTGCAGCCCTTTGTTTCATGTCTTCTCCTGACTCTTCTTGTCCCCCATTTCCTGTCTACCTTCACTATCGAATAAAGCCGAAAAAGGCAAAAAATGTCACTGAAACATTACACTTGAATATGTCATCAAAAATATGACCAAAAACGTCACAGTTTAGTATGTCGTCCAAAATACGACAAAAACATCATAGTTGGAGTAAGTCGTCCAAAATATGACAAAAATGTCGTAGTTGAGTATGTCTTCCAAAATATGACCAAAAATGTCATAGTTTAGTATGTCGTCCAAAATATGAACAAAATGTCATAATTTAGTATGTCGTCCAAAATAGGACAAAAATGTCATAGTTGAGTATGTCGTCCAAAATATGACCAAAAAAGTCATAGTTTAGTATGTCGTCCAAAATATGACAAAAATGTTATACTTGAGTATGTCGTCCAAAATATGACCAAAAACGTCATAGTTTTGTATGTCGTCCAAAATACGACAAAAATGTCATAGTTTAGTATGTCGTCCAAAATATGACAAAAATGTCATAGTTTAGTATGTCGTCCAAAATATGACAAAAATATCATAGTTGGAGTATGTCATCCAAAATATGACCAAAAACGTCATAGTTGAGTATGTCGTCCAAAATATGACAAAAACATCATCGTTGGAGTAAGTCATCCAAAATATGACAAAAATGACATAGTTGAGTATGTCGTCCAAAATATGACCAAAATGTCATAATTTAGTATGTCGTCCAAAATAGGACAAAAATGTCATAGTTGAGTATGTCGTCCAAAATATGACCAAAAAAGTCATAGTTTAGTATGTCGTCCAAAATATGACAAAAATGTTATACTTGAGTATGTCGTCCAAAATATGACCAAAAACGTCATAGTTTTGTATGTCGTCCAAAATACGACAAAAATGTCATAGTTTAGTATGTCGTCCAAAATATGACAAAAATGTCATAGTTTAGTATGTCGTCCAAAATATGACAAAAATGTCATAGTTGGAGTATGTCGTCCAAAATATGACCAAAAACGTCATAGTTGAGTATGTCGTCTAAAATATGACAAAAACATCATAGTTGGAGTAAGTCGTCCAAAATATGACAAAAACGTCATAGTTTTATATGTCGTCCTAAATATGACCAAAAACGTCATAGTTTTGTATGTCGTCCAAAATACGACAAAAATGTCATAGTTTAGTATGTCGTCCAAAATATGACAAAAATGTCATAGTTTAGTATGTCGTCCAAAATATGACAAAAATATCATAGTTGGAGTATGTCGTCCAAAATATGACCAAAAACGTCATAGTTGAGTATGTCGTCCAAAATATGACAAAAACATCATCGTTGGAGTAAGTCGTCCAAAATATGACAAAAATGTCATAGTTGAGTATGTCGTCCAAAATATGACCAAAATGTCATAATTTAGTATGTCGTCCAAAATAGGACAAAAATGTCATAGTTGAGTTTGTCGTCCAAAATATGACCAAAAAAGTCATAGTTTAGTATGTCGTCCAAAATATGACAAAAATGTTATACTTGAGTATGTCGTCCAAAATATGACCAAAAACGTCATAGTTTTGTATGTCGTCCAAAATACGACAAAAATGTCATAGTTTAGTATGTCGTCCAAAATAGGACAAAAATGTCATAGTTGAGTTTGTCGTCCAAAATATGACCAAAAAAGTCATAGTTTAGTATGTCGTCCAAAATATGACAAAAATGTTATACTTGAGTATGTCGTCCAAAATATGACCAAAAACGTCATAGTTGAGTATGTCGTCCAAAATATGACAAAAACATCATAGTTGGAGTAAGTCGTCCAAAATATGACAAAAATATCATAGTTGAGTATGTCGTCATAAATATGACCAAAAACGTCATAGTTGAGTATGCCGTCCAAAATATGACAAAAATATCATAGTTGAGTATGTCATCCAAAATATGACCAAAAATGTCATAGTTTAGTATGTCGTCCAAAATACGACAAAAATGTCATAGTTTAGTATGTCGTCCAAAATATGACAAAAATATCATAGTTGGAGTATGTCGTCCAAAATATGACCAAAAATGTCATAGTTGAGTATGTCGTCCAAAATATGACAAAAACATCATAGTTGGAGTAAGTCGTCCAAAATATGACAAAAATATCATAGTTGAGTATGTCGTCATAAATATGACCAAAAACGTCATAGTTGAGGATGCCGTCCAAAATATGACAAAAACATCATAGTTGGAGTAAGTCGTCCAAAATATGACAAAAATGTCATAGTTGAGTATGTCGTCCAAAATATGACCAAAAACGTCATAGTTGAGTATGCCGTCCAAAATAGGATGAAAATGTCATAGTTGAGTATGTCCTCCAAAATATGACCAAAAATGTCATAGTTGAGTATGTCGTCCAAAATATGACCACAAACGTCATAGTTTAGTATGTGGTCCAAAATATGACAAAAATGTCATAGTTGAGTATGTCCTCCAAAATATGACAAAAATATCATAGTTGGAGTATGTCGTCCAAAATATGACCAAAAATGTCATAGTTGAGTATGTCGTCCAAAATATGACAAAAACATCATAGTTGGAGTAAGTCATCCAAAATAGGAAAAAAATGTCATAGTTGAGTATGTCGTCCAAAATATGACCAAAAACGTCATAGTTGAGTATGCCGTCCAAAATATGACAAAAACATCATAGTTGGAGTAAGTCGTCCAAAATATGACAAAAATGTCATAGTTGAGTATGTCGTCCAAAATATGACCAAAAACGTCATAGGTGAGTATGCCGTCCAAAATAGGATGAAAATGTCATAATTTAGTATGTCGTCCAAAATATGACCAAAAATGTCATAGTTGGAGTATGTCGTCCAAAATATGACCAAAAACGTCATAGTTGAGTATGTCGTCTAAAATATGACAAAAACATCATAGTTGGAGTAAGTCGTCCAAAATATGACAAAAACGTCATAGTTTTATATGTCGTCCTAAATATGACCAAAAACGTCATAGTTTTGTATGTCGTCCAAAATACGACAAAAATGTCATAGTTTAGTATGTCGTCCAAAATATGACAAAAATGTCATAGTTTAGTATGTCGTCCAAAATATGACAAAAATATCATAGTTGGAGTATGTCGTCCAAAATATGACCAAAAACGTCATAGTTGAGTATGTCGTCCAAAATATGACAAAAACATCATCGTTGGAGTAAGTCGTCCAAAATATGACAAAAATGTCATAGTTGAGTATGTCGTCCAAAATATGACCAAAATGTCATAATTTAGTATGTCGTCCAAAATAGGACAAAAATGTCATAGTTGAGTTTGTCGTCCAAAATATGACCAAAAAAGTCATAGTTTAGTATGTCGTCCAAAATATGACAAAAATGTTATACTTGAGTATGTCGTCCAAAATATGACCAAAAACGTCATAGTTTTGTATGTCGTCCAAAATACGACAAAAATGTCATAGTTTAGTATGTCGTCCAAAATAGGACAAAAATGTCATAGTTGAGTTTGTCGTCCAAAATATGACCAAAAAAGTCATAGTTTAGTATGTCGTCCAAAATAGGACAAAAATGTTATACTTGAGTATGTCGTCCAAAATATGACCAAAAACGTCATAGTTGAGTATGTCGTCCAAAATATGACAAAAACATCATAGTTGGAGTAAGTCGTCCAAAATATGACAAAAATATCATAGTTGAGTATGTCGTCATAAATATGACCAAAAACGTCATAGTTGAGTATGCCGTCCAAAATATGACAAAAATATCATAGTTGAGTATGTCATCCAAAATATGACCAAAAATGTCATAGTTTAGTATGTCGTCCAAAATACGACAAAAATGTCATAGTTTAGTATGTCGTCCAAAATATGACAAAAATATCATAGTTGGAGTATGTCGTCCAAAATATGACCAAAAATGTCATAGTTGAGTATGTCGTCCAAAATATGACAAAAACATCATAGTTGGAGTAAGTCGTCCAAAATATGACAAAAATATCATAGTTGAGTATGTCGTCATAAATATGACCAAAAACGTCATAGTTGAGGATGCCGTCCAAAATATGACAAAAACATCATAGTTGGAGTAAGTCGTCCAAAATATGACAAAAATGTCATAGTTGAGTATGTCGTCCAAAATATGACCAAAAACGTCATAGTTGAGTATGCCGTCCAAAATAGGATGAAAATGTCATAGTTGAGTATGTCCTCCAAAATATGACCAAAAATGTCACAGTTGAGTATGTCGTCCAAAATATGACCACAAACGTCATAGTTTAGTATGTGGTCCAAAATATGACAAAAATGTCATAGTTGAGTATGTCCTCCAAAATATGACAAAAATATCATAGTTGGAGTATGTCGTCCAAAATATGACCAAAAATGTCATAGTTGAGTATGTCGTCCAAAATATGACAAAAACATCATAGTTGGAGTAAGTCATCCAAAATAGGAAAAAAATGTCATAGTTGAGTATGTCGTCCAAAATATGACCAAAAACGTCATAGTTGAGTATGCCGTCCAAAATATGACAAAAACATCATAGTTGGAGTAAGTCGTCCAAAATATGACAAAAATGTCATAGTTGAGTATGTCGTCCAAAATATGACCAAAAACGTCATAGGTGAGTATGCCGTCCAAAATAGGATGAAAATGTCATAATTTAGTATGTCGTCCAAAATATGACCAAAAATGTCATAGTTGAGTATGTTGTCCAAACTATGACAAAAATGTCATAGTTGGAGTATGTCGTCCAAAATATGACCAAAAACGTCATAGTTGAGTATGTCGTCCAAAATATGACAAAAACATCATAGTTGGAGTAAGTCGTCCAAAATATGACAAAAATATCATAGTTGAGTATGTCATCCAAAATATGACCAAAAACGTCATAGTTGAGTATGTCGTCCAAATATGACAAAAACATCATAGTTGGAGTAAGTCGTCCAAAATAGGAAAAAAATGTCATAGTTGAGTATGTCGTCCAAAATATGACCAAAAACGTCATAGTTGAGTATGCCGTCCAAAATATGACAAAAACATCATAGTTGGAGTAAGTCGTCCAAAATATGACAAAAATGTCATAGTTGAGTATGTCGTCCAAAATATGACCAAAAACGTCATAGTTGAGTATGCCGTCCAAAATAGGATGAAAATGTCATAATTTAGTATGTCGTCCAAAATATGACCAAAAATGTCATAGTTGAGTATGTCGTCCAAAATATGACAAAAATGTCATGTATGTCGTCCAAAATATGACCAAAAACGTCATAGTTGAGTATGTCGTCCAAAATATGACAAAAACATCATAGTTGGAGTAAGTCGTCCAAAATATGACAAAAATATCATAGTTGAGTATGTCATCCAAAATATGACCAAAAACGTCATAGTTGAGTATGTCGTCCAAAATATGACAAAAACATCATAGTTGGAGTAAGTCGTCCAAAATATGACAAAAACATCATAGTTGGAGTAAGTCGTCCAAAATATGACAAAAACGTCATAGTTTTGTATGTCGTCCTAAATATGACCAAAAACGTCATAGTTTTGTATGTCGTCCAAAATACGACAAAAATGTCATAGTTGAGTATGTCCTCCAAAATATGACAAAAACGTCATAGTTTATGATGTTGTCCAAAAAGTCACTAAAACATCTTACTTTGGTATGTCCCCCAAAATGCCACTAAAACAAGGGGCACCTGTATAGCTCAACGGGTTAAGCAGGTGACCCATGTATGGGGCTGGTCTGCAACGCAGCGGCCTGGGTTCGATTCCTGTCTGCAGCCCTTTGTTTCATGTCTTCTCCTGACTCTTCTTGTCCCCCATTTCCTGTCTACCTTCACTATCGAATAAAGCCGAAAAAGGCAAAAAATGTCACTGAAACATTACACTTGAATATGTCATCAAAAATATGACCAAAAACGTCACAGTTTAGTATGTCGTCCAAAATACGACAAAAACATCATAGTTGGAGTAAGTCGTCCAAAATATGACAAAAATGTCGTAGTTGAGTATGTCTTCCAAAATATGACCAAAAATGTCATAGTTTAGTATGTCGTCCAAAATATGAACAAAATGTCATAATTTAGTATGTCGTCCAAAATAGGACAAAAATGTCATAGTTGAGTATGTCGTCCAAAATATGACCAAAAAAGTCATAGTTTAGTATGTCGTCCAAAATATGACAAAAATGTTATACTTGAGTATGTCGTCCAAAATATGACCAAAAACGTCATAGTTTTGTATGTCGTCCAAAATACGACAAAAATGTCATAGTTTAGTATGTCGTCCAAAATATGACAAAAATGTCATAGTTTAGTATGTCGTCCAAAATATGACAAAAATATCATAGTTGGAGTATGTCATCCAAAATATGACCAAAAACGTCATAGTTGAGTATGTCGTCCAAAATATGACAAAAACATCATCGTTGGAGTAAGTCATCCAAAATATGACAAAAATGTCATAGTTGAGTATGTCGTCCAAAATATGACCAAAATGTCATAATTTAGTATGTCGTCCAAAATAGGACAAAAATGTCATAGTTGAGTATGTCGTCCAAAATATGACCAAAAAGTCATAGTTTAGTATGTCGTCCAAAATATGACAAAAATGTTATACTTGAGTATGTCGTCCAAAATATGACCAAAAACGTCATAGTTTTGTATGTCGTCCAAAATACGACAAAAATGTCATAGTTTAGTATGTCGTCCAAAATATGACAAAAACGTCATAGTTGGAGTAAGTCGTCCAAAATATGACAAAAACGTCATAGTTTTGTATGTCGTCCTAAATATGACCAAAAACGTCATAGTTTTGTATGTCGTTCAAAATACGACAAAAATGTCATAGTTTAGTATGTCGTCCAAAATATGACAAAAATGTCATAGTTTAGTATGTCGTCCAAAATATGACAAAAATATCATAGTTGGAGTATGTCGTCCAAAATATGACCAAAAACGTCATAGTTGAGTATGTCGTCCAAAATATGACCAAAAAAGTCATAGTTTAGTATGTCGTCCAAAATATGACAAAAATGTTATACTTGAGTATGTCGTCCAAAATATGACCAAAAACGTCATAGTTTTGTATGTCGTCCAAAATACGACAAAAATGTCATAGTTTAGTATGTCGTCCAAAATATGACAAAAATGTCATAGTTTAGTATGTCGTCCAAAATATGACAAAAATATCATAGTTGGAGTATGTCGTCCAAAATATGACCAAAAACGTCATAGTTGAGTATGTCGTCCAAAATATGACAAAAACATCATAGTTGGAGTAAGTCGTCCAAAATATGACAAAAATATCATAGTTGAGTATGTCGTCATAAATATGACCAAAAACGTCATAGTTGAGTATGCCGTCCAAAATATGACAAAAACATCATAGTTGGAGTAAGTCGTCCAAAATATGACAAAAATGTCATAGTTGAGTATGTCGTCCAAAATATGACCAAAAACGTCATAGTTGAGTATGCCGTCCAAAATAGGATGAAAATGTTATAGTTGAGTATGTCCTCCAAAATATGACCAAAAATGTCATAGTTGAGTATGTCATCCAAAATATGACCACAAACGTCATAGTTTAGTATGTGGTCCAAAATATGACAAAAATGTCATAGTTGAGTATGTCGTCCAAAATATGACCAAAAAAGTCATAGTTTAGTATGTCGTCCAAAATATGACAAAAATGTCATAGTTGAGTATGTCCTCCAAAATATGACAAAAATATCATAGTTGGAGTATGTCGTCCAAAATATGACCAAAAACGTCATAGTTGAGTATGTCGTCCAAAATATGACAAAAACATCATAGTTGGAGTAAGTCGTCCAAAATATGACAAAAATGTCATAGTTGAGTATGTCGTCCAAAATATGACCAAAAACGTCATAGTTGAGTATGCCGTCCAAAATAGGATGAAAATGTCATAATTTAGTATGTCGTCCAAAATATGACCAAAAATGTCATAGTTGAGTATGTCGTCCAAAATATGACAAAAATGTCATGTATGTCGTCCAAAATATGACCAAAAACGTCATAGTTGAGTATGTCGTCCAAAATATGACAAAAACATCATAGTTGGAGTAAGTTGTCCAAAATATGACAAAAATATCATAGTTGAGTATGTCATCCAAAATATGACCAAAAACGTCATAGTTTAGTATGTCGTCCAAAATAGGACAAAAATGTCATCATTTAGTATGTTGTCCAAAATAGGACAAAAATGTCACAGTTTCGTATGTCATCCAAAATAGGACAAAAATGTCACAGTTGAGTATGTCGTCCAAAATATGAGAAAAATGTCATAGTTTAGTATGTCGTCCAAAAGAGGACAAAAATGTCATAGTTCAGTATGTCTTCCAAAATATGACCAAAATCTTCATAGATTACCATATTGTCCAAAATGTAACTAAAACATCATACTTTGGTACTTCCCGCAAAATGTCACTAAAACGTTATAGTTGAGTATGTCGTCCAAAGTATGACCAAAAACGTCATAGTTTAGTCTGTCCTCCAAAATCGGACAAAAATGTCATAGTTGTGTATGTCGTCCAAAATATGACAAAAATGTTATGCTTGAGTATGTCGTCCAAAATATGACCAAAAATGTCATAGTTGGAGTAAGTCGTCCAAAATATGACAAAAACGTCATAGTTGAGTATGTCTTCCAAAATATGACCAAAAACGTCACAGCTTAGTATGCCGTCCAAAATAGAATGAAAATGTCATAGTTGAGTATGTCATCCAAAATATGACAAAAATATCATAGTTGAGTATGTCATCCAAAATATGACCAAAAACGTCATTGTTGAGTATGTCGTCCAAAATATGACAAAAATGTCATAGTTTAGTATGTCGTCCAAAACAGGACAAAAATGTCATAGTTAAGTATGTCTTCCAAAATATGACAAAAACGTCATAGTTTTGTATGTCTTCCAAAATACGACAAAAATGTCATAGTTGAGTATGTCATCCAAAATATGACCAAAAACCTCATAGTTTAGTATGTCGTCCAAAATAGGACAAAAATGTCATAATTTAGTATGTTGTCCAAAATAGGACAAAAATGTCATAGTTTAGTATGTTGTCCAAAGCAGGACAAAAATGTCATAGTTAAGTATGTCTTCCAAAATATGACCAAAATCGTCATAGATTACCATATTGTCCAAAATGTAACTAAAACATCATACTTTGGTACTTCCCGCAAAATGTCACTAAAACGTTATAGTTGAGTATGTCGTCCAAAGTATGACCAAAAACGTCACAGTTTAGTATGTCGTCCAAAATCGGACAAAAATGTCATAGTTGTGTATGTCGTCCAAAATATGACAAAAATGTTATGCTTGAGTATGTCGTCCAAAATATGACCAAAAATATCATAGTTTAGTATGCCGTCCAAAATAGGACAAAAATGTCATAGTTGAGCATGTCTTCCAAAATATGACAAAAACATCATAGTTTGAGTAAGTCGTCCAAAATAGGACAAAAATGTCATAGTTGAGTATGTCTTCCAAAATATGACCAAAAATGTCATAGTTTAGTATGCCGTCCAAAATAGGATGAAAATGTCATAGTTGAGTATGTCGTCCAAAATGGAATGAAAATGTCATAGTTGAGTATGTCGTCCAAAATATGACAAAAATATCATAGTTTAGTATGTCGTCCAAAATCGGACAAAAATGTCATAGTTGTGTATGTCGTCCAAAATATGACCAAAATATCATAGTTGAGTATGTCGTCATAAATATGACCAAAAACGTCATAGTTGAGTATGCCGTCCAAAATATGACAAAAACATCATAGTTGGAGTAAGTCGTCCAAAATATGACAAAAATGTCATAGTTGAGTATGTCGTCCAAAATATGACCAAAAACGTCATAGTTGAATATGCCATCCAAAATAGGATGAAAATGTCATAATTTAGTATGTCGTCCAAAATATGACCAAAAATGTCATAGTTTAGTATGTCGTCCAAAATATGACCAAAAACGTCATAGTTTAGTATGTCGTCCAAAACAGGACAAAAATGTCATAGTTAAGTATGTCTTCCAAAATATGACCAAAATCGTCATAGTTTAGTATGTCATCCAAAATATGACAAAAATATCATAGTTGGAGTATGTCGTCCAAAATATGACAAAAACATCATAGTTGGAGTAAGTCGTCCAAAATATGACAAAAATGTCATAGTTGAGTATGTCGTCCAAAATATGACCAAAAACGTCATAGTTGAGTATGTCGTCCAAAATAGGACAAAAATGTCATAATTTAGTATGTCGTCCAAAATATGACCAAAAATATCATAGTTTAGTCTGTCGTCCAAAATATGACAAAAATGTCATAGTTGAGTATGTCGTCCAAAATATGACAAAAATGTCATGTATGTCGTCCAAAATATGACCAAAAACGTCATAGTTGAGTATGTCGTCCAAAATATGACAAAAACATCATAGTTGGAGTAAGTCATCCAAAATATGACAAAAATATCATAGTTGAGTATGTAATCCAAAATATGACCAAAAACGTCATAGTTGAGTATGCCGTCCAAAATAGGATGAAAATGTCATAATTTAGTATGTCGTCCAAAATATGACCAAAAATGTCATAGTTGAGTATGTCGTCCAAAATATGACAAAAATGTCATGTATGTCGTCCAAAATATGACCAAAAACGTCATAGTTGAGTATGTCGTCCAAAATATGACAAAAACATCATAGTTGGAGTAAGTCGTCCAAAATATGACAAAAATATCATAGTTGAGTATGTCATCCAAAATATGACCAAAAACGTCATAGTTGAGTATGTCGTCCAAAATATGACAAAAACATCATAGTTGGAGTAAGTCGTCCAAAATATGACAAAAACATCATAGTTGGAGTAAGTCGTCCAAAATATGACAAAAACGTCATAGTTTTGTATGTCGTCCTAAATATGACCAAAAACGTCATAGTTTTGTATGTCGTCCAAAATACGACAAAAATGTCATAGTTGAGTATGTCCTCCAAAATATGACAAAAACGTCATAGTTTATGATGTTGTCCAAAAAGTCACTAAAACATCTTACTTTGGTATGTCCCCCAAAATGCCACTAAAACAAGGGGCACCTGTATAGCTCAACGGGTTAAGCAGGTGACCCATGTATGGGGCTGGTCTGCAACGCAGCGGCCTGGGTTCGATTCCTGTCTGCAGCCCTTTGTTTCATGTCTTCTCCTGACTCTTCTTGTCCCCCATTTCCTGTCTACCTTCACTATCGAATAAAGCCGAAAAAGGCAAAAAATGTCACTGAAACATTACACTTGAATATGTCATCAAAAATATGACCAAAAACGTCACAGTTTAGTATGTCGTCCAAAATACGACAAAAACATCATAGTTGGAGTAAGTCGTCCAAAATATGACAAAAATGTCGTAGTTGAGTATGTCTTCCAAAATATGACCAAAAATGTCATAGTTTAGTATGTCGTCCAAAATATGAACAAAATGTCATAATTTAGTATGTCGTCCAAAATAGGACAAAAATGTCATAGTTGAGTATGTCGTCCAAAATATGACCAAAAAAGTCATAGTTTAGTATGTCGTCCAAAATATGACAAAAATGTTATACTTGAGTATGTCGTCCAAAATATGACCAAAAACGTCATAGTTTTGTATGTCGTCCAAAATACGACAAAAATGTCATAGTTTAGTATGTCGTCCAAAATATGACAAAAATGTCATAGTTTAGTATGTCGTCCAAAATATGACAAAAATATCATAGTTGGAGTATGTCATCCAAAATATGACCAAAAACGTCATAGTTGAGTATGTCGTCCAAAATATGACAAAAACATCATCGTTGGAGTAAGTCATCCAAAATATGACAAAAATGTCATAGTTGAGTATGTCGTCCAAAATATGACCAAAATGTCATAATTTAGTATGTCGTCCAAAATAGGACAAAAATGTCATAGTTGAGTATGTCGTCCAAAATATGACCAAAAAAGTCATAGTTTAGTATGTCGTCCAAAATATGACAAAAATGTTATACTTGAGTATGTCGTCCAAAATATGACCAAAAACGTCATAGTTTTGTATGTCGTCCAAAATACGACAAAAATGTCATAGTTTAGTATGTCGTCCAAAATATGACAAAAACGTCATAGTTGGAGTAAGTCGTCCAAAATATGACAAAAACGTCATAGTTTTGTATGTCGTCCTAAATATGACCAAAAACGTCATAGTTTTGTATGTCGTTCAAAATACGACAAAAATGTCATAGTTTAGTATGTCGTCCAAAATATGACAAAAATGTCATAGTTTAGTATGTCGTCCAAAATATGACAAAAATATCATAGTTGGAGTATGTCGTCCAAAATATGACCAAAAACGTCATAGTTGAGTATGTCGTCCAAAATATGACCAAAAAAGTCATAGTTTAGTATGTCGTCCAAAATATGACAAAAATGTTATACTTGAGTATGTCGTCCAAAATATGACCAAAAACGTCATAGTTTTGTATGTCGTCCAAAATACGACAAAAATGTCATAGTTTAGTATGTCGTCCAAAATATGACAAAAATGTCATAGTTTAGTATGTCGTCCAAAATATGACAAAAATATCATAGTTGGAGTATGTCGTCCAAAATATGACCAAAAACGTCATAGTTGAGTATGTCGTCCAAAATATGACAAAAACATCATAGTTGGAGTAAGTCGTCCAAAATATGACAAAAATATCATAGTTGAGTATGTCGTCATAAATATGACCAAAAACGTCATAGTTGAGTATGCCGTCCAAAATATGACAAAAACATCATAGTTGGAGTAAGTCGTCCAAAATATGACAAAAATGTCATAGTTGAGTATGTCGTCCAAAATATGACCAAAAACGTCATAGTTGAGTATGCCGTCCAAAATAGGATGAAAATGTTATAGTTGAGTATGTCCTCCAAAATATGACCAAAAATGTCATAGTTGAGTATGTCATCCAAAATATGACCACAAACGTCATAGTTTAGTATGTGGTCCAAAATATGACAAAAATGTCATAGTTGAGTATGTCGTCCAAAATATGACCAAAAAAGTCATAGTTTAGTATGTCGTCCAAAATATGACAAAAATGTCATAGTTGAGTATGTCCTCCAAAATATGACAAAAATATCATAGTTGGAGTATGTCGTCCAAAATATGACCAAAAACGTCATAGTTGAGTATGTCGTCCAAAATATGACAAAAACATCATAGTTGGAGTAAGTCGTCCAAAATATGACAAAAATGTCATAGTTGAGTATGTCGTCCAAAATATGACCAAAAACGTCATAGTTGAGTATGCCGTCCAAAATAGGATGAAAATGTCATAATTTAGTATGTCGTCCAAAATATGACCAAAAATGTCATAGTTGAGTATGTCGTCCAAAATATGACAAAAATGTCATGTATGTCGTCCAAAATATGACCAAAAACGTCATAGTTGAGTATGTCGTCCAAAATATGACAAAAACATCATAGTTGGAGTAAGTTGTCCAAAATATGACAAAAATATCATAGTTGAGTATGTCATCCAAAATATGACCAAAAACGTCATAGTTTAGTATGTCGTCCAAAATAGGACAAAAATGTCATCATTTAGTATGTTGTCCAAAATAGGACAAAAATGTCACAGTTTCGTATGTCATCCAAAATAGGACAAAAATGTCACAGTTGAGTATGTCGTCCAAAATATGAGAAAAATGTCATAGTTTAGTATGTCGTCCAAAAGAGGACAAAAATGTCATAGTTCAGTATGTCTTCCAAAATATGACCAAAATCTTCATAGATTACCATATTGTCCAAAATGTAACTAAAACATCATACTTTGGTACTTCCCGCAAAATGTCACTAAAACGTTATAGTTGAGTATGTCGTCCAAAGTATGACCAAAAACGTCATAGTTTAGTCTGTCCTCCAAAATCGGACAAAAATGTCATAGTTGTGTATGTCGTCCAAAATATGACAAAAATGTTATGCTTGAGTATGTCGTCCAAAATATGACCAAAAATGTCATAGTTGGAGTAAGTCGTCCAAAATATGACAAAAACGTCATAGTTGAGTATGTCTTCCAAAATATGACCAAAAACGTCACAGCTTAGTATGCCGTCCAAAATAGAATGAAAATGTCATAGTTGAGTATGTCATCCAAAATATGACAAAAATATCATAGTTGAGTATGTCATCCAAAATATGACCAAAAACGTCATTGTTGAGTATGTCGTCCAAAATATGACAAAAATGTCATAGTTTAGTATGTCGTCCAAAACAGGACAAAAATGTCATAGTTAAGTATGTCTTCCAAAATATGACAAAAACGTCATAGTTTTGTATGTCTTCCAAAATACGACAAAAATGTCATAGTTGAGTATGTCATCCAAAATATGACCAAAAACCTCATAGTTTAGTATGTCGTCCAAAATAGGACAAAAATGTCATAATTTAGTATGTTGTCCAAAATAGGACAAAAATGTCATAGTTTAGTATGTTGTCCAAAGCAGGACAAAAATGTCATAGTTAAGTATGTCTTCCAAAATATGACCAAAATCGTCATAGATTACCATATTGTCCAAAATGTAACTAAAACATCATACTTTGGTACTTCCCGCAAAATGTCACTAAAACGTTATAGTTGAGTATGTCGTCCAAAGTATGACCAAAAACGTCACAGTTTAGTATGTCGTCCAAAATCGGACAAAAATGTCATAGTTGTGTATGTCGTCCAAAATATGACAAAAATGTTATGCTTGAGTATGTCGTCCAAAATATGACCAAAAATATCATAGTTTAGTATGCCGTCCAAAATAGGACAAAAATGTCATAGTTGAGCATGTCTTCCAAAATATGACAAAAACATCATAGTTTGAGTAAGTCGTCCAAAATAGGACAAAAATGTCATAGTTGAGTATGTCTTCCAAAATATGACCAAAAATGTCATAGTTTAGTATGCCGTCCAAAATAGGATGAAAATGTCATAGTTGAGTATGTCGTCCAAAATGGAATGAAAATGTCATAGTTGAGTATGTCGTCCAAAATATGACAAAAATATCATAGTTTAGTATGTCGTCCAAAATCGGACAAAAATGTCATAGTTGTGTATGTCGTCCAAAATATGACCAAAATATCATAGTTGAGTATGTCGTCATAAATATGACCAAAAACGTCATAGTTGAGTATGCCGTCCAAAATATGACAAAAACATCATAGTTGGAGTAAGTCGTCCAAAATATGACAAAAATGTCATAGTTGAGTATGTCGTCCAAAATATGACCAAAAACGTCATAGTTGAATATGCCATCCAAAATAGGATGAAAATGTCATAATTTAGTATGTCGTCCAAAATATGACCAAAAATGTCATAGTTTAGTATGTCGTCCAAAATATGACCAAAAACGTCATAGTTTAGTATGTCGTCCAAAACAGGACAAAAATGTCATAGTTAAGTATGTCTTCCAAAATATGACCAAAATCGTCATAGTTTAGTATGTCATCCAAAATATGACAAAAATATCATAGTTGGAGTATGTCGTCCAAAATATGACAAAAACATCATAGTTGGAGTAAGTCGTCCAAAATATGACAAAAATGTCATAGTTGAGTATGTCGTCCAAAATATGACCAAAAACGTCATAGTTGAGTATGTCGTCCAAAATAGGACAAAAATGTCATAATTTAGTATGTCGTCCAAAATATGACCAAAAATATCATAGTTTAGTCTGTCGTCCAAAATATGACAAAAATGTCATAGTTGAGTATGTCGTCCAAAATATGACAAAAATGTCATGTATGTCGTCCAAAATATGACCAAAAACGTCATAGTTGAGTATGTCGTCCAAAATATGACAAAAACATCATAGTTGGAGTAAGTCATCCAAAATATGACAAAAATATCATAGTTGAGTATGTAATCCAAAATATGACCAAAAACGTCATAGTTGAGTATGTCGTCCAAAATATGACAAAAATATCATAGTTAAGTATGTCATCCAAAATATGACCAAAAACCTCATAGTTTAGTATGTCGTCCAAAATAGGACAAAAATGTCATAGTTTAGTATGTCGTCCAAAATATGACAAAAACATCATAGTTGGAGTAAGTCGTCCAAAATATGACAAAAATATCATAGTTTAGTATGTCATCCAAAATATGACCAAAAACCTCATAGTATAGTATGTCGTCCAAAATAGGACAAAAATGTCATCATTTAGTATGTTGTCCAAAATATGACCAAAAACGTCATAGTTTTGTATGTCGTCCAAAATATGACCAAAAATATCATAGTTTAGTATGCCATCCAAAATAGGACAAAAATGTCATAGTTGAGCATGTCTTCCAAAATATGACAAAAACATCATAGTTGGAGTAAGTCGTCCAAAATATGACAAAAATGTCATAGTTGAGTATGTCTTCCAAAATATGACCAAAAATGTCATAGTTTAGTATGCCGTCCAAAATAGGATGAAAATGTCATAGTTGAGTATGTCGTCCAAAATATGACCAAAAACGTCATAGCTTAGTATGCCGTCCAAAATAGAATGAAAATGTCATAGTTGAGTATGTCGTCCAAAATATGACAAAAATATCATAGTTGAGTATGTCATCCAAAATATGACCAAAAACGTCATAGTTGAGTATGTCGTCCAAAATATGACAAAAATGTCATAGTTTAGTATGTCGTCCAAAACAGGACAAAAATGTCATAGTTAAGTATGTCTTCCAAAATATGACCAAAATCGTCATAGTTTAGTATGTCGTCCAAAATATGAAAAAAATGTCATAATTTAGTATGTCGTCCAAAACAGGACAAAAATGTCATAGTTTAGTATGTCTTCCAAAATATGAACAAAATCGTCATAGTTTAGTATGTCATCCAAAATATGACGAAAATGTCATAGATTACCATATTGTCCAAAATGTAACTAAAACATCATACTTTGGTACTTCCCGCAAAATGTCACTAAAACGTTATAGTTGAGTATGTCGTCCAAAGTATGACCAAAAACGTCAAAATTTAGTATGTCATCCAAAATATGACCAAAAACGTCATAGTTGTGTATGTCGTCCAAAATATGACAAAAATGTTATACTTGAGTATGTCGTCATAAATATGACCAAAAACGTCATAGTTTTGTATGTCGTCCAAAATACGACAAAAATGTCATAATTTAGTATGTCGTCCAAAATATGACAAAAATGTCATAGTTTAGTATGTCGTCCAAAATATGACAAAAATGTCATAGTTTAGTATGTCGTCCAAAATATGACAAAAACTTCATCGTTGGAGTATGTCGTCCAAAATATGACCAAAAGCGTCACAGTTACTATGTCGTACAAAATATGACAAAATATCATAGCTTCGTATGTTGTCCAAATTATGACAAAATCGTCATAGTTGAGTATGCCGTCCAAAATAGGAAAAAAATGTCATAGTTTAATATGTCATTCAAAATGTCACTAAAACATCATAGGTTCCATTCCAGCTCATGGCCCTTTCCTGCAGGTCTTTTCTGCTTTCCCGTCTTCCTTTCTACTTACCTACTGAATAAAACCAACAAAAGGGCCCAAACAACAACTTTGACAAAAATGTTATAGGATGTCTTCCTAAATGTGGAAAAAAAATCATAATTTAGAATGTCATCCAGAAATATCATGGATTTTGTCCAGAGCATCAGAGGCATTGGAGATCAACTCCCTGAGGAAGATCTCTTTGTTTGAATAAAAGTTGTTGATGATCAGGGACATCAGCTGAGCGATCTCAGCCTGGAAAGCAAAGTTCTCAGCCTCCTACCCTTGGTGCATTTCTTCAGCCACCAAAATGTCACTAAAACATCATAGTTTAGTATGTTGTCCTAAATGTATCAGAAAAAGTCATAATTTAGTATGTCTAAACTATGACTTAAGTGAACTGAGCAGCCTTGAGTGCTTGTTGTCAGTAAACATTCTCAGAAGTGGAAATTGACAGGGTTCTACATAGTGCTGTTCTTGTACAATATTTGTCACTTAACTGCCCTCAGGATACTGTCGTTGAGCTTACTAGTTTTACATAACAGGCAGATGCTGCAGCTGATGATGCTGTAATTCACATAAACAAGGAAACAAGTCCATCATTATTTGAATGTTAACAGTCCAAAATGGAAAGGTCATATACAGCTTTCCTATTGGGTTAAAAAGCCCCAAAAAACCATGAAAAATACTTTGTAAAAGCGAGAGGTCAGTTGAAGCTTTTTTTTTTTTTTTTTTTATACAACTTTACGGTGGCCCCCCAAAATATCTGTTGTACCCCCCTTGTGCCCCCTCACTAAAATTGGTCTGGATCCACCCCTGGTTACATGTTGTTCTATTTCGATTTTATATCAAGTCCTTCCTTCGTTTCTCCTTTCAAGTGTAGTGAATCTGTAGTAATCACTGTGACTCACCTCAGCCAATGCAATTATTTCTGTTTGCACCACTGATGCCTCGGTTTCTTTACTTTAGGTTCTCAAACAAATCACTGTTGCTCTGTCTTGTAATGAGCTTTTATGCAGTAATGGTTAAGAATTAAACTTCATTACTGAGACAAGCACTATGTTAATTACAGAGAAGACATTGATCATTTTTAACAGTACATCCCTGCATGAAAGATATTCTGAAAACCCATTAAAAGGTACCTGTGCAGTTGAATACAGTAATCAGTGTTTTTTGGTGTGGTGGATCCATGTGTTTGTTTACTAAGAAGAGGTGACACTGCCGCTGGCGGGAGGATCAGGGAAATCAGCGGCCTCTCTGCGAGGTGTTAGACTGTAAATATTATTGGCATGCTGACAGTCTCCCACAGTGCCGTGGTGTGTAAAATCGTTAACAAGCAACATGATGTGCTCGCTCTATCCCCAAGGTGAGAATGCGGAGAGTGTTTTTATCAGCCTTGTCCAGAGGGTACAACGAGGTGTCCCGTGTCACATAATCAGTCTGGCAATCTGAAAGGGCCTGCTGTTATCAAAGGAAGGGGCTTTGTATATAGTCCTTATTTCAGAGATAAATGTGTAGAAATTGGTGCTAATCAGTGCTAAGCTATATGTCCAAACATTCACCAATCAGCTTCCTCGGAACAGCCTGAGAAAACAAAAGACGTGACATACCGTAGAACACAATACATCTGCTTTTAATTTGTGAAAATACAAAATGAAATCATGTACAGTTTATGTACAAGCCTATTTGTACAAGACGATAAACGGTATTTATTACTGTGTATTATGACATAGTCAGAAATATCAACTTAGCACTGTCATTGTATCAACAAGTCGACGTGCTAAAAAGAAAAGCACAAATGAATACAAACTAGACTGCAATGCTGAATGTCTCTCAACCCCACAGGTACTGTCAAACAAGAACACACGAGAAAGAAATACTTTACATTAAGCTTTACAGATTTACATAAAAATGAATTGCTTTCAGGCTTTGCTCCTTGACGACGGATCATTCAAAAATAGTTCTAAGACTTCTCAAATTATTTACTACAGTTGCACTTATCTCTGGGGAATAACAGCATCATGGTAAGAAAGCTAAACTAGAAGCCTCTTTTCGCAGCAGTGGGTCTTTCTGGAGTCCTCCGTTGGCTTCAGCACTGCCTGGCACATTACTGGCACTGAGAGATGGACAGCTTGGATGTTCTCTGTGCCAGTAAAAATGTCACAACCTCTCTCTTTTTACATCCAACATGAATCCTAGGCTGGACCGTGATGCATCATCTGTGGATTAAGAATTTTATGGACTTGCTGTGTTTTTTTTTTTCTTCCTTCCCCCTCATTGATCCTGAAGTAAAGTGACAACAGTGCCAATATAGCTGTGTTCCATTATTTAAATAAGACATGATTAATAGCCACCACACTTTGCGTTCTGTGCTTCCAAACCGAAAAAGGATGTAAAGACCTTCATGGATACATCAGATATGAAATCAGTCACCAAGATGTGTTACCAAGAAAATGTAATCCAAACATATAAATAGCCAAAATCACTCTCTTTTTTATGATAGAGCTGTTTTTCATGAAAAAGATGAACATGTCTGATTATGGCATTAAGATTGGTCATGGAGTACATAAAAGTTTCTTTATGATCTCCAAGACAATCCTGTGTCAGGCAGTGCTTACAGCCAACGGAGGACTTAAAGATGCCCACTTCATGCGATATGTGGCTTTTATGTTCAACTCAGCTACAGGCCTGTCACGTGGCCCCATGCTGTGTCGACGTATTTGGCTTTGCTTACTATAATGTTTTAAGTGAATAGCTTCGACCGTGTGAGATTTTTTTTGGTTTTAACGTCACCAACAAAACAGCTCTATCATATTTGGCTATTGACAAAAAACGCAAACAAAAAAAGAATTCCATTCCCAAAGTTTTACCCCCACAGAGAAATTTTGCAGATTCAGATACTTCACTTCATAGCATTTCTGGGGTTTTGGACATTGCAACCAAAATAGCGACATAAAAACATTTAAAACAACTCAAAAAGGCAAAGATAAGACAAATATAAATGGATAGAGATAAGGCTGGAGCCAAATGCCATTTACATATGGACACCGGCTGTCATAACTGTCACAAATGTTGTGAATTAGCTCCAAATGGCAAAGGAATCACTGAGAGTCAGTCACTAACAATGCCATTTTGGTGGGATCGCAGCTGGATGTAAAGTACACATTTATAACACACTGTACAGAATAACTCTGCAACACTGGGTAATGTAAATGCAGTAGAAGCAGTTGTTCATGGACAGCTAAAAAGGCAACTTTTACAATTGCAAAACTTGATCCAGTAATCATAATAATTACCTCTTTTAGCAGTAATAGTAGTAGTAGTCTTCATTTTTACATTGCTCTTTTCCTTTAAGTGACCCTCATTCCCCAAAATTGAACAAAAAAAAAATCAATGGAGTCTGGTCACTGCTAAAGTTCAACTGTGCAAACTAATAGCTGAGTGGTTGCAACATCTGACTATGATTGTCTTTATGTATATTTCATGGTTCTAAATCTGCTCATACAATACACTTGCCGCAGAGGTGAATGAAAAAAGCAGTTTTGTGTTCGTCTTAAGTAATGTCAATTGATGCTTTACGCTTGCAGATGACGAGATGTTCCCAGTTCCCAGGCTGACACCTACACGATAAGTCTTCAGCGAGCCCAGACGTCCAGACGTCAGCGCGGGTCCTGATCTCAGCACTCGTCTTCTGCTTCTCTGATGGGTGGAATCAAGCTGCTAGTGGATTTATACTGACTGACTTGGTTGACGGTGAGAGTATTCACAGGCTTGATCTGTATGGTCCTCAGGTGGGTATTCTCTGGCTCATCTGTAAACCATGTCTTTTCTGAGAAAGAGCCAAAATCATATAGAGACAAAGAGGAGGGACATCAGACAGTTAATGCTACACGGAGGTCAACTGGGATTATTGTGTTTGAAGTGCACACAGAACATTGGGAGGACATTGTGCATGTTAAAAGAAATTACTTCATGATTCGATGGTGTTGAGAGAAACTCTGACATGATATAAAACAGCTTCAAGGGTTTTAATGGCAGGTAAATATCATTCAGTGTCTCATTGTCCACCTCTATAATGTCCATCTCATATCCAGAAAAGTTTTTTTTTTATATATATAATGATTGTCATAATGCCATTGAAGCATGCTGTTTTGTTGGGTCAGCAGACATGCAGGTCACCAATTAAACAAAACCTGGTTTCATACTTCACTGTAGCAAATTAGAAGTTAATACAATACTTTAAACTTCACAATTTATATATACATATATAGTTTTTTTGTTTTTTTTATCTGTTTGAGGGGCTTCAGGCTTTTGGCTTGATGCAACTTTCTTTTCTTAAAGAAAGGAATGGGTAGTCTGGCATTATATATTGCTGGTGATTCATCCACTTGGAAATGTCCATGGTCATGCATTTATCAACATGACTTAAGGCTGTGGCGCTACAGTACGTTAACACATATGCCAGTAGATCCACGTTGCCAATGAGAAAACATCCAACATGACATGATAGAGAATAAGGTGAAGTAGCATCAAACCATTCAGTTGCAGTCACACATTCTACAGTCAAACCTACTGTGAGATGTACTGCATAGGTCATAACCATGCAGTCCTGATGCAGTCATTTGAAAACACCAAACTACTTGGCTTTCATTCAGAGGGCAAAATGTCAGCAGGGACATGAGAGTGTTCAATGCATTATTTAACGTCATGCATAATCATTCACTTCCATACCTTGGCCCACTCTATTCATCCTTGTTGCACTTTGGAAAAAGAAAGTAGTACACTAAATGTAAGCTAAATGGGAAAACGACCATTAATAACAGAAACTACACAGCATGATGATCTGAGGCATAAAAACAGCAGATGATCTCATTACATGTGGATGTAGAGTAGGTTAAATACTGCGTTGTGACCAACTCAAGTCGACAAAAACAACATGGGTCATGTCAGGGTATCTTTAAGTGCCATTATTATGCATTTAGCCACAGTAGCATGTGTCAAGCAGCCGTACCGTATCCATGCCTACTGGGAAAGCAGTTGGAGGGATGATGTCTATGTTTCAGATGGAATTCAAACCCCAATGAGCAGCATGCAGCTAACATGTTATAGAATATGCTTATAATAAAAAAGAAACGAGAGCTCATTAAATCTAGTTATGTAAAATGTGCATTGTAAATGAAACTTTTGACTGAAAATGAGCAGATTACTGACCATAGAAAGCTTGTAGTGTTCATTCAGCAGCTGTGATTTGTGAGTGTTTGTTTTGAATGAACAGCCAAAGAATATCTGAGTGTGAATATTAACAATTTTAAAAAGTAATTATAGATTGCATACCTCTGGTAATTCTGCAAAGTCCTTTCAATGTGGTAATAATAGTAAATGTATGTATATTTGGAATGAACACACAACCAGTGACAGACAATAATGTTTTTTTTTTTTTAAATGACAGCAGCTATAATCGTTAGGGAAAACTTAAAATGGACCCAGTCAGAACATACTATGACTCCATCCCAATACACACACACTCAGTATCACCGAATAGTTAAATTCCGACTTGTTTGAAATTACAAGGTAATTGACACAGGTGTTTGTTAAAACTGTGAACATTTGATAGTTTATTTTGTAAAAACAGTTCATGACTATATTAAGAGAGGCTATCTATAAGCATTTAAGTGCACTGCATATAACATTTTTGAATGGCCTGATAACATTTTCAAGTGAGGAACATAATGTATTTTTCAGACTCTTCACACTACTGCCAAAAACCAGACTGGTCTCTTACAGTAGACCATAGTGAATTATGGGATATGCGTATGTCTGAATTCAAGCTGGATTAGAGTAAACAGCAATTCAGGAATAGGTGAAGTGTAATGTTTGTTGGTATTCTATCAGCATCATACACACTCATCTAATAACTGGGACACACCTTCTGTCTTTTGCACAATGTAATGATTCGTGGCCATTTAAATTAGCCATTGTGCTCTCGCAGTCAAAATCTAACGCTCATGGGGAGGGGCTTTGATTCTCTACTTTTTATGGGTAAGCGGTGCCTGATACATGTGCAGATATTAATACATTGCTATCTGAGCATTAAAAGGAGAATCTGCGATTCTTTACAAAGATTGTTGATATTTAGCTAGTTAGCCATGAGCCACATTTACCCTCCATCTCACTCCTACTTTCCCAGTCTTACATACTTCCATGAAGTGCACACTACATCTTTAATGTCTCTGGTTTTGGTTCTGTATCAGGAGGAGGGGTTGCTGTGAGGTAAACTTGTGTGGTGCTGTGTTACTGGCTGCTAGTTTTGTCTGTAACAAAACAACCTAGTGTTAAAATGTTTAAACACTGGTTTGTAATTTTACGTGGCACCACCACCCCTGGTATTATCCAGTCAGCGGAGGCATGTCTTAGATGTGTAGCATCTCCACCTTGATGTAGGTACAGAGCTGTCAGACCTGGTAAACTCAACTGCAATGTCATGGTGAGCTGGGAATATTTGACCGAAGTTTTTCTTTCAAAATAAAAGTGCAAAAATGACTCCTTCATCCAGATGGTTCGAGGTCACGTCCAAAGCCTCAATCACAGAAATGACTCTCTTCAGGTTGGCTGAATTAAGAAAGGCAGTGAGAGGACACAAAAACTGAAGTTTCTATGGTTGCAGGTAAAAAAAACAAAACAAACCCAAAGGCATGAGGAAGAAAGGTCTAGGCCTTTGGTCCAAATATAACTGGAGTGAGCGTTATATATGTATTTGTAAAGCGTGTTCTGTGCTGGTCTCTGCCAAGGATGTGGCAGCAGTTCAGTTTTTTGAGAGAATCTATGGACAGCCAGGGAAAGAAGTCTGTCTGGTTTTAGGTGAGTACTTTCTTACATCGCTGCCTTTTGCTGATGATGTAGTTCCATCTGCTTCACTGAACAATGACCATCAGCACATACTGGGGCAGTTTGTAGGACATAGTAAAAATGATTATTCAGCTTCTGGCACCAGTCTAATTACTAGTAATCATCATTCACTAAAATGTCTTGGAAAAAAATCCCAACAAAATTGAACACATGTAGAATAGAACTGAAATGTGACATTCACATGTGAAGACAAAGTAACTTATAATTTGGGTGTATCTTTATTAATGACTTAACAGTTTCTACTTGCAAAATATTCTGACATAATTAATACTTAATGGTGGCATATAACAATTAGTTAAAAGTATACCATTGTAATGGAAATTAACAGGCATTAAGAGGACATGATGTGCAATTTTTCATGAACATGACATAGTATGAACCTTAAAAACATGTCATCTGAGAGTTCAGTAAGGTTTAATGTAATGTGAAACAAATGCACGTCTCAGCAGCAAAACTGGAATGCTGTAAGGTAAAGACACTCAGTGAGCGGGAAGTTATTAATACAAGAAAGTGCAGTAAAGTTCTTTCTTTCTCCATTAGGACATACTTTGTTGTGTTGCATCGTGTGTTAGCCAATATCACACATCTAAAACAGTATCTTCTTTGGCTTTCTAGGCCTTTCCTTTACATTTGAACCCAAATGGGAATGCGTCACACTGGAAAGGGCCCTGTCTGTTCAGGTAAGGACACTGCAGTTCAATAAACAATTACATTTTAAGTGACGATGATGGCAAAAATTATGGACTAGTATCAAAACTGAACTTAATTATTGTTTAAAACAGATTCAGTAGAACTTGGACTAAATCAAGATCAGTAGTTAAAGGTGGTGTAAGCCATTTTGATCCAATACACTGTTAAATTCAGCGAGCCTCCCCTGCCAGTTATCCATTCAGTCTGTGGACTGAAAAAATCTGGGACAAAAAAAAGCTAGGTCAGGTTGACACAGCACTACACTGTGTGCAGACATACACAGAGGGCTCCAAACAATGCTCTAAATCCTGATACATTTTCCAAAAGATAGACTGAATTTACAAATTTTCACCGCTCTTTTATGGTGCACCCTTCTGACAAAAGACACTTTTCTCAGTCCTATTTCTGAGGGGAAATATAAAGCAAATTACTGGTTTTAGCATCACCAGGCTTTTTTGCTCTCCAATGCAGACCAACAAACCTGTCCTCCACCAGGTTTCTCTACTGCAACCACAGCAATAGTTTGTAGTGAGCGCTGGCTTTAGCTGCACAAAGGACAGGATGGTGTCTCTAGCCTCCCAAACAGCATCTGTTTGATGACATTTCATACTCTAATGTTTGTTTTTGCTTCAGCTATATGATAGAGGAATTCTCTTCCATGCCTACAAGACTGGAATGTTTCTCTAACTCAACTGTTGGTGTCATTGAATTTGGAGGCCGAGGCTCCTGACGGTGCACTGAACTAAGCAGTGGTTTTGTTTAGCTGTTGAGTAAAAATTCAAAGAAATGTTCTCAGGAATGGCTTACACTACCTTTCATTAAACAGAAGTTATCTTAGTTGTAGACATCTTCATCTACACGTGCACTTAACTCAATACTGTAATCAAAATGTTATCTGTAGTTATCTTCACTTGGACTTTTGGATGACATTCGTAATCAAAAAAAATATGTTCACATCATGACAAAATGGCATTTAAAAAAAATAGGAATTTCCCCAATACTTAAGAATGACAGAATTATTCACAACCTTGCGAAAAGGTTACTGTTGTTCTTGTCATAAAAACGTACAAGAATGGAAAAAACACTAAGAGCTAACAGATGGAAATGAAGTAAAAACTCAGTCCGTGGCGGCTCCCAGGAAAGACCAGAAGCCCTTGGTGGTTTCTTACTCTGACCTGTGCTGTGTGCGCTGTTGAAGGGGAAACCCACTCCGAACTGCATTGTGTTGTTAAATGCAAAATAAGACATACAAGTGACACATAGACATTCAGACGAACATACACACATTGACAACCAGACGTGTTACAGTCTGTCTGGACCCTGCAAACGGACACACAGGACAACACTGTTGGCAGGCACTGTTCACGGACATAGACAGCCAGAGAGCTTTAGAGGGGCACATACTTTTGTTTGTCTCTCGAGTCCCTGCTTTTGGTGCGGTTGGTGCGGTTGGTAGTTGGGATAGAGTGGACGGAGGAGCTCTTTTTGCTTGAAGAATGGGATGAATGAGAGGAGTGGGAGAGGCTGGTTCGAGACTGGCCGGCGTTGTGGTCAAACTGCATCAGGCAGAATATCAGGTCCGAGGGCACCAGCTCAAATGCATACGGTGGATTGGTTATGACATACCTAGAGGAAATAAATACAAATATAGTGAGGGAGAAGTGATTTCTTTTTTTAACAGCCATTTTTTCGTTGATTCCAGTTTTGAGCATCTAAATATAAGGACTCATGCTCACCGTTTGGTACACTGGCTTTGTGTGTTTAGATGTGCGTCTCGTAACCGATAGATGCCGAAACACAACATGTTGTATGTCTTCAGGGCTTTACAAAACAGATCACCGTAACAACCACCATCCTGAAAGACAGCAATTTGTATTTTGTTAAAAGCAACACTAAAAATACATAATAGAAACATAGAAAAATGGAGTGACTGCATCTGGGGACCTGTATGGCTTATCATAATCCTTCTTTTCTCCTGTAAACTGTCTGAAGGTAAAAAGTGCTCCCCAACACCCTCAAAAAAGTGGCTTCATCTACCTCCAGCACCAGAAATGAGTCCATATGTATCAGTGAATGCTTATGTGATGCAGATGGTGATTAAAGTAGATAGACAAAAAGTCACAAGGAGGGTAGTCAGATAACTCTGAAGGTTTGGCCACACCAGCATTCAAAATGCCAAAATTTTAGAGCAAAGCTCCTAGCTCCTTTCAGTGGAAGTGGAAATTGCCACAATCAAGCCCCTTTCAGACTTTCTGTTAATCTGACTGCATTTAAATGCGTCGTCTTTATGTCTCAGTAAACACCCTGGTAACTTTTTTAAAAAAGTTGTAATGTAAATCTTGTAAGGTTGGATCATTTCCGTATCTGTTTCAGCACTGCACAAGTTTGAACAGCGTGTTGTCACATTAATTGATAGGTGCATAAAAGTGAGGTACTTGGAGTCGTGTGAAGCCATTTGAGGAAGGCTTTCTTCACATTTCAGCACCAATACTGGCCTAGAAATATCACAGAAAGCGCCTAAGACACAGTTTTCTGCTCAGAATCACAAAACCAGTTCACTTTGCTTTACATATTCACAGACTCCAACAAAGACAGAACAAATTAGATTACAGACACTCACCAATAAAAAATGTAATCCCGGTTTTCACAAAACATTAAAAGAGTTGTCATTAGTTTGTTGTTTCCAGCTGTGTGTAGGCGTCTTTCCTCTGAGTTTATTAAAAAAACTGCAACATTAAACAGCAGCAGCATGTCTCCAAAGAGTGAAAGCTACAAGCATTTATGAATGTCACATAACAGATTTACTTATATTTATAACTTATCCCCAACATGGAGACAGGATCAATTAGAATCTAACAAGTCACACTGTGTACTTTTCTTAACATCAGACTTCATATATCACAACAAAGAGGTGAGCTGTCACACACTGAGTCACAGTTTATAATCTGCAGTTATTCATTTATTATATTGTGATCATCCTTGAGTTGAGTCCTGAGCTCTATATGAGCAGTTGGGATATTCCATTTGCCAATATGCAAACACTAAGGCACACTTAATGTTGTTTGTGCTTGCTTCTTTCACTCAATGTTAGTAAAGTAATAGTTTGATATATTTCAGTGTAGGAACTGATGAATAAACTTGGCTATTAGTTATTTGGCAGTTTTAAAAGTTTGCTCATAGTTTAGATTCAGTGAAGTCTCATCTCACAAATGTTAGAAATATTATATTACAGTGGAGGAAGCTATCTTAGCCTATTTAGCTGTGTTGTAATATCTCGTTGTTTTTTTTTTTTTTTAACTTTCCTTGCTTTGTGTACAAACTGCTCCACATGTTAAATAGTTCTGAGGCAGGAGCTGGTAGTTGGTGGAATAAACTGTGTAAGCTCAGTTTTCACTTACTGACCTAACAAGCTTCAGTTAGACGACTTGCAAGCTTGGATGGCCTTTTCCTCCCTTTCTTAATAACTCTTTATTAAAAGAAATTATGCATAATCCCAACAACAAATGCCAGGGCAGAATAAACAGCTTAGTACAGAGAAGATGGAGAGGAATGCAGAGAGCTGTTGTGACTGACTAGAGCTGGCATGTTCCAGGCCTGCTAGCATTTTAGCTGTAAGCTTGCCCATTAAAGTAGTTAGCCAACTAGCCATATGAGTAGATTTTTGATCGCCAAGTCTTTAATGGTGCCAAATTTGTGAAGATGCATCAGATAAATGTTGCTGTGCCACTTTCTGGCATGACTGGGCCTCATTATCTTTGCTGTACAAAGGAATGATTGTATTTTGTCTTTTCCCTATTATGTACTTGGTAACTCTGGAGCTGTTTGTTGTCGCTGAGGAGGAATCAACTCATAATGGTATTATGTTTGGTATGTGCTTAGATGTCAAAGTATGCTAGAATATAAAAATACTGTGTCTTAAATACATTTCATTTCTGTGAGATGATCTTGTTTTCCTATTTTCTTCTGTTATAAAGTGGATTCCATTGTGTTACATATGACTACATGCTACAGTCTTTGCAGTCTGTAAACTACAGCTTACATCTTGTACTGAATGATTGCATTAATATAAGTGAATGTAATCCCTGTCACTCATTTCGGCTATGTCACAGTCATCTCTATCTTTTCACTAACGGCAGCTTCTACAACACAAGCATCCAAAGATGACCTTAGTCCTTGGGTGACAAGACCACGCACTTACCCCAAGGTCGGCGAATGGCCCGTCGTACAAGGCCAGCTGTGCCACACGACACCTGTCCCTGTTCGCCAGGGTCTGTGGTGTGCTGTAGCCACCTCGTAATGCATTCTCCTCCGCCAGCAGCCCCTCCAGCTCCGGTGTCGCCCCGCCTGTTACCAGCGTCCGGATCAAGGTGAGGATATTATCATTGAAGTATGTCTGAAGGAATGAAGTTAGAGGAGGGTGAATCCCTAAGCAAACGCCACCAAAGTCGCAACTGAACCCTCTCAAAGTGTTGGCCAGGCTGAATGGTGCTATCTAACCCCGCTCTGTCGCGTCACATTGCTCTGCACGCCGAGTGAAAAGACAGGAGAATCCAGTTACTGCAGGTTACTTTCACTCCCGTCAGAGCAATAGACCCAGAGAATCTAAGCTCACATTAATGCTGTCCAGGCATTTATTCAGCTAAACATGACAATTAGTTGGAAAGTCAGCTTTGGAAACCACACATTAAACCTGAAGATGCACTTTTCTCAGTGTTTCTTCCTTCCAGCTACTGCTGTGCTGATTTAACAAGGGCAAATATCTGCCCTCTTCTTTGCACTGCAGTCTCTTGTCTCCCCCTGCTTGTACAGCAGTGACATCTCCCTTGGCTGCTGACAGCGCTATTGACTAAGATGATGGATGAGGGCTGTCCATTAGGTAGCATTACCTTTGTCTACACTGGAGCACACTTGAAGGCAGCTTTGTTCTAACCTCACTCAGACTGAAAGGCAGACAAATGAAGCCATCATACCTCGTACAAGTTCCAGTCTTGTCATTTATTGTTTTAACGGGAGCAGAGAAAACCTACTTTTTTTTTTTTAGTGGAGAGATTCTGCTATCTGTCCTGATATCAAAACATAAGATTTCTTTGCCTATTTCAGATCACTGACAGATATTATGTCACTGCACAAAAAAACTTCATCCTATCTACAATTTTGTCTGTCAGCTAAAATTGATTCTGACTTACCGCACTCATTAAGGAATCCAGCACGCTGACTGCGAATGCTGTCCCACAGGCAAAGGGCTGAGTGAGGTATAACTCTGTATCTGGGTCGTCGTCATCATCTTGGTCCAGAAACTGAACGTTGGAGTCATTCACTGTGGGGGTAATAATGTAAATTTCATTAGTTAAATTAAATTCTGCTTGTTTTCTGCACACTACAACCAGATCTCATGGAATAGTTTTGCTTTGGAAAAGCATGGCTCAGGCAAATACTTCATTCACGTGAAGTGAAGAGGAGGACATGAAAAGTGCAGTGGTTGTGCACAACAGTGAGTAGCTGCAGATATGGACTGTATTAAAAATCCGTGCATAGTCTGACAAATTCTCATTTCAAATTTGGACAAAATTATAGTTTCTTTTAAAGGACTACTATGTGTGGTATTTGTATTCGGCCTTGTGGCCAACTTGCCTTTGCGACATTCCATATCCAGGCCATTCATGCACACTCATGACACCATGCATATTGTCAAAGTTTCAGGCCTCAATTTAAAATCCTCCTGAGGTCAATATCAGTAACACCAATATGCCATTGTTTGTCTTGTAAATCCAAGACAGAACTTCCAATTACTTGTACTGGCATGTCAAGTCAAATGAAAGTATCTCATTGCCCGAGAACCTTCTGTAAAGATGTCTTTGAGCACAAAAACACATGCAGTAGCTGGAAGAAAGTAATGATGTAAAATTTAGTTGGAGAACTGCTACTTCTGTGAGGACAGAAATAAATGTCAGTCATATCGACAGTGCTGAGATGAAAGAAAAGCACGGGCCAGAGAATGTGATCCGACAGAAGATGCTATGAAAACAGCCACAAGGACTTCTGAGGGATCAAAGGCCCTGTAATTCTTAGAAAAATAAAAGGGAGAAATTTTGCTTTGAGATAAGGGGTAAAAACAAGACAGGCAATTTCAACCAGAACCAAGGGTAAAATGTGCTCAAAGTGATGCCATGGGAATGGACTGAGCCTCTTGTGCAGCAAGAGAAATCAAAAGAAAGCTGATATGGAGGCAGCAGCAGTTACAACACTGCAGTACAGGACAGAGGCACTTCTTACCCAGCTCAGTTATCATTTGTATGCTGGTCCCACTGCTTTTATCCTGACTGAATGAAATCACAGGCACTTTTTTGCCTGGTTTTGCTAATGGTGCTAGACAAGTGTTGAGGAAGAAAAGTTACTGGAACATGTCAACAAGGGACAACAAACGATAAAAAAAACTCCACTTTTAGTACGTTTAATCAAGCGTTGACAAGCCTCTAATTGCAGAAATTCTGTGTTCAGATCTGTTTATAACTACTTAACTGAAAAAGTCAAGCAACAGCAGAGCTAGTTTATCAATCATCTGACAGAAATATGCAGCAGCAACCGTACCTAGTTCTGTTATGATGGGGATATTTGCTCCAGTAGTGACAGAAGTCTGCCTTACTAATCCATGGACTGGGCTGTTCTCAGGAGAAGATCTATCCATCCCCGGCGGTGTGAAGCCTGAATGGACACACGGGTAACAAAGCACATCTGTTAAAACAATATCCAATAGTACATCAGAGGTTACAATCAGCAGAACTAACACGCTGGGGCTATTTCATCCATCCCCAGGCCACCGGTAAAGTTGCTGAGTGCAACGTTGCTGTATTCCTGACAAGCACTAATATTAGTCTATATATAATAAATGTGACATACTGCTCATTTTGTTTCCCTTTTGATTGTGTGTGCACGGAGACGGAAACCTTTTACACACACACACACACACACACACACACGCAAAAACAGCATGTACAGTATGGAGCCATGAAATAGAAAATAAGTGACGCAAGATTGAATTCAAATTGACTTGACATTCCTTGCTTTCCTCAGACTGACAAGTAAGCACATTAAATCAGTGATGCTGTATGTATTATACATAGGCCGTGTTTTGACATCCATCACTTACTGCTGACTAAGGCAAATGCGAGGTCATACATGTATTAGAGGAATAATGAAATTGGCAGGGAGTTTTTTTCCCTCTCTCCTTAGGTCAAAGGTTTCTAAAAGCATTTCTTACAACACCAAACAATGACCATTATTGAGGAGCATCTGAAGCTAAGTGAGTGCTTCAGTTGACATTCAGAAAGCTGTAACATGGAGTGTTATTTATTATATATGATGTATATAAATTATCCACAATATATTATTTTTCCAGAGATCCTGAAAAATAAAAATGCATAAGCCAGGTAAGGCGTTTGTGCTAGTGCTATGCTTGTTGCTACCAATTAGGTTTGTGAAGAAACCAGTTGTTACAGTAACCTGAGGAATAGTCAGTAGGGTTTACTGTCAAACGCAGTGACACCAGGTCAGCCAGGCAGCATCCAGTGAAGAATATTCCCTGTGCCAGCGCCCTGTCCCTTGCAGGCGGTGCAGTGAACTATGATAGGGCGCCCCTTACCTTGAGAATTAGCCTGCAAGACCCCGATGCTGTCGTCAAACAGCATGGATTTGATGTTGAGTGACGCCAAGATGCATTCTTTGTCCTGCAGTGATGCGTCGTCAATATTGTTCTGATTGGCTGACAGAATGACACACATGTCGCAGAGGTTGATGTTGACAGCCCTCAGATCTGCCCGACTCAACGGCGTGCCCTTTGAGAAGACATTAAGGAGAGAATTTGTTACCTCACCTGTACAATACAACTTGAGACTTGTGTTCACTCTGTCCATCCATCCATTATCTATACAACGTTTAATACTCATTTAGGGTCATGGGGGTGCTAGAGTCTATCTATCTATCAGTTGACTTTGGGTGAAACAAGTCTCCACATAGAGACAAAGAAATAGACTCACATTCACCCCTACAGACAATTTAGTCACCAGTTAACCTGAGCGTGTTTTAGACTGGGGGTGGATGCTGGATTACCTGGAGAAAACCCACGTATGCACAGGGAGAACATGTTTTAGCTTCATGGTGATGGTGCTAACCATCAAGCCACTGTGCAGTCCTGTGTTAATTTTGCGTCCTATGAAATATGTTTATATGCAACTAACTTGTTTTGCCAAATACTTTCATCCCATATGGTGCAAATCCATTTTTTCATGTGTCTTTGAGGTGTCAAGTAAAAACTGTGAGAATATAACAATGCTTACTAATGACATTTCTCTAGCCTGCCTTTAGCTAGATATCCCCCCATCTTTAGAATTTTGGTGAGTAGTAACTGATAATCGTCCAGCTAAAAATGTGCATACCCCTGCTTCGGCTAACAATAAAAGATCTTAGCCACGAGCAAATCACATGCACTGTGCTGATGTTGGCTACAAGAGTGAACACAAGAGTCTTCATGAACTCCCCGCATGAGGAACTGAAGGTCCAATGGGTTACTTTTATTTTTGTTGGATGTCAATGTGCCCACAAAAACAGGAAAAACCTTAGCGTTACATGTTGCACGGATAATTTGACTAACATTATGACTACCTTTGTTCTAAGCCCACAGGTCAGAGGTCTGAGAAAGCTATAAACACTGACGGATGGAGTCATGGGGAGGGTAGTCAGATAACTGAAGGCTCGGCCACACCAGCTTCCAAAATAGCTAAATCTAAACAAAGAGTGATTTGAAACCAATACACAAGGACTGTGAGGGCTACTGTGATTTCATTTTGCCTGTCGTGCTTCAGGAAAACCTGAATACATCTGTTTACTTCTCTCCTGCTCTCTGTGCTCACATGCATCTCTAATATAGCAAATTCCCACATCCTGTTTGGTTGCTGTGAAGGCCACAGGTTAACTAGCAGCCACTTCAGAGCCTTTTCCAAAGTTGCTGCTTGTACAAGCATTTTCATGGACAATTAATAGCTTGCAGATATGTACAATATAACATTTTTTTCCTCTCATATTGATTAAAAACGACTTTACGTTTCCCACAAATATTTGTCATTGTGAATGAGCAGCATCCGAACGTCATTTTTAAGGAACAGGTGTTTTTCTTTACTCACTGGCAGAATGGAGACTTTTGGGAAATTATGTAGAGTTTCCCATTCCCGCTTCAGATACTCAAGGGAACCGACGAACACGATGTGCTTCAGCTCATGGTAGTGAAAGTTGCTTGCTCTCAGAGGCATTACAAAGTTTCGGAGGCCGATCAGCGCTGATTTCACATCGCCGAATATGCACACCACCACATGACCGCTCAGAACAGTCATGGCTGCTTCGCTGCGAGTCTGAAAGACAGAGAGAGAGAGAAAGGGATAAAGAATGTGTTTATGACAGGAATTTGGCATGAATGTGCTTTTCTAGAAAATGTTAGCACTTTCTCCTTTTTCCAGTCAGCCAGCTCACTCTGTGAAATATATCCCGCAGTTCATGACTGCAATAGACTATGAAAGTAATTTGAAAAATGGCATATGTATTAGTACAAGAAATGTTCGATGTACAGGGCCTCCTTATAGCAAATGACATGTCAAACACCTCATTACAGAGTGTTTAAGTGCCCTGTCAACCTCTGATGGTGCTTTGTGACATGACACATCTGTCACCGGGGGGAAGAGTGTCAGGGACAAATGACGTGTGCCGAGCGAAGGAGCAGGACCCACCAAGATGACCTTCTCGATGTCTTTGGACGGGCACCAGTGAAACATCCCTGTGGAGTCGTATTTCTTTACGTTCTCATCCATGCTCTCAATCTGCTCGTTCCCCGGGATGAGGAGCGGGTCGTGTCTAATCAAACAAAAAGGGTTGGAAAGAATATCATCAGAGTCTATAACTGCAGATAAAATTAACTACATTTCAGGAATACAACTACCATTTTTTTTTCATAACATCCAGAAACAGATCATATTATTTGGGAATCTCCAAATAAGTCGCATGCACTACAAAAAAATTGGCTTCTTTTTTTTTTTCCTTCCTCTTTGCTTATTCCTGTCAGAGACCATCTGCAGAAATGCCAACAAAACTGCCATGTCATCAAGTAGAGTGACATCAGCAGCGGCAGCCAGGCGGAAGGAGATGGCAGCAACACACTGCGTTGATTGGCATGAGCACGGAGATGCAATTACGCCCCCTTACTGCATACAGTTTTTGACGTAGTGTGCTGCGTGGTAAAAGCTTTAACAGACCAGACTTTAAATATTTCAGGAATTTGCCCAACCATATTTGCTTTCCAAAGTGAAGGGTATTAATGTTTAAACAGAACATCAGAAGTATATAAACTAATTTCACTGAGCATTGTGGCGAGCTTCAACCTGCCCAACACTGGCCATTAAAGTGGTCTCCTAACACGAGTATCTGTGGTTGAATCGCGCTCGATCTGGTCTGAGTCATATGATCACTTGAGTATAATGAGATATACCAGTGTATGGTCATTGTGTTTCCAAAAAAGGATTATCTAACCGCATACAAAAGCCCATTAAAATAAAACATTTGTTCATATAAAGACTGTATATTATATCTAACTTCTTCGTCCTATTCACATAAAGTTCATTCATAATATTTGCAATATCCCTTTCACAATGTTTATCCACAATTCTAATGTAATTGTAATATCATAAATGGATGCTAAATTATTAGTATTATTACAATAATTAAAAAAAATGTTATCTATGCAGTGAGCATTATTCTAATGTGTGTAATTCTGAAATTATACCTGACATTTAAAATGAAAATACACATTTTATACTATTAGGATTTGCTTGGAATCAGTTATTTGGACAACAGACTTTTATAAAATAAGAATTAAATTCCAACAAATGCCAGTACATAGTAATATTCATTTACTGTCCAAATTTAAAGTTTCCAAATTACCTACTCCACATTTCTTTTATAACTATGAATAAAAAAAATTGAAATCGCCAACCAATGTACAAGACCAGCCCCAATGGAAACTGAGGTAACCACAGAGCTCGTGTACTGCCCGACACAATTCCCTTTGCACTAAAATTACTTTGTCAGATTCAGATCACAGTTAAAGATGTTATCATCTGCTAACCCAGACAGCAGCCTTCTGTCTCTGTCCAAAACCTTTTAAATACTTCAAGTCTTCTCCCCAAAAGGGCAGCATCTCTTTCATCCATGGGAGTGCTTTAAAAGAATGCTACCATAAGTAACATGTTAAGTATGCATGAAAGTGTCAGCTGAAACTACCATCCCTCGGGCTGGAAGAGACTGTAGCCGAAAAAACCTGCCTTTGGGCTCATATATCCCAAGGCAAGACCATGGATGTCGTTCAAATATAGCAGTAGACGGAGAAGGAAATGTCTGTCCTGCCACTTTCTACCTCTCAGACAGCAGTCTGGCGATGCAGTTCTAATTTGAAAAGACAGTCTGAGTGCATTAAATTCTGTACATAAAAGTCTGTAAATTATCTTTTGAAAGAACACAACTTGTGGACACAAACGCATCACAAAAATAACCTAGTAAAACTCTAAACTGCTTTATTTTTGTAGGATTTTAGGCAATAATGAGGCTTCATATGAAATGATATTCTTTGTCATATACGGACGATAAAATATCTTCAAAATCAGACATGACAGTATGAGCTCTGACAAGTTGTTCATAGCAGTTTCTTCACCTTTTTCAGTGTTGACTCAATGGTTAATTGATTCATTGAATATGTTTTCATATAAAATGCTAGAAATGTCTAATAAAATATCCCATAAGTGCTTCTTAACAGTGGTACTTTTGTCTGACTAACAGTTTAGAACTCAAAAGCAGCAAATTACAATTGAGAAGCTGGAATTTATTTCATGGAAGGTGATTTATCAATAATCAAATATATAGTTCTAACCACATTTTATATCATGAAGACTTAGATGCAAGTTCCAATAAGAGTGTCAGCATTTAGTGGTTTTACACCTTGGCTAAATATTTCATCAAAAGTCAAATGTTTCACCGCTCACTCAGTGGAGCCGCTGTCACTTCAGTTTGTCCTTGTGGAGATGACTGGTGAGGCAGAGCTCTGCCAGGATAGCTATCGCTCACTGTCAGCCATGACGGCCTGTCACTACCCTGCACTGCCAATTGCCTCGGCAGTGCTGTAGCAGACATGACGTGTATGTCACGGCGCTGCGATGTGACCAAACGCGTTATGACATCCCACAGTTAGATGTGTCTTATGACCCATCAAGGAGCCTGTGGAAATGGTGTTAATTTCAGTGAGGTCGTCATTGCTAAGTTGCAGACAGGACGTGTTAGTTTGCTGGAACTAGAAGTGGAACTGTCTCCTGGAAACATGCGACCGCTTTTCTTCTTTTGTGCGGTTCGTTTCATTATACACTGCAGAGGCGTCTGTGAGTGTCATTTCAGGGTACTTCTAAAGATCCAAACTGATCAGTGGCGTAATTCACTACTTTAGTTTTATGATGACACGTTTGACAAGACTTCACACATCATGACCGGAAAGCATCAGGCCAGGTGTCTTGTAGAGGAGCGTAATGACAGCTGAGAGAGACATAAAGTAGAAGGCAGACATGCATATTATGTAGATCTTCTATTTCAGCATCACTGCACTAGTTTACTGTAACACCAGCACCGAGGGCAGGCAAAGTCTTTGAAAACCCTCCCCATCATGCAAACTGACAAAGGCTTGCTCTTCAAAACCCACAGCCAATCTGTTGATCATTACTTATTTACAAAGGCCTTGAGGCCGCAGGTCCTGTAAAAACACATTTGATATAGTATACACCCAGATGTTTTTTCTCGGCTTGCTGCAATGAAGTATCCCCTAGGCTACCACAGCGAATCCTTCTGTAGCGTGTAGGCAGCAGACGCTGAAGGAAATAACACATCCACCTGTATTGGAGTGTATTAGCATGGCAAGTAGATGGATTGATTTGGTTAGTTGATATTTAGCTGATGGCTATAGCATTGGAAAAGTCTGATTTTGTTACCCAAGAGTCTGGAAATAACCTGGAGCGATTCAACTTTAACACCACTTTGAACCAAATCAAACAAGGGCAAACGCACACCTGAAAAACAGAGACCAAAGATCAAAGCAAGAGCTAATTTATGCATACAAACACTAAGTTATAATGCAAAGTCATTTTTATAACTTCCACATTTTGCTGATCTGTACTTTATCTTATAGTATTAAAGAATACAGACATTTTTCAGATTGATTTCCAAATGTCAAACAAGTAGCAACCATGTTAGCAATGGCAACATAAAGTCATCCGTCAGTTTTAATTTAATTTCATCTGTTCAGTTCCACTTTGTATACATCAAGCTGCAGTTCTTCCCTGTTGCCTGGCTTCCTTATAACATGGCACTTAATGACAATGACTATTGCTATTATCATCTCAGTAATGGGCTGTTGTTGAATAACAGCGTTATCTCCAGTCAAGATCAATAAGCGCCGATTTAATTTCATGAGACAAGATAAAAGCAAGGTAGCATTTGAATTTGCCTTTAATTGTGATGATACATATCATCTGTGGCCTTACGTGCTGAAAAGACCTCGGAGGGATCCGACAATAGATGAATAGCCTTGGGCTATCCATCCTTTACAGCCTCTCTGACTGCCTTGTGCTGTCATTAGTGCCAGGCTTGTTTAAGAGCTGTAGTCTGTGGGTGTCGCATGAAACCTTGTGGCATAGAGCACATCTGCAAGTCTGACCTGTTTTCTATGAAAAAAGGAGCACAGAAAATGTTCTCTAAGATGTGCTCCTTTAGAGCTGCACGATATTGAAGAACATTTTGATCATTTGTTTGAGAAATTTTCACCAGATGACTTGAATAAGTATTTGGAAAGAATTCTAGAGTGATTAGGGTGATTTTGTAGGGGGGTGCATCTGTGTTGAAAACAAAAAATATATTTTTTTAATTGATAAAAATAAGCCAACAAAACTCTGCAAAATCATCCCAAATAGTTTTGCTTTTAATTTGGTTTGGCACTCATCATACAGAGCTTTGTGCTGCTAATGATCAAACAAGTTAGTCGTGTTGCCTCGCGTAGTGGCAGTAAAACACTGCTGACAGAATACCTGCTTTTGGTCAACATCTTTCCTGTGGCTGAGACATTTCTACACAACTGATGCTGCATTTCAGTGCCTCTTTCCTGTTCCCGGCTTATTTTGCTGTGCAGATGTGGATCCATAAAACATTGGTAGGACCAACCAATAGTGGGATTTTTTCATAAAGCTGTATGCGAGCAGGGAATTATTTTTTAATTTAAGGAGCTTTATTTTTTTAAATTTCAAGAATCCTTAAAGCTGTGAATAATCAATATTTTGACATTGAACCACCATGTGTAATGTGGACATAGTCGCTCAGTCATCACATGAATCTGTAGATCCACGCAGCTCTGTGGAGTATTTTAGTATTTCTAACTTATCGTTTGGGTTTCAGGGACCACAGCTTCTCTCATCACCGCCATAGCGAACACAGTGGAGTATTTTGCTGCTCAAGAGCCAAATATTTTCCTCAGGATATTTCCATCAACATACAGCTCATCAAGTGGGCGAAAACACAAATTTAAACTCATGCTAATGTTGCTGTGTAATCACCGGTTGTGTAATTAAGCAACTGTTTGCCTTAACCATACCAGCTTTATGAGGTGATAAGTCAATGCTGTGCTTACGGCTTGTTGCGTTTTAGTGTAGTTTTAAATTTGGTTGATAATGAAATTCGACCAAGACATGTCATAGTTCTGCCAGACTGTCTCTACAGGGACTGTGTTTGTGTTAATCGGTGTATTCACTGGTCTATAAGAGTTTTAAAGATTAGAAATAATCAAATTAAGCACACAGACAAAGCGGTGTCTACACTAGATGGTACCTACCTCATTATCTTGGGTGAGGAGTTTGGGGAATTCCTCATACCTCCATTACGTTGCTTTTTTTTGGGCGATAGCACCGACTGTTGGTCCTCTTCAACTGCAACATAACGCAACATTATGAGCACAGAGGGGAGGATTGCCGGAAAACAAACAAAAATCCACACATCAGTGACAGCAAAGGAACGACACAGCACGATTTGAGGTCAGTGAATTCAAAGAGATATAATACAGAGACAGAGTGGAGAGAGGTTGGGTGAACAAGATGGAGTAGACAGGACACTTTAACTAGTGTATAGCAGGAAACAGTCCAATGTTTGCATAATGCAGACAGGATACATTAGCACAGCATTTGCATGGTTGTGTATGGAGATGCAAACATGCAATAGTGCCATCATCAACCATCATGCCAATTGCTAAACTGTGAGATTTTTATTCACTGATCCAGAGAACTGCTGCAATTTGTCTACAGTTTAATTATTCAGATAATGTAGCTGTTAGGCTGTGAGAATACTTTTATTTTTATAATCCCTTGACCTGGACTTGGATAGCTTCTCTGTTGCTCATACTAATCACTCACATTCCCATTTAATTAAGGTAAGAACCTATAAATATCAAGCATCCAACACTACAAAATGAGGCAGCTTTCGTGCCAAAACTAAATCCAGGGTTGTTGGTGTTTCTTCATTTTGGGGAGGTGCGTCTCTGGCTTATATAATTAGGTTGGTCTGTGTGCTCGAGTGATTTATGTACAGCTGAGATGCCCCTTGGACATTGTCTTTATCACTTCACCAAACTACACCGAGCTTCATATGGAACGAATTATAAGCTTTACCCTCGAGTAAAGTAATCAGGCAAATATTTTCACAAGCTAATATCACAGCTGAAGAAAACAACTGTGCTCTGTGGCAGTCGCTGGTAAAATAAACACTAGCAGCAAGAAGAGTGTTTCGCTAATAGCACTTTAACAGCCATCGTTCAGTGGGAACAGCTTGTTACAGGTCATGGAAAACACGCTTGAGTATCTTTTAACTGATGCTTTAAGGAATGTTCTGGGTGTTTTCAGTTTTTATAAAGCATCTGCGAGAGCTGATCTCAAAGATCATGCTCGTCTGCAGATGAACGCATGATTTCAAGTGCTGCTGGAATATCGAAGACTGACACCATAATGGAAAATGTTGAAGTACGGGGGCTTCCAGTGGAGAGGGATGCTCCAACACACTGGCCCTTCACATCTTGCTCGGCCTGTTCAATATTTAATGTTTCACAGCTGACAGCTGCACACACTAGGTCATTAGTAAGGAATGCTACACATGCAACCACTCCAGACTGGCAAGCACATGCTTTGGTTGAGCTGTTGTTGAATTCAGGCCTGCCAAACACGCCGAGGGTAGGGGGGGAACGGAGGGGGGAGGTGGCCCTTACACTGCTTCTGACTGAGTGTGGCGTTACTGGAGTGACTGGGGTGGTATCTGTATTTCACCGGCAGGCTACGTGCCCGCTGGAGCCGGCTGGCCTCTTCTGCCAGCCCTGGTAGCCGGCCTACCTGGGCCAGGTCCCTGGAGCCCGTGAAGCTCAGCCTCAGAGCGGAGGGCTCAGCGGGGGGCAGCAGGCTTCCCTTGCGGTTGTTTACCAAAGGGACCGACACAGCAGCAGCACCTCCGCTATGAGGCCCCCTACAGACCTCGCTGGCTGAGTTGTGGTTCAGTTTAGCTGACTTGTACTGATAAGTTGAGGACTGGATTAGGGGGCTGTCGTTTACTGCTGAATGAAGAGGAGTTAAAATCAGCAGCTGTACAATGCAAGACTCTCCTTTATTAAAAGTCTTAGCTCAAGCAAATCACAAAAAAAACACGTCCCCCCCTTTTTCTTTGTTGGTATCTAGCCACAGTGGTAACTTTGGTGTTTTGTCTGTCTTCTTCCCAAAACAATGAAGATAAATAATTTCATTTGGCCATTAAAAAACAAACCCAACAGCAATTTCTACAGACAATTGTTGATAATGACAAACTACTTTCTACTGAATAAATGTCCAATAACAACTTTTTACTGTATGATCTGTGGAAAACCCTGTATTTTTTGGAAGGTAAATGTTGCAGTTCATCATTCTTAATTCCTTTATTTTTATTCTCCAAGAACCACAAACTAGTTTGAATTCATCTCTATTGTTTTTGGTGGAGACAGAATTCTCTGAGACTTTTTATTTTTAATTTGTCAAACCAAAATAATCTGAATGTCAAGATATCAGAAGGAGATAGTAAAAAAAAAAAAAAGAAGCCTGCTTTGTGATTTGACTGAACTAAGCCTTTAATTCTTCAAGTTAAACACAAGATCTGATTTAAGCTGACTTCAATAAGACCTGCAGTGTGTATGTTAATAAAACATCTTGTGACTCTTATCATAATTAAAGGACAATCACAGGTTTTGGGGGTAATTCTTTCTGGCACAAGAATGCTAATGGCTGAATAATTAAAAAATACTCATTTTTATTTAACACCACTTAACCACTTCGTATAGTCACCAATGAAATGTTCGATTTGACATTTGCTTTGATATTAATAGTAAACATGAATTAATAAATATGCTTTCAGGTGTTTCAGCAATTGTTATGCCACAAGAACAAGGAGGTGACAATGTGAATTAGCGGCCACTGGCTGCTGTGAGCGGTGTATGCCTGATGAGGGAGGAATGAATTCAGTATCTGCTGCTCTGCTTGTGATATAATAGGATGTAAAACCGGTAAAGATAAAACAGGCAAAAAGAGGCGTGTTTTCTTTCAGTCCAAAAAAATGTCTGGGAGCTAAAACTGGAGAAGAGAGATGATTATTTCAACAGTCAGCTGTCTAGCAGATTATCCTCCCTGCTCCAAACCTCCACTATTCATCTGCCCCATGTCAAACATGCACAGCACTTCTCCAGGACAACACAATGTGGCAGATTTGCTGCCTATCACAGATCCTGTTAAAATGGACAGCCTACGAGGTTCACACTCCTCTAAGGGTCGGACAAGAACTGACAAAGTAGCAGGTCAGTTCTTCATGTTTTAATATCTTTAATGCCATAAAAGTTCAGAATTTTTGCGTATTTTTGCTTGTAATTTTTATCGTTTTGTATTGAACTGTACACTGATTTAATTCATCCACACTCACAGTGAAGCAGCAGCACCATCTACTGCTGAGCTGTAACTGATACCCAACACAAAGAAACAGCTTCCTAACGCTCTGCATCTGAAGCACAGTGATGGATGATGACAGACTGGACGGTGAAATACAGCAGGTTAGAGACAGTTCAAGTGACGGTAGCTGAGAATGCACAAAGTGGAAGGGTTAGAGACAAGAGAGAGAATGGAAATCAAAACTTACTTGATTTGATATATCCATTATAGCTATTTTTAGCTGAGAAAAATGCAGAGACGGATGAGAGGTTACAGAGAGGAACAGGTTGCAATGAAAAGCAAATTATAAATGACAACTGTGAACTGAAGGATTCTCTTTAAGGCACTTAAAAAAAAAAACAGAGGTGTGCCTTGAAGACAACATGGACAACATGGGCAATGAGAAATAAAACACAGGTCAGTTAGAGATATGATTTTCAGCATTGTGGTCAGAAAGCTTAAACAGTGGATCACTGTCAGAGTTTAGAGGTACAGTAGTCACCTTCTGAGGTCTTACAATGATTTGGTTATTTTCAAGCCAAGAGTGGACTAGCAGACTAACTTCTGTTGCAAATATAAAGACTTTTAGATCCAAATTATTTTCATGGCTGATAAAGCAAATTTATTCTCTCAGTTAATTGTTTGATCTGCAAAGTGTCATAAAAATGTGGAAAATGCAGATTTTAACTTTCTGAAGCCCATATTGATGCTTTAAATATCTTGTTTACTGTGATAGCTGTGAAGCTAAAACTGAACAAATTATTTTACTATCAAAACAGTTGCTTTTTCTGATGAAGCAATCAATTAATCGACTGCTCATTTCTGTTCTCTTTTTGGAAGAGTCACACATTTGACAGCATTAAATAACTGTATTTCAATTTAAAGTTTCTTCTTACTACAGTACACACTGAAATACAGTCATAATGGTTTTTCAGCTCAGCATCTACAATTAAAGACAGTTCAAGGTGTACTTTACCATGAAAATCACTCGTGTTTACTATGCAGAGCTGCATTAGCATTTAATCAGAGGAAAGCAGACTTACAATATGTTATTGTCTATAGTGTTTATTTTCCCTCGTCTTTTCCAAAAGCTGTTTCCCATTTCCCTGCCCTGCCGGAGACAACTTGCATAGACGCATGGAACTTTCTGAGTCACTTTTTGGAGCTGTGAGTCCCACACATGCTCATTAGTAACTTATTTCAACCCCTTGCTTACAATAAAGGTCATGCATTGAGCTTAAGGCAGGACAGTGACAGCAATGTTCAAACAGGGACCTTGCTGGTCCTGGCATCTGTCGCCTGCAATCGGAGGGCGCGAGCAGAGTCACAGGACTAACAGGCTAGCATCTGTCCCACAACGAGAGGAAAGCAGAGGGGCGGGGGCACTCGGCTGCCTGGTGGTTAGGAACTGTCAGGCTGAGTTTCATGACAACCGGTAGCACTCCAAAAATGAAAATGCAAACATAATTTCCATGTCAGGCCGTATAAGGCCTCGCCGCGCGCGTCTCCCACACCGTGTCGACAGCAACTCTGGAGCTCTGCTCAAGCTTAGCTAGCCGGGCGATGCTCACAGCACACAACCCTGGAAGACATGTTGAGGGGTGGAAACGCCCAGAGACGTTCAACTATACACAGAATAGTCTTTGATCAAGAGACATTGGCTAAAAATGTATGACAGTCTACAATGTTTTCCAGCAAATTGTATCAACACTCTACAACCCCAGACACATTCTTCGTGTCTTCTGCGATACATCAGTACAATTTAGCATGCCCTCTGGCTTTAAAAGGGAAATCACACTTAAATTAAGAATTCATATGCAGCTCAATTCAGTTCAAGTTAATTCACTAAAATCCAATACAAGCCAGCTCTGTTCCGCTTTCATTCCTCCAACAATCCATCTCCGTTGCATTCTATTCTACTCCCGTTACTGTACAATTCAATCAGTATTATGAAGCCAAAATTCTCAGAGCTAGAAATTACATCCCGTAGCTTCTGTAACAAATGGGGCTGTTCTGGTTTGTCTTCTGAATGTGTTGGAGATTTTACCTCCAGTGCTCGTTCAAGCTTTTGATCTTAATTTAATAAAACCAGCTCATTAACCTCAATATATAATGCAATCTTCAGAAAATGCCCTCAGGTGCTCTTAAGAACATTTATCTCTTTCTTCCTTTTTAAAAAATATATCAGTTGTCAATGGCATTTTCATATAAGACTACCTCAAATCCCATCCTGTTCACCCATTTCTGCAGGGCACAGTAGTACAATATCTGGTTTAAATGGATGTTATTTGGGTTATTCTTGAAAAGCTGAAGTTACCCTCTCCAGTGACATCATTACAGCATCTGTATGCTCCGAACAGAACTAGTCCTCCAACAGTATTTCCACATTTGAGTGTGTATCATGAGATTTTTTGCAGGGATGCACAGCTGTACAGTGTTCGTGGCTTCAGCTTTAATGTCTTGAAAGGTCACTGGAGGGAGAATTACTTCTCACACAAAAATTTAGCATTAGTGACTGCTGATCTGTTTAAAACCACAGTTCAATTTGAATTCACATTCTCTTGACAAAACACCAGCAAAAACAGTAAACCAGCATGCTTTACAACAGCTAAAAGTCACTTCCAAAAGTAGCAACAGAGAGGGAAGAGCACCAGCTGACTGGAAATCATAAAGCTTAAAAGGAGAAAGCAACATCTATATCCATGACGGTGACGACACAGCTGCTAGAGCACACAAGCTGAAGACACAGTGCACAGCTAACACAGTGCATGTTACAGACACTGAGGAGCACATGTCATGGCGACAACTTACAGGCACGTAAAGTGGCTGAGCAATCATTAACAGAGACAGCAGAGAGTGGGATGTCCCGATGAGGGGAGTCCGTGTTACAACGCACATTAACCGGCATGCAAGAGCAGTCGCGCTCTGAGCGGCCGCAATCAAAACAACATGCCAGTCTCATTTTCTTGTAGACGGGCGTCTTGGCTACAGTCATGGGTTCAGACGAGAGGAGAGGAAGAGCAGGTTAATGTGGAGGGTCGCTCTGGAGGAAGAGTGGACAAAGGAAGACAGGGCAGAGAGGAAGGCTGCTGCTGCTGGGGACGCACAAAATAAACTATGTTGTGACAGCGTGCAAATGTCAGATTAAGAATTTAGATTTTTCTTTTGTTTCCTTTTCTGTTTTTGACAGATTATTCAATTTGGGCCAGTTCTGGGACTAGTATTGGAAATGTCATATCATCAAGAAGCAACATTTCTCATGACTTCCTGGCTTCACCCTTCATCTTAACATGACCCCTAAGAGCTTAAATGAGGAAATACAAGATAAAAGCACATGATTATTCATTTCTAAACTCATAGGGAGACACTACAAGTTCTCTAGCTGATTAGTTACAATAAGCCAATGAATTTTTGTATGACAAATTTCCTGAAAATCTATAACTAAATATGCAAATATGGTATTGATATATTTAAAAATGCCCTCATAAATTCCAGAACAGACATCCAGATAAAGCCATCTGCAAACTTCTTCTATCATCGTGTTGATATGTTAAAGTTTTTATCACTCCATTAATCAAACAATACTGTCAACAGCTTTTGCCCTGCTTTTAAGAATAAAATGTTCTATAAATCAGGTTATGGATGATAGATGAACAAACTTCATGGTATAGATGGGAATAAAGCTAGAAAGTTTGGTATATTTAGGCACAACAGATTTGGAAATTTCTACTTCAGAGTACGAGAAAAAACTCATTTTGATATGTATAGATATGTGTTGTAATTGTAATTTACAGGCACAAATAGACAAAGTTTAATAAAATAAACCCCTAGATGTATATTTTAGATGTTTTCTTTCTCATATGCTGAAAGAAAACCTTGTTTTTGCCTGTAGTGTCTTGACTTAAATACTAGTATTTGTTTCCATTTGTAACTGCGAATTGAACCTGTGAGATAAGACAGAAACTTCTAGAAGCCTCTAGATAAATCTGTACGTACATCTGGAAAGGGCACAAAAAGAAAACTTGGGTGAAACTACATAGGACCATAAATTCATTTGGCATAACTGAAGTAACAGATAACACACACCATCTTTGCTCTATTTCTCAAAAAATGTTCAGAGAGAAACTACACAGTCATCTCAGTGAATTACATCACTGTAGTATATATGTCAGATGATTTATTCCTTTCAACAAAAACGGCTGAAATGAAAAAAAAATATCCTCGTATCTCTCCCCTGTAGCTTTCTAACAGTGCTTTACTTGCAAGGATGTTGTTTGTCAAAGGACAGTGGGGACATCTGGTGGTGGTTTGGGGAATTACAGATTCAAGCAAGTATTACTGAAATGTTGATGCTGTTTGTAATAATTTAAGGATGCTGCAAAAGTAAAATAACTAGCGGTTTTCAAATAATTTTGGAAAAATGCATATTTTAGATATTCAATTTGTTTTTTCCTCAAAAATTATTATTGCTGGTCATTATTTATATGTTTTAAAATCTAAAAGCGACGTGCACAAGACAACAAGGAGGGATCCAGGCAGCATCAACCATTTTACATGCAACATTTACAGTACATTCAAACAGGTCGCTTCAGTCAGGGGTGCAGTAGCAGGCTGTGTTTTTCGGAGAGGAAACAAATCCACATTACTCACAATATATCACTATATGTGAATTTTTTAGTATAGTGTGCCAAGTTCCCAAGCAGCAGGAAAAGAATACATCAGATGTCAAGGTTAGGTGTTAACTAGAACGGTTACAACAAGGCAAACTGTGGTTAATCCAAGTGGAAGAACAACAAAGTGGCACATAGATGTTTTTAAAATCTACAAAAATCCACAATCCATCCAGGTACCTGTAGTGTTAACAGTCTCTCTGAATGCCAGTTAACATCACAAAGTTATCAATGGACTGTAACAGTGAGCACAGCTATTATACAGCAGGCAACACAGCAAACATCCACACAGGCAAACAAACAAAATGCACATTTAGACGGTCTGAGAGGTGTTAATTAGCTTCTCACTTCTCTGTGTATTATAATAGGTGGTAAATGCTGAATTATTCTCTCTATGGCTTGATCTTATTCATTAGAAGTGGCGTCTACTTGAGCAACCCACAAGGACATATTTTTAAAAAGAATATTCATAGAATCAGTTCACCCCCCCCCCCCCGCCAAAAAAAAAAAAAAAAAAAAAAAGCAGAAATATTTCTCAGCACATAAACCTAAGCATCTGCATGATGAGAACGCTGGAAAGCTGTTTGGGTAATCTGGGTGAGCTGACCCCTAAACCAGGGCAGGGTTTCATGTCAAACAGACATCCAGACATGTGGCTCATTGAGGGAAACTTGGAGTTCCACAGTTTGTTTTGGCTGCAGAGAGAAATCCGATGACCTTTCTTCATGCACAAATTACAAGGTTTCCTGAAGTGAATAATTAATGCAGGAACTAAGTGGTTTGGACACATGGCTATGTAGGTCATGTAAATACACCATCACAGCGCTACGCTAATGCTAACGCAGAGCCGCTTCACTGTAGCCTGCGCCTGAATATTAATGAGGGCAAACTAACTTGGACAGCGTGTTTATGTGCAATCACTTACATTTCTTGCATCCACATTTCTTTATCCGTTTGGGATCAGTTATGTCATCATGGCAGGCCTTACAGTAAAACAGGGCCCTGTGGAAGAAAAACAAGACTCCCATTTACTGTTTGTTTACATCATTGAGTATCCAAGATGTTGAAATGAGGTGGAAATGTGCCAAAAGTTGAGGAAAGTGTGGGCATTCTTTTAGAAGTTGAGAACTTTTGCTAAATGAAGCTTTGTTATGTTCATTTCAGGCTGTGCCGCTATAAATGTACTGAGACCTCTGGCAGGTAATATCATTCTCCATACTTGACCTTACATATCTTTGATCTGTCTTTGAATTTTACCCTTGCACAAGCAATGAGCAGATACATAAAAACCAGCCAACATTCCTCCTCATCCTAGCAAGAAACAATGTATAAACTTCTGTCTATAACATCAGCAACTTGCAAGCAAACAACAACCAGTAACATGTTGAGCAATTTTAAATATTGTAATACAACAGCACAAATCTCCTTATGGGGGCTGCAGAATACTGGAAGAAACTGATACTGTGTTATTTTGCTTTACACTGATATTTATTTATATCTCTGCTTGCAAAGAAGTAATAATTCTAGCATGACTGGGGTGATTTTGTAGGAGACTGCATTTGCATTAGGAAAGACGGTGAGATTTTTTTAGAGTGTGAACTGTTTCTTATATGGTGTAACACTGGTAAAGGCTTTCAAAATGTTTTTTTGTTTCGGATGACATTTAGATGTGGTTTTGCACTGATCATACAGAGCTTTGTGGTGCTGATTTAATATTACTCATATTGTGCCAACAATTGCAAGATACTGCCAACAGAATATCTGTTTTTCGTAGCAGAAATATTTCCATACCACTCACTATAATTATGGGCAAAATTATTATTATGATTAGCCTATTTATCAAAATTTTTCATTGATTTTCCAGACAAAATATTTTTATTCCACTTTCACATTTATATAAGCTATACAAATTTCCACATTGTGCTACAGTCCCGGTAATGCATCAATTTAAGTCTTTCAATGAAGTTCTTCCTTACTGGAATTAAGTTAATCTCATGATTGTACCCTAATATGCCTCTGTTGATGTTCTCTAATAGATGCTAGCAGCTAAAGGGCTGTGCACAGCAAGGTCTTCAGTCTCCACATTGAGTTATTGCAGCGCAGAAGCTCAGATAGACGTGATGTGACCAAAAATTCTGTACTTAGAAATGAGTGAAATCATTTGATCTAATGTCAGATTTACCCAAGTTGGCACTAAGTGGAGTTTTTTTTTCTGTGTAGGCTGTCTTTTATGAGTGGACAACACTTTAAACATCAACATCATATCAATAATGGGAACCAAATTGATAATCTTGATTAATATTTCATTTATTGTGCACGCCTACAACTGGCATTGTATTTGTTTTTGCAACTAAATCTTCCATTTTCAGTGTTTGTCTCCAGTTCCTCAGTCATTTTACGATGCACATACACAGCCTGCATGTCAGTGAACTTAGTATCTTGCAAGCGAAGTCTAGAAAAAAACCCTCAGTGTACAAAAACCCTTAAATTGTGGAAAATTATGTTCTATTTGACAGACTTTTCCCATTATGTGTTTGAGCTACAGGTATAGTTTTACTCCTTAGCTACACTGCAGATAATCTAGACTAAATTTTTATTCGTTTTCATAAAATGTACCATGTTATGATTATTCTTTAATTTGGTGGAAATCCAATACTTGTCCAACCACTGCGACCACTGTACCAAAATATATAAACGGTTTACATCCTGTGGAGTTTATTAAGATATATTTTGCCATTTTTCCACATTTTATAGCTTAAATGTAATAACGTAGGATGTACAATAACATATGAAAAAAGGAGCTCAACAGAGCTGGCATTAAGACACTTCACTTTGACAGTTTAATCTCAGGTCTCATTCAATACCTTTTTACTTCTTTGGCATCGCTGGCAATGAAGAAGCCCAGGGTCCCCTCCTGCATTTTCACATGGTTTCCAGGGTTTATCAGGGTGCTGTGAGGATTTGCAGACCAAAGATGTCACAGCCCAAAGTTACATCACAGAATTTGCAAGGCTTTGCACTAATCACAGGCTGCCAGGATTAGTTTTCACAACTCATTTGGCAGGATGGCTTCAGTTTATTAAATTACGTTGATGAAAGGAGATAGCGGTGACACTTCAAAGGGTATAAATGAGCATCAGTGCATTAGAGAAAAACACTAAAACAAAGCTGCTGCTGTGCTTAAAGACACCAACTGCCACCTTTTGCCATTAATTTGTCAGGATGTTATCACGGAGCTCTGTACTGTTGGTGAATAAACCAATTTAGACACCAATTTAGCACATTTTGTAAAGCACTTGTGTTTGCAGTCAAACAGGAAAGCGGATCCAAAGTAGCTTCATCGCTGAAAGCAAATACTGACAGCAAACACACCTGCGTATTAAAGTTTTTGCATACATGAATATTAACGACTCCAATGATCCACTGTGAGCGTCTCCACTTACCTGCTTTCCCTTTGATCAGACTTGTACTCTATAGCTATCAGGAGCAGCTTTAGCTTCACGTAGCAGAGTCTGCAAAGAGAATAACAATATAATTAGACCTCATACATGGTAAATATTTGTATTTCTCAGGAAATCGCCTTAGCTCTGAGTGCTACTTTTTCCTACTTCAAGGCCTGCTTTAGATTTTTCCAGCTGAGAAACAGTTTTTAATGTATGATGAGCACTTACAGTAAATATTTATATATGTGGTAAATATGAAATTTTGTAAGATCATATATACATACATTTTATAAATTGCCACAGTTACCAATTATTACTCCACCAAGGAACGGTGGAGTTATGTAACGATCGGCGTACATTTGTCTGTGAATCTGTCTGTCTGTGTGAAACATTACTCACAAACGGACTAATGGTTTGGATGAAATTTTCAGGGGAAGTCAGAAATGACACAAGGACCACCTCATTAAATTTTCACAGTGATGCAGCTTATAGTGTGGATCCACGGCTTTGTTTAAGATTTCCCATTGCGAGATATAGCTGCCGGCAGGGCATCGCTGTAACTATGACGACAAGTGAACACTGTGTCAGTTACCTGCTGTTCACATGATTGCGATCCTACTACAAACTGACTGATTTATCAGTTAGAAGTCATACAAGGAACAAATGATTAAACCGTGGGGTGTTTCTGAGTCCGATCAATTCCCTCCGCTCGCTACATATTTAGGTCAAGCAATCAAGCAAACCCCAGCCAGACAATGGTGAAGCTCCTGGTGTTTCACATGAGCCTTTATTGACGTTTAGCCGTCAGCCTTATTTTGAACACAAATTCACCTTTCTGTCCTTCACTCCTTTCCTCAGGAAGCACTGTAATAGCTTGTCCCATTCCAGCTAGGTGCTTTATAAGTTTAGACACATCCTTTGCTAGACAGCAACAGTGTAGAACAGTTTTCTTTCATCTTTACATGAATTTTTGGACTTTTCGGCAGTGTCTTTGTCATGTCAAGACACGCTTCTTAGATAAATATTTCCTGTGCCATTGGTATGGTGACAAAATAAAAGCCCTTAATATTAAAAATACACCTTCAAAATAAAAGCATGGGGAACGGTTATTTTAACACTAGCTAAACAAAGGCTTGTCAAAAGTGATGAACTGAGCAACAGACCTTATAAGAGTAATTTACACGCAAATACTTATCTATACATAGCGTGCACAAGCAAAGCACGTGCCTGTGCTCATCACAAGGTCATTTTTTTATTAAATATTTCATCCATCGGAAATGATACGTCATCTGAGCAGCCTTGGCGGAGTACTGCACTCTCTGAGTGGTTTTCTAGTTACATTTATTATCATATGATTTGGGGATGTTGTTTCATCAATACCTAGCTCAGTGCAAAGCATTTTTATTACCATCTACACAGCAAAATTAATCTAAACTGGCCTTCTGTCAAAATAATAAAATGATTCAACCCTCCAAGTCTGAAGCAGTTTGTGGGTGTTTTCTGCTCCTGAACACATTTTTACTCACTCTGTGCTCATTTTTCTCTGCAATCTAAAGTACTACACCACTACAGAAACAGAAAAATCATGGCTGTAAGTAGAATAAACTCAAACTGTCTTCTGTGCAGTCTAATAAGTTATAATGCCAAAACTGTGAAAAAACAACAACACTATTACTATACTATTTATTTTACATAACTGAAAACCCCTCAATAAATCTACAAAAGTGTCCACAGTTGGAGGAGGAGGGAAAAGGATGTGACTGTACATACTGCAGATATTTTACTACTTTGCATTTTTAATTCGGTTCCATGCTTGTTCATTATCTGTTCTGTGTGAACAAAGCCTGCAGCTCAGCAGAACAGTCTTTGAATTTTTGGTCACGTGACTGCTGGTTTGCAGGCGAGTCACTAATAGCTTCCAAGTTTCACGGAGGGAGTGCAGAATTTTAGATTTGAACAGAATCTGGTGCAAACTGTTTATGCAGAATAAAGTGATGTTGATGCAATGTTGCAACTTTTAAGCTTGAGTTTGGTTAAGGATCATCGGAAGGTTGAACACCAATGAGTCATCCTTTTTTTTTTTTTTTTTACAGTTTCTGACTGATAAGTTATAATTTGGCAATTTTCCTAAAAGACAACAGCCTTGCCAGAACTATTTGACGTAAGATAACACCGTTTCAAAGAAATACAAAACAAAAAGTAGCAGAGCAAAAAAAAGCCGATTTTCAGTTTACCTTACTCGCAAATTACTGGAAAGGACAAGCCACAAAGGCACTCGACAGGTACGTCCGTGTACATCTCATTAGCTACTCCTTCAGGTAATACTTTCTGCCACGTGTCTTCCTCGATCTATGATAAACCATCAAGCTTATAACTTCACAAAAATACAGAAAACAAAACACAGTAATGCAACTTCAGTCTACTGTTCTTCTTCTGCCCACTCACCAGATGCTTGCATGGAGGCCTCATCTGGGATAATCATTTATCTATTCAGATTTAGTTTGTGGCCACTTTACTTTTGAGTTTAATCCAGTGAGCACAGATGGACAAGTCTTAGTTGTGGCTACCTTGATGAAGGACCTCATGGAGAAAAGGTTGGCCAGTCATGGTGGAGAGGCCCTGAGCCAGGCAGCTCTGGGCGATGAACCCAAGCTTCAGCTCTGCAAGGCAAATGGCGTCATCTTCCCTCCTTCCAGTTCCAGCTTGGGATGTTCAAAAGTGAGCCTAAGACAGAAAAAACACAGGATGTTCAAAAAGGAAAGTGTTCGAACCAAATCCAAACATGTCAATGTCAATAACAGATGCTAAAATATAGCAGTTAACAAACATGTAACCGATGACTCCAGAAACCTTTGCAGTTAATGAATACGACCTTATTGTGGTACTGCAACATTTGCGTGATGATTCGGATCTTTGGATGGTAGTTCTTGATCGAATATCACCCTAATGAAACCAAATTGAGAAAACAAAGTCTGAACATTAACAAAAGTTGGAAATATTTAGCTGTCAGTGTGTACTTTCTCCTTGTAGGATGTTATACTCGTGTTCATTATCTCTAAATTCCAATATTACATTGTACTGTGTATCATTAAACAATTTTACAGCAGAGCAGCTGGCTCATTCAATTATGCTCAGAGATTTAAAACTGAACACTGAAGAGGTTTATTGTATCTTTCCATCACAGAAAATTCATATTGCCTCATTAGTTCTGATAATTTTCCAAAAGGGACTGTGAGTTTGTTCATGCTGATTAGTTAGTTGAGAATCAGCTCCGACACGTTCGCTTACACTCTGTGATTAAGTCCAGGAAGAAGTGGGAACTGATATTAGACAGGGGCATTCACTTATGGAGGTATAAACACTTGGCAACAATTCACATTTACAGTATTTGTCTATTATGGATTCACAAAACATCCGTTGTGTCAAGACCTGCTGCTGCCAGAGTTAATACCCACTTTTTATGAACAGTTTTCATCCTGAATAATTGAGCTTTTTCAAAGATTCCACATTGGTAACACAAGATGAGTCAGGGGAGTTTGAGGTACAACTAAATAATTCCTTTCATGATTAAATAGTTTAGTTATCTAAACTAATTATTACATGTAATAATTTATTACAGCATATATATTAGTATCATAACAGCACATGGTAAAAAAAAAATGCTAAAAAAAATCTTTACACTGATATTGAGCTCAATAAACAAATCACATTTCTGGGTGACATGTGAGACTTACTAATTTGCTTAAACAATATAGGACTTACAGAGATACAGAAACTGTCATGTCACTGTTTGTATTTTTCTCAGAAGTTATATTTGATTGAACATGGCTGTTAAAAACCAGAGAATAAACAAAAATCCAAAACAGAAGGAAAGGTGAGGTTGCTCATGGAGAGCCTGCTGTTGTTTACAGTACCTCATGATGTTGGAGGCATCCTCAGCATCAGGGTCCGCACAGTTATTTGTTGGCTAAGATCAAGCAGGCATCCGCTGATTCAATCTGAAAACACAAAAGACCCAAAATTATCCAGTCAGTGTCAGTAAACTACAGTACTATAATTGCATTCAGAAGAAGATGTATTTTCTGTGGGTTACCTTGACTCTGCCAGGTCGTGGGGGTTCAGACAGACCCTTGGTAAAACTCTACCTGAGTGAAGTGGCGCTTGAATAAGGCTTCCAGCTCAAGATTAGGGAAATACTAAGAGAAAAAGAAAAAAAAAAACTTAAATCTGAGGAGAAACAGAATGCTTGTTTTATATGAGCAATGAAATTTGCGGATTTGTACTTACTTATGGAGAAAAACAATTTCTACATTGACATCATCCCTGTCCTTGTGTAGGAAGTCTTTTAGAAAGTTGGACACACTCTCAAGTGTTATATGACCACAGACCACGATGTTGCCTGGAAAACGAGGTGACATATAATGAAACTAAAACGCAGTGAGAATTAAAGCGAGCAACAACAAAGGCAGAAACAAACTGTTGCTTCATCTTCATGATTGTCCTGGAATCAGACGGTGAATTTGAGATGGGAGGGATGCGATGGAGATTTAGGCAATTGATTTGAAATCTATGTAGAACTAATAAAAACAATGTTACAGGAGGATGTTTGATAGTTCTGTTGTGATGAGAGAGGACTGAATGAGAGGGTCAGAGAGCACTGTGGATTTCAGTATCAGATTATAAAGGATCAGTTTACTGAGATGGAGATTAAAAAAAAATCAGCACATGCTCTATTTTGATTCCCACATATCACAAACCCTTTATATAAGGAACCCAGTTCAGATATAAATCCTATCTGACTTGATCATATCTTTGTTTAAAACTTACGCAGAAAGTCATTTCAGACGTTTACTCGAGTAAACATTTCATCTAAAGTGTTTCTGTGTAAGAAGAGCAGAAAGTCTTACTGTCTTTAGGCGATTTGTTGTGGTTAAAGTGCAATATACACATGAGAATTACACTTATTTGAATCCACATGTTCTGCTAATTTGTAAAGGAAAACAGTGAAAAGTAGTGATAGTTTACCAGAGGTAGAAATAGAACAGATAGTGGGAAAAAAACAAAATAATGATGCGAACAGTTTTGTCCAGCTGTATAAACAAGCCTACAAAACATTAAAAATAAGCATGCATTAAAATTTAAATGTTCGGGAGCCAAATGGCAAAGTCATGTCAAAATGAAAACTGTTGCCTGTAAGGAAATGGAATCTATGCCAACTGTTTAATATTACCACTGAGTTGACTGCATATTTGTGTAATAACACAAATACAAACACACTAAGCAGCCTGGAGTCGGCTACCTGTGATCATGACAAGGAAGAAAAGCTCTTACATATGGCATTAATAGGATTACTGATAAATGATCACATTCAATAATATTTTAAAAAATTACGCAAAATTATAATGAATACAAAATTCCAAATAATATAAACAGAACAGACAAGACTAAGCATTTTAATCTAAAACTACAAAGCTGTAACTATGAGTTTCTGCAATACTAACAAAAGAAGCAGAGATTTGGTTTCAGAAAGGTCTCAAACCAAGTCCAACTTCTTCAGAACTAAGACGACTACTACAAGTAACAGGAAAACCAAAAGCAGCCACCAGAAGCCACATTTAGTTTCGAGCACTGAGGCATCCAGCAGAATCGCACGATCTTTAGAAACAGCTGCAGAGCTTCGGACACAAAGGGATATTTGCCTGTTCGCTTTCTTGCCGAAAGTTAGACGATAAGATCAATGTCACTTTGCAATTAGCTTAGCTGAGCATAAAGATTGAAATCAGGGGGAAATAGCCTAGCTCTGTCCCTAGGTTTTTTTTAAGTGCTTACAAGCATACCTAAAGCTAATAAATAAAATAAAGAAACATAGTTTTATAGGGAGTTGCATGCTAAGCTAATTCTGAGCTCTAGGTCACTTTGCCTCTTTGTCATTGGTTCTTTTAGGAAGGATAGTAGTTGTTCACCGAATTATAAATGTGCAATGTAATTATGTTTATGTTGTAAATATAAGTGAAGTAATACAGTTGAACTCTCTGACCCCAATGCAGGTTCTGGGATTTTGTGTTTCTTTCATATTTTTATCCACTACGGACTCATTTTTTTACTGCAACATAAAGTCCTGCACCTCTGCAGAATCTGCACAACCACGACTACAAGTCTGTATGCAGCACGACACAGTTTTAATGCCACAAACCATAAAAGACAAAAACAATTTTTTCGATAGTATTTGAAAAAATGAAATCAACATGTACACTCAGAGGTGTTACCACTACTTGAAATAATTCTCTACATGTAGGTTATTCCAGAATTGGAGGGCATTTTATGAGCCACCCATCAAATTTCAAATAATCCATGTACAAAATACTAAAATATGCAGTTATTGTGAAAATATACTTGTCCTGAGACCAAGTATTTAAAAAAAAAAAAAAAAAAAACTAAGAGAAAAGAATGTTTGAACATATTTATTAAAATACCATATAAGTCTGTAGGTCCTCCAAAAATGCAGTTTTTCCTCTTGTCCCACCTCCCTGATGACCAAATTGAATCTTAAATAAATCAGTTTACATGAAATTTAAATCTTCTTTTTTGATATTGTTTCTTCATGGATGTCTCTTTTAATTGTGGGAGCATTTTGGCAGGTTTTGGTGTTCAGAGGGTTTCATTTGTGACTTGAATCCTTTATTATGTGTAGTTCTACAAATAGCAGTAGCTCATTTTAATTTCATTTAACCAGAAATACCTCCATTATTTAGTAACAAGTGTAGTATGGGATGCGAGAGGTGTGATGGGCTCTATTAGTGTATCAATTAAGCTCCGGTTCTCCTGTATTCCAGAGGGACTTGCTGACACTGGACCAAACAGGAACCACCTGCTGTACTGCCTTAGAACTTCAAACACAATCTTGGCCTGCCTTTAATCACATAAGTAAAACCAGAGTGGCAGCACAGAGGTGCCTGATGTGAGCCAGAAACTGCCAGAGCTCTTCTGGAGCCGGTCACCACACGGGTAGCTTCATATTTAACACACAAACATCCATCTTTTCATTTAACTTTCGGCAAGGAAGCAAAAAAGAGAATTTCCCAAAATGTGAAAGTATTTCCTTTAAGAACTCAAGATTTTATTTAGTCCTGAGGGTGTAGGTCAGACTGAAGATTAAGGCCAAGAATGTTCAAAAAGCAAAGCGTGGAAAATAAAGCAGAGCAGAGCAGTTTTTCAAGCACAGAAAAATTAAAAAAAAAAAAAAAATAGCAAGAAGCAAGCAATGGCACACAATCAAATGTATGAGTTTGATATTTTTTAAAGCTTGGGTGGATAATGTTGTCTTTGTTGCCTGCAAGTTTTTAAAAGCAATTACTAAACATGTATGACTAATATCAATCAATTACTCTGACTGAGTGAAACAATATACTATAAGTAATTATTCTCCAAGAAATCTCACTTTGCATCCTTGCTATCTACACTGATCACTGGATTCTTCCTGCATTCTGTTATCTCAGTGGATTATAACCACACTGTATTACTGCGGAATAGTCAAAAGTCTTTGTTTTATTTAACGCTCTTTTGACAGTTTGTCTGGTATGTGCATTGGGAGTCTGGATGGGTATGAGAGGAAGATGGCTGAGTAAAATAAAATCATGAATGAGTGGAAACACTTGATTACAAACACAAATTGACACATGGTGCACAGACAACGAGCAGCATAATTACAAGTAAGACACCACAAAACATGTAGGATTTTCCCATAGTACAATGAATGCTTGTAAATGTCACGTGTACACTTGAGAAAAAAAAACTCTTTTTAATTTATTCTCTCTGTACCATTCAGTTTTGTCCTTAAGCAACCCACTATTGATCATTCTGACTGATGGCAGCTGTCCATTAAAAGCTTACTGTTGAAGGTACAGAAAAGGGAAGAAATATACTTAACTTCACAAAGTAAAGTTAAAGGGCAACTTGCAAGTTATTTTTTAAATTTTATATTAAACTTAACCTTTCCTTGAAATTATAATTTTAAAGCTCCAAAACGTTGATTGCAGCAGTTTTACAAGATGTGAGAGCAGAAATGAAGAAAAAAAAGTATACATTTTGTGCAATGTTCTCAAAAAGGCATTAAGTTATGCACATAAACTCGTCTAGTAGCATTAATCTCCCTCAGCACAAAGTACAGCAGTAGGTGAGTCTTAGCAACTTCTTCTTTAGTTAGTTGTTCTTTTTCTTTTTTTGTTATTGCTACTTTGACCTTGCATTTCTCCATTTTAGTGGGTTTGTGCAGGATGGTGCACTTAGCATTGCTGCATCATGGTTACTTAAAATTACTTTTTAATGCAATTTATGGCATTATTGTGGCCATATTCAGTGTGTTTACATTACATTTAAAGACATATTTACTGTAATTACTTTTATTCATAGCGGCTGTATTGTTCATAGCCACCATTTCTGTTCTGGATCCAAATTCCTGTCCAACAATATGAGGTTAATTATGTTGTGGTGTTGTATTTCTGAAAAAGTAGCTTAAGAAGGCTCAACTATTAAACAAAACTTGCTTTTTTATGTTAACAGCAGGTGCCTACATATAAACCAGGACTGAAATCTTAAGAAATCTTAACAGAACTCGCTCAATCCAGTATATTCAGGAGCTGACCTGTTGTGTATGTTGGGCTAATGTTAGCAAACTTAAATATTGTTTTATGGACATTAATGAGTCTGACCACTGACTTTATTATTAATATTGTAGGGTCTAAAAATGTAGGTTCGTCAAGTAAATCTATATTACATGTAGTATTTGCATTTAACTTCACTGAACAACCCTCAATGTAGTTTTAAATTTGTTACATAATTAACAGACAGAAGTCAAATCACCTTCTTTTTACCACAATAACACAACTGTAGGTTGTGTATTTAGTAAAGTTACTAAGGCTTGATTTAAGATTTGTCACCATTTAAGTCAATAGTGAGGAGCCTTTCTTCATCTGCATCATATGCAAACAAAGGAAACAATTTCCATCACAGTGAGAAAATCCTACATGTGCCACGTTTAAGCATGACAATAATACATCTATATGATCACACTGAAAAGATGCCTGCCTTATCAAGACATTTTTGTCTGTTTTTGAACTCCCAAAGTCCTGTTATCTTAAAACAAGTGAACAAATCTGTCCGATACAAATCAAATTGTGTACTAGAATCCCCAGAATTTGTTTTTATGTATTGTTCTGGCAATTATTTCCACAAATTGATACTTACTGGTTAACAAACTCAATAGGACAAGCAGGTTTTTTCACTTGTATTATAAAAACAGGATCTTTAGCAGTCAGTAATAAACAAAAATGACTTGTTAAAATGTAGACGTCTTTGCAGCGTAAAAGCAAACATTCATTGATGTCGAGCAGCAACGACAGCTTGTACATGTATAAAAGCAGCTACAATAAACACATTTATCATGGCCAAGTTCTTCAGTCACAGTGTGACTTTAGTGCTAATTGAGATCGTTACATCTCAAATCACATTTCATGACGTCTATTGAAGCAGAAATCCGTCGCCTCTTTATGAGAGGGCCACTTGAGTCACACAAAACCACACCATTACAAGTTTGCTGTTTTTGTTCATTTGACTTACTTTCTGCCTCTGGTCGAGTTATAACTCCCTCCATATTTCTTCCGATTAAGGATGAGAGCAGCAATTTCTGGCACGTAGCGAGCAAACATGGCCTACATGCATGAAAAAGAAAAAGAAAAGGGCATGCAGAGAAGTTCTACTGCGGCGGAGGCAGTAGAGCCTCCTTGAATACTTACTTTCTCCCATTAACCGCACTATAGGAACCACCATATTTCTTGCGGTTTCCTATTAACTCTATGATTTCAGGGACGTAGCTTGCAAACATGGCCTAAGGAGAAGATAGGAGACAGAAGAAGAGACTAAAAAAAAAGACAAGCAAAGAAGAGAAGGCCGTCTAATTCTGCTGTAAAGAAATCTGTAAAGTCTGAGAGAGGAACTACTGTATGTGCAGGGGTAGTATTAATATTTATTTATCAGGAAAATGGAAAAAGAAAATAAATGTCTAATTCATTCAAATTAATGGAGGAAAATTGGTGAATGTAAGCTGAAGTTTGATCACAGTTACATTTCCAAATTCAAGAAAAAGAATGAAAATGGAAAAAGGAAATTAAAATGCTAATATTTACAGATACTGGAAGAATAAGGAGAAAAATGACAGCTGATGAGCGGTATGTCGATCTGCGGTGGAAAAATAAAAATCGTAAAATCAAGAAAAAGCCTTATGTGCCATGTTTGTCCAACAAACACACGTGTTAGGTTGATTTAAACAGCACTGCAAAATGGATGGCAAACATTTGATTCACTTTAAGACCCTACACTGCTGCAAAACTACCTAAACTTAGCACAGTTATCTGTTTGTTATTGCAGTTTTTTTTTATTACAGAAATACTGTAAGTGTTTGTCATTTTAAGATCTATGCTTTTAGAGGAAAGACCACATTTTAAATCCAGAATCACTGCAGGTATGAGGATGAAAATGTAGTGTTTTATGAAGGTTATCTTGTTTTTATTTAGATGCTACTACAAAAGATCTGTAATGCCATTATGAAAATCGAATTACAAGGAGAAAAATAATCTCATTATACACAAAAGAGGCTTTTTGGCTTCCTAAAATTTAACATTTAAAGTTCCTTTAAGTTCAGAAAAATGATGTCATGTATTTTGTATCATGCTGTTCCTAATTTAATCTATTTGATGTTTACACTGAGCATCAGGCACACTATTTTAATCTTTCTTTCAATTAGAATTTGCAGTTTAAAGCTGCTGTCCAGAGTTTGAATCGCAGCGTCTCCCAAAACGCAGTTGGTCCCACCCTCCCTCCTTCTGATTTTGCCCCTTTATTTGTGCACGCGCGCAGTACATGAGAGGGGTGCCCGGAGTGCTGCAGCATATGGCCTCTTTTGCTGTTTTCCCCTCTTCTGCATTTAGTAAATAATAAAGGAATTACGTTAGAATGCTGTATTGAGTCTAACTTGTCCTAATACCAAAATAACATGAATCTGCTAGGACGAACGAGTAAAGTTTCAATATGTGATTACACTCGTGTATCCCTCTCGATGACGTTGTTTATCAAACTTAGTGCATTTACGCGTGTATATGTGTTACATTGTTTATTTCTATCTAGAGTTCAGAATTGCATGACTCCTCTGACAAAGAGTATGTCCCAGACGCCCCAACTTCTTCCTCCAGAGGTCGGGCATCTAAACGAAGCCGTCAGGCGGGCTATGGAGGCTGTGGTTGGGGAGCGACGCGAGCACCCCGAGCCAAAAAACGTCCTGCAGTCTCTTGGCCTGACAAGCCGTGGGATTGGTAACTTTTCTGGAAGTTGCTGATCCCTGATGCTCTCTCCTCCACAAGCAAAACAAATGTGCGCGCGGTTGCGTAGTGCGTAGCTCGCCCACCTCTGCATGGGCTTGCTTGCTGTGCGCGTAACCGTTGATTGACAGCATGACAAAGCTGAAGCTCGAACTTGATTGGTCGGCAGCAACCGGCGCTTTTTGGAATAACATGGGGGTCTATGAGAGGAAGGCGGAGCTCAGGAATAAATTTTCATATCGCGTTATACTAACTTTATATTATAGTATCGAACTAGACTAACACATTTAAGCTTTGTTAAAAAATGATACATAAATTGAAAACAAACGGAAACTCCGGACAGCAGCTTTAAATATAGATTGTGGCTTTCCAAAAAGATAGAAAACTTAATTTTGCCCATAACTCCTTTATACACCTTCTCCTCTCAGTTATTGTACAAAATTACAGCGAGTCCATCCTGAATAATACTTTATAATCTGGTTAACGCTGCCCTCTAAATGATCTTTGGCTACTTTTGAGTAACTCAGGTCCGTGGTAAATCCCTAGTATTTTTGGTCAGATTAGGACCGATTCTGTGAATAGTTGTGCAGAAAGTGAGACATGCTGCTACATCCATGAAGCTCGGCTATAATAAATCATCCCCATCTCACAGTGTTTGTTGGAAAGAGGGAGGGGAAGCAGGAGGGTGGAGTCACCTGAAACCGTTTTACAGTTAATAACAGAAGTTCTTAAACATTCTACATGTCACATAGGAATTAACATGTAACAAAACTGAACAAATGCTGGACAACTTCTAGATGATATGCAACATACTGTGGTGAAGTGGCGACCCACACAAACAGCTCAGAGTAAACAACAGGTGAATGGCGTCCTAAGTTGAATCCCGGCGTTTTGCTAACACCTGGCGGGTTTGATGACTGGTTGTATGGAGGATTTTAAAACAGAAGTAATAAGAGGGATTTTTACCAAACCACCAAGGATGAAGAAGACCATAAACAGGCGACCCAGGGTGGTTTTGCATAAACATCTCCGTAGCCAACAGTGGACATTGTAACCATGAGTAAGTAGACACATTCCCAGTAGGAAAGTGTCTGGGAATTTTGGAAATTTTCCCAAGGATCCCCTGAGTTTTCCACCTGCAAGACAAGTGGACATTTAAAGAACAACCACAAAAACAGACAGCTGTAAGGTTTCCTAATCCTCATGCAGGGCGCCAAAAGCATATACAAGTCACAAGCAGCTATTGGGGTCATCACCATACTTTCTCCTTAGGTTAAATGGCTGCCACTGACTTACCAAATGAATGAAGCCTGCTGCAGTTAGCCATGTGCTTATGAAGATTGAACACAGGTTCACCAGCTTAATCGAGTTGCTATTTTAAAAAGAATCAGACAATAAAAGATGAAATAATAACCAGAAAGGAAAGTGTTTTGTTGTTCAGTTCATCACAAAATCATCAGAATTTCTGCTCGACCATCTGATTTGCCTGAAATTTTGGTAAAAGCAAGGGCGTCAACAAAATAAAAAATATATGCCCAGATTAAAAAAAATTCTTAGCTATATTTGTTGAATATATATATTTGAATATCTTCTGTTCATCTTGGATTAGCCTACCTATTTTTTAAACTAAAATTTCACATTAATAAAGTATTCTATGTTTTGTTTTGATACGCAGATTCATACGGTTCCAAAAATATTACAAATTGACTTCTGCATTATTTTTTTTTGTTATAGTGTGCTCAAAGATGAGACCTTTCATGACATCATGACATTTTTTCAACTTATTTAATCAGCTTGTCCGATATTCCAGATTGTAAATCAATGACATGATGAAAAGTAACAGTGAACCTTTTGAATTTTAATGTTTTAATAGTTCCTGAGAAATTGTGGTTCAAACACGGCCTCGAATTTAAATGTGCTGGAAATGTGGGTCAACAGGCACTACAATTATTTTTTTAAACATCACAGAAAGTAGTTGATATATCACTCAAAGATTACACATTTTCAACATGCGTAGTTCATGATTTTAAAAAAAAGTTTCGAGCAATCCAAAGATTGTTGAGCAGAAGACTCCTGATGGTTTGAGATGGAATAACCCTTATGAGAAACTGTTAAACACTATGAATAGGATTTGTCACGAACTATTGGCCCTATAATAACAACATTCAACACAATACAATGAAACTCTTAAAATTGCACTCCTGCAAAACATTTTTCCTAATTAATGTGCACACTTTGCTTGTTCTTTTTCCCTTTTTCATGCTATGCTGTTGTGACTTTTGGCTTATTATAAATATTTCCAATCACTTTCCACAAAAAGTCAAGTTTTCATACCCTGCATTTGAACAATGTGACTGATATAAATGTAAACAGATTCCTTTTGTGTGCAAAAGTCTTCATCAGTAGATATTTAAATAATAATCTGTATGTCTTACTGCAGTACGATACCTGCATGACATCTATCTACTTCTTCATGTTCTGTCTTTACCATCATCTGAGCGAGAATATTCAAAAGCATTTTGTTGCGCTATAAGCTCTCTCTGACATCTGTGCTAAAAGCTTTAACTCTGGGCAAAAACAGCACAAATAGAAATCTATTTCAGTCAAGACTGTCTCATATAATGTAATGTTCCGAGAGTGCACAACATGCATGTTACTGATGTTCATATCGTTGCTTCAGGGAAAACTTCTCACTTTTTTCTCCTTCAAAATAAAACCACATTACAGCTGCAAAATATCACTGTGCATGCAAAGTTCACACATAAAGCATTACAAGCACTCGACTAAAAGTAAGAGAAAATGTCAGTACACTTACCTTGTCTTTAGTATATTCAAAAACTGTAAAATTTCAGAGAACTGTATCAACCTTAAGGCCCTTAAAAACCTCAAACCTGTGAGAAAACAAAGACCATAAAGAAATTAGAGATGATTTTTCAGCAAATTAGACAACAGCAGTCGGTCGAGGTTTAACAACATCATCATACCTTTCATGCTTTCATCCATGTTTATCAGCTTCATGGGATTCATATTGATTAAAAAAAAAAAAAAAGAAGAAGCAAATTCCGACTGATCAAGCGGCACTAAGCACTTACTGCGGTAAAAGAAAGATTTTGTAATATGTGGGTGAAAAATGAGAGCCAGTTCCACATTCCAGATTTCTCTTCATCAACTCATAACACTGTTTTAATCTGACGAGCCCCGCTGTGCACCGGCAGCTACCTGATACACGCTTCATTCATGCCGGATAAAACTCTGAACGTGGGAGAGATGAAAACCTGGATTAGGGAGTAAAGGCAGGTGGACGCAAACTGCAAATTGAAAGAGTAAACAGATGTGACGTCAAATCCTGAATTTGAGGGCATTTATAGGAAGAAAAAAAATTGGAGCTAGTGTTGCCAGCAGTTCAAGGACGACGTAACACCAACCAAATCAGCAGCAATAACAGCAGCTTGATCTCCTCCACACGATCACCGCCTGACTGCATCACATGCTGTATAGATGCTGGATCACAGCTTCTTACTGCATCTTTAATGGCATTTCTGTCTGAAAAAGCTCACATTTGACAAAGAAAAATGTCACTAGGTGCAGTACAACTAAACAACCTGCTAAAAGGAGCCTCCCACCCGAGTTAAAAAGCCATACGATTCATAGAACAAACTCCCTTCTGCATCTATTGTGTCAGAGCGCCATAAACAATAAAAGCCACCTCAGCTAGAAGTGAGCAATCAAGTAAAATCCATCTCCACATTCATTAATCGGGCTGACAAACTTCCCCGCTGACATGGATTTGCGTTGACGCCAGATGACACAAATCAAAGACGCTACTGGCAATCATCAGCTTTAAAAAAACCCAACATAAATAAATGATGATTTATAAAGTGACATGAACCGTGGTGAGCCTTTGCCAAAACTCCTTTTTTCATCTCAAGTGCGTGTTTGCCAGATGGGAAGCGTAATACGGAGCAAATCCTGAAACTGCTCCAGCTTACACACAGAGTCCAGAGAGTTCTAGACGTGCCAGGACTCAGCTTTAGAGGAGATTCCCCCTCGTTTTCATATCATGCAGGTCTTACCCCAGTAGGAGATTACATGGAAGCAAGCACCGAAGCTGTAGCAGATGCTGTCTTGGTCCTCTTTGTCCGTGACCTGTCCGTGGCCCATCCTGACCCGGTAGCCCTTCTGGAAGAGCTCACCGGTGGATTTCTTGCGTCTCCTTGTGTTAGAAATCTCAGACTGCGTGCCTCCATCAGGCCCCCTGTACACTAACATCTTAGTGGGAATCATGTCTAGAAATTTCAAGCAAAAGTTTGCAGCAGAAAGTCCAAAATCTGCCTCAGAGCCACGATTTCACTGTTCCAGATATCAAGCGGAAAATGTATTCGCCGTGGAAAAAACAAAAAAGTCCAGGGGGTTAATAATATTCGTACCCAACAGGGTGTCGTCAGAAGCAGCTCTTTTGTGAAGAAGCATTTTGATGTGATTTATCTCAGAACTTCACAGTATCCTCATGGCGATCGGGGCGCGCTCGGCAAGCTTAAAGCAAACCCTTTTCCCATCAGGATATTAGAGTGTAAGCTCCTTTAGGATTCATCCAGGGAAAGGAAGAGGCCACACAGCAAGTCTGTCCATCAGCTGGCCTCACAATGTAACCCACATCTCATCCCTGTAACACCACAACTGCTGTTGACAAACCAAATTTCATTCTTTAATCTTGGACAAGCACAGCGTGTCTCTTCGCCTCACATTTACAACAGAACACGAGTCATGTGAACAGCCAGTAAAGCTGTGTGTAGAGAAATGGGACGCTGTGGCACTCATTGTGTTTTTCTATGGATTTTCTGCAATAATCCGTAAATTAATCACAGCTGATGTAATGACTGCTATTGTTGTTGACGTTGAAAGGGACGTATCATGCTCGTTTCCAGCTCTGTGTTGTTGTTATTATGGGAGTTCACTGGAGCAGCTTTGCATCACTTAACTTCTATTGTGTCCTCGCTGTTACACACAATCACAGGTTAAGAGTTAAACAAGGTTGTTTAGCTCTTCTCTCTGTAAGATCCACTTGACTAAAAACCCACTTTCTTCTGATTGGTCAACTTATGGAAGCCTACAAGGGGCATCAACAACTACCTGTAAGCATTGAAAGTAAACTGTAAATATACTAACATAATGTCTCCTTCTTGATTGGAAATGACAACTTATCAGATCCATCTGTACATGTTCAAGTCCAAATCTGATCCAGAATATGAGAGTGGACACCATGACCGTCCACAGCAACAAAGACCACAGCAGGACGTCTCAGTTTGGTAAATACTCCTCTCATTACCTGATTATTGTGTGACATGAGGTTCGATTTCGTCGTCAAGTCACAATCTGCATACATTTTTTTTTCCATTTATGCCCCTGTTAACAAGGACCCCTGCAGGAAATGTACTAAAATGCAAATTGTACTGGAAAACATCTGCAATCAGGAAATACCACAGGAAAATGTTATTCTGTAACTATATCTCATGTTTCCTGCACACATTAGATAGTCAAACAGTCAAATTACATATTCACCTCAAGGAAAATTCCTAGAAGATTAAATAAAGATTAGAACCAAACCTCAAAAGTACAACCATTACGGTTTCATCTTTTCCAATAATCATCCTCAACCTCTGACATGCACTGAAAGTTGCAAACTGCTGCTTTCGAGCATTTGCATTTGAGGACAGTTTAATACTAAAAGCCTCTTTCTGTTTTTACACTTCTTCTCTGGAGGAAAAAAGCTGCAACATGGGGCCGCCACCAAGACACCAATATCTTATCTGGAAGAGCAATGTTCCAGCGGATTATTTTCCCTGTCGAGATAAATGTGATGTTTGCATTTCGCACTTGCAGGAGGTCAGAATTTCAACCTCTAAATCCAGACTCTGCAGTAAAAACAGTAATCGCATTCATTAGCCGCAGGTTGTTTATCTGCATCCAAAACATGCTCAAACCTCCAGGGCTGTCGTGCATCAACGGTCATGTTATTGTAAGAGAATATTAGTGCACACTGGGAGTGTTTTTGTGTCGGACAGCAGGGTCGGCAGATTGGCAGTTTGGCCGAGCGCCTGCTAAAATATGGACTTTTAGATCGGAAGAGGGAATCTGACAGCTGCCACTGAACCCTGCAGAGCTGGTTCATCACCTGGTCGACCGCCGTTTAACCAAACACAGTCACTAATCCCCCTCCACCAATTGTTCATACTGAGAGAGCCTGACTCTTTTGTTCCTCCCACTGGAAGAGAAAAACACAGGAAATGTCGGCTCATTTTATTGTGATCAGGGTTCAGTTTGAATAATATTTTTAATCCATAAATTTGGATACAGATTTTCACAGCAGACAGGTGCTACTATTAAAGCCTCTGTTCTATTCAGTGAGACAGCGAGTCAGTGGGAGCAATGTCATGAAACTGAAGCAGGAAAATAACTCGTTTTTATGATCAACTTCATTATTTACGCCTCTGCGTTTCATGCAGTGACATGTCAGAGGAGGTTTTGTGAAAAAGGCCATTAAAGTAAGCTGAAAACATCAAGATTCAGGCGACAAACTGTATGAATCTTATACGTTTAAGCTGCTCTCCCTGAACACCTGGTGTGTGACGGAAGTGCTGCATTCTGGTTGGTGTGAAATACAGTAAGAAGTGCGAGTCATGCAGGGCTGAGCAGACAACAGAGAGAACAACACCTACACAAACAGCAACAACAGGGTGGCAACAGTAACAACACAATCACTGCTGCTCACGCTGAGCCACAAACTCTGAGGAACGCAGCCAAAACAATTACCGGAGCCAGAACTATTCATTCCTTAGCTGAGCGGAAAAAAAGTCGAAGATTATAAATTGCATTTTTAAAAGTGGATTCTCAGAAAGGCTCTTGTGGTCTTGATTATGAGTAATGACAAGAGAACGTCGTGATATCTTTTAAACTAGAGCTGATTAGCTGATCCATTGCATCGGCCAGAAAAATAATATTATCTGCAACTACGTGACAGTCCAGTAATGACTTCTCAAGCAAAACAGCAAACACTTGCTTCTTAAAATGTAATATTTTCTGCTTTTCTATTATCTTTGAGTTTTGGACTGCAGTTTGTCCAAAACAAGTCTTCTGTAATCATCACAATGGAAGAAATTTAGATAGATGTTAGATTTGATTTGATTTTTCTGTTTTTTGCATTTTAATGGAGGCAATCTGCAGCTTATTTGAATAGAATGAAGGTAGTTGTGTGCAAACAGCACAATATTTTTGAAACTTGCATCTGATGTAGTAAACTGTTAAAGGAAAACTCCAGCATCAGACTGAGTTTTTTCTGCCCTCAACTTCTTTAAGATGAGACACTGCAGGCAAAAAGAGTCAATTTTAAGAGGTTTCTCTTTTATAACACGCCTTCTTTAAGACTAACAGAAAGAAAACATCCTGAATACACATTGGGTTGTTTATTTCACAAAATTTTGTCTATTTGTGTCTGTAGATTTCAATGACATTTCTTTAAAGGTTGTTTTCTCAAAATGAGTTTTCTTTCACACTCTGAGCCAGAAATCCGCACTTCATTAACTCCTACATTCACCACACTCTCCTGTTTTATTCCTGTCTGTATGCTGAAGGTTTTTATTGAGAGGTTTGTCCATTCACCATTCATAACCTGAATAATGGAACATTTCATTCATGGAAACATGGCACAAATTGATTTTTCTCTGGGTGTTGGCAGTATTTTTAAATTTATAGAGTAGTAAAAAGAGGATGATTTTCAAAATATGCTCTGTAAAAAACTTTGGCTGAAATAGGGTTACAAGGTGAAATAAAAAATATCCAGCTGGTTTTATCATTCATATTTCTATTTTGGAATCCGAATTAGGGTATTTTCAGATATATGATCTCTCTGGAGATTTAAACAGAGTTTCAGAAAGCTTGCAAGACAAAAAAAAAAAATCCAGTCTTAGTGAGAGTAATCAACTGGAGAGGTTTCATGGTAATATCTTTTGTTTAAATATAGTACAAATATATTGTCTGGATTGAATAATGTAACAATCAACTTTACAATAGGGACATGAATAAATATTCTGTCTTAAAACACTGGGTATCCACACAGAACTAACAAAGAGGTGAGTAAATGTCAGATTTTGGCAATATCTGTTTACACAAACCTATATTTGTGCTCAAAAGTTAGCACTAAAGCACAATAATAGGCGACGTGCAAGAAAATAACTTTAAGAAGTTGAAATTAGGTCCCTGCAATGCACAAATTTTCAAATTTCAACCATATAACCCATCCAAGCACAGTAGAAACGCTAAAACTAAATGGCAATAAACATGTATTTCTTATTAATCAACAGTTATCTGCACAATTCAGCCCACAGTGATATGGATAAAATATCAACAGCACTCTGATATTTCCCATCAGCTAAAATGCAAACTGTACTCTTGTACGCCCACTAGATGGCAACAGCAACCAGCACTATCTTCTACTTTAGTTGTCACACCACAAGTCACAGCGGCTCAGCCCAGAGGAAAATCCACAGGCACATTATGCAACCCATCAGGCTGTCATGGTGACTCTGAAGTAGAAAGTGTTCGAGGCTGTAAGAAGGGCTGCTGTGGGCAGGTTTGTTCTTTGGCTGACAAGAGGAGAAAAAGTAGCTATAAAAACCTGAAATGCAGCAAAAAAGAATGATCCCTCTTAATCCTGTAATTCCTCACAGACCTCTCCGAGTGATGAGCTTCACACATTTAGCAGATTGACTTCTATTCTCGCGCTCGAGCCCCCAACAAAGCCTATTACCTTTTTTCATCCATTTGTGTACTTTTCAATCCCAGCGTGATTTCATTCGAGTGTTATCGCAGGTGTGCTGGAGAGCTCTGCTGGAGAGGTGAAGGGCGAGTGAATGACAACCGCGGCACAACACACGGGATAGATAGAAAACCACACTGATGACACCTTAGTCAGCCGTACGATATTTGATACTGTTGTCAAGCAAACCAGCATGAGTTTGACGAATAAACCTCAGAAAAGCTTTTGAGTCATCATGCTAATCAGTTTTCATGCTGTGCTGTGGCAGAGTTTTTAATTTGATGCACTATTTCCACTGTGATCATGAGAATCATTCAAATTCTTCATGCATGTCATGCAACATCCCAACAGAAAGTTCATTTTATGACAAAAGTATCAAACTGATATGGCTGACTTTGTAGGTGTGTCCCCGAACACGACTGCAAAACACCAAGAAGTTTCCTTTTCGCAGCTTTAGTGATGTGCTGAGATTATCCGGTGCGTTCAATGACACCTGTTAGGCCCGGTAAATCCACTGGGTGGCACTGCAGGCTGCCGGTAAACACGATCCGCCGTGGGAGCGAAGTGTGTTTTCTTACCAAGCCAGCTCCTGTTCAGATACACCGACACAAACACCGGAGGAACCGTGAAGAAGTCCACCACCGAGTTCACCTCCAGCCAGAACCACAGTTTGTCATTGGCAGCAATGAACTACGGAATTTAATAAGAAAAGAGATCAAATTCACAACTTTCAGATGCAAAATAAGAGCACCTCTATGATTTTTTTAACCAAAAACGCAGCTGACTTCACTTACACGGAGGCCGAAGTACAGCAAGAAGAACACGTTGAAGGCCATGTCGATCTGCAGCGTGAAGTCTTTGTAGAAGTTCTGACAGGACTCGATCGGACTATTAGAGACAGAAACAAAGTGTGTTAATGTCCAAGGGCAGGGTCTGACAGTCAAATGAGAACAGAGAACTTTAATATTATGAGAGGATTTCATTAACAGTAAAACATAATAGATGCATTCTTCTCTTCCTGAAAATGCATTTTTAGGATTTCCAAAAGAATAGGAACATAAGAGTTCGAAAAAGTGCAATAGGTGGTATTTTCCAATGGTTTTTCTGTTGAGAAAGGGCATGCATTAATTGTCACACAAGCAATAACTTGATAGACCTGATTAACCCTTAAAGAACCGCAAAATGATCTGTCTGAGGAATGTGTTGTATTCCAAGTGCAATATATCCTTTCTGTCTTGCATTTCCCATCTCATAGACAACATTTCTTAGAAATATTCGGTCAAACACGATGGAAATGCAGAGCCAAAGCAGTAGTTTAAGGGTTAAATGCATGCAGAGTTCATTTCTTCTCTTATGAAATCAGGCAGCCATAGCAAATGCTAGCAATGCAGTGAAGTCTCACCCTCAAAAAGCTCGTATCTGGCACTAAGAATTCAAATAAAGAGAAATAATTAACCATGTAAATGTGAATGTAGTAGGTTAGTATGATTGTGTATTAATATCCATGTCGTAAAGGTTGAAAGGAAATGATGTCTCGGTATATTATTCACACCTAAAAGGAAAACACAGGATTAATGTACATTCACAACTGAACAAGACGGTGGAAGAAAAACAGTTAAGTTTCAGCAGAGCTGTGATGTGGATTCATAAATAATTTGAATGAATAGTTGAATGGAATTAATAAAAAAAGAATTCTTTATAATAGGAACAGTGATGTTAGTCATGTTAAAATGAAAGTCTAGTGATGAAACAATTAGCCTAGTATTAATAGATTAGTCAGAAAATTATGTTTTTATTAATAATTGCTCCATTTGTCTAAATCAACTGATATTTTTTGGTTTTGGTAATACAAAACAAGCTATGTGAATGACTCCCTGATCAAACAGAAAAGTCATCTAGACTAGGTCATAATAAACAATTATACTATTAGTTGCAGCATTAAAGCAGTGGTTTCCAATCTGTATAAAATGGTACATTTTGACTTTGCTATAATCTTTTTCTTGTGAACCGCTCAATTCTGTGGCTGTGCAGGCCTCCAAAAATTATTTACTGAGAAGGAAAACTGCTCTCGAGCTCATTTTTCACAATTTCTGGACACACACCACTTGCGATGAGGTGCCAGAAAAAGATATTTTTGTCAGTTTAATGGATCAAAACACGAGGAAAGTGTTGCCCTAAAGCATCAGTTGTTGTAAATCACATTTGTGCCAAGCGGGTCCATCTCCATCTAGTTTGTTTTCCTGGTTTCATGCGTTACTTCTTCCACCTGCAGCCCCGCTACACTCAGATCCACCAGCTTCTCTAATGCACAGCACATCCCTCAACAGCTGCAGCCTCCCCTGCGCCGTTTAATACCACTCGGATTAAAGCAAATTGCTTTTGTTATGTAAAAAATAAAAAAATAAGAAAAACAGACTCCTCGTGACAAAACGTCGTCCTCGCGGAGTTCATAAAGCAACATTTAGGTACCTGAGGGATTATTCTGAACCGATCTTATGCACGGCTAAACTTCTGGCTGATGATCAAAAGGATGGCAGTGGGATGAAGAAGACCAATCATCCTCGTCTAACTCACACAACTGTCAAAATTCACTCCAACTCTGATGGAGGTCATTGTTTTCAGAAGTCAGAGAGTATAATGCTCCAGCTGGGTTACATTATATGACCATAATGTATGTAAGTTTTCCTACAAATGCACTGTAATATGGTTGTATTTGTTACATTTGTCTGCTGTCTTTTTGTAAATAAAGCAATTTCAACAACCTCGGACTGTTCTATGATAATATTTTGAGTGATGGGAGTCTTTTTCAGTACTTATGTTGACATAATCATTATCACATCCAAAGGCCTAACTTGTAGCATCCTCAAAGCAAAATAGCACATCTTCTGTTGACAGAATAACAAACTGACACACAATTTACAATAAACTACAAAGGTGATGCAGTAAAATTTGCAACTTTTGTACATGATATGATAACACAAAGGCAACTAGCTAATGTTCTGATTAAAATTTACCTCACTCGATGTCGTTTTGCTTCGTTTTCCTGCATCTATTCTGCTTGTTAGTGTGTTTTACATGTTTGTTTCTCAAAAATTACAATGCAGATGCGGGGAATAAATCCGAACCAATCTCCTCTCTGGCACCTCTAAGAATAGTCCCAACATGCTGGATAGTTCTGCCCTTATTCACTGTAATGACACATCAGCCCAGCAAATCCCTGTCATTGCAGGGTGACAGACCATATAACGGAGGAAGGCCTGCAGTGCTAAATAATTGAGTTCCAGTAGGCCTGGTTTGGAAGAGGAATAAGCCTGTTATGGATCACAAACCCTTCCTGGCCACAGCAGCTCTGGTCTCTCTCCTTCATTCAATTCAGACTCAGATCAAACAGGACAGACCAGCTCACACGGGAAAGGTCTTCATGCTTACTGACGAAGCTACACGTGATTTTTTTTTTCCACTTTCACGACCTTGAACTAAAGCCAAAGCCGCTGAGAGTGAAAGGTCACAAAGATCACTTTAAACAGGTGTAATTGCAAAATGTCAATGCAGGTGCAAATGTAATCAGATTTATCTAAATCTGGTCACGCAAGTGCTGTAAATTTGAATAATTCAGCTAAAATGCACTAATGAGTAGATAGCAGTACAGAACCAGGATAAAGCAGAAGATATATGATACAGAAATGTATTGCAGGAGTAGTGAGAGGATGTTGTTTATCCTGGCTTGGTTCAGTAGATGTGTGCAGGCCGGAAGTCATTAAGCATCACAGAAGACTTTGTCATGGTAAGCTAAACCCCACAGTGCTCTCTGCCAACATTGAACTGCCCACCATCTCTGGATTCTAAAAAACATTAGGAGCTACAACCATGTAGTACTGACAATCTACAATACTTGAAGTGTGTATTATTTAGGAAAATGGTAGTAGATGCTAATTAAATTAAATGACTTGGATTGGACCAGGTGAACCCCCCCCCCCCAAAAAAAAAGCTTGACCAAGACTTCCCATGCTAACATGTTAGTTACAGCAGCTTTGCTTTGTGACATGATAATGTTGTGTTTACAGCTTGCTAAACTGCTCTGAAATGGACAAAATTACTTCATCCAGGCATTATTTAACCTGCGTCATTAAAGGTATGTGCAGAAAGCAGCATTTCAGTGTTTACTGGTAAGTTTGTCTGATCTTTGGTGAACAAATGGTGTGATAGCACCATCTGCAATACCACTCTTGAAGGCATAAATTTAAGATGTTGTTTGACTTAAAAGTGACAATGCAGTCACTGTGATGATATGAACACATTGAGAAAGGACCTGCTGGTAGCGATGAACCCACAAAGTCTTATCACCTGAATGTGCAGCTCCCCTCAGCTTTGCAGAGCTTTACTGCTTTGGCTCACTGTCATCACTGTCAGACAGACACAGTTAACAACCAGCGCAGTGAACACGGTGGAGCATTTAACAGCCAGGGAAACAGATATTTCTCTCAAAAGCAGTAGCTGAATAGACACTAAAAACACAAACCAAGTCGAAACCTTAAAATGATTATTCAACTTTCAGGATGCTAGATGTTGGAGTTTTGCCAATATCCAATATTGTAGAAATTTTCCAAATTATTTTGGCCAATTGCTGGCAGTGACGCTGATAAATGCACACATTTTTTCCAACTTAAGTGCAAAGAACATCATTATTAAACCTACTTTTCTTGTGGTGCCTGACTGGCAGGTGCACTCGGCAAACAGAAATCTGTGATATATTCTTTTCTGTAACATTTTCAAACAAAGCTCTAATTTTTACCCATCAAACGTCATCTGCTTGTCACCGTTTGCTTGTCAATATTCGTTTTAAGCTTTTCGGGATTGATATGATGATGATTCAGATATCGTTGCGTATCCATACTGTTCTACCTGAATGGTAACTACTGGATGAGCAAATGTTTTCTTATCGTTTCAACTTATCATCCTAAAACTTGGTCACCGGAATAGCCAAAGAACAAGAAGTCACCTTGAGCAGGAAAAGAAAAACTATTCCAGGCTATAGGTTTCTCAGCTACTTGCTAAATTTCTAATTTACCAAGGTAATTAGTGAAATAAAAGTTAATAATAAGGAATATAAGATTAGAAATGACTTGATAAAACTACAGCCGCTTTAAATACTCTGCAGTATGGATATAATTTGTTCAGTAGTCAGTGCTGAACCCTGACTATGAGTCTATGGTACTGACTCACAGCTGACACTAGGCTACATTGGAGCAGAGGGTCCAAAGTAGGACACAGCTAAAGTTTTCAAAGTAAAACTCCATCTAAGACCTAACTGGCTTCTTCATCTCTGCTGCTCACAGTTTGAGCTCTTCTTTGAGTCTAAGTGGGTCTGCTGTGTTGATGTCTCTCTTCGTGTCGCTTCCGGTCAGGTCAGCCTGTCCATCATATAACAGCCTCGGCAGCCCCGCAGGACTAATTACAGGAAGGGCTGTATCTGTTACAGTCTGCTGCCACTTAGAACCAAGCAAGAGAGCCGCTAACTGGCTGCTCTTTGGCTCTAAGTACCGGGCTTGTTGGGCTGACAGGTAGTGAAAAAACACTGTGTGAATAATAGAAAGACCTAGATAAGGCTGGAGATAGCAAAAAGTCTCGTAGGATGAAAATGAACATGAAGCACATCTTTCCACAGGTGCTGCAGCATTGTTCCTTTTGTGTATTTAACAATGTCCCTCCGTATGAGTGAAAAAGTTAAAGACGGAGGGCGGAGGTCATCGTTCATCAGATGAAAAGCTACCGAGTGCCGCGACAAGCAACTTCTGAGAACAACAAGGCCACAGATGGCATTGGTGAGGATGTAACTCTACCTGAGCTTTTCCAGATAATGAAATGAGATCATGCTCGCAAACCGCATCAGAGCAAACCTAGCCCTCAGCTGGATGTGGTCTTATGAAATAACAAATAACCTGGACACCTGCCTCCAGGACCGTGAGCCTGATTACTCAAGTTTACAGCCCATTTTCTCCCCTCTGCCTTTGCATTGCTCCCAGTGGGGACTCCCTCTGGGCTTGATAAAGGCTTTTATCCTGCTGTATTTTGCTCTACTTCTTAATGGCGCTTCCTGTCCAAACACCACCAGAGCTGCAGTAACAGTACACTGTCGCACACGGAGCTAAAAGGGTCTTCCGTTTCCTCCAGACCGATGATCGGTGGCGATTGTTCTGAGCAGGAACTTTGGACTTTCCTGCCTGCTTTAAAGAGCGATCCTTTCATTAAAGAAACTAAACAAACCCAGAGCAGTTTACCTGGAAGGGGACTGAACAAAAAACAGCAAATATGCATTCTCAGAGCACTCAGACTTAATAAGGCTGCTACTATATGCTGTATACATGAGGATTTATGTGTGTGTAGGAAACAGTTAATGGCTAAAGCCTCTGAGCTGATCATAAATCTCTAAATGCATACAATTTACCAATGAGCTTTTCTCATTTTTATAACTGAAGCAACTGAGACAAAAGTGCTTTAACATTTAACCCTCTAAAGCCCAAGCACTTTCTGGACATTTCATTTGCTCCAGTCTCATTTTACTTGCCGTCGGCTAATTTTTCACTGCAATGTAAAGTCCTGCACCTCTAGAAGCAGAAAGCACTCAAAAATGTCCTCTGTGCAGTTGAAGTAAGTAATAATGACATGGACTATTAAAAACAAAGTAAAAGCTGAAGTTCTTTGATTATTATTTACACAAGAATTGATTAAAAACATGAAATTAGCTTGTACAAAATGCCCTCAGGTGTTACCATACTGGACAAAAAACAGTGACTTCTTATGCTATGGATAATTAGTATACCAATATAATTTGTTTTCTATACTTATCCTCAATCTGTTCTGTGTTAACACAGTGCGCATTATTGGTTTTACCATTGCAGCAAACAGGAAATGTTCTGTCTTTCGTCTTTATCTTGTTAGCACAAAAGCTTCAAATGAGATGTAGAGTAATTTGATTTTGAAATATCAAGATATTAAGCTCACATTTGGTTAAAATTTCCAGCGAAATGATGCATCGCACAGTTCAAGGACCTTCAGAAAGTGAAAATATGATGCATTTTATCTGTTTTTACTGTTTCTAGCTGTGAGAAATGCTTTAATTCTGGCCATTTTTAAAGCTAACATGCCAGTGGGTTTTGGGCTTCAGAGGGTTAAACTGAATTAAGCTACAATAAGCTTTGAGTTTAATGTTCCAGATGGCAGGAAAAGCAGAACTGAACAGACTTCAGAAAGATATTGCACGTCATGATTTATCTGGTAAATTTATCAGATTCACTTTCGGATCTGTTCTGGTCGGTAAAGGTGCTGCATCCCCACAAAAACAGTGCTGATGTTTACAAGACTACATCTGAAGAGTAGACCTGATCTTAGGGTCAAATTAGAAATTTTACACAAATTACAAAAGCAGTCTTTAAAATATGCATGTATACTGTTAGTGCATACCTGAGATTACAAATATTCTGCACTGAAACAGGACAAAACAGGGTTAAATGTCATCTTTAAGGCAGAGTAGCATCAGCAGTGAAGTGTGATGAGTGAATACTTACTCAGAGGAATCTATGAAGTATATTACAAGGGCTCCAATGCTGAGTGCGAACACGAGCACCACCTGGAACAAATAAGAAAAAATGTCTTCTTATTTAAGTGAAACTACTAAATCATCCAAAGTATATGTTTACACAAAAAAAGGCTTAAAATTTGACAGTAGATGTTTAATCTTCAGATGCTTTGGGGAATAAGAAAAGCAGGACACCAGACTGTTGACCTACTTGGCTGGAAACAAGTTTATTCCTGTAGTTAAAATGTTTTTACCTGGAGCTTAGAAGAAAATATTACACACGCTTCTCTCACTTTCACTTTTGATTGCAAGAATATTTTTCGTAGTGGTATAAACAAGAGTAAGTTACGAAATCTTTTACGCATAAAATTCTAAACACAAAGGGTTTAAAATATTTTAATGCAATAAATAAATATATTTTATTTTATTCCAGCTTCTTCAGTGTGAAAATGTGCACCTTTTCTCTGATTTGAATCACAGTAAACTGAATATCTTCAAACTGGTGGTAGAATGAGATAAGATTTGAAGATTTCAGCTCAGGAAAATTCACATTTTTTCCCCTATTGTCTGCTATTTTACTGACTAAATTATTAAACAATAACAATTAACAAATAAATCGAGAGAAAATAAATCATATAGTCTATTAGACAATTGGTACAGCATGAACAAAAGGAGCAAATGCAACAAAACAACAGCGTTTCAAGGTTTGCTGCAAACAGCTCTTAACGAGCATCAACAGACCTTGATACATCTCGTCAGCCTGCTATAATTGTGTTACATAAACCAAAAAGAAAGAGTCGCAGGTTTGAACAGCAGTGTCACAAACACACTCATCGGTTACTGTACATCTGACAGTGTAAATAAATACACAAGAGCTTGGCACATCATGTAAATTGGCAGTGGAAGAGTGGGCGAGGTGACAGAACGTGGCTTCAGCTTTCACAGACACAAACAAGGGGAGGATGCAGCTGAGCCTGAAGCTTCGGTGGTCACGGTCGAGCAGCATGACAATAAAAAAAAAAAACAGGGCATGGCTTTAACTCTGCCATTTCTGCAGAGGGGAGATGCTGCAGAATAAACCGAAGCCTGGGTTGCAGGTAATAAACGTGAGATTCAGGAGAGCACGTAGCAGCTTAGTGGGAGTTCAAGTGGAACTTAATCACTGTCAGATTAGGACTAAACTGTAAATACAAACAATTAAACTGAGAACAAGCAACAATCAGCGTGCCAAGATGTTCAGAGAAGAAGCCAGACTGGAGGTGATGCTGCCTCTCTGTGCTTTCACCCGACACTGAAAATCACACCGGGGCTGCCGTCATCATGTATTTGTCTAACGGAAGGTGAAGGTGGAAGATTATCAGAAATGGAGGACAGAAGATGAAATCTAACTAGAGCAGAGGGATGAAGTTTATATATTTCATATTTTGCAGTGCGAAGCTACAAAACCAGTTTCCTACCATTTGGGAAAGAAAAGGCTCAGATTTTGAATCCATTAACGTTAACTGTACAGCAGGATCAATTATTTCTAAGCCAAAAAGCACAGTGGCTCATTAATACTGTTGTGAAATGAGTGTCCTAATTTTCCCTTTTAAAGCCACTGCTAATGTAGACGAGGGCTCGACCCACAGATAAGAACCCAAAGGCTTCAGCCAGACAGCAGAACAAATGTTTTACATCCTGAAATACACTACCGGGTTATCTGCGGCCCTACCTGGCTTTCATCTATTTAGAAATGACACAATGGCCATCCTGAACAAGAAACCAATGAGCATGCATAATGAATGAGCCCAACCTAATTCATTTCCATGATGTGAAATTGTATTGTCAACCTGCAGCCACTGATGGCTCCGTAATGACAAAAAGCACCCACATGCATTTTTAATCGACCCTTCCTCTTTGAAAGCCAGGAAATCTCTTTATGCCTCTGACTGTCCCAGTTTAGAAACCGGAAACAATGCTGGTTTAAACCTGGAGGAGCTAACGCCAAACAGGCTGTAACAAGGAGCGGCCAGTCATGGTTGGGTTTGTCAATGAGGTGACAGCAGACAGTGCCAGCCAGCGGTCATCATTCATCTCAGTCAGCAGATAATGATGGATCACATCTGTACCTTCAGCCACCCTCAGCCATTTGCTGGCAAAAAGCTCCACCCACAAGGGGGCACAGCGAGCTCAGACTCACACAGAGGAGCGAGCGACCGCCGCATGACGACCAAGAGAGCTGCCAAGAACACACTCAGCCCAATTTGCATTTATTTTTGCCAACACACTCATCCCTTAATGTCAAGTACAAGATAAGAGGGAAATCGCTACAAAAGAAAATGTCAAATGTTTTCTCAAAAATGAAGAAAAACTCATCGAGTGTATGGGTAAAAGTCTGTCTAAACAAGCTTTAAGTGAAGACAGAAGCCATTTGAAACAGCTCCAAGTCGAGCCTCACATCGTCTCAGGTTATCTGAGGCAATTTTATGTCAACTCTCAGGTCTGTCAGAGCAGCTGTCAAGCCATCCGAGACAAGTCAGAGTTATTCCAGGTCAGTCAGACTGAGCCCAAGTCAAGTCTCAAGTTATTTGAAACAAGTTACAATCAATTCTCAAAGCCGTGAGCACAAGTCTCAAATCAAGTCATATGGCGAGAGTCCAATTCAAGTCTCAAACTACCTCAAGAATCCAATCCAAGTCTTCAAAGGCAAAATGTGTTAAACTGGCACAGAATTTAAGCATTATCGGTTTAAAACACGTTTTTACAGCTAGAGGTTCTTTTAATCTAAATCATACGAATTACAAATGTGGATATTTTACTTTTTTTTGAGGTCAAAACTTGAAACTGAATTCACTTTCAATGGATAGAAGATGTTGCATGTGATAAATATCAACGTCTTTTAGAGGCAATTTTGGGCTTCATATGGAATTAATTAATAATCGATCTAACTCTCTGTACTGTCCTGAGTGGCAGCCAGCCAAAGGTGCTCTTCGTATGTTTAAAATTTGTGCCTTGATTAGTTTTCATGTTTCTATTCTAGTCTTAAATTTGTGCATTTATTTTATTTCAGGAATGCATCACACTTCTATTGTGCTGCTTTTCTACTAAGCGTTGCATTTAATATTCAAGTTTGTTCTTCTAAACAACATCTGATACGAGAATTTCCTTCAGGATCATATGATCATGTAGCCTAGCCACGCTAGACCCAGGTCTGAAGACACAAGGGTCTAGGAACTCTCGACAGGGAGGAAGGCGGGCTAAAAGGTTGTCTTTCAAATCACTCTGCAGCAATTGGGTAGGTATACAACCAATCAGCGCAACGAATAGGCTGATGTAGTTCCTAGAGCGCCGGAAATCAGAGGATGCGGGAGTTTTCGGTAAAGCCTTATTTATACAGTCAATGGCTGAAGCTCAAGTATATTACAGACATGTTAACAGAAAGATTATTCAGAGTCGGTGCTAATGGAGCTCAACGACTGTTGTCGTTTTTGTTGTCGACCCTGGCAGAGAATTAAATTCGTTGCCGTGGGTTGTCTAGCGCGCTTAGGCTAGTTGTTTCCGGTTGTTTCTGTCAGAATCGTCACGTCTCTGTCGTCACTTAGTTACGCCCGCCTTCTGACTCTACACTTCATGGTGATTCGTCAGCCAGATTTAGGAGCATCCAGCCTCGAGGCTTACCGAGGGTAACTAGACCCACCCTGGCAGAGAATTAAATTCGTTGCCGTGGGTTCTCTAGCGCGCTTAGGCTAGTTGTTTCCGGTTGTTTCTGTCAGAATCGTCACGTCTCTGTCGTCACTTAGTTACGCCCACCTTCTGACTCTACACTTCATGGTGATTCGTCAGCCAGATTTAGGAGCATCCAGCCTCGAGGCTTACCGAGGGTAACTAGACCCACCCTGGCAGAGAATTAAATTTGTTGCCGTGGGTTGTCTAGCGCGGCTAGGCTAATGATCATGTGTTTTTGCTTATAAATCTCAACAGTTTCAATATTTTGATTAAGTTTGGTCCTATGAATTCTTAGGGTTTTTTGAGAAAAGTCTGACTTAAAGATATAGTATGTATTCTGGTATAAACATAATAAATTTTTAGCTGTGGAGATCATATATAGATAGTTAGCATGTGTCACATTTATCCTCAATATCACAGCTGTCTGAACAAATGAAGGATCTACTTAAGAAATGTCTTTTTAACCATATATGTTTAAAAAAAACAATTAGAACTGCTCACATCAGATTATAATAGCGGCAGTGACTGTGTCTGTGATGTGCAGAGTGCAGCAGCAGGTCTCAGGCATTCAGAAGTCGACCTGCAAACATCAAAGAACCCACTCATGCTCCTCCACTCTTCCTGGAGTGACTCACCATCACTGAGCATGAATAACCTGCTAAACACACAGGAGCTGCACCTAGGCAAAAGAATCACTGCTACTGTAGGGGGAGAGCTGACATTTCAAGCAGAAATTATGGGCTTTTTTTTGGATGTCTTTTGAAAATAACAAAAAGAAAGATGGTGATCCAAGGACGCCTTTAGAAAGTGTGATGCTAAAGATGTTGCAGGCACCAATAGACAGAATTTAATTGTGTAAATTTAGCAAATGAAAATAAAGAAGCAAAGGCAATCAATGGTAGAATTTTAGCATTGTGTGAATAAATATAATGATAAGAGGGTTACGAGTATTAAGCCTCTAGTGGTTTTGAAAGACAGTTTTTTGGGGTTTTTTTTAGCAAATAGCCAAAAAATACACCATTCATCAGAGCCAGGAACTGTGAGGACAGCAAGAATTATTGTATTTTTAACTTTCAGACTGTCCTTGAACTACTGTATTTGGGAAAAATCTATCCATCCATCCATCCATTCTCTATACACCGCTTTATCCTCACTAGGGTCGCGGGGGGTGCTGGAGTCTATCCCAGCTGACTCGGGCTAAGGCAGGGGACACCCTGGACAGGTCGCCAGTCTGTCGCAGGGCTTCATACACAGATGGGCAATTTAGAATAATCAATTAACCTCAGCCTATTTTTGGACTGTGGGAGGAAGCTGGAGTGCCCGGAGAAAACCCACGCATGCACAGGGAGAACATGCAAACTCTATGCAGAAAGATCCCAGGCCCAGGCCGGGATTTGAACCGGGGATCTTCTTGCTGCAAGACAAAAATGCTAACCACTATATCACTGTGCAGCCGGGGAAAATCTAGTCTTGGGATATTTAATTGGCACTTTTTCTGCAACTTGATGGCAACACCTTTGACCAATCACACTTGAAGCACTTTCTGCACTTAATAAAGGTTTTTCCTTATGTCTGAATTCTTGCTTGTGTTGTATGTCGCTTTGGACAAAAGCGTCTGCTAAATGAAATTGTAGAATTGTAGAAGAAATAGTAGAAAAATATCCAGCATGTAGAGTCACAGTGTTATTTCTAGTATAGGGCACTTGGAATTATTTTTTGTAATTTTTGGGAAATAAATCAAAACAATTCAACTTTTTCCCCTTTTTTCATGATTTATGCCATTATAATTTAGTTATACTGCAGAGAAGATATTTTTGAGTTCTCTCTACTTCTAATCGTAATTAAGCTGTTTTAATAGAGGTGCAGGACTTCCTGTTTTCCCACTACAGAGAAAAATGACCTCACAGTGAGTAAAAATGTGTCCTAAGTTACAGATATATTATAACTGTACAGCAGTGGTCCAGTTAAAAGCATGAAGTCTCACTGATGTGTTCAGGACAGATAGAAATGTGTTCTACTAATTTTACAGTAGGAGTGTGTGTCACTCTGAGATGTTGTAGTATCTAAAACAGGATTCAGAAGAGCCAGAGGTCAGTTTGTTCCATATTCTTTTAAAGCCTGTGGTCACTGAGGGATCAAAACTGTCATTGGTGGGATGCCAGAGATTTGTGTGTGCTGTCAAATGGCCATCTCTGTTTAGAGAAACTCTGGATGTGTTAAGAGTTATAGATGGAGTGATGCTTTTTTCTCAGTTGTCACTTTTTATAAAATCTCCTGTGCTTTCGAAAAGCATTTTCCCCTATGGAACCATCTGTCAGACAGCAAACCTCCAACTGTAAACAAAACCGAGCATTACTGTTTAGTTTACGAATTTGAAATTCATAGAGGTTTTATGGAGGGATTTATATTTGACGTCAATGTGAAGTGTGTGGGCTGAGTGGGAACTCATTATACAACCACAATGAGGAAGCAAACCCAGAAGTTTGGAAACTTTTCAGGCCTCTACACCAATTTTTTGAGCACTTTTCATTCAAGTGAGTCCAGTTTCTTTACTACATCAGTGAACGAAACACATTTAGTCTCTCATTTGTCAGACCTCATGTTTCTTATGGATGACACAACGCAGCACTGCTTTCCAAAACAAAATGACCCAAGGACTGCTGGTGAAGTCCAGCCAGCCCATCTGTCCAACCTCAAAAGCTGCTTTGACTAATAAGGTATCTTGAGTATAACACAGAAAACAACAAACTACATAATAGAGAGGGAAAAAAAAATAATCAATGTGCCGACAATGAGCTGACAAACAAATTCAGAATTTATGTTGTTTCAATCAACAGAGTTTTTCCGTCTGGGAAAAACTACAAAACAGCACTGTAACATGTCTAATTCACAGACCACACTGCGATCATTAATTCCTAATGCTGCAAACATCTTAGCCTGTCCATCTTGTTTTGGTGTTTGAGTACTTCCAGTAGATTTAGAGCAGCTGTACATATCTGGCCTTTGGATTGTGAGACACTGTCACTATGACTTGTCTTGACTAACTAGACTTTATTTACAAGACCCTCCCTGCACTGTTTATCCTTCACCCGGGGTGATAACAGCAAATTAGCATGTTTACAACAACAGCCACGAATTTGATTGACTGCAACCTTGACAAACATGGACACCGGATGAACATTTGAGACATTTACAGTGTCGCTTCTGTTGAACTGCTGCCCCTTTACAGCTGACGGCACATGCTGCAGGGCGTCTGGGACATGAGAGACGACTTTAGCTCTGCAGTCTGTTGTTGTTTCCATAATGACAGTTTGACGAAAGAGTTTTGGCTGCTAAAGAACAAAGATGGGTGACCTCCACTAGACCTTTTGATAATGCGAGGTTTTTGACTGTGTACTCAAAGCACTTAAAAACTGCACAGAGCACACTTACCAGGCCTAAAGCAGGGCTACTTGATTATGTCGCAAATAATAATCCTGATTTTAATGTCGGTTTTCAATCAGGGTCAATCAGAATTAGTGTCTGCTAAGCAAACAATTATTTAATGGCCCTTTTGTGCATCAACCTTGTGGCAATGTTTAACACTCTGCCAGCAGGATTGAAAGGCATGTTGTCTTTTTAGCAAATGCCAAATTTATACCATTTATCAGAGATTTTTTTTTAAAGTATAACAAATATCAAAATTTTGAATTTCTGACAACCTCTGAACTATTTATCTGTGACATGCTGTTCTGCCAGAAAATGTTATCAAAGCTCAAAATTGTAGAATTTAATTAAAATATAATTTATATAGATGTCTAATTTAAAAAAATAAATAAAAAAATGATTCACTAACCAGATTGTAAAAAAAATAAAAGTCAAAGCTGCAAACAAGTCATGTGACAAAAATTCTATGAATTTTGGTTAAACTTTGGAAATAAGTTAGAAATAAATTAAAACTCTACAAAGTAAATTACCTATTTATGTTCGCGCAGTGACGTTTTTTCCAGTGTTGGTACCTGAAACCAACACGTTAGACATGTTGGTTTCAGATTTTCAATTCTTTTAAATGGGTAATAAAGGATGAGTAGTTTTTTTTTTCATGATTTGTGGCATTTAAATTATGTTACATTGCACCACAGACATTTTTGAATTCTCTCTGCTTCTAGACATGGTTGCACTGTTTCTATAGAGGTGCTGGACTTTATATTGCAGTGAAAAATGAGCCTACAGTGAGTAGAAGTACAACAGGATCAGCTTTGGGTTCAAACTGCTAAAGGCCCGGTCACACCACCCGAACTTTGCTGAACGTTCCTTGAACGGTAGGGAGGAACGCTCGTCACCGCGCACAAAATGGGGGAAAAAAAATTGAAACACGGGCATTGGATTAGCGGTGCACCGTTAAAGCCGGCGTTGTTTTAGCGTTGGTTCAGCGGTAGCGAGCGGTGATGAATTTTTTTCACCGTTCAAGGAACGCTCCAGCAAAGTTCGCTCCAACCGTTCACCACCATTTAACAGAAGTTGGCCCCCGTTAAAGCAACGCTGTATACGCTCGGCCACCGCTGATGTTTCTGGAGGGGCCCTCCTACGGCTCCGAAAGTTTTGAGCTGCACAAAATATTGCCAGCGGTGAGGAGGGGGCAAGTTGAAGCAGCGATCCATGACTTTGGTTTGGCGTTGGTATAGAGGTGTCGGAGCGGGACCAGAATTTGGCTATAAATACGTTGAGAAATGGACCAGGAGCTCATTTGGAATCGAGCTGCCGTTAAGTTCAGACCTCATCTATATCGAATTTGCTCAAAGTTACAGTAAAACTGTATCAAAAATCTATCAGAACTTGTATCAAAACGATCCGTTCAGCTCCGTAGTCACAAACGGTATGCCGCTAAACCAACTTTATACCCCCGCCGAGCCAACGCCCGCATGCGCAGAACGCCGCTATACCAACGAACGCGTCACCGCTAAACCAACGCTTGCTACCGCTAAACCAACGCTTGCTACCGCTAAACCAACGCTAAAGCAACGCTCGCTACCGCTAAAGCAACGCTAAACCAACGCTAAAGCAACGCTAAAGCAACGCTCGCTACCGCTAAAGCAACGCTCGCTACCGCTAAACCAACGCTAAAGCAACGCTAAAGCAACGCTCGCTACCGCTAAAGCAACGCTCGCTACCGCTAAAGCAACGCTCGCTACCGCTAAACCAACGCTAAAGCAACGCCGGCTTCAGCGGTGCACCGCTAAGCCAACGCCCGTGTTTTAGATTTTTTTCCCCATTTTGTGCGCGGTGACGAGCGTTGTCGAAATTCGGCCCCCCCTCCCTACCGTTCAAGGAACGCTCCAGCAAAGTTCGGGTGGTGTGACCGGGCCTTAAAGCTGCACTGTTCAACCTACCAAAAATTCAAGTTAGAAACAAATTTTGACTTTCAGTCTGACTCACATGTCTGTCAATATGTGATGTACTGGCACTAAATAACAGCTAAATCCAAGTTTAAAAAATAAAGATTTCTCAGTTTTGGGCATAAACACAGCCAAACTGTTCCAATTAAAACCAGCAAAAATGACAGATTGAGTCCTTACGAGTCAGAGTCTATGTTCACTTCAGACCTGTGTTCACTGGCTGTGTCTCTATGTGCACTATGCTTGTGGCGACAGGCAAAAACACAACATGCATACTAATGGGGTCTTGGTGCTCCTAAAGCCCTCCTCAAGCATGATCTTAATATAACCTCTCCAGCATGTGTTTCTTAAACACTCTACAGCCTCATTTGCCTGAATAAGGCATCATGAACTGAATGGTGAAAAATCACAGCAGCAGTGAAAAGATGCTCCTCTGTGTATAAAAGGAGAATATTTCAAGAATAGCAACAATTTTACCACGTGGTTCACTCTGCTTTCTATTCAAAGATTTACACTAAACCTATATATAGTGCAACTGTACTCCCATATTTTAAGTGCTGTTTGTTTTCAGCTTCTCACAGACAAAAATGACAATAAAAAAGTTTAATGTGAAAACATTATTGGGGATTAAAGCTGCACTTATTAACCCCTCTGAACCCCAAGTGGTTTCTGGGAGTTACTTATTTTTTGCCTCCAGTCACATTTTTCCTCTTTCTGTACTTCTTTTTCACAGCAGTATATAAAGTCCTGCACCTTTATGGAAACAACACAACCATGGCTAGAAGTAGAAGGAAATCAGAAATGTTCTGGAATTTAACAAAGCTATAATGCCATAAGAGAAAAACCTTTTTTTTTTTTTTAAAAAAAAAGTAAAATGTCTTTGATTATTCGACAAAAACTGAAAAGTTTTGGAACCAACTGCATTTTTCCAACTGCCCTCAAGTGTTACCAGTACTGGAAGAGAATGGTGGCTCTACATACTATAGACATTTTACTACTTTTATTTTTATGTGTTTCCATACTTGTCTCCTCTCTGTTCTTTATAAAGAGTCTGCAGTTCAGGTTAGAAGTCCCTGAATTTTAGTCCTGCTATTGTTGGTCACAACTGAGTCACTAATGGCTTTGTGGTTGCACCTCACAATGTAGAATTTTAATTATTTACACAATCAGATTCGAACAAATCTTTTTTGGGTACATTTTTAAATGAAGCATGTAGAATAAATTGATTTTGATGACGCTACACAGATGAGTAGTTTAAGGACCGACAGAAAGTTGAAAATCTGATAATTCTTCCTGTTTGTTTTGTTGCTGTTTTTTTTTAAGTTTCTAGCTCTGCTAAATGGTGACTTTTTTCAACCCAGCTGGTAGGTTTTGGGGTTCAGAGAGTAATATTCTAGATATTAAAATAACGATTGCATTCCGAGGTTTGCTTGCCCCATTCATCTGCTTTGAGCTTCATATTGTGCAGCTACACTGTAGCTACTTCCAGCTACTACAGGCAGCACAGACTTGTCTAGATTTAAAAAAACTAAACAAGTTAAATGACTACATATTTCACAATTGTCAAGACAAACCCACCGAGAATTATTTACCAACTCTGCATTTAGATCAGAAGGTCAGAGACATGACTTCAAAGTTGCTGCATACATGTTGGATTAGAACATTCACCATCAGAGAGGACAAATGTCAGTGTTGCGTTTACAGCTTCTTGTGCTCTTATAAGTGGTTAAAATAATAGTGTGGATGAAATTAAACTTCTTAATTTGAATGTGTCCCACACAGTTGTGTTTCTGATTGTGTTGCTGTAGCTGCTGCTGCTGTTGATGATGATCAAGTGTAGATCACAAGCACAAGTTACTGACGGGAGTGACGTGTTTCCTAACAGCAAGACAAATGCTGCCGTGAGAAATCCTCTGAGAAATCAGAATAACAATGAAGATGAAAGCATCAGAGATCTTTTCATTTTTAGATGTCCAGTGCGAACATCAGTAAGTTCAGATTGTGTGTTTTACTTGCTTCTTTACATGTGACTTTGATCCCTGCTAACATCACTTATGCAGATGAAATTTATACTTTGAAGAAAGGATGAAGGGAAAAAGGGGCATGAGTGGGTGTCAGCAGAAGATTTATCAGAGTAAAACACTTCATGCACAGCGTTGTAGTGAGATCATATGAATGCATCAGAGCTCATTGAAAACCAAAGTCACAGTTTGGCAGAAAGTGTGACATTACTCATCATCAGACAAGATAACAAATGCATTGCATAGAGGGCTGCAGGCAGTGACGGCAGCAGCAGCAGGAGGATAAGTAGTATACAGACAATCCCCAGATGTTTGTCTGTGTGAGGTGAGAAATGAGCTCATTGTATGCAATTCTGATCATGTCTGAGCCGCTTTGACAATCGAGTGACTCATGACTGAAGCGATGCTCAAGGATGCAGAGCTGGACGGGTTCAATGTGCCACAATCAGAAAGTCTGCCAAAGTTATTTCTTCACCCTCTGGACTGATTTATCAAGGACATTGGACCGAAACATGGGGTTGTTGACTCGTAAGTGTTGCTCAAATGTGTTGAGAGATGAGAAAAGGCAGCACATAAGCTTAAAAATGAAAGAGTTTTTGTTTCTGGTACCAAGTAGCATCGTTAGCGCCAGAGCTTCATAATGTATTTTTTTGGGTTTGATTTTATGCCCTGACTGGCTCATGTGCTAATTCCAACTTTTATTTTGGCAGTTTAAAAAATAAATAAATAAATAAAAGCTGGTGTGGAGCCACAATATGCATAATATCTGATAAAACCACATGCTGCCAAACTAAAATAAATATTAACAATAATTAAAACAGACTGGGGATTTCAGTGTAGGTCAGCTTTCCTTCCGGAAACAAACCACAAAGAAACCACAAACCCCAGTGGTGTGTCGGTTTCTCTCTTGCATTATGCCAGACTATTGTAACATCATTAACATCTTTTTCTCACCTTGCTGCAGAAATGTTTCACATCTCAACACACTTTTTACTGAGGCAGTGAAGCAACAGATTTAAAATTTCTACTCAAAGAAGGCAATGAAACGCTACTTTTTTTTTAGCCAGGTGTTACACAATGCTTGAAAAAACACTGACAAAAATCAAGAACAGCTGTGTTTACATTTTGGCAAAATGGCACTACAAAAAGTCTGTCAAACCAGCTATTAACAGTTCCTTTAAAAATGATAATGAAGAAAGCTAAAAATGTATGATTTTCTGTACAGTAGCAGTAATAAGGGTCCTTTTTATGATTTCTTAGCACATTTATTTAAATATACTTGCAACAGACAACAGGAATAGTTACACTGCTCAGCCACAACATTAAAACTAAATGGATAATATTGTGTAGGTCACTCTTATGTTGCAAAAACAGCTTTGAAACAGTGTTGGCAGCAGATCTTTGGGGTCCTGTGGGCTACATTGTGCTGCCTCTGTGTCACGTTGGCTCCAGCCCATCCCATAGATACTTGATTGGATTGAGACATACGGAGTTTGGAGATTGTGTCAAAGCTCTAGGGCTCTTCCTGAGCAGTTTTGTTGTACGGTGAGGCATACTGTCCTGCTGGTGGTATAAATAATATCCACATAATGAGATGATCAATGTTATAAACTTTACCAGTCATTGGTTTTAATGCTGTGGCTGACTGGTGCACCTCCTGATTAATCTAAAAATGTCTGCATCATGTCAGTGTGTTCAGATTTGACCGCGTTGTGACTCGAAAAAGTGAAAAGATTTGACACAAATTGCAGCCATCAAGTGCTAATGATCCTAAAATACCATAATAGCCTCCATTAGTTGTTTCACAGCAGCTGCTACGGCTCACATATATCAATACATGGGACAAATCAAGCAGCCAGACTACAATAATCAACTTTCTTTTCACATCTATCCTCCGTGAGCCCACTACAACTCTCCCACGCCCCCCCTACTGTTTAAAAACCTCGGTATTACTTCAGTCCTTGATGTTATTTCATTAGTTCACTGGTACCTGAAGCTGCACGCCCTCACCAACACAAACCCCTGCAGTTTTCAGTCTGAAGGCACTGATTCATAAATATTTCCATATCACTGACCCACTGTCAAGGTAAAAATTCACAGAGCCTTAAACTGCTAAACTGTACATGTTGATATTTTAGAGCACAGCATGCAGCATGTGTGTGTGTGTGTGGGGGGAAACAGACATTTACAAAATAAACTCATTCAACTAAAACTGAACCAATGTTCTTTTTGCTGGGAATCCCTGGAAACCCTTACAGTCACAGTGGGTGTCTGGAGTGGAGTGGATGTAATATTCAGGCTTGTATTGCATCATTCAGAAAACCTTTCCCAGGCTGAGCACACATTGTGCAGACAGTACAGTATCCAAAGCAGGGTTTTATGGTTTTCTTTTGTGCCTGCGACTTTCACACTGAGGAGTAAAAGCGATGGGTTTAAGGGATTTCTCTCTCATCTTGTCAATAAAAGCAGATTATTCTTTTGTCTTCCAGGCTTCCTGTGGAGCTGCATGCGGCTGCTTCCACATCATTAGGGATCACTACCAGCTTTAGTTCCACAGGGAAAGACCTGCTATTCAGTAATAACATCATCATTCCCAAATCTGACAACCAATAGCAGAATTTACAGGTTCTTCTGCACAGCTGCTCGAAAGCTGCAGCAGCAAACAACAAATTCTGTTTGTGCGCACACACCGGAGTCTACATGTTCAGTAGACAACGTTCAACTCACACTACTTCATATTTGGCATGACAATCCTGTGCTGACATTTACTAAAATTGGAAATGAATGTCGTGTCTGACATTTAAGAGACCTTTATTAATAAAATGTTCTGACGTAAACCCAAACCATGACAATCTTCGGATTACATTTGTTTATGGATCTAAGAAAAAAAAGAATCTAAAGGTTGTCATATTAAAATGCTTAGTTGTACCGTGGTCAAAGTTTTTTTAAACCAGGACAAAAAACACTTTTAAAAATGTACAGAAAAGGTGCAAATAAATATTTCTCAGTCACACCAGCCTTTTTCAGAACTACATTCAGGTTATTTCAGTGGAAAAACCACCAACAGAGGATTTCACTTTACTCAAATTCACACTGAGCTTTCAAGTGGAGATCAGCCTTTGTGCAGATTGACATGCAAGTCTTGACCAAGCCTTGACCTCTGAGGGAATTCTGAAACCGCTGCACCTTTCAGATTTAATACAACCTCTGAGAAGCAACAGCAGGGTTCATTTTGCCAAGAACAAAACTGCAACGACTGCCTGACCCACAAGTTGTCAACACATTCCAGCTCCACCTGCAGGTATTTCACAGGGAGACATGTATTTTTGCTGCTACATTACTGGTGTGACAACACTTTATAAAAATAATTAACCCAATAAAAAATACCGGAAAACAACAACAAAATGCCCCTTTTATGGCTACATAAGGGCTACAGTTTTTTCTACACACGCTTTAAGTGAATGTTTCTTAAAATGACCAAAACTTACATTTATCTGCTGAAGATTGTTTTTTACGCAGTCTTACACATTTTGCTAACCCTCCATTTAACTCCATCATGATGTTGTTGGAAGGTTTGTGTTCTGATGGCAAAGCTTCTGATCCATGGGTTTTCCAATTTCTCTGAGAATCACAACAGTTGCATTTACTCACAGATACCACGAAGACTACAGCTGCCATAATTTAAAGGAATACAAACTATAGTGTTGGAATCACCGGCGGCTACAACTACAAGTTCAATATAGAGAGGATATCCTTTGATTGTCTCGTTTCAGTAAACCCAACAATCGCAGTAAAGCTAAGCTGTCACGCTGATTATTGACTCGATAATTCACTGTGGGTTTCTGAAACTAGCTATTAGCATGTTCACACAAAAAGGGCGGCGTTTGCAAGAAATGACAAATCACAAACCTGGGCAGCTCTATAACCGCAGAGTTCTCAAAAGAAGAACAAGAATTGAAAAAATACAACACAAGCTTAAAATAACACAGCTGCTGCAGCCAAAGTCAGATCTATTATTACCTTTGACTGTTTAAATATGAAGATTAACAAGCTTATTATCACAGTGCTGTCATTGTGGTATGAATAGATTTATCCATGATTACAATTGTGTATAAAAAGCTTAGATGTATGTTTCTATTCCAAGATTCTGTTTAATTGCCATCATGCATCACAATGAAATTTACAGATCTGGTTTTCTTTAAACCACTTACAAAACAGACAAATTATTTAAAGAACAAGAATGAATGAGAATCTTGTTTGAAGTGCATAAAACCATAATTCAAACTGATAAGTAGACTTACTGCTAATCTTTTAAGGTCAACATGTAGATTATAAGGCTTTAGTGTCTTAATCAGTTGCTGTGATAGGATTATATCGCTTTACAAAGACACAGAGCAATGGAAGGGATAAATTATCATGGTGATGCAGCGCAGTAAGAAGGGAGCCACCATCGTAGGACTGAAAACCCAAAGTTAAACCTGGTATGTAGCACAGATTTCTGTTATATATTCATTTTTGGGGCAATCTTTGCAAACCACAGTCATTGAAAGTATGTCAAATTAGAGATGAGGATTTCCTGTTTGTAAGGCTGTCATTGAAAAACCTTGATACTAAAGAATATTTTTATAACTCGATTCTTAGCCATTTTTTTCTATGATTTTCAGATTTATCAGTGTTTACTCGTGTAAATGTGAAATGATGTGCTCCTTCTGTTTGTGACTTTTGGCAATGTGGCACTGTTAAAAATACCTTAACTGTGCCTATATGAGCTCTGGCACAATTACTGCTGCAACCACTGATCGTGTTAAGCATCTGATTTACTGACGCAAATCCAGATTAAAGGAGAAAATTACAGGAACTAATGTACTGTTCTTTTTTACAACTCCCTCACCTCACACAATATCTTGTCTGCTCCCCTTTCAACCCATGAAAACAGATGTTCTGGAGCAAACAATTAAGTCCATATTTATTGGTGCTAAATCAGATTTTTACTGAACCTGTTCATATGACACAGAGCTGATATGAACAACATGCACAGACTTTGAGCATTGCTTGTGAAAATTATCAGATGCACTAGGGGAGCTCATTAGAAGTTTTTATTTATGATATAGGTAGCCTGGAGCTGTTGCAAAATATTGCAAGTGTACTGTGTTCAGCTGTAGTTTGCAGAAGGACCAAGAAAAGAAAATTTAAAAGGCTCCCGTGTTGATGACAACAGGAGAGACCAACAAGCACAAGAGGGAATTGGACAAAGCCAGGAAAATAAACACAGAAAATCAAAAAATAAGTCTTCAGAGATGTAACATCTGTGCTTCCTTCTTTCACCATTTTCATTCTCTAAACGCTTCTCAAAGACATTAAACAAAGAACATGGTGTCTGTTTGAGATTTAAAAATGTTGGAATATACACTACCATTCAAAAGTGCGGGGTTACCTAGACAATTCCATCTTTTCCAAGGAAACTCACACTTTTATTCATGTGCTAACATAACTGCACAAGGGTTTTGTAATCATCAGTTAGCTTTTCAACACCATTAGCTAACATAATGTAGCATTAGAACACATGAGTGATGGTTGCTGGAAATGTTCCTCTGTACCCCTATGGAGATATTCCTTTAAAAATCTGCAGTTTCCAGCTAGAATAGTCATTTACCACATTAGCAATATCTAGACTGTATTTATGATTAATTTAATGTTATCCTCACTAAAAAAAAATGCTCTTTTTTAATCATAAATAAGGACATTTCTAAGTGACCCTAAACTTTCAAACGGTAGTGAACCTAATTTTAAATCCTTTCTATATACAGTATAAGCACACACGGACACACACACACACACACACACACACTGCGTCATATCCTCTGCACACACTGTCAGACAGAGTGGAGGCTGGCGGCATTATAATTATTAACACCATTTTTAGCAAACACTGCGGTGTAAAACAGTGAGTCAAAAATAACCAGGGAACTTTTTCCAACACCTGCTGTCCAAACTACAGTATATGGCAGCTGGATTCACACTGCTTTATCGCTATATTTATAAAATACTGTCCCTGAATGCAACGCGTGTCAAGCATGTCTCAAATTGTGAGTAAAAATCATGTATTTTTCTCTGGATGTGCAAAAAAATAGTGAATTACAGGAAATAAGCTGTATTCCTTTCCTGGTGCAGTGAACCTCACAGAGGAAAATGGTAGTTGTTGTCAGCGATGAGCAGTATACTCCTGGGAGATGAGGTTTGCCTGAGGAAGAGCCTGCAATGTCTCTGCAGCTACTCACACTTCCTGATTCACTCAGTAACCCGACATCGACATGCCGAGCTCTAATCTGTGCTGCTCAGCGAACTTCAGAACACACAGCGTGAAGTAACAGGCTCCTGCAGGTTTCTGCTGGGTGTCCAAAAATGAAGGAAAATAAAGAAAAAACATTTTCGAAAGAAAAAGACCGACTGCAAAACAGCTTCAAGGGTGTGGAAGCGCCTGATTAGATTAAAAGATCTTTAGAAAACTAAGCTAATAAAACATATTTGATATTTTCAAACACCTGAATTTGAATGGACATGACATTGGCAGTGAGGGAGAAGTAGAAATGTGGAGCAAGGCCATGACATGAGTGAGTCCCAGAGCTCTACTAAGGAAGGATGAATGATGTTGGAAGTTTAATGAGGCGATAAATTAAAATTTTTCAGCAAGACTCTTAGTTCACCTTTTAACTATTCATACAACATGTGAAGTGTTTGGTGAGTAGCCTTTTTCTGTCCAAATGAAAAATTCATGACGCCAATTATGCAGCAAATAAAGCCATGTTTACCGACCACATTTGGAGTCTAAACTGTGTTTCTTGCAAAATAACATTTTCCCATCCTCCCACTGAGGGAACATTTGACCCAGCAGCATGAAAAGGTTGCAAAAAGGTACTCGGACTCCATTTGACTTTTATGAGCAAGGCCACTAACTGAGGAACTTAAGCAAAAAGCATTTCAACCAACTGGTTATTTTCTTTTTGTCCGCTTGAAAAATATCATTCAAATATATAGAGGGTAATGTTTTCCAAAGCTCCTTTCAGACATGTACTCCTTTCCAATAATCTGACGGCATCCGCTGAGTGGCAACTGCACGTCTGAATGAGCGCCCAGGTCACTTTTCATGAAAGTCGTGACAGCAGCTGGACTAGGTCAGACCTAAAAACATTTATGCATCAACAACACAGTGCAATCTGAAGTGCATTAACTAATAGGGACAAACAAGATTATGTCACACTGATGCAGGACAGTGTTACGTATGGAGGGCGACATGACCTAATGCGCAATATCACTTTATGTAGAAATATTGCGCAGATGACAAATATAGTGCGCTTACTACGGCTCTTTCCATTACTGTTTAGGATAGCTCTGAATAACATATAGGACCTATAATAACATTCAGGGTCCCATATTAGTAGCCTAGCCGCGCTAGACAACCCACGGCAACGAATTTAATTCTCTGCCAGGGTGGGTCTAGTTACCCTCCATAAGGCTCGAGGTTGGATTCTCCTAAAACTGGCCGGACAAATCACCATGAAGTGTAGAGTCAGAAGGCGGGCGTAACTAAGTGACGACAGAGGCGCGACGATTCTGACAGAAACAACCGGCGCACAATAAACAGTTATCTTTCGACTCTGCTTTGGCCACTGCCCTTAAAGATTTGAAGCTAAAATTCAACGTGAAAGATAAACAAAGGACGGCACTTAAGTGTTTCATTGAGAAGAAAGACGTATTTGGACTTATGCCGACGGGATATGGCAAATCCTTAATATACTCTGCTGGTTGGGAAGCTAATGGGACTTAGCCACAATCCGCCGGCGCTCTAGGAACTCCGTCAGCCTATTCATTGCACTGATTGGTTGTATATCTACCCAACTGCTGCAGAGTGATTTGAAAGACAACCTTTTAGCCCGCCTCCCTCCCTGTTGAGCGTTCCTAGACCCTTGTGTCTTAAGAGCTGGGTCTAGCGCTGCTAGGCTACCAAATTAGACCTCTTAACAGCAAATTGTTGAAAGTCACACACACGTCCTCAGGATGTGTTTTCCAATTTTCACCTCAAAATACTGCAAAGATGGTTAATATTATTATAGCTGTATAATCCCCCAGGTTTTAGCACTGTTCTAAATAGGTTGTTTCAGTGTTTGTAGCTTTAAAAACAAGTAAAATGCTGTTGTCCATGCCTCCTTCAGGAAGAAGACTTCCTCTACATCTGTGATTGACAGCACTGAGGAAAACGGACATTAATGAGTGTAAAGCTGGATTGCTATCTAGTTAGCGAGAGGCTTAAGGAATGAGGAATGTCTTCGTATTTTCACAGGAAAGACAGCAATTCACAATAAAAATGAGATTTCACCATATTGGAATTTCAGTGTAAAAGTGACTTACAATGAATGACAGAACGGCACCACTTTAAGAGACTGATGAAGCCAAGAATGTTTTGTATTAAGTGTTTGAAAATGAAAGAAGACTGTTAGTCCTCAAGGCACAACGTCTGACTAAAAAATGATCCTCACTGATGTAAAATTTCACACAGGGTATTTAGCTGCAGTTCATCTGATCTCCATAAAATGCAGGTAAATGATGTGCTGTGGGACTACAGGTGAACAATTAATTGAAATGTCACTGAACTAGAAACATGGCGTGGTGCAATATCCAAGTAGCAGCAGCTTTATGTGATTTAATGATAAGTCACAATGTATCATTACAAATAAAGCATTGTGATGCTACAGAGATGCTTGGTCAACAAATCACATTGACTAGATTTATGAGATCGTGCTTCTCTGGTACAGAGCACAGCAAAAATACTACCATCATTTATATTATATTATATATATATATATCTCATTTCAGGAGAACATAAATGCAAAACATGCTATATATGATAAGCAGCCTGATGCTAACAGCTCCAGAGACCATGTTCATATGTTCGGTGAACCTTTTAAACTCCTCTGGCTGGATTATTGCTGTAAAATGATGAATTAATATACAACAAGTTTCCTGATGTTCATTTACACTATGTATTTTGAATGTTGCTTTTTTGTCTTTTCCTTTAGTGCTGAACAGAGCGTTTCTTCAGCGGTGTGACTTGAGCGTTTTCACAATCGATTAAGGCATCTCATTGTTCAGTTTCACTCTGACTCTGGTTTCTGATGGAGCAGTGCTGTAAAATTTGCACCTTTTCTGAGGCGCAGGTCGCCCTGCTGCAGTTGTGAATCTGCCGTGATAAATCCGGTGTGGCAGCTGAGGTATTAGGTGCAAGAATGCCTCAGAAACTTGTTTTGCACACTTCTTCTATTTGGAATTTAAAAAACGAAGTGGATATTTCCAACCTGGGTGCAGATTTTGGGTAATGTTACATCTCTTGCTTCATGGTTTTAGTTGTTTTTCCACTCGTGAAGGTCATTTTTTGTATCATTTGTTTTTGTTATATTTTGCTGCTTATTGTTATTCTGTTATGTGAAGCACTTTGGGCTGCAAGTTGCAAAAGTACAGAAATAATAATTACTCAGTTTTATGCCATCTTGCTTCATATTAGCAATCACAGTAGAGGTCGAACAGCAGAAGAAGTTTTAGTAGAAATATGTGTTTTATCAGTGGAGGTTAAAACAACAGTCACGTTTTACAGAACACGAGTAACTACTCCAGCCTTGACTCTGTACGGCAGTAGCTCGATATTTGGCTTCCAACCATTAGTCATATTGCACAGATATTAAAATAATCATGGAGGTTAAAGCACTTGGAAACCAGATCCTCCTTTAAACCCTTGGCAGCTACACCCAAGTGCTCAGTTTGTGTTTCATGTTGTATAGGTTGCACTGTAACTACCCGCGGCTTGAAACCTGATCCTCTGTTTGTCTGACACCGGTCTCTGTATATGGTGAGAGATCTGATCTATGAGAACTGACAACCTCCTTTCTGAGCTGTGAAAACAACGCGGCTATCCTCGAACATTTTGACTCAATCCTGTTGAACATCTCTATCCGTCACGTCGTTCATTTGGCGTCACTTCAGGATTCTCTTGGCATTTTAGAACTCTTTGATGTGACAGAATAGATCCACTCTTATAAGACCAAAACAGCATGTTCTGCACGTCATAAATAAGAGATTTAAGCTGTTTTTCTACAACAGTTTGCGCCATTATTCAGATATTAAAATACCCACAATCAAAACATGCTGCATGGAACCCCAAATCCCACAGTGGCTTAGCCATGATTTAAGCCATCCTGGAAGCAGCCCAACCACTCTCACAGTGAGGCATAAAGAGCTTAGGATGGGAGGGGATGGATGTGTTTCCCCCAAGCCTCTAGCTGTCTGTCTGTCTCAGCTAAAATATGAAGTTAAAAGTCACTGGCTTCCAAGCCCTGAAAACAAAACTGACAAGAAAAAATTAATTGAAAAAAAACAAAAAAACAAAATGGATATATTTGTCTATCACTGTATGAGAAAAATCTCTAGTTTGAGTACAAGTGGTCACTCACCTTTCTGGCTGCATTTCAGAGAGGACGGGTTCTTACAGAGAAACTGCCCTGTGCTCACAATGGAAGCGGAAATTCCCATCATGTGTTAAAATCCAAATCACGTTCTGTATCTGAAGCTGGTTATATTTTAAGTGTAGTAGATGCTTGTATTTTTAAGGGTTGACTGGATCCAGAGTGCATGAGGAGGTAACTCAGAAGCATCTACAGTGGGCTGCAGTGGAGAATGTTTCTGACATAATCCATATGACTAAATCTGTTTTCAAGGCACAGTCTGATTGCAGAACGAGAGCTGAACCTAACGTGAAATTTTTAGTTATAACCTGTCGCGTGACCACTTTGTAACAACATCTCTCAACCTCCAAACACCCATTTTCTCTAAGTGGCCATGTTAATTAATTAAACTGAACTTCGCAGCAGAAAGCTTATTTGATGTTAAGTATCAATCAAGAGCTACCTCATTTATTCCTCCTCCACGTCTGCCTTTCCACTGAGAAGAAGGAACACTGTGATTACTTTTAAGACCCTGTGAGCTGTAATACAACAGCGGTTGCCTGGTCATTGTGCAGCTAATGATTTTTAATGGAATCTACAGAGCCAAATTCGTGATCGTTGAGAATTTCTTATCATAATACTGCTCATGAAATGGATTTTTGGGATGGGGAAGAATGTTATCGCAAAAACTCCCGTCTGCAATTTTGAATATGATGCCAGTCCACCAAACTAATTATACTCCAACGATTGTTTGTGCCAAATGAGAGCCTGCTGACAATGTGGTGGCCAAACATAGTGAAGCTCCAAATTAGAAACACCTCCTCCTCCTCTTCCTGCTCCCCTGTCCCTGGGGGGATGGTAATTATCACACCTGATACTTGCTGGTGTCCAGCACTAATGGTGTGAATGCTGGGAGAATTTGGCCTCGCAAGTGCAGTGTGTTAAGGATCAAGCAACTCTCAATCTGTAGTCTCGGCAGGCACAGATGGTCACAGGTCGAGACAACCTCAAATAAATGTGTCAATGAGCAGTCCGATTTTTCTGTATGCTGTTCTGCGGGCAAGTATTAATGATGTTATAAACCCAGACAGACACCAGACACTCCACACAATCATCCAAGGAAAACCAGTTCCCACATTAGCATTAAATTAAGGAACCTGAATGCATTTGGCCTGCATTGAATGCATACTGTATGAGGCTCTTGTTTTTGCTTTATTAAACTGTTTAATATTGTTTTGATAAGAAAACCAACTATAAGCAGCCATAGGGCGTGTTTCCTCCTGCAGGAGAACACTGACCAGCACAGTTACAGCAAACAAAGGTCTTCTTGTGATATTTGCAGCTCAGAAAATGATTCTAGTAATAGAAAGCGCAGGTTACAGTGGAAATAACAATGCAAATAAAGTTGCTAATTAGGTACCAGGGTCCAAACTAAGAGCATATAGCTGTACAAGTGGCTCTATGAAGCTATATTTAAGCACAGTGGTGTTTTGAGCTACTGCAAATGGCAGTATGGTAACACTGTCACAACACCACCACTACAATGCAAATGCAGCAGGTATAATGCTTGCAATTTAGTATAATGTATTCTTTATAGCTTGTTACATGCAATAACATAATGTAAGACTGCTTTTTCTCTCCATGACTTTTAAAATGCAGTAACAAAATTTGTAGCATTGCTCCTCTTTAAAATTTTGAAGTGCAAATTCGGTGCACCAGATGCATTCTACCATCTGGGCATAATTATAAGAGATGTCCATGGTCTGTTATATGTTGATTTTCATACCAGCTTTGCATTTCTTGTCTGATTTATTGTCTATGTTTCATTTGTATCGAGCTGCTGTAATGTGAATTTCCACAATGAGAGATCAATAAAGTTCACTTGGCCTTATCTTAGTGTGTTAGCATGCTAACGTTTCCTAATTAGCACATTAGTTTTGCAGATATTGGCGGATATTTGTCTTGCATTTCAATTTGGACTCGATAATGGTGCTAGATGAGTGAAAGAGTCGCAGTTACAATCTACTCAGAGAGAGACACTAATATCTGTGCTGATCAGCTCACAGTCCAGCATTGCCATTTCCGCATCCATGTTACAAGCGTGACTAAAAACAGAAAAACCACTTAAGATACAGAGTGTTAGCTGTCATGCGGTTATTCATGGATCACAGTTTTTCAGTAAGGAAAGTTTTTAAGACTTGGCTACAGACAGTAAATATTTTACTGACTAGGGGGAACAAAGTAACTTTACTCTCACATGGCATTGTTTCCTTCTGTAAGGCCCTGACAAAACAGGCCTGGCAGCTGCTGTCACCCGAAAATAGCGGCAGATTTAGAGGCAGGCAGAGAGCCGAGTGACGCTGCCACGTTGTTCACTCTGTTGTACTGGGTGCGGTGAAAGTCACACACGATCCCGTTGGCACCAGAGTCCACAGGTGGCCAACAGCGCTCTGTCTTTGCCGCCAAGCCACAGGCGTGTTGAAAGAATATCTGTTACACACAACAACAATGACGTCCTCATCTGAAGCCAAGAGTCAACTGGGAATGTCAAGAAAAGGGCACATACAGTGAATAATGGTTGAGCCCCTTCATGCTGCGCTGAAGACTGTGGAAAATGTGTGATAATAAAGCAGCACTAAGCCAAATTCTCAGTCACGGAAAGGACAAGAGCTCCTGTCCCTTCCGAATGACACTTTGAACATTTCTGTTGCAGCAGCACCATAATTGCCAAAGAGAGGAGAGAGCAAGTCCCCACAAAAGTGTTTACTCCTTTTCTCTCCCTTTCCCTACTCTCATCAGACAAAAAGCTTTTCCATGTAGCAGCTCAATTGCTGCAGCTCACGAGCCTCTCAGAGGAGGAGGTGAGTTTGTCCGCCTGATGAAAATGCCCTTCTGGCTCACCTATAATGTTGTTCCGAGCTTCATTCTCCCCCTGCGGCTGCTCCTGCCACCAAATCTAGATTACAGCGGTCAAGGCAGGAGATGACTCCTTCACCCTGTCATCCAATATGAATTCCTCCACATGTTGACCCCAGAAAGCAGAGACGACTGAATCCTGAACACTTTTTGTCTGACAGCTCGATGACGAGATTAAAAGTGACTAAGCTGGAGCTGACACCTTTTGCTCACTGTTTAAAGTATAAAGGTTTGGGACGGGTTGATGAGGCTGGAGTAGCCTCTTGTCCGATTGTCTGTTACAAAAGTCATCGGATAAAACTGTTTAAAGATTCAATAGTACTAGGGACTTAAGCAAAAAGATTGTCGGATTTTGTGCCCAAAATTGGACCACTTCTTCTCAAAGCCTAACCAGAACGCACATATTATTGGATGTGTGTTTCTTTGATGTCATCCATGATAACATCTATGAATTGGCTTGGAAATCACTTTAAAAAGCTTTTTTAAAAATCTCATTAAATGCTCTCTTTGGTATCAAAACAAATGTCATTTGTGCGGTCACAAGAGATGATACTTTGGTGCCATGTTGATGCCAATATTCTGAAAATGTGACGTAATCATTTTGTGCTAAAGGTTTTGGTAATTAAGATACTAGACAATAACAACATGTGGTATGATGGCTTCAAATGCCGATACAGCAACTGGTTTACTGCAATTTATGGATTAAAAACAAAAATCAAAGCAGAATACGAACTCGGGATGTTTGTATCCTGACATGTCGGCATCATCACTGGTGATTTGTCGCCTGTTGCTGCAATATATTTCACATAGTGTTCACAAAGAACACCCCAACTATCAACAGATTTCAGATGGTTTGGGCAGACAGGAATAAATCCCAAGGAGCCAGGTGACTTGCTGCTTTCATCATCTCATCACCATGAAGGAACATGTCTGCAGCCCAAATACTGAACTGTTACCATGGGGTTACATCCACGCTATATTCCCAGGGAGAGACCTGACATCTTGGCTGTTGTTTACATCCCTTTCTGCACTAACCTGGCAGCCACACATGGCGTCATCAACATTGTTACTGTGATACTCCAGATTCTACACCCCAGTGCTCTCTTATGCTAGCCTAGCAGCGCTAGACCCATGCTCTGAAGACGCAAGGGTCTCGGCACGCTCGACAGGGAGGGAGCGGGCTAAAAGGTTGTCTTTCAAATCACTCTGCAGCAATTGGGTAGGTATACAACCAATCAGCGCAACGAATAGGCTCCTAGAGCGCCGGAAATCAGAGGATACGGTAGTTCGGTGAAGTCTTATTTATACAGTCAATGGGTGAAGCTCAAGTATATTACAGACATGTTAACAGAAAGATTATTCAGAGTCGGTGCTGATGGAGCTCAAAGACTGTTGTCGTTTTTGTTGTCGACCCTGGCAGAGAATTAAATTCGTTGCCGTGGGTTGTCTAGCGCGGCTAGGCTAGTTGTTTCCGGTTGTTTCTGTCAGAATCGTCGCGCCTCTGTCGTCACTTAGTTACGCCCGCCTTCTGACTCTACACTTCATGGTGATTCGTCCGGCCAGTTTTAGGAGCATCCAACCTCGAGCCTTATGGAGGGTAACTAGACCCACCCTGGCAGAGAATTAAATTCGTTGCCGTGGGTTGTCTAGCGCGGCTAGGCTACTCTTATGCTTCTGTAACTGTATTATCGATCTAAAACTCTTGAATAATTTCACAGCTTCTACAATCTCGAGCAACTGATTCGAGAAAAAATTTCTCTGTTTGGATCACTAAACCTATTTTGATTCTAATTGTTAGGGCTAATGAAGCAATAGCTCACAACATGAGCACAACAGTACTGTCATTACTGAAAATTTTTTGTGTCCAAATGTATGTTCTTTGTTTTTAAATAGAAGGGTTTATGCCGAAATACACATGACTAGATTTCAATCTATGTCAAGGATCATGGAAATTCAATAGTATTGTGATATTTTCTGATATAAATTGTCATATGTAGCTACAGTAAATTCTGCAATATTGATCGAATGCTAATCGCAAAACTGTTCCAGAACAAATATACTACCAGTCAAGCGCCAAACAATCCCATTTCTATGCAGCTTTAGCTATCTTCACCATAACAATACACAACATGCTGAGGGAAGACATCTGGTAACTACGTGAGAATTCTTTCCAAAAAAAAAAAAAAAAAAAGAGCTAAAAACCAAGCACAAGCCCAGTGTTCACCAGCGATGCTAAAGAATCAGATATTTTCATCTGAATCTGACTTCAACACCTCTGACTCTGTACAACCTGTGACTGTGGATGGGGCTACGGGGCAAGACTGCAGCCTCGGTAGTGCCAGAGGGCATCTCCGTGCTTCCATTAATAGAAAAACTTTCTCTGGCCACAATAATAGCTTTGGAACATCTCAGCCCTCCCGTGGACCTGCAGAGCCGAGCACACGTCGGCTAAATGTCACTCAGCAGGGTCCCATCATTTAAGAAAAATCACATTTTCCTGCAGAATGTGCTCACCTTAACCTCACATATTTCCCATCTAAAGTTTCTTGACGTCTGCATCCTCAAGGGACGTGTGACTGAACAGGAAATAGATGCATGACATTACATGAGACCTGCTGGGTTTTCTGGTGCAGGTACGAACTGAAGCCACCTGTTCAGGCCCCGAAGTGAGCTCTGTTTGTTTTGAAGTGAGCAAACAGCAACGTGATGACATTTGTGATGAATAGGGTGGGTGGTCTCACATGATTTAGAAGTGACTAGGAGGAGGGGGAAGGCAATAATGCCTAAACTGACAGATGGGACCCTTCTGTGTCCCCAATCTGGGGGAAACCAAGTCTTTACATCCAGCGAGCTGCTGCATGATCTAAAATTTAAAGGTAAACATGAGGTTTTGGTTTTCCCTTTTTATTTGAGTGCTGGAAGAACAGAGCACTGATCTCCTGCAGATAAACCTTTACAGACTGAAAGGTCATCGGGAAGTGTCCTTCTTGCTAATCAAATCGCCCTAAAGGCGAGTTTTGATCTTTTACAATCTGCTGAGATGCGAGGCCAGCCGGGCAAATGAACATCGGGCTGCTGGGTGCTCCACAGGGCAGCCTGCACCTGTCTATCACTCAACATTCACTGTCAGAGGTAAACACTGAGCTCCGTCTGCAGTGATCCTCGTCTCTGTGCAATATGTTACATTTGGCTGAAATGTGACACACCGCAGCTATTGAAGAGAATTTTAGTTTGGGACTAAAAGAAGTGGGAGAAATGTCTTTTGAGTGCTATTAAAAACATAATTTCTTTAACTGTAAATTTAAAAAAAAAAAACACTGAGCTACAGCCTTCATTTTCAGTGGTGCTGAGGCTCATATAATAAATACAGACACACTTAAAATCAAATAGCAATAAAAGAAGAATACATGGTTACATCAAATAAATTTTTCTTCAAGGCTATAAAGTGGAGGAACATGACCCTCCAACTCAGAGTAAATAGGAGTGATTCAGAAAATTCAGTTTAATGTCACGGATTTTAAACATTAACCAGCTTTGTAACCTTTGTGCCATATTGCACGCTGTGTTTGTAGAGCTAACGAAACAGAAAACATCAATAGAAACGTAGGATTTATGAGTTTATGTTTATGGACTCTGTGATTTAAAATGTGAGGTTTCTCAACGTTTAACTTGAAAAGCACAGACTAGATTTATAATCTGTGCTTGTGTCCTTGCTGTTAAATGTTCAGCTGCATGTTTCCTCTTTTTCTTTTCTCTCTTTTGTGTAAGTATTTGAATATTCACAGACATCAACCAGTGTCTGTTTAACTGCGATCAATAAACTCACATCAGCATTGCAAAATACTGCAGGCAACCTGCATCTAAGCCTCCTCTTTACTATAATCCATGTCTCAATTGTCTTAAGATTTATTCCTTTTAATTTAGAAGGGTTTAATTAGTTGAATTAATTAGAGGAGTTGCTTTTGACTTGGATTCACATGCAGCACCACAAGCTGATGTTTCTGGAAGGTCAAAGTTAAAAACCAATCGATTCACCCTCCGCTGGCTTCTATTAAAAGCTGCAAGTGTAAAACAGAGGCAAAACATCATGTGTTTTAGAATATTTAAAGAGTTTATAGCCTGCCTGCAAAAAGTAGGTTTTGAAAATGTGAGTGAAGATGTGGGAACAGCAGTTCTACAAACACAAACAAACAGATGCATAAAATGAAAACACACACACACACACCCTGCCTTCTATTTAAGCCATCCCCAGCTCTTACCCCCCAGTAAATATTCCCCCTCAGATGGCCTGGAAATAGGCTTTAATGTGCCCCCTAAAAGGGCTGAAACAGAAAACACACATCTGCCGTGTTTAGGTAAGCTGCAGTTGCCATGGTTACAGACGAGCGCTCGCTAAACAGTTGTGTGTCAAGCCATCATTGAGACAGAGCACTTGAGCTGCACACACACACAGCAGCATTGGCGTTTGCAAGTGAAAACAACAAGGAAGCAGAGGATGGCAGTTGGAGAGGATGTCACACTTCTGTTAGCAATATGTTGCCGTCAACGTTCACCGTCACGAGCGACTGAACTCAGGGTGAACGAATCGAAGATGACGTGGGAACGACCTAAGTTCAGCATGACTTTCATTTGGAGGTAGGTGAACAAAATGTGCCCAAAATCAGGGCTGAACAAAGCTGGTTGATTTTATTCCAGCTATTAAGCACTTACATATCAACACCATGAGGTTAAATGACCAAAAGCAGCTACACAAATAATGAGCACTTTTTTTCCAACTAAAGCACTTGACATCTAAATGTTTTTCACTTTAGCAAACCAGATATCTTTTCAGTTGTAGCTGCGATAATAAAAAATGTCTCCCATCCTCAGACACTCTTTGTTTTTCTTTTTACAGCTTTCGTACCACAAATGTGAACTAAGTGCTTCATTAATATTCCACATCAGACCATAATAGTTGAGTCTACGGCTCACCCAGCATTCATGATTAACAACCTCCACAAGCTGAGCCAACCGGAGATGCTGCACCACATTTAAGGGGGTGGGTGAAAGTGGGATCAAGCCCCGAGCACTGCGGCAAGCCTTGGCATAGTGCTCCCACTCATGCCATTTCATTTCATCACTCCTCGGTCTTAGCGCTTGCATTGCCAAGCGCTAATAGCCAAATCATCAAACACTCCTCTGAAATAAAAACTGTAAAAAGTAAAGCAGAATCTCCACCACACCAACGCTGTCCTTGCATGGTGTTTTCTCACAAGGCGGGGCAGGTTAGAGCAAGAAAAGGATCTGATAAGACCATACAATGTACAAAATGATAACATGTGGACGAAGAGGCATGCGCTCCCCCTGTCAACACACACGCCAGGCGCCATGGCAACCACTTCAACTTGACCAAATGCAACTGGTAAACTGTACATGTTCCTCCCTCCTCCGTCTTCCTGCATCTGTTTCTCTCTGCCGTCTGAGCATATTACAGTACTAGATTTATGGCCTTAACACACTTCTTCATTAAACTTTGCTTTGTTTTGATGCCTCCATGTCTGAGAGATAACCTACAAAGATATGCACATGAAAATGGTATATTTATGAGGGGGACAAGCAAGAATAAATTCAAGAAACATTCAAGCATACCCAATTAGTGGCTTTCCTGCTGCAAGCTCCACTGAGCAAGAACTTTGTCCCATAATAACAAATATATCTCACAGGATGAATAAACTACAAGGGAGTTCAGCCCGAGTGCGTCGCTGTCATGAGCAAGTTTGGGGGTGATCGACTGTCACGCTTCATCTCGCTTACATCTTAACCAACAGCCTGCTAATTGTCAGCTAAGGAAGCTCAAAATAATAATAATTATTAAACAAAGAATGAGTCTAAACTCACCAGAACTCTTCCTGTCAGTGTCTGAGCAGATATCATGACTCCAGCCCAGTCTTTGACCGACGTCATCCAGCCCACCTCGCTGGCCGTCGCGTCATCCTTGTCAGCGCGCTTTATGCCGTCGCCTGTGGTGATCCGATGGACCTCCTGAGGGAAAAAGATGAAGATAAAAGTCAAAACCGCACAAAGTTTAAGCGTAAATGACTCATTTAGAAATGATCTCCAAGAACGAAAAAGTCAGTTAAATGGTAGTATTTATATAGCACTTTTATCCAAAGCGCTTTACATGATACATCACATTCACCCATTCACCCACCGATGGCAGAAGCTGGCATGCAAGGCGCTAACCACGACCCACCAGGAGCAATTACGGGTTCGGTGTCCTGCTCAGGGACACCTCGACATGAGCTCGACGGGCCAGGGATCGAACCGGTTACAAGACGGACCTTCTAGTTACAAGACGGCCACTCTACCCACTGAGCTATGCCGCCTCATTGACTGCTACTAACTTACTATCGCGGCTGATACCTGACATTTTTTAGATTATTGGTAGCAACATTTTTATTAACCGATTACTGATCCATTAAATGTGCTATTTCAGGTCTGATGTAGCCACTTCTGTATGTCTGTAGTCACTCTGGGGTCTCAAATGTATATCGGTTCCTAATATTGGTCATCAGCCTTTCTTGATTGTCAATAATCAGCATCAAACCTAAAAAATTCTCATGTTATTCAATCTCTAATTGCTATTGAACAATAAATAATAATCTTTCATGCTGTTCTGTTTGTTCTTTTACCAGGCAAAAGGTGTGTTGTGTAGTTCAACTTTAACAATTTGTCTAATAAGAGATGTTATATTTCCTGTTCCGTCTCAACATATTCATATCCGTAGCTTCAGTGGTGGTAACGGATCCTTTCTTTGGCTTTCACCTCAAACTTCTTAAAAGATTAAACAAAATAACTGAAGAGGAACAGTGTTAGTATACTTAGTGTGTCACCTCTAATTGTTCACAATTTGAACATCTAAATATCTTTGGATTTTTTTTTTCTTCTTTTCCTCCTCCAGTTCCATTAACTTTGACCAAGCTTATGTTCTCCTAGTAGAGTCAGTAATATCTCATGTGACACTTGTTTCTGAGATCTGACACCTTGTTTTTGTTTGTGGCAGTTCATTGAGAATTCATCCAAGTTACAATACAAGAAACAGAGTGTTTCTGCAGAACGTAATGTAATATTATATATACTGCTATAACTTACAGCTAATGATAATAATATTATCATAAGCTGCAAGGTATGGCTCAAAAAAGGTTTAAAATTGCAGCCAATATAGTTTGCTCATTGTTTGTGGCACAGTTCTTGATTTAAATGAGCAAAAATGAAGCATTCTTCAATCACTCCACTTCAAATGCTCCAGTCAAAGGCAGCAGCATGATTTAGAGGATATATATCAGAGGTGAAATTACTTTGTTAGGCATGACTGGGTTTGTTTGAAAATATATTAGGATCTATAAATATTGATATACTGTATCTGCAATAATGACATTTTCCTTCCTTGGATAGTTTTGGCTATGAACTCGTTAACAGACTAACATTATCACTTTGCCATGTACAAATGGAAGTCCAACATTCACCCTGTTTTCGCTTCTATTTGTGTTCTCCTACAACACCTGAGAAAAATGTCTGGCTCTGCTAGCTGCTAAATGCTCCATTACATTTTCACCTGCTCGACACTAACTGTATCAGTCCGTTCTTTGGTATTGGAAGTAGGTTTCATTAGTGCTTTTCAGGAACTGTTGGCTACATTTTACACAATGTTGGTAAAAATTCTGACAGTAAACCAAAAGATTGCATTGTGGGTGTAAATACAAAAACTTCAGATTTAAGATTCTAAACACACTCAACAGACGTGAAGAAACTGCAGCACTGGCTAATAATCTTCTGTGGATTTGACCCTACAAGCTACGAACTTGATATATGTGCCCATTTCATTTATCATTAAAACAATATTGATTGGATCAGCTTTAATTTAACCCTCTGAACTCCCAGCAGCTTCTGGGTGTTTCTTGTGTCCAAAGAGTTTTTAATCACCGTGGGTGCATGTTTCCCTTCAATATAGTCCTAGTACGACATGGAAACGGCACAACCATACCTATGAGTAGAGAAAAATGTCTATGGGGCAGTTTAACAGCTATAATGCCACAAATGATTCAAAAGAAGAAAAAGAAGTTGTATTTCTGTGATTACTTTACAATTTAATTACAAAATTGAATCGTGTATAACTTCTAAATTGCCCCCAGATGTAATCAATACTGTAAAAAAAAAAGAAAAAAAAAAGAAATGGCAACTCTAAATACTATATAGATATTTTATTACCTGCGTTTTTAATTTGTTTCCATTCTTGTCTCCTCTCTGCTCTGTGTCAACACAGCCTGCAGTTCAGACCAGCTCAGCTTAAAAGTCCTTGCATGTTTGTTGTGACTGTTTGGTCACAGGTGAGTCACTAACGACTTCCTAGTTGGACCAAGGATTGCAGAATTTCAGATTTTGTTTAATTATTTCTTTTAGAGAATGTAGTCATGAAAAATGCTTTATTTTGAATGCTTATATTACAAATGTAACAAAGGGATTTTGATGAACTATCACAACTATAAACTTAGATTTGGTTAAGTTTCCCAAGAAAATGGCTTCAAAGACTGTTGAAAAAGTCAAAATCACATGATTTTCTCTTTCGCTGATTCTGGCTGGTGCAATTTTGGCAACAAGATGCCTTTCAAACTGGCCAGCTTGTTTTGGGGCTAACATAAGTAGCGTCACCTACCAAGATCCAAAATTTAACAGAAAGCATCCTCTAAGATTTTTGGTTTTCAAAACAAGATAAACCAAAAAATCTGCACTTCAAACACATAAATACATCCTTCCTAATATAGTGGCCAGGCTTGAGGCCTCCAAAATAAACCTACGCACATGCTTGCACACACGCATACAGTAAACATACAGAGAGGGAGCAGCAAAGAGACTCCAGGAGTGTATCCATGGCAGCCACTGAGCTCCTGGTGTTTCTGCTCCACTGAGTGGGCTGCCTGCCTGCCTGCCTGCCTGCCTGCCTGCCCGCCCGTCTTTCTGCCTGTCTGTCCGTCAGTCTGTTTGTCTGCTGGGACTGGCATGATTCACGGAGCAGGAAATCGAGACAGGATGCAGAGGTTAGCCGTGCTCCCTGATGAAACACCCCATAGCCTTGAGGCTAACAACTCAGAGTCTTTACCCCGGTGACATGCTTCTCCTCTTCTACCTTAATGGTGTCACACATCACTCTGAGGCCTCAATCCTGCAGCTACGCTCATCATATGTGATTTGTTGATGTTATTCTTATAGTTAGATTGCAAAAAGAGGGGGGGAGATGCAGTGCATATAATCACAGCCTATCCTATTACATGTGATGCTTCTGGAAGTTATTTATAACTTCACAATGCTGCTTTGCCATTTTTTGACCCGACCCTCGTGAACTTCTGATATTTTGTGATGAGCTTACACAAATCCAACCGACCTGCAGGTCAGCCCCGATGGCTCAAACTGCACATCACTACTGGCCACATGCAACTTTATCTTGAAAGGCACTGCATTTATAGCTGGACAAAAAGCCATTGTCCACTTTATTTTACCAGCAATTACTAACAGTTTAACCCACTAACAGTCTGCACATGACTTCCGTTCAGTCCACTAATGTATAGCTATAGCAACAAGCGCCATCCAGCAAGAATCTACGGAAGAAGGTCACTTATTGTCACACATTCAATGCAATGACCTCTATCTCTAGCAGCTCAGCTTTCACATTTTATTTAACATAAATGCCCTCCTTTATTGTACGCCCCGGTGAAATGCAAAGGAAAAATAGATACTGCACAGGCCTGATCTGTCCATTACTACAGCACTCTTTTTGTTGTGGTGTTTATACCCAAGATCTCAGCATGCTGCATTCTCCAGATGCAGAAAGGGCTTTTGTGTATGCCTGTAATAGGCCGGCTAGTTTCAAAGAACTCCCGGTATGCAACATGTGTTGTGCTTTCATGAAACCATAAATCTTTGTAAAGCTGGATGCGATGCAGCACCGATGAAATAAATGAAAGGATTAATCCATGGTTTACAAAACACAAATGAGGTACATGGCTGTGTTTAGTTCCAGGCAACAAAAAAGTGGTTAATTTGATATTAGAATTAATTACCTCTTTACACAGCCAAACTCTAATATAAGCTATTTTGCTCTGGCACTGCCACTGTGGTCCATAATCCATCCAAACACACAGAAATGAGGCACACAGGTGAAGCAGGAAACACTGCTGCCATAAATACTCACTAGAGCAGAAGTGTTTATTAATCCGCCGCTGGAAATGGTCCCCAACAGCACTTTAGTAACTTCTGTTTGAGTAATATTTACTGAAAACAGTGCCCAGTTGCTTTAGGAAATTACTGAGCCTGTTTAAAAGAAATTAAGTGGACATTTGTGAGCCGTTTATGAAGATTTACGTCTTTGGAAATCAATGCCATTGAGGCCGAGTGCTGCAGTAAGCAGTAGGGTTGGGTGTCAGAAAGTACTGAGAGATGGATTAACATAGCATTGTTGGTTCGGTCCTTTCATGGGATTTGTTGCAAATGCAGACAAAAAATGACTCATCCTGATTAATCCTTTAATAGTTTTTGGACAAAATGTTGGTCTGCTGCACAGAGGAATGAGCTGCATCTGGCTTTGGCTACATGGGGATCATTTGCTAACAGTTTACAGGATTTTTTTTGACAGTAAGAAGAATATAGAATATCACTGGATTTGTAGTTTAACAGAATCATTTAAAAATGAAAGTGGAGCACTCAAAAGTCCACCATAACTCCATGTTTTTATATGCAAAAGTGTCGAAATAAAGATGCTACAATTACATAAACATGCATATACTTCTTTAAGCATTGAAGACGGTAAGAAAGGTGCAAATTAAATCATACTGTACTGTAATATAATCAAATTTTCACTTTAGCTCCATGAGCATAAAAGCATCACTAGATAAAGCAAGTAACTATTAATAGTGTTTTATATAATGACATAATGTTATAAAGACTGCATTAATTTAAAAGCTTCTAAAGTGTAGGAAAGTTTTTAAGAGTCAGAAAATGTAAAAAGTGCAGTTAAGTACTAGAACATTGTGTAAAAATTCCAATTTCTCTGCTCACACAAAAACCCCACATTTTAGCTGTCTCCATTATAACTAAATATGCGGCTGCACAAAGAAATTCAATCATGTTCAGAGTCATTAATCAGAAACAAACAGACCACATTACACTTCCAATGGTCTGTCCAGAGTCCTGCAGCTAACCTGATAACACTATAATAACATGTCCAGTTCACTTAGCAGTTAATGCAGCCAACAAGATACAGGAGGGGAAATTCTGTCAAGCTGCAGTTAGAAACACCAGGCAACAGGTATCAGACAGACACTGTGTTCTTTATTATTTATCTCTTAACTGCACAGTTTAGTTCTAATTTGTGAACCCTATGTGCCCTTTGATAAAATAAAGAAATGGACAGGAACAACTGTTTTCCACTGTGAAACAAACCACTTTCCAAAGTTACATCATGTATTTTGAAAAAGAATCTTATCAGACAGGCTTTAAAAGAGAGCTTCTGGGAGAATTTAAGTCAAATCTTACTTCTGAATCCCCTTAAGGAGATCAGGGTGAGTGGATCAGACGATGTGGTCAGAGACTAAAAGGGAAGGAACACGCCGTTTGCCTTGTCGGTCAGCAGCCTCGTGAATTTGTGAAAACTATAAAGGAGCGTAAGCTACAGGCTTCTAGTCTCATGGTGGGATTAATAACACTGTGTCGTCTTGAGAATGAAAGATCGGAACAGTGAAGACATGCTTGTACTGTGTGCCAAATTACTTCAGAACAAATAGGGAAAAATTGCTTATAGGAGCAAAAGGAAATAAACAGAAGTATGTGTGTGAAGAGTGGATAAAAACAGACACTGTTACATAATCTATTCAGCATTCTGAACTCTTGACATTCCTTACAATCTACTAACAACAATCAATAAGATGTGCAGAATCTATTTTACGATGCAACATATCAAATGAAAACAATGGAAAGTTAAATAAAGTCATAAATTGCAAAACGTGACATTATCTTAGGACTTGTTTATTTTGTTATTAATGTTGGTAAGGATATTAATTTAGCTCACGGTAAAGTCATTAAACTAACCTGATACAGTACGTTTGACCTCACTATAAAAATATTAAAGGCATAATATACCGACCCTGTAAAGATGCAATAATAATGTGCTATGCAGTTTTCTATGCTTGACATTTCATAAAGTATGGTAGCACAGAAATAGAAGTGTCACTGCATTTAGCGTGGCATCATAGTACCATTGAACATCACTAAACAAACATGTTTTGGTAAATCTCAATACAAACATTTACATTTCTGTCCATAATTCCAACTGTTATGTAATATCACGTAAAATAATCTAGGGCTGTCTTTCCATAAAGGAGCATTTTGCTGATTTTATACGTAAGCACCATGGAGAGTGCCACTTCACAGTACTCTCAATAGTTTTTACAACTGCATCTATTTAAGTCTACGGTTGAAGAAGCTTTCCAAAGTCTGAGAAAATGCTCCTGCTAATGACAGTGAAGCCACCAGGGTTATCTTGATTTACACTGAAGACTCATAAATCTTGCACTACTAATTGGGAGTGTAGAGCTTCACAGGTGAGAACCTCTACATGCAGTACTGTCAAAAAAAAAAAAACAATATTCAGCAGCACTTTGGGAATTGTAGGATCCAGTGTTTCTGGACGTTAGGTCATGTTAAGGATGCTTCAGTTGTGACTATTCCTTTGTTATTTACAACTGCCCAAAATTTAAGCAGTATAATAGTAAATCATTGGAATGCTCCCTTAAAAATGTCTAAATACAAAAAATAAACATCAAATAAAGAAAATTTCGACTAAAACTAAATATACATAAAACCAAATCTAAACAATTTGCTCTAACTAGATTGCATCAAAAACAACTAACTGTATACTGACACAGTAGGAGTCAGAAGTATAAGAAGGAAGTTGTTTAACCCTCTAATTCACAAAACCTAGAGGTGGGTTTGAAAAGGAATGTTTTCTTTTCCAAAATGCAAAAATTACACCATTTATTAAAACCAGAAACTGTAAAAACAGAAAGAACCCTTGGATTTTCAACCTGACTGACGGTCATCGATGAAAAGCTCCAAATCTAAACTTAAAAACATTTCATCAAAATAATATTTTAAGCATCTTATTTGAAAGAAAAAAAAAGTAAAAAAGAATTCACTGTACTGTTGTCTGTACTGGGATGAACTGCAGGCTGTGTTGTATTTTGCAGTTTGTGTAATTTGTGAAATTCGACTTTTTGAAAGAGTTTTATTTTCTTTTTCTGTGATTTGTGGCACTATACTATATAGTAGACGTTTTCAGTTCTCTATACTTCTAGCTGTGGTTGTGCTGTTTTCACAGAGTTGCAGGATTTTACATTGCAGTGAGGAAGGCGGTCACAGTGAATGAAAATATGACGAGAGCAAAGAAAACATCCAGAAACTGCTTGGGGTTCAGAAACTGCTTGGGGTTCAGAGGGTTGAAGCTAAAAGTAATTGAATATTGAATTTATATACACACAAACAAAAAGTACTGGTGTCTGTAATACATTTGGTACTGTTGATAAAGTAAGTCCAAGTGATGGACAGTGTGTCGATTCTTTGTTTTCTCTGAAAAACACTTCACTTTGAAGTGCGTTTCTTGACTAACAACTCAATGAAACACTTAACCTGACGTATTTATCCGACAGCGCACTTCCCTGTGTTAACGAATAAAGTGTCAGTCTGTGTGGAGGGAAGCGATCGCGGTTAAGTGGCCTTAATTGGCATCCTGCTGTTCTCCCCCAGCATTTAATGACCAAATCTAAAAATGTGCGCTGAAAATACATCGGCCACGATATTTTTAATGCCACTAAAAGCAGAGTTCAAAGATTAATCATTTGTGACTCATGACATACCACTGTCCAATTATTCTCTAAAAGGGTCACGTGGCTGATTTCATCTTAAGGCCACATGCAGGAAGATACCTCCCATGTGAAGCTGAAGCGCTGTGTTTTTGACGTTTAAATCTCTTCCAGAAAAAAAAAAAAACAGCACAACTTTGATTCATTACAAATTATTAAGTGTACAGCTGATGTCATGCTTACTTTTGTGCTAGCTGTCCACTTAGTTTTAGACTTAGACATCAAGAGGGTTCAGCTGTCTTCCACTGGACTTTAGTTTAATGAAACAAAAATAGATGAGATACATTTTTAATGGCACCAGAAGAGTACATGTCGTCATTACAGCTACTCAGGCAGCACATCTCCTCTTTGTCACTTTGATCAGTAGTCTTAGCCTCCAAATTTAGGTTCCACTATCTTGGATAAATCCAGTCTTCCTGACACCAGAGGTCATTCATCAACACTGTTAGCCTATTCTCAGGATCCACCAGGATCATTTCTCAAAGGCTGAGCGCATTAAACGAGAATAGAACATGTGGCTTGTGACACAATTTCTCGAAAAACGAATCAATTATTTAAACACATATTAATATAAATCACATTAATAATGAACCAAGACGTTCTCTGAGCAGGAAAAACTTCTTGAAATATCCGAGTCTCATAACCGATCTGCGCTGTATGAAGAAAGACTATTTGTGTCACATATGGCACTTAAACCCATGCTCCTCCAATCAAGGAATCACAGACTGAATGAACATAGTTATTTAGTTAATATCTACATGAACTGATATCGACATCAAAGTGGGGAATAAACTGACCCCTCAGTCAGCAGCTGTGGTGTGAAGAAATGAATGCTGTGTGGATGAGAAGACGAAATTGCACTATTTATGAATATGTTATTTGGAATCTACAGCATCCAAAGTGGATGAATAGTTTGTGCAGTTATAAGACAGTGAAATGCAACTCAGACAATCAGTTATAATGAATCATTAAGAGGAATTTGTGATATTTTTTGCTTTTTGAAAACACATATTTGAGAGGATTTATACAAAAAATTAATCACACATATATTAATATGTAAATCAAAAACATTTCCTGTAACACTTATTAACAGCACCAAGTGCATCTTTTGTCTTCCTGCCTGTCAAAAAGCAGTAGGCTATGGCACAGTCGAGATGTTTAGCATTTGTGTTAATCTGAGACCTGTTGGATCCCAGATGGCGCAATGGCAGCCAAACTGCAACATGCTGTTTGTATTATGCAATGCGAGTATCTGATACTTGCCTAACTAATTACACAGCCAATTAAACAGACATCACAAGGAATATATTAGGAATCTTTTTCAAGTCTTTACAAAGACGACCGATGAGCCAAGTTGCAGAGAAGACTGTCAAAAGAGTGAGTGTCTGGATGTTCAAAAAATTATCCTGCCTTCAAGTGTTTCTTCTTCATGCTGATGTGGGTGTGTTGCATTCAAGTGCTTCTGGCTGAAGATAAAACGAAATGGACAAATCAGATTTTTTATAAAATAAATCCATGCAGAAAAGAAAAAGCTTGTTTCAGAGAGGGTTAGCAGAAATGTATTATTGCTAAAGCAATTTCAGAGCTGATGTCAGTGTAGTGTCGCATTAATATTAACTTTGTCTGACCTGTTGGACTTTCCTGTGTGTGCGAGACTCTGCTACTCCAAATTCGTAATTACCACTGTTCGATCAGAAGCACTTACCTGGTAATTACTATATTTCAGACCCAGCTTAAGAGCAACATTAGGGCTGCAACTAACTTTTATTTTCATTGTTGATTAAACTCTATTGTTGATTAGATTTGCTCTATAAAATGTCAGAAAATGGTGAAAAATGTCGATCTGTGTTTCTCAAAGCTCAAGATGACGTCCTCAAATGTCTTGTTTTGTCCATTACCCAAAGATATTCAGCTTAATGTCAGAGTATAGAAACAAGAAAATATTCGCATTTAGAAACTAGAATCAGAGAATTTTTAGGTTGTTTTTCTTTTAAAAAAATGTTTAAACTGATTATCATAATAGTTGGCGAATAATTAAATAGTCGACAACTACTTGTACACCTGTCGATTTGACGGTGGTGAAGCCCTAAGCATCACACACTTGCCGTCTTAGTGGAGCACACAGAGACTGTTTGGAGACTGGGAGAGGGCCAATGCCAACATCCTAATGCTTGCCATGGTTACCATCTTACCTAATGTTAGCAGGCTAAAGTATCAAGACTGACCTAATTATGGCACTTTATTATAGGGCTCAACAGTCTTTAGAATGTATCTTTTAGGGATCATAAATATTTGCAGCAAAGCATCACTCCATCCAGTACTTGTCAGAACACTCAAAACTAAAGCTGTAAACCTCATTGTGATCTTAAATCAGGAATGTCAAAATTTGAACAACTACCTTCAATGGGAACATGAATGTCTGTACTAAATATCACATGAATCCATCCAAGAGTTTTTTCAGTTTGAATAAAAATAGTGGATTGAACAAACAACACTCCGTCAGCTATAATAACATCCTTCATACTGACAGGTCTCTTTCACTACCTTCACCAACTAAGACATTGGCCAATGATATTTATTTTTGTCAGGCTCCTGGTTGATATGTGGTCTCTCAAACCTACATCAGTCCTCCTGAACACATAACTGAGTAAACAACGAAACAAATTTCTACAAAGAAACTTCAACATGACTGAGGAGCTGCCACAATCCGTCATCCTCCCCATTGTGAGTACAGTGGCTTTTATAATGAAAACAATTTCTCTCTCCTTCCTAGACAGATAATAGCAGTCATTCATCAGAACCTCACAGATGACGAGTTTCATCGATTACCATCTGACTGGGAGGACAGAGCCACTGAGATGGAGGCTCAGTCTCAGAGACGCAAGAGCTGTCAGAACAGAACAGAACTGGGCAGCAAAGGCCCCGCAGAGAGGCAAAACAAACTGAAAATCAGAGGAGGAGGAAACGGATTATCAACTCCCATCTAGGAACAATGCACTGAAAGCCTCCATGTTTGGGCTGCTAATGACATGCACAGACTGGGGTGTGGGGGGGGGGGGGGGGGGGGGGGGTGTTCCTCCAGCACAACCTGTCACATCTCACAGCCTAGACAACTGCATAACAGAGAGAGATTTACTCTTATAATGAAATCCTTTGCTTGCTAGTTGCTTAGCAACAAAAATACTGATTCATATTGCACATACCGTATGCGCCTGACACTGCATTTCTGACACTTTGGAGGAAGGTTGATTCTTGGATGAGAAAAAGAGGGCGAGAAGAAGACAGGGCAGGAGTTACGAAATGAATGCCAGGAGAGCAAAAGGCAGCGAGGGGGAGATTGGAAGTGAAAGGATGACCCGTCTCTGGCTAACTCCCACAGAGTAGCACAACAGGTTGGTGGAGCTCAGCAGCTTCACTTGGCAAAATCTGAACAAAAACACAAAATCTGACTGCTCTCTTGTATTCACACATGAACACAGTTCGACCGTGGACTCTGAAATGAACAGCCTCATCCTGATTTGTTTTCACAGAGGTATTTCTGTTCCACTTTCATGCATCTATAAATAAAACCAAGTAGCAAGCTCATGGATTCTTTTGATTAAGCTTAAATGCTTAGCAAATACAAAATGAACTGATCTTTCATTTAAGTCATTTATTAAACAAAAATAAGTCAAAGATTTTCTTATTTCTGCTTTTCAAATGGGAGGATTTGCTGTTTCTATCTTATATCATGACAAATTTCATGCAGATAGTGGCAAAAATCAACCTCCACAGTATTGTATTGTTCTCTAATGAGCTCTTTTCTCTCTGCCATCTTTTCACCCTCACCCCAACCGGTCGAGGCAGACATCAGCCCTGCCTTAGCCTGGTTCTGCTGGAGTTTTTGTTTCTTTTAAAATTCAAGTATTTTTCTTTCCGCTTTTGCCAAACAGTTTGCTCAAAAAAGAATCTTCCAGTTTGGATATGTTGGGTTTCTCTCTATAATGTAATACTCTAAGATCTTCACATTGCTGTGGGAACTGACGCAATTTAAATAAAACTGAACTTACCTGAGTTGACGTATTTGAATATATTGGTAAGCAGCACCTTGGGCTCGGGTTTGTAACTCACAATTAGCATTTTTCTGAAATATTTTTGAAAATGTCAAACAATAAGTGATTAACTAAATAACCAAATACATCAACAGATTAATCACCGATTTAAGCCATTTTAGCTGCAGCCTTAATTGCTACCACTTTCAACCAAAGCATGGAAATGCTACACACATTGCAAAAGGTCAGTACCACCCTGCATGCAGCAGCCTTTGCCATTTCTTCTCCTCCTCCTTCAAAGTGCCTGTCTGAGAAATGAATGCACATACATTAAAACAAACCACATCTCTAGCACCTTTATCAGCGAGTCCGTGTTTATCTTTCAGCGTTTGAGGAAGGGTATAAACTATATTTTACTCAAAAACATGCAGTTTATAAATCTTGAATTATATCTGATTAATGCTCAGTTGAGTAAAACACATTTTCCTTATGCAGGACTTTTGCTAAATATGCTAGTAGTACCTGTCTTAAATGTGGAAACAGGTGATGGGCCATGTGTCCCTGACAGACAAAACTATTCCTGACTTTTGGAAAGAAATCAGACAATGTACTGCACCATTAACCACTGAAGTCCACGCAGCAAATGGCACTAACCTCAGATGATGTTGAATATAAAATACTAAGGATGGGTTTGTTGCCATTTTTAAATAGTTTACTGAATCACATGCGAAGTTGGTCGTGCTTTACCATTTTCACCTTTAATTTCTTCTTGCTTCTGTGGTTTAATCCAAATTATAAAAAAATATCTTTTCTTTTGGAATTTTGTGTGATGCACACAATATTTTAAAAAAGACCGTCAAAAAAGATTAAACATGTTTTCCCAATATGTGCCCCTGTTACTCTGGATAACTAGAACACACAGTGACCAGACATTCAATAGAAAGTAACTGCAGTGCAAAATGCTCACAGCAAGACCTGTGGATTATCCAGAGTAAGTGAAATATTGCTTCTGGAAAACAAGAAATAAATCTGCCCTCTTTCCAGCAGCACAGTTGAACTTCTATTCCCCTTGAGTGGATTAGAGTAGAGGAAGAAATCTCAGACAGGTATTTCAGACCAAATAAAACTATCCGCAAAGTATTTCTCACTATTAGGTGAGAAAGTATCTGTCATTTTAAAAGAATTGGCACAATTAAATATAAATGGTTTCGTAATATAAGCATTTCACAATCCTTGGGACTTGCTTATGTGCTAAATCATTAATAACCAACCTACTGGAACAAATATAAGATGATCCACCAACAAGTGTCAGCTGCACTTATCACTACACCTGCTCAAACTGAATATGATTCCTTCATCAGTATTCAATCCCATCTCACTGTTACTGTATGTGACATAAACCAAGAATAGCAGAGTTCATTATTCAGAGCCATGCACAGTGCTCTCTTTCCATGGGGCCTCCACACAGATTTAATTACAAGCCCATTTCATAAATCAAACTGGCTGGACACACTGTTGTCACGCATTGGCTGCTACACACAAACCCTGTGTCGAATTTCACTGCTGGAGCGCTGCTTCTCTGACATGACATACCTTCTTTTTGGTGTTACAGTGGCAGCACACAGTCCACAGGTATTTGAGAGTTCTCCACAGGAGGATTATGAAGAGACCCCCAAAGAAAGTGACCATGGAGGAGGCGAGGAAAGCCCACCACATCCGCTGGCCGTTGCTGTCACAGGGCACATCTGGTGAGAGGGGGATGATCACGTTCATCATCTTGGAGATGTGGATGGACGGATCCGGGTTGAATTTCTCCCGGTTTTTCGGCATTATCGACTTATGGTCACCTGCCAGCCACCCCCCCTTCAAAAACAAACAAATCAACTCAACTCGAGATTCAGGCGCTTTGGGGAGCTCCGGCCAGCGCCCCCTGATGCCCCAACGGCTCAGGCATGTTCAGTCAACCACCCTCCGCTCCTCTGCCTTCTCATCTGGCTCCACTGGAAGCCAAGACGTGAAAAAAAGTTGAGTCGACGGCAGTCACACGCACAGCAATATAAACTTCCCTTCAAATCAAGATAGCAGCCGTGCGCCTGGCGATGCGCTTTCAGGGCTGGAATAGCGCGTCATCCGTTTGATCTGTGCGTAAAAATCATATTTAAAAAAAAAAACAAAAACCCGTAAATCTCTCGCTTTTTCCGGCAGTCCCTACGAATAAAACTGGAGATTTTAAGATTATTAGAGTGGAGAGTCGCGCTGTCCTCGCCAGCCGATGGACTCACTCCTCCACCTTGTTGAGCGGCGCAGCTTTCGGCAGGTCCGCTACTGGCGCTCCGCACGGCGCACTGTTGAATGCGCTCCTCCGCGTTTAAGGCTCGCAATTTGTCATATCCTTATCGGCGAAATCGGTTGCAGAAAACACAAATATTATCGGTAATTCTCGCTCTCCGACTCCAGCGCCTGCCTGCCACATCCATTTGTTGGAAGATGGCATCGCAGATTTACAGGTAGCGGAGGAGGAGCCATCAATAGCAGACGTCGATGCTTATCTGGATGTCTGGTTATTTATAGTGACCGCTTCATCAATTTTTTATGATTGTAACTTTGTGGTTGCAGCCACCTTCCTTTGAAAGTATGACTGTGGAGACACCTAGTTCCGAAATTATTCATTTTCAAACTCAGTTTTCTCCAACTGGTGTCCCACATTATCTGATTATAAAACACTTTACTGGGTTCTAAATTCTAGGATTTGCAATTTAATCGTCAATAGAAGTCACAAAATAGAAACAGAGGGAATAAATAACATCATACTTTCATGGTGTATAAATCATCCTCCTGAAAGTATGAACTCAGTACTTCAAGTGACACATTTCAGCTTCCAGTAAAAACCTCCTCCTTTTGGAATATAACTAATGTCAAAGTACACGGATATATCAGTAAACAGAAGTTTTCACTTAGACTGGGCAGCGGTAAAGTACTAAAATAATATCTTACAATTCCTCACTTACAGTGGTGAATTCCTCCCCCTCGTGGACAAACAGTGGATTGATCATTGAGGTTCCACTTGTGGCGTTTTCTTGACAATTACCAGCCTTCAAAATCTGTCATCTGTGGAAATGACCTCAGGTAAACACAAACTATTTTAAAACAGAAAAACACACAACTTGCAGTCCATTAACTGTGCTCGGTTTTTAATATTTCATAAGAAACCTTCATTTGGAGAAAAACCTGCCCTAAAGTGTTTCATCTGACTTGAAGGTGAAATGTTGATTTTACTGAAAATTCAAGATGTGCATGTGTTTAGCTGACAGCCAACCATGAACCAGAAATGAAGCGTCCCTTCTTAAACAAACAAACAAAAAATCCACTTGACAAAGAGGAACAACGTTGGCAATACCAGTAGAACACACGAACCCAGGCTAAATGGTTAAAACTCACAAACCTGCTGGATGATTTACCATGGAAGTTGTAGTGTTAATAAATTCAAGAGTGTATAGGGATTAACCAATATTTTTAGCTTGGCACAATATTATGTTCGAGGACTGAAATGAAAAAAAGAATGGTGCATTCAGACAACATAACAAAAACACAAGACTGCAACATAATGTGAAGGAAGCAAATCTGCCACAGCTTCTCCTCTATAAATAAGAACATTAATAGTAAAATATCATCCTTCCTATTAACTAGACAACTACATTTGTATAACAAAAGGTTCATAACCAACATCTTTGATTTGATTAGATAAATTAAATGGCAGGAAAATGCGTATAAATATAGACAAAGGAACACAGTGGTCCATTTAAACTTCATTTCAAGAATAAGGTTTTCAGTTTGCGCCGATCTTGACTTCTTGTGGTCCGACATGTTCATGGGAAAAAGTGGGATTAAAGGAGTGCTACTAGATATGAGGGAGGATAAAACATTCAAGTATTAAATACTAGTGTAAACAAATCTATCTGCAGTACAGTACATTACTATTGTAGTGGGAATATTGCATGATCATCATCAGTGCTGATATTGGAATATGAGGAAAAAGTATTGGACGCTAAATCATGTATGTGTCTGCGGCGTACCGATTTATTCTGTATCCCATAATAAAAATCACACCCTGTCTAGTGTTTATGCGCAACATGTAGTGAGGTGAGATTTCTATGGTGCTCCATCTGGAATCCACAGCACTTTACTCTGTTCCTGCTCCACGATGGTCATGATCTGAGTGCAAATGTAGGAGACGCTGCCTCCTTGGACAACGCCTGCAACACAGTGAGGGTGGGGAAGAATATTTACAAGTGGAGTGTTAAGCATGTAGATCAGATAAGGCTCCATTTTTCTACTAAATGTCAATATGTAGGGCTGCAGCTAGTTATAGTAGTTTTATTATACATTTGTTTTGACCAACTGATGAACTGTTTGCCTATAAAATGTCAAAACTGAAAAATGTAGATTAGCAACTAATGAATTTGTCATTGTCTTCTGATTATTTTCTTGATTCATTTAGTCTGAAAATGCCGTAATAGTAAATTCACCCAGTGTCAAAATTGATTACACAAAGAAACCCTCACAACTGAGAAGCTACCAAAAGTAAACAATGAAGAAACTCAATAGAATTGTTTATTAATTTCTTTAAATTCACTTACTGGTCCATTGTTTTAGCTTTAGTGTATATATATATATATATATATATATATATATATATATGCACATTCCAAGTTCAATAGCCCGGTGTGTATTTGTTATGCTTGTATTATCAGATCAGCAGTAAAAAACCCAAAGTTTATCAGTTAATATAAATTAAATATGCTATAAATGAGGCAAGCACCAAATCCTTGGTGATCAATTCAATCTCACCATTTCATGCTCTCTTGGACCAACAGGAGTGTGGAGCCATGATTGATTTCAGGTCTGGACATTGGCAATGAACTAGTACTCAGATGTGATCAGCTCCACTTAACACTATGTACCACCTCACAGTCACATTTATAGCTGATCATAATTACAGTGCTCATCACTGTGGCCTGAACTGGCTGACTCCCTCTCCCTGTTAGAAGGGATCAGTGGTGGTATGTGTTCATTTACAAAGCTCTTCCCCATACATTGTCTCCTTTAATACAGCCATTAATCTGCTGGACAGTTTGGGCTCTCAGAGTGGCGGCTGCTCCAGATAGAAAACTTTAACTCTGACCTGTGAAAGAACTCAGAGACACTGTGCTCCAAAACCTCAGATAACCTCCAGACATCATAAAAAAACTAAAGCTCTGCTCCACAGTGTACATAAACAGTAATCCCTACTCCCTGTTCAGGGAATGTTGGTTATTCCTCCACTGGGAACGTCCTGCAATGTTACCAACACAGACATCACTTTTTCCATGTGTTACCATGGTAACACTGTAGATATCTGTTGATGCTCCCTTGTAACTTTTACACTGCTGCAATAAAATCTTAAATATATTTTAAAACAAAAAGCTGATACCAGTATGAAACATGCTACTGAAATGTATGAAACTTGCAAATTTACGTGATTTTCAAGATTACACAGCTATGCAGGTCAAGCTAATGTTTTTAAGCCTGCTAGCAGACTAGTTAGATCTTGTTTCCCTATAGACACTAGAGTGATTTATAAAGTATTTGATAATTGGCATTTTTAGGTCACTTAACCGCCTAAATAGTCACATCAAAGATGATAAATTTAGTTACAATAGCAGTACCGACATCTGTATACCTCTTTGCAAATCCTCATTGGCAAATTAGTGTCAAACCCTGCAGTGGTGCTCAAATTATTCCGTCTCTGTAAGGCTAAAATAATTTATATGCTAATTCTTGTATCCAAACTAGCCGGAATGCATTTCCACCAACCTGTGAAGAAGCGGCTGTACTCCTGTTCTACTTTCTGTGCCGCCTCAAACTGCTCCTTGGAATGTTTCTGTGAGAGTTTATCCCGCAGGTACAAAGGGTCCTTCTGCTCTCTGAGGAGACAACATCCGCAGCCCGTCAGCATCCTTGAAAACCTCACTTCACACAGACTCATAACAAGGCGCAATAGCAGTGCAACAAACAAGGCAGAGTTTCTTGGAACCCATGAATGATTTTTTTTTAAATGAGTTATCTTGAGATTACACTGGATGTCATCATGTCATTAAAATAGCAACAATTTTCTTGTTTATTTCTTAAACAGTTGTAAATTATGTTTGTAAGCTTTGAAGAAGTTGTCAGTAAGTATTTTTTTGAGTCCTACAAGAACGTAAACTTCAGCATTTTAATATACGTATCGTAAAGGATCTAATGTTCAAAATCTGAAAGCTCTTCATCCAGAGATGTAAATTAATTCACCCTAATTCCACTGCATGGTCACATTTGCATTGAAAACAACTGGACATTAGACAGTATCTGCAGCACAGCATATTTAAATGGTAAATGGTTGTATTTATATAGCGCTTTTATCCAAAGCGCTTTACATGATACGTCACATTCACCCATTCACACACACTGATGGCGGGAGCTGCCATGCAAGGTGCTAACCACGACCCATCAGGAGCAATTAGGGGTTCAATGTCTTGCTCAGGGACACCTCGAGATGAGCAAGACGGGCCGGGGATCGAACAGCCACTCTACCCACTGAGCTATGCAGACAATGACATCATCTAGTAAAGTAAATTAAAGGAAATGATTAAGAAATGCTACTGAGAAGTATTGATACAACAGTCTTTTTGCCTAATTCGGTAAAATATGTACCATGATTATTGGTATTCATATCAACAGCATGTTATCATATTGAAGCAAAATATATTGTAAAGTCATTAGAAATATTCAAATTCAGTTGCAACATAGCCAAGAATGGGCTACAATGTTTATGATTTAAAGGAAATATCAACATAGCTGGTAGCTGAAATCTGTCATTTCTACCCATCAGTCTACCAGCACAGGCTCAGTGAAATCTCTCTACTTTAAAGCCTTTCAGCCCACTCAGTCGCTCCACATCTACACGTATTCTTGAGACGGAGTCATGTGATTGCCGGTCTTCATCTTCCACTGGGAGCCTCTGACCTAACCCAGAATCACGCTCCCGTCTCTCCCCGGTACTCAGTATGCAGTCAACATATTGGTCTGCTGATGCCTCCCAGAGGATAAAAACCCAGGGACGAAAAAGAAAAGAAAAAGAAAACCTTGAGCTTCTGTCAGTCGCTGCAGCAGGCAAGCGGTGGGAGGTGTTTGTGTGTATGTGGAAACTGCAGCGGGTGGGGGCGGGTGGAGTGCTTTAGCCACCCACGCCACAGAGCGGAGCCACAGACTCTGCGAGCCCCTCCCTGGACAGCTGGCACTCAGCTGATGACAGTGAAGGCTTAGCAGGAATCAATCTCAAACATGTTTGCCTGCTGCACCGTTTCATAGATTTGTGGGCGCGTGTGTGTGTGTGTGTGAGTGGTCGAGAAAGCCTGTTCCTGCCAGACCTGAGAGCGACCTCATTTGTGTCTGTGTGTGTGTCTGTGCATAAAGTACTATGTTGAGGCTTCAGCAGATTTAATCTTCCCCATGTGATTACAAATGAAAAAGCAGTGGGGTCTTTGAGATATCACCATCAGCCAATGAAAACCCCAGCAGGCAATTAGTTTTTGTTATGTGTAGATAAATATGATTACAGCAGCAAGGCTTCTGCATGTCAATTTCCTGAATGTCTGTTTTGACACAAAAAATGAAAGTAATCAAGAATCATACTTCCTGGCATGGGAAGTGGCAGAAACATGGGGCAGCTTTTTTTTTTTTTTTCTTTCAAGACATACAATCGAATCATTCTAACAAATTAATTCAATGTCCAGTCAGTTGAGATTAACAGATGATTACATTAGATGCTACAAACACTAAAGTGTATTGTATGTTAATGACTTATGAGCATTAATGTTTTTGTATTTGAAAATCCTCTGGCCTAGATTTCTGTAAAACGACATTTTTCTGAAAATAATTATCCTCATAAACAGCCTCCAGGAGCAAAACCGTTGAATGAATTTTCTCTGAACTTGAAATGTAATTGGGTAAACAGCAGTGGTGCCAAAACACAGTACACTTGACATGTCTTCGAGCAAGAAATAATAATAAAAAGAAACAAAAAACATGTGAAACAAATGTCTTCAAAGGCATGAGATTACTCACTTTATCTGCTTGGCATTTTTGTAGCGAATGAATATGACGATTGGGTAGATGTGAACGCTGTGAAGACGTTCGATGGCGTGAGGGGCAATGTCAAGTAAACAGTGACAGTCCTATGAGAGAAAATGACAGAACAGTGCGTGAGAGATGGGGGCGGTGGTTCAAAGCAGAATGTTGCAGATAATACAGCAGTTGGTAGAGTTTGGAAGCATAATTAACATCCAGCATGAAACAAAACTGAAGATGCATTTTGGATTTATTCAGATCAGGCTGTCAGATATGTAGGCAAAGCAGTTGGTGCAGCTTACAAACTCCAAACTTGAACAAATCGTGATAAGAATAATAAAAACATCCTTTGAAATCTCTAATCAAGCAGTTAAGATATATTTTGATGAGTTTTAAAGTTGAACCATGATGCTTTATTTGCAATTTCAGACAAATATTACACCAGAATACTGATTTTCTGTTAGGTTCTCCAAAGACCCAGAGACACTTGCCTCTAATTTGCAGTCTAAGGTTATAAAGACAGTGTGTGAACAAACTTAGCAGTTCTGAAACTCAAAAACACAATTATTTTTGAAGTTCTGGTCCAAAGATGCCTCACTGACGGTTCTAATAGATCATAATACACAGTGATATTCTGTTACCTTCTCTGTGATCTCTTTTATTGATGCAACAGTTGTCACGTCAAAGTGGCCGCTCCTCCGTTTGTAGTCAATGAACACACAATCTTTTACCCCACGCTCTATTGCCTGCTGAGACGCCTTCATAATTTCTGCAAGTAAAATGAATAAACATTTTAATAAACTGTACATTTTACAGATTTAGCTCTCTCTCCAATTAATACCTTGTTCCTATTTAAGTAGTTCTCAGTAGAATCACAAACTGTGTGTATGAGCTCACCAGGCAGACAGCGGCAGAATTTGGCAGGAGCCTCCTTTACCAGCATGTCCTTACTGGCCTCCACTAAAGGACCCAACACCAGCACTGGTCTAGGTGACGAACACTCCACCTTCTGAACGCGCTGGTACATCAGGCTCACTCCATCTAACCAGGAGATGCAGAAATACACTTCATTCCAAAATACACAAGACGGCATGGGGATACAGCCGCTGTTAATAACCAAAGTTATGAACTTCTGTATCCGGGGAAAGGTTCTGTTGAGCCCACATGCTTTTTATAGAACAACCGTGCTTTATAGTCACACTTATCTCAGAGCTGCCTGACAAATCTGAATACAAATAATTTATGTTAAGACACCGTGAAGCACATTTGCATCCTTAAAGGACAATTTACTTTTTATTACTGATTAAAGACTGTTAAGAGCTCTACTGGAGTACATCTGTGAAAAGGTGTGTGAAGTCTGACAAACTGACAGTTATGAGTGTGAAGATGAAATCTGGGGGTGAAGAATTAGTAAGAGAGAACATCAGAAAATTAGATCCTCCTCCACACTCAAATCTTTGACCAAACTTCCTGTTGTCGGATTCATCTGTGCATAATTTTGGATCCAGCTGTCAACAACAAAGATGCAGAAGAATGTATGGAATAACATTATCTGATGCTGCAACAGCAATTTTGAACTGTTTTGGAGACTGCAATGCTAAAATTGAGGGACTATCCTTTTAAGTAAACAATCTGAATGTTCATCCGCCACACACACACACTCTGGAATCCATTATTCTCGTTGACTCATTATGCCACTCGACTTGGACATTTCTAATGAAGTGGCACAGTTGAGGATGTCTTACCCTCTGTGATGGGTAAAGAATCTGTGCTTATGGCATCCAGAGCCGTGAGGTCCTTGCCATCCTTGGATCCGCTGCGTTTGTGCTTTAACCTGCGACGGAAGAACGACCTCCGAGCAGCGGCAGAAAGCGTCTTGCTGGTGCCATTGTCATCTTTCATATCAGCCATGCTGTGTCTTCTGTAGAACTCCTGATCCATCCTGATGGAGAAATATCAGCATGAACTCAAATGGAATCAAACTGCTCTTTAACCTTGACAAACAGATTTATGAGGACTCGAATAAAAAGGAAATGAAAAATTATGTGTTTGGTGTGAGGAATTACCGAATCTGAGTTATAAGCTGAACTTACATGTATTTACTTGGAATCTGCCCTTTCTCCAGCTTCTGTGCCTTTTCATCTAGTTGCCAGGCCATCCAGTAGCCAAAATTGCCGTTTGGTAATGTGTCTTCAACATACAGGATGTCATCCTTCTTAAAGCTCAGTTCCTGCTCTACTTCTGCCACCTTCTCATAAAGTGCTCTGACCAAGGATGAACGACAGAACAGTTAATACGAACACATTCCTTCACCTTTGGTTAAACAAGAGTATCAAGAGACAGCTTTGCAAGAAAATATAAAAATTGTGGTGCTTCAAGATGATTGTCCAATACTGGAGTTTTTTGACTTGTGTACTAGACAGTCTGACGCATGTTCTATTGATTTAATTTCACGTTACAAAACTCAAATGCGTAATACCACAACTAAAGCTGAGACCTGATCTTTACTTTTTAAAAGTTTTATAAGTGCTTCAGATACCTTATAAAAAATCCATCTCCAGGAGAATCCTTGATTTCAGCAAGGCTGTCTACACGGTTCTGGACCTTGAACGTGATTGTTTCAGCCGGCTTCAGCAATTCCAGGTAAGCGTCTTCTTTAGTTTTGTTCTTCATGCTGATGCCATTGTACTGTGTGAAAACATAAATGACACTGTTGACAAAAGGACACTGAGCTCTTCTGTCAACACAGAATGATTCATCATTTTCAGTAAAAGCAAGTCAAACAATGCATAAACTCGAATTACCATCTCGCGGCTGTATGCTTCTGCCACCCAGTCAAGCTGCACTTTACTTTCATGTCACTTTATAATAAATGCACGGAGGACTCTGAATAGGTTTAAATAAAAGGCATGAAGCACACTTTTTGACCGCACATATGAATCCAGTAAATCATTTCTACTGAGAAACATGCCATCTTCACTTGGAGACGAAGCTACAAATGGACGCTTCACACATTCTCAACCTGGCAGCGCATGATCTATATAATTAATACTCTTTAAAGAAGAGCACCCAAAAGTAGTGTCACAAATTCACTAACCAACTAAATGTGAAATATGGGCACAATATCGCCTTCCGTTTCTGAGTTGTGACATTGACTAATGTTCATAGAAGTGTTTTGAGAGAACAATGTGTTACAGTATACAAAAAGTTATCACTTCACAAGTTTATCATATTAAACATCTGTGTGAAATATTGTCATAATTAAACGCATAAACTCTACAGTTTTGTCCAAAAACGTGTGTTAATTACATCAATAGAAATTATGATAAAGAAAAAAAGTTCAACAGTTTTCCCACAACAAAAGCAAGTATACAACATAAATAAAAAGACGAACACTGAATGAAAACAAATGATGTAAACTTTTTTGTCAACAAATAAAAACTAAATGTTCTAGACAGACAAAAGGACAAGGTGTTCCTCAATGAGCAATAGCATCTGTAACATCACACATTGTAAAATTTCTCTCCTTCAGTTGATGTGCCACTTTGACCTGTTGTGCAGCTGTTAATTAAGCAGCTTCTTACATTTAGCAGCATAACATGCAAGGCAGAAATGTCTGACGCTTCCTCAAAGTAAACAGACGCATGAACTGAAGTCATTACAATAAGAAACAGCAACAAAGCTGTTAAGACAAACTACAAACATGCTGCCAACAGCCGACATTTATAAAATGTTATTAAATGTTAATCTAACACTGCCACTGTAACATGGGATGATGTGGCTGTAATGTAGCATTACTGCCAGTCAGATATAGTTTGTGTTACTTTCAGAAACAATAACTGAGCTGCAGGATTAATCACGGTATTCCATCTACAGAGTCCTCTACATGTTTATTAAAGAAATAGGCTTAATGTTGAATAACTGTATAAATGTTTTCTAATCATTTAGTGTTTCTTCTCAAGCTGAACTCAGACCGTAAAGAAGACTTTAGTCAGCAAGTCATTTATTCAAGGACTGAATAAGATGCAGCTCTTCAGTGGGAAAAGCATGTAGTCATGGCAATACTAGCTGAGCAGGACAGACAGAACGTTTTAGAGTGTAACATTAACTGGATTTACTGAGCAGAGTCCATCTGTTGTATCACTACACAGCAAAAGTACATAAACACTGAGCCTTTTCCACTAATGTCACGATAGCTGAGAATAGCACACGTAACCAGGGAAACCACCATACAAAAAGTTGTGAACAGCTGTGGCTTCAAAGGGATTAGATAATATAAAATTTAATAAACAATGAAAAATTTGACTAAAATGCCACTGACAAAAACTAGACTAAAATGTTTTCAGTTTACTATTGAATAAAATTAGACTAAAACTAAAATCATTATCATTTGATTAAAACTCACATCTTAGGCAAAAGGCTGTCACTAAATCAGAATCAGGTGCCAAAATGAACACTGTTGTGAGGTCAGTCAATTACAAAACCAAATTCTAATCTGTTCATCCTTGAGGTCAAGTGACCGTTTGTGCCAGATGTAAATTCCCTCCAGATGGTCCTAAGATATTCCCATCACAAGGATAAAACAGATGTGAGGTCACAGTGACAGATCCCTGACCACTAAAATCTGATCACTTCATCCTTAAGGCCAAGTGGGCATTTGTGAGAAATTTGAAGAAAGTCCCTCAAGGCGTTCAGAGATATTTTGTTCATGAGAATGGAATGAGCACACAGCTGTCATTAGTGGAAGGATAAAAGGAGCTTATTTTTGAATTATGTCTGGCTAGTGATTTAACAAAGTAATTTGTATTGTACACATGTTAATCTTGGTGAGTTAAAGCTACTAATAAACACTGCAGATACCTCCAGTATCAAGTCTCCAGTCAACAGGCCGTCAGCACTCTTAGCAGGGCTGTCGTCATCCAGACTCTCCACAAAAATGCCATAAAGATTTCCTCCACAAATCTGAACTCCCAGTTCTACATGGATTCTCTTCAGCCTCACCAGCCGAGACTCTACGCTCCTGTGTGTAATTGAACCAGGAAGCCTGGACGGGGGGAAAAAAAAAAAAAAAAATTAATTTCTCTCTCCCTCTACTTTAACCCCATCACAATTCATACCAAAAGATTTAATTTACTTCTGTTAGATTTGTTAATACAAAATCACCAGCTGTCACAAGACGGCAAACAGAACAAACTGGCACCAGTGAAATTCAAACAACACAAAATACGACGGCACTGAAGATAAAACTGGCAGTGTGGTGTGAAGAAATAAGGTAGTACCTGAAGGAGCTGTGAGGACTGGTGGCAGGAGTTGTCAGCTTGGATGGCGGTGTCATGGTGCCCTCATCCTGCTCACTCAGTGCATCAACATTGGAGTGACGGTCTGGGGTGGTGGCTCCGCTGTCTCGAGGTGTCGGCTGGTTGCTGATCGATTCCATCCGAGAACTAAGGAAAAGAACAGAAGGGGAGTCAAAATCTTTTCAAATTACTCACCAAATAACTTCAAATTACTAATCAACCTCATAAAAAGACAATACAGTCCTCACTGTATAAGAATGTTTATGGTACATGCAGAATGTTATGTGTGATTCTGAACATGGATTTTATTTTAAGCATTTACATTTGACACCTTATGGTGCATTTTTCAATTTGTACATTTTTACTATAAATAAATAACAAGTCTAGATGTATTTTCCCATATTTATAATATATTTTTCTATTGTGGTGGTGGTCATTTTACTCCGTTTGCTTCTGTCATTAAATTTCCCTTTGGGGATCAATAAAGTATCTACGGTCTGTTCATTCCATTCTATTAATTTGTTATTTAAACACAATTACAAGACCATCTCTAGTGCCCCATTTTATATATAAGCAGTATAGTATGTTGTATTTTCAGTTGTTTACTCACAATGTGGTACATGGTTTCATGTACTGTATGTACACACGTGGACAAAATTGTTGGTACTCCTCAGTTAAAGAAGGAAAAACCCACAATTCTCACTGAAATCACTTGAAACTCACAAAAGTAACAATAAATAAAAATTTATTGAAAATTAAATAATCAAAATCAGCCATCACTTTTGAATTGTTGATTAACATAATTATTTAAAAAAACAAACTAATGAAATAGGGCTGGACAAAAATGATGGTACCCATAACTTAATATTTTGTTGCACAACCTTTTGAGGCAATCACTGCAATTAAACGATTTCTGTATTTGTCAATGAGCGTTCTGCAGCTGTCAACAGGTATTTTGGCCCACTCCTCATGAGCAAACAGCTCCAGTTGTCTCAGGTTTGATGGGTGTCTTCTCCAAATGGCATGTTTCAGCTCCTTCCACATATGTTCAATGGGATTCAGATCTGGGCTCATAGAAGGCCACTTTAGAATAGTCCAACGCTTTTCTCTCAGCCATTCTTGGGTGTTTTTGGCTGTGTGTTTTGGATCATTGTCCTGTTGGAAGACCCATGACCTGCAACTGAGACCAAGCTTTCTGACACAAGGCAGCACATTTCTCTCCAGAATGCCTTGATAGTCTTCAGATTTCATCGTACCTTGCACACTTTCAAGACACCCTGTGCCAGATGCAGCAAAGCAGCCCCAAAACATTACTGAGCCTCCTCCATGTTTCACCGTAGGGACAGTGTTCTTTTCTTCGTATGCTTGGTTTCTGAGTCTATGAACATAGAGTTGATGTGCCTTACCAAAAAGCTCCAGTTTGGTCTCATCTGTCCAAAGGACATTCTCCCAGAAGCTTTGTGGCTTGTCAACATGCATTTTTGCAAATTCCAGTCTGGCTTTTTTATGAGTTTTTTTCAGCAGTGGTGTCCTCCTTGGTCGTCTCCCATGAAGTCCACTTTGGCTCAAACAACGACGAATGGTGCGATCTGACACTGATGTACCTTGGCCTTGGAGTTCACCTTTAATTTCTTTGGAGGTTGCTCTGGGCTCTTTGGATACAATTCCAACGATCCGTCTCTTCAATTTGTCATCAATTTTCCTCTTGCGGCCACGTCCAGGGAGGTTGGCTACTGTCCCGTGGGTCTTGAACTTCTGAATAATATGAGCCACTGTTGTCACAGGAACTTCAAGCTGTTTAGAGATGGTCTTATAGCCTTTACCTTTAAGATGTTTGTCTATATTTTTTTCGGATGTCCTGGGACAATTCTCTCCTTCGCTTTCTGTTGTCCATGTTCAGTGTGGTACACACCTTTTCACCAAACAGCAGGGTGACTACTTGTCTCCCTTTAAATAGGCAGACTGACTGATTATGAGTTTGGAAACACCTGTGATGTCAATTAAATGACACACCTGAGTTAATCATGTCACTCTGGTCAAATAGTTTTCAATCTTTTATAGAGGTACCATCATTTTTGTCCAGGCCTGTTTCATTAGTTTGTTTTTTTTAAATAATTATGTTAATCAACAATTCAAAAGTAATGGCTGTTTTTGATTATTTAATTTTCAATAAATTTTTATTTATTGTTACTTTTGTGAGTTTCAAGTGATTTCAGTGAGAATTGTGGGTTTTTCCTTCTTTAACTGAGGGGTACCAACAATTTTGTCCACGTGTGTATATGCATGGCATTTGTTTTGTCACATTATACCGCAGACAACTTGATGTGTTTGTGTTTTCTCCACATCTCACCCTTACCCGGAACGAGAGTGATTGCCCAGCTGAAACATGTGAGGATTATACTGAGCCAAAATGGTGACTGTGTCACATTGCTGTCCGATGACCAGCCGCGCCTGCTGCTCGTTGGCATTGCGAAGGTTGATTCCATTGAACTGGAAACAGTTGGGACTCATTAGAAACAGACAGAAATTATATACCACAGCTACATATGCCGTTAAAGCGTGGAGGCTTCTGTACCTCGAGGAGTTGGTCTCCGTACTCTAAACGAGCTTGATGAGCGATGCTGCCTGCTGTCACTTTGGACACAAATACTCCACCGTTCTCTCCGCTCACAATGGAGATACCGAGAGGTTCTGCTCCTTTCTGCACTGTCACATTGCGTGGTTCCTCCAAGTATGGCCTTCAGGGGGAAAAAGAAGAATGTTTTGTTGTTGTTGACATCTATAGAAAAAGACTGGTGACACGATGCAGCATGCAAACATGACAGAAACAAAGAGGAAGCTGTTGCCTACTATCTGATGTCTGAAAGCAACTTGGATCTGATAATTCCATCAATACAAAGATACACTGCTAGCATTTGAGTTAAAATAGTTCAAACAATAATATATAGGAGCTGTGTGCGATGTGCAAAGTGCAGTATAAACTCCACCTCTGTGTCATGCAATCATTCAACATTTATCGGCATTCTGAATAAATAACGAGCAGAGAAGGAGATGATGACTTAAAGGGATACACATCCGCATTATTAGATTTGTTAAACATTCAAACAAATCTAGCACAACTGCTGCTAAATGGGGAGAGAAAATAACATTTATTTTTGCAGCGTGTACACAGACGATCTTGAGACTTGTGTTCTAACAGTCTTGTAGAATGTGCACAGACTGTATGTGCTACAAGCAGCAGCACAGGACAAACCTCAAGCTTCTTAAAGAGAAGAACTTGGGCTTAACTGCCAGTGGAAGTCTAACAGAGGGAGTGTAGTAACAGACAAATCTGAGAAAAACACGGAGAGAAGAGAGGGAGATAACGATCACCCAAAGCAGGGGAGAGAGATTTCAGGTTATAATGATAAGCAGCAGAGAAGGAAGAGATGAGGATAAAATGATAGATGGTGAGCCGGTGTTCCAACAGTGTGAGATAGAGGCTCACAGCTTTTGTTTACTGCTTTACAAGCACTTAATCACAATGAACCAGACAGAAGTACAGACAAATGGTGGAAAACATGTCGTGTTCTGCTGAATGATGGCACTATAATGACCCGGACAGGGGCTGGCCTACCCATCCTTTCGTCTGTCACCAACTGGAGCAGGGCTGACTGATATCCTGGGCTGGGTGGAAATGGAGCTCTGCGACTGGCTGCTGGTGAAAGACGATGTCTCCAGGTTGACAGGGGACATGGGAGGGGTCGGGCTGCTACACTCCGAATGTGAAAGGGACCCTGGAGTGGCACAGAAGAAAAGATTGCAGGTATTCAGGCCAGATGTTTACAGCTTCACTAACTACATTAGATAATGGAGCTGCCAAAGTGAAAAGTACCTCTGTCAGATCCAGTGGAGCGAGGATAACGAGTTGGAGGGATCTTAATGCGTTCTGCCCTAAACTGTAACGTAGCAGAGGAACCTACAGAAGATACAGGAACAGAGGAAATCTATTAAAGAATCAGGTCACGCATACCAAATATAATAAAAATCTATTTCTCACTAAACGCTGTAGGCATCTGGCCATGTAGACAAAGGGATTCTTCCAGGAAATTACAAGTTACTGTGATAATCTGTTTCTCCTGATATTGTAATAAGCTGCTCTGATTCATTCCCACAAAGCTAATGTTTCATGTACTTTATCAGTCACTGTCATCTCCTGAGCTGAACCAGACAGATTGCCATGTTTCTCATTTCATGGTCAATTTAATTGTAAGATGACTGTCTAAACACCATTAAATGTGAGACCTTTTGCTGTGTAATACCAACACCTTTGCTGTTAATAGTTATGTTCCATAAAAATCTAACAATGTGCAGTTATGTATTCTACTGATGCTAGTAGGGATAATATTTAAAGAGTAATTCACTGATTTAGCATGGCACTCCTACAACATAGGCAGGTTAAAAAAAAATAAATAAATGTATGCAACAGAAGTGTTTATTATTTTTATGCCATGCTTTAGTCTTCTTTGTCAAAACTCAGCACCAACATGACCAACAATGCAACTCAAATGCTGATAGTCTGCTGAGACATCTGCATGTGTTATGCTAGTAGTGCTGATGGTTACCTTGGGATGCCAACCTCAATTAAAGGTGAGGAGCAGGCAACCAGAAACTGTAGAATATGGTTCTTTCTAAATCTAAAAACCACCATTAACAGAACTATTTACAGTGAGGTTTCTGGACTCTCCAAGGCAGCCAAGACATTGTTTCTGATATCTGTTCTCAAAACACAGGCAAATCAAACTGAAACTAAATTATACTAGAAGCAAGATAGAGGGAAAAAAAATGTTTTCCCAATTGTGATAAAATACTCAGCTAAACTTTAGAATATACCACAGATAATTACAAGCCATTTAAAAAGTTATGATTGGCCTAAACTAGGACACCTGTTAGAGTTGAATTTGAGAATATATTTATCATAATCAAGCCGTAGGGCATTAACTGATTGTATATAGTGTCTTTATAGAATAATCTTCATTACATACCCACACACACACATCTTGCTCCTCTAGTCAGTATATTTCCACTCTTACAGCTTAGCACACCCCCTTGTGTAACTCGAGCTATTTCTTATCTTATGCTATGTTTTCGTTTCTGCTTGTGTATAAAATAAACTTCGTATGGGAGCAGTCTTTGTAGCTCGCACTAATGTGTCTTGTTACACTGTGCTGTTACCCTTGCAAGTAAAAAGTTACAGTCTCCGTGTCTTTCTGGTTCGGTGAATATCTTCATTTGATATGTGGGAGCTCTCAGCGGAGCTACACTCTGACATATAACTTGGTCCTTCGAGCCGGATCCGAGGATTCCTTCCCGACGTCGAGGAGAGCCGACACCGAAGTCTGTCGACAGCGATCGTCGCCAAGCAGCGAGATCTGAAAATCCTGGGACGTGAATTCGTGGCCAGGTCGGTGAAAGGAAAAGCGGTCCCTCGGCGCTGGGTGTGAATCCAAGGATCCGATCCAGGAAGTGACACCGATCAGAACCACGGGTGAGAAAGAGATTCCGCTAGCATGATAAAATAGAAGATTCCGCCGGCAAGGTGTACACAGGTGTGAGTGTGAAGATTCCGCCGTAAGGCATGATAAAATAGATTCCGCCGACATGACGAAAGAGATTCCGTCGGCAAGGTGTACACGGTGTGAATGTGAAGAGTGATTGAGAACTTCAAGCACATTATAAGGTCTAGAATACCTTGCTGAATTTCTGATTTATTATTTTCCTTGTTGTTGACGACGTACTGGTGACAAGGGGATTAAGGGCGAGCTAGACTCATAAAAACTAACACCGCTGCAGCTTATCTGCAGTAGAAGGATGTGTTAGTGTCCTCCCGTTGTCTCATGCCAGAGAACTCAACAACAAGCAGCTATGGGACAAAAACAAAGCGTATTAGAAGGCGATGAGAAATTTATGGAAGGACATGTGGAAGAATCAGGAAAAATAAGTCAAAAAAGACGGAGAAAGAAACATACTTTCTCAGGCAAATTAGATGAGAGAGACATCTTAGAACTCCATATTAAAATAAAAACTGAAATCCTTCAGATAAAGAGTGAAAAAAAAAAAGCGCAGAAAGGATGCCAATACACCTGGGAACCTAAGGAGCTGTTCGAGGGAGACCGAAGTCTGTGCACAGCCCCCTGAAACTAGGTTTGGGGACGAAAGCCCTCCGTGGTTGAATTCCACGTCGGCCGGTTAAAACCCTGTCCGGGTTCTGCGGGGTTCCAGGTTGACGGCATCCGAACAAAGCGCTTTAGGAAAGTGAAGTCCTGAGCTAAGAGAAGCCAGAACTTACAAAATGTGTGCATGTGTAAAACTGTGAGTGTGAAAGGACTGGTCAGTGATTGAAGCAGCGGACAGCCTGAAACCTATCGGTGTGAACATACGGCTGTTGTCAGTTGAAGTAAATCACTGAGTGTAAACAGTCATTAAGATTTAGGAGGACTTTGTGAAAACTCTAAAATGACCTTTAGTCCTGATATTGGACCCCCAGTGGAAAACCGGACTAGCTAATAGAGCTGGCCGAGGAGCTTGTTTTCCAAGGGCTGAATTTTGGCATATGACACATTGTTTTTCACAAATTTTAAATAAAAATAATTTTGAACAAAACAAAACAAAAATGGGAAATAATCAGGAAAAAAAATTCACTATAAGGCGATGCAAAATAAGCAGAACAGAACAGAAGCATCCAGATTCGATACAATTCTTGTCAGATTGGGAAAAGAAATATGAATTTAATAGCAAATTAATAGTAGGAGGCTGCACAGAGCTATTTACAGAATTAACTGCAAAACAACAAACTGATAAAAGAAATCAAAAGGAAACTGAAAAACAGCTTCATTACGCAGAAATATGGCTGGAAGAAGCACAAAGAGGAAAAAAAAGAAATACAGCAACAAATAAAAAAACTGAGGCCTGTGCAGCCAGAGCAGAAGGTGATAAGATAGTGTACAAAAACACAAAGACAACAACGATGGCCTGGTGCATCAGAGGCCGAAGGCGCCGCGTCAGCTGAAGCACCAGATAAATGACCTCTTTCTTTATGGTCAGATTTGCTTTGTAACATTGATTATAGACACCTGCGATAGGGTCAGTGAAATAGGAATCTAATTTTCAGTTGTTCATATGTTTCGAGATTTGGGATTTTTCACTAACGAGCTGTTATGAGGTGTGTGAGATAATTGTTCCTGTAAGACCAAGACTGTATTCTTGCTGTTAATTCGTACCACAATGAAAACTCAGTGCTAAAAATGGTTTCTTTTCAGCTGCTTTTGCTTCAAGGTTCTTTTTATCTCTGGAATGCAGCTCAGCCTGATACATTTCAAACACTTCAGTCTGTTTGCAGTATTAAGACCACAGGAACAATTATCACACGGTTCAACAGATCAAGCTAAAATAAAATTTCATGTTGATAAAGCATAGATGTAATAAAGTATAAATGTATTATGGTGCATATATAAAGATATTAATATATAGATGTGGTTGCATATTTCTTAACGGACGGAAAAAGGAAAAAACTCTATCCCATGAGAGTGCAGACCTGAAAACCAGAGTAATAGAGCTGAACACCCAAATTACTACAACTTTTGCGGTTCATGAAACAGCCTCTTGGGTGGTGTGTAAACACCACACCCTCCACACATTTGAATGGAAAAGAAACCTGATCATTAATTTGTTTGTCCATAGAGGATTACCCAGAATTTGAAAAAAAAAAACCTGCCCAGTGATCTCTGGTCCAACAGCCCTACAGATGTAGGACTGATAAAACATTTTCCACCTGTTAAAGTACAAGCAGCCACTCCATGTCGACCACAAATTTCTCAATATCCTCTGAAGCAATCAGCGATAGAAGGTATAGGACCTGTTATTGCAGATATGGAAAAATCAGGAATTATTGTGAATACGGAAAAGTGCGTTTGTAATACACCCATTTTCCCTGTTCAAAAAGCACATACAGGAAAATGGAGGATGGTTCAAGACTTGAGAGCGGTGAATGATGCTGTACGGCAAACTACACCTGATGTTCCAAACCCAAATACATTATTAAATGAAGTAACTTCAGATAAAAAGTGGTTTTCAGTTATAGATTTAAGTAATGCTTTTTTCTCTGTACCACTACATTCAAACTCGCAACACTGGTTCGGGTTTACATTTGAAAGTACACAGTACACCTATACACGATTACCACAAGGTTTTACGGAAAGCCCCCACATATACACTCAGGCTCTCAGGTGCTCCATGTCAACATTTCAAATTCCAGAACACAGCCAAATTCTGTTGTATGTTGATATTCTTGTGGCTGCAGACACGCAAGAACACTGTAAACAGACAACGATGGCAGTGTTACGACACTTACATGAAACAGGTCATAAGGTTTCATTAAACAAACTTCAGTTGTGGGCTCCGCAGGTGGTGTATTTGGGCCATAATCTTTCAAAACATGGGAAGTCTTTCCTCACTGACAGAAAAACTGCAATCCAAAATGCTCCAAAGCCGCGAACAAAACAACAAATGATGTCATTTTTAGGACTTTGTAATTTTTGCAGATCCTGGGTTCCAGATTAGGCAGTGTTATCACAACCACTGCAGGATTTGATATGCGGCAAGGAAATGTCGTTAACAGATGAGATTATTTGGACTGTACAGGCTGAGGAAGCTTTTAAAAATCTGAACTTAGCCCTGTAATAATAATAATAATAATAATAATTGTGTAGGTTATGCAATAACACCAGTAACTACGGTCCTAAAAGCAGAACGCCTGCCACACACGTATTCTGCACAGACGGCTGAACTTCTAGCAGTCATTAACGCTTGTAAGATGTTTGAAGGGAAATCACTTAACATTTACACAGACAGTCAATATGTGTATTCTTCTGTCCACCATTTCGCTCGAATTTAGAATAACAGGGGCATGAAAACCTCTGGTGGGAAACCTCTTGCACATGCCTCTCTGTCGGAAAATCTTCTCTTAGCGATTCAGTTTCCTGCTAAATTGGCGCTGTGTAAATGTAAGTCTCACCTAAAGGACGACTCCGCCATAACACGGGGTAATAACCTTGCAGATGTTGCTGCGAAACAAGCTTCATTTGGCACACAATGTTCTGAGAATGACCTTTTCCTCTCAGTAAACCTAAACATCTTGGCGGTCGCACAAAACACTGCTCCCACGGCTGAACAAGCTTCTTGGCTCAGACGTGGAGCTGTTTTGCAAAATGGCCTTTATCATATTCATAATACGCCCGTTCTTCCGCGTTCTCTGTTCCCCACAGCCGCCCTCGTGAGCCATGGTCTCACCCATGTCTCAACAGGAGGGATGGTATGCATGGTACAGAGACAGTTTTTCTCTGTAAACTTTTCTGTCTTTGCCAAGGAATACTGTAGGAATTGTTTAATTTGTTGTACGAACAATCCGCAAGGAAATATGAGACCAAAGAGAGGGCAATTTCCTCCAGCACAACACCCCTTCCACACAATTCATATGGGCTTTATTGAGCTAACAGCATCAAAAGGACTAAAGTATTGTTTAGTGGTTGTAGATGTGTTTTCAAAATGGGTTGAAATATACCCAACCAAAGATAACAGCCATAACTGTAGCAAAAGCTCTCTGCAACCATTACTTTCCAACTTATGGTATTCCCGCCATAATTAGATCAGACAATGGTACACATTTGTAAATGCAATTGTGACACATTGCTCACAGGCATTGGGTTTTTCACTAAAAAATCACTGCGCATATCATCCACAATCCGCCGGCCTTGTAGAACGTACGAATCAGACAATAAAGAACAGGCTAGCCAAAACTATGGAAGAAACCAAGAGGCCTTGGCCAGATTGTTTATCCTTGGTTAAATTGTGGATGAGAATTACGCCTACAGGAGACACAACAATAACACCTTTTGAGATAGTGGATGGGAGACCTTTTCTACTTCCACAAAACAATAATCCACTGAATCATAGTGAGAGAGAAGTAACTTTAGCAGATTGGATGAAAAACGAGAGAAGTTCAGAGTTCCAATAATCTGCCAGAGTGTTCTTCTCCTTTGTCTACACAGAAGCTCCAGCCTGGAGACTGGGTCCTGATCAGAGTCCTGAGGAGAAAGAATTGGAAGTCGCCTCGGTGGGAAGGGCCGTATCAAATACTGCTGACGACACCCACGGCAATAAAAATTGCTGAACGGCCTTCGTGGATCCACCAATCGCACTGTAAGCTGATACAACTGGAAGCCGAGCCAGATCAACCGACGGGGTAGCGGTGGAAGTCCGATACAAAGGGGTCAGTAGCACAATAGGGTGCTGACGTCTCAATCCGGTGAAGAACCCAACTAATCCGCGCCCGACTTTAGAATGGCTCTCTGGCGACTTCTGCTAGTCGCAGGGGTGACTTTGTCACTCCTGTGGTTCCTCTTCCTCTCTCTCTCCTCTACAGGAACTCACAGGACTAAAAGGACCCATGAACACTCCATGGCAGCGACTTGGGAACAGAACTTCTGGTATAAAGCTATGAATTTTACAGCACAACAGAATAATGTCACCAATTGCTACGTGTGCTCACAATTACCTCATCATGCTACACATCAGACCATTTTCACTCCTGTAGGACTTAATAAATCAGAAACAATGTGTATATTCGGTGAAAGCACACTCAGAATGCTAAAGCATTTCACTGGTAACATGTCATACTGGTTTCCAAATTGTATTATTCATGAGGAAAAATGGCTGGATCCCAACAATTAGAGAACAGGACATATATACACACACACCGAATCCAAAGCCGTGAAACTAAAGAAGAACAACAACCTGCTTTCAGTAAACCAAAACGTTTTCTTATGTCTTTAGTTCCTTCATATGGTACATCAAGATTATCCGCAAGTGTAAATAAACTTTGGTTTTCTCTCAATAATCTCACTAACGCACTAATCGACATAACTGATCAGCTAGAAAACGATCCTGAACTTAAGGCTATCAAGCAAATGACACTCCAAAACAGAATAGCTTTAGACCTTCTTTTAGCAGCACAAGGAGGAGTTTGTGAAGTTGTTAATGACCATTGTTGTACATACATCCCTGATCACAAAGGCAATTACACTTTAATCAGACAGAAATTGGATGAGATTAAAATAGACATTTTAAGAAACCAAGACAAAGGTATTTTTCCAGGCTGGGATTTTACCTCTTGGTTTACATCTGGTGGTATTTTTCAGACTATTAAAAGGTCTGTAATTATAAGTATATGTATTTTGTTACTATTTTGCATTTTTGCTACCTGCATTTTACCATGTTTGAGATCCATAATTTCTAAAATGATAACTACTTCTATTATTGCTTATGCTGCACTTGAAATGGAAGAACCACAATGTGACTCTAATGATGAGAATGATGATGTTGAAGTGTAGTTTAATGACGTGACAGCAGAATATGTTTTTACAAGATGTTGTTAACTGAGCTTTACACTTCTTGATCATGATAAACAGGAGGGAATGTTAGAGTTGAATTTGAGAATATATTTATCATAATCAAGCCGTAGGGCATTAACTGATTGTATATAGTGTCTTTATAGAATAATCTTCATTACATACCCACACACACACATCTTGCTCCTCTAGTCAGTATATTTCCACTCTTACAGCTTAGCACACCCCCTTGTGTAACTCGAGCTATTTCTTATCTTATGCTATGTTTTCGTTTCTGCTTGTGTATAAAATAAACTTCGTATGGGAGCAGTCTTTGTAGCTCGCACTAATGTGTCTTGTTACACTGTGCTGTTACCCTTGCAAGTAAAAAGTTACAGTCTCCGTGTCTTTCTGGTTCGGTGAATATCTTCATTTGATATGTGGGAGCTCTCAGCGGAGCTACACTCTGACATCACCATACATACTCAGTCTGGCGCTGGAGGGCAAGGAGTGAGTGCTGTGTGGTGGCTGGCTGCCGCTCGTCTCAGTCAAGTCTCCAGTGCGTTTGTGGCTGAGGTCCAAGCTGAGGCGACCTTGATGCTGGGGGCTAAAAGTGGAGAAAACGGCCTATGTAAGTCCCTCGGTGGTCAATTATTCAAGCCAGAGCAAGATATAATTTGCTACATGCCATCTGTTCGTGAGATCTGGGGCAGAGTGCACACTGTTGTTTTTATACAATAAAGGCATCTTCACAAGATTCAATAAATCAATGTTGAAAGTGAACAAATATTATGACTAGAACTAGTGAATACTTTCTATCAGTTAATTTAATAATCATTTGTTAAATCTACAAAATCTCAGGAACTACATAACCCAGTGGCTAAGAAGTAGGCACATGTCACATAGGCAGAGTGGATCCTGGGTTCGATTTCCTGCTTGCTGAACCAGTTGTTGCATATCATTTCTCTGCTCCCTTCTCACTGTTTCTATCAATTAATGGCAAGCTGGACTGCAGCTCAACCTTGTTTATACACGTGTACGATACTGCAACGTATGCGATTCAATTATGCAGAGGATTTTGGGTCAGAAACGTCACAAAAGCATTCCAACTTGTATACTTCAAAAATCAACAAAATGTAGGAGGACATCAGTATTTCTGACATATGTATAGGAACATACTAAATCTGTATCTGGCATACAATACAGCATGGAAGTACTGACATCGGAATACAGCCTAAATCTAAAAAAAATTAAACAATGACAAAATTTACTCTGTCAACAAATTTTTCAAATTTTGTTTCAACACTAAACAACAGACTAAAAAGCAAATGAAAAATGCATTCAGATGCTTCAGTTGTTGCATCCAGGTCCTACACTGCTGTAAAAAAAAAAAAAAAGTGCTTTTCTCTACTAGGACAGGTCAAAATGTCCTAGGCGGGGTGCAGTGAAAAAGTCTGATAACTAATAGACTGATAAAACACCTTGTGTGTGAATGCGGGTGAATGCCTGAGTTGGGAGCTGGAGGACAGTTGTTGGTCTGGATCTCGTGGCTCCAGGCTGTGTAGACGGGGTTCCTCATGACAGCTGTCACAGCGGGACATGGGGCTAAACCTCTTTGTGCTGGGTCTGCAGGAACACATGGTGATCACAGATATAATCACACTCCAAGGTAAGGTTATGTGACATTCCCATTCTATGGATATTTGCTAGATTGCTTATTCATTTCTACTGAAGCACAAGCAGACAACAGATTCAGACAAATGTTCTTGTTTGAACGGTAAAAATAGTGATGCGCTGTGTGCGTGCGTTTATCGCGGTATTTAGCATATTAGCACACTACCAGATAATGATCTGTAGCATCTCTATCATGCACTTTACAGTGTGCCATTAACTGTGATGAGCATTTACTTTTTGTCTGCACTGAAAAAGTGACACTGTGCCATTTTTGGGGCTGAGCGTCAGAAACATTTTATTGTACAGAAATGTTAAGTCAGAGTTCAAACTGTTCGGATAACTTACGTGCTGTGATGCTACTGTAGCTTGGAGGTGCAAATGGCACGCTGTACCGATTAGTTCGCATAGGAGAGAAGCGCAGCAAGTCCATCGGTTCAGGGGAGTGTTCGTCATTAGAGAAACTCTGTACCTGCAAGACAATATCAAGCAGCTAATCAGGTTTTGATCAACTGTTTTCCCCTTGATTAACTAATTTCATCTAGTCATCTACATTTCTGTTGAAAGTTCACATGAAGTTAAATGTACATAAAACTACATAATGCAAATCCTCCCATGTTGATTCTTGTTAATTGGCTTTTGAAAAGCAAATATCCGCTTAGTTTGGAAGTTATTTCACCACCAAGTAGGACTTCAATTTAGAAAGGTGGGCAGCTTACTATAAATATTAAAACATCACAAAGAATGCCAGATCACATAAGAACAGTAACTAAGTTACCTGCATGGGAACGGGGATGTGTAATGGAGTCACATTTCGTCGTAGTGCTGGTGCAGATTTTGGTCGGTACCTCTTCTTTTGCATCACCTGTGTCCTCTGTCGACTCCCCTCCTCCTCAGCGGGTTTCATGGAGTTGGTCTTTGTCTCTCCTGGAGGAGCATCGGTGTAATAATGCTGCTTCCCCACCTCTCCTTCGTCCTGTCGGCTGGTCGCTTGGGCTGGGGAGGCCGGTGGTGTGCCTGTAGTGATGGTGGAGTCAGATGCTGAGCTATTCTGCTGCCGGTGTTTGAACCTAAATGAGTCACTCCTGGTTGGAGGGGTGGGGGGCGTCTGAGCAGATTCAGACAATGAGCTCTGCGGTGAGTGCTTGGGCAACTGAGAGAGAGACATATAGTCCAGTTTTGGAGTTGTCTCGGGTCTCCTGAAAGCATTCACATCAAAGATGGACTTCCTCTGTTTGGGTTTTTTGTAAATTGAGAGCTGAGTGCACTCTGGAAGAGAAGCTCCTGCTATAACTTTAGGCCAAGTGCCTCCGCTGGCCTTCACGGGTGAGCTCTGTACTTGGTCCACAGTGGCTTGAGGTGAGGTGCAGTCTGATATAACAGGGGTGTAGGTGAAGGGGCGATGGTGGAGGTCCTGCCTCCTGTAGCAGAACTCTGGGTGGGGCTCTGAAGAACTGTGTGAAGTGGAAAGGGAGCGGGAGTGTAGGGAGCTGTTGGAAAACGGATTGTGGTGGGAATGAGCGCTGCTGCTGCTATCCAGAGAGTCTCCTGTATCTTTACATGTGTCTTCCTCTCTGCTGCCCAAGTCACAGCTGCAAATTTCAGTTTGTGTGGAGCAGTTGTGCTTAGAATTCCTGCAGTTCCTTGTGTGGACCTCACAGGTTTGGACACGAGATGTCTTTTCTGAGTCTCTCAAAGTTTCAAATAAACTCTGGCCAGAAGAGCTCTGAGGGAGGAACTGTCACAGAAGGGAGGAACATAAATACAGATTTTAGTACGTTTCATTTTAAAGTGACAAGAAATTAATGAATTAGAGACAATATTTGTGCACAAAATGTGAGTGAATTACAGCGGGATGTGAAACTGACATTTCAACCCCATATCATATGACAATGTGCAAAAAAGTAATGATATTGGTGACATTTATTAGCAAACTTTCCACCAGGACAATGTATCTTTTTCCTATACACAATTTGCAGTTATTGTACAAATTAAAATGTTGCAAAAGGTTAAAGATTGTAGAGTTACCACTTTCCCAAAGAAGACCTTATTTCAAAATAGTACAGCGGTATATGTTTTCACAGTTTGCATTGTCATAGGGGTTGCTGAAGCAAACAGCTAAAACGCTGTGGTGATTCTATGTGCATTTGAAGTATTTACCTTCATGAGGGAGATGCTCAGAGAACTCCGGCAGTTTCTCAGCAGAGACTCACATTCAGAAAGTGACTTGTTTTCAAGTGCAATTCCATTGATCTGTAATAGAGCAAAATATCCCAGAAATTACAACTTACTTGCCAAGAAAATACAATAATTATCAAGCGTTGCCCAGACACACGTATGGGAATCTCAAACTTTACTGACCTAAAATACATTTGTTGGATTTGGCCTGTGTCCCAATTTTATACTACACAGCAATATTAAGCATAATGATTATTAAATGAGAAGATACATATTAAATTTGATTGATTTGAGTTAAACTCAACAAATGGAGGCTGTCTCCAAAACACAGATTTCCTATACGCTAACAGCAACACTATACTGAGAAGATAAGTAGATAAGAAACAGATATTAGTCTTAGTCAAGTGTAATTTTGAGATACTAATCCTGTGTTTTCCCTGATTTAAAGACAAGTGTGGGCAGTAGAGGGCACTAGAGGACAGCAGTGATGTCCAAGCTCTTGCCTTGAAATAAGATTCTTGCCTGATAACTGAAAACATTTTAGGGAGCATACTCACAGCTAACAGTCTGTCACCAACGGTAAGATTGCAGTCCCTGGCAGCTGGACTTCCTGCAGCCAAAGTGGCAACAAACACTCCACTTTCCAAACCTATACCGCTGTCTGTAAAGAAAGGTTGAGAAAATTACAAGCTACATTTATGTTAACTACCCAAAACAACTACCACATATGTACTGAAATAAATATCTATAAGTCAGTCTATAAATAAACTCTTCACTATTTTTTAGCAGCTTGTCAATAGTGGCAACTTTATTAGTAAAGTGTATTCCTTAATTGGAACTTGAAGCTGACCTTTCTGTCCAGCCAGGTTTATCTGGATCGGAGTGATGATCCGTCCTCCCAGTGACTTCCTTCTACGAACCACCATATTGATCACTCCCTCCCCACTCAGCACCGTTTTGATCACCTGCGTCCTGTCCTTATTGGTCAGGTCCACATCATTAACTTTCAACAACCAATCGTTCACCCTGCACAGTAAGAGCACAGTAATGGTTCAATTAATCAAAGTAATGACACAGCTACAATGTAAAGCTCTATAATTGAACCTCAATACTTCAAGTCCTGCCAAAAATGGAACGGTAGCATTGGATATGGGAAGGTATCAAATATCAAACCTAGCAGTAAATGCATGGTCAGGTGTTATGGATTGTTTTTTCTTTAAATCAGACAATTCCAGAAGCTTTTTAACTCATGCAAACACACAACATTCAGTACTGAGTTATATTTTGTCTTGAAAAATGTTAAAATGTGTTATTTGCTCAACAAAATGTTTTCGTTAAATTTTTGAGGTCTGAAATGATAAAATGTGTCTTGTACAATGTGGAAACAAGGTAGGTGACATTTACCTTAGCCTTCCTTCAGCAATACTTCCTTTATCCACCTTAGTGACAAAAATGCCGCAGTCTCCTGGTAAATAGGGATCATTTACCCCCTCAGCAATATCAAACCCAAGTGCTTTCAAATCCATGTCCTGGAAAAAAATAAACAGGATTAATATCTTCACTTACTGACAGTAAATTAAGCAACTTTTCCATTGACTGTAAAGGCAATTTACATCTAAAAAAAACAAAGCGATTCTTACTCTGTGCTTCTCCAACTCTACAACTTCCGTCTCCCACTCCATTGAGTCTGTATCTATGGCTGAATCATGTGAACTGTGAGCCATTAGCTGGCGATATCGTGCTTCCTTTTCTAACTGGTCCTCCAACTTTTCTCTGCAGTAAACATGAAATGTAAAGCTCTTCAACAAGTGCAGTCAACTTCACAAGCTCAGACAGTAACATAACTCCTCCACTTGGTGGCACAGAAGAGCTCTAAACAAGAGGAACACTCATACAAATGAAACTTGAAGAATAATCAGAATATAAAAGCAGAAGGTGGCATACGTCAGGCAGGAATTTAAAACAAAAGTGTGGAGGAAAAACGCACTTTAGTTCTTTGAGTTCCCGCGAAGCATCGTTCTTCTGCTTCCTCATGTCATCCAGATTCCTCAGAGCATCTGCCAGATCACTCACAGCTCGATCCCTCTCTCGTCTCAGGTTGTCACACAGCGTGCTGAGAGATGCATACATTTTCATCAGGTGTCACAGAAAATATAAACAAATCTATTTTTATCCAAGTCTGTTTACAGCGATATGCAGAATAAATGACATTTTTCCACATTGGCATCTTTTGAACTAATTTCTTACCGTATGCTCTCCCTCTCTGCCACTATCTTGTCTCTCTCCTGAAAGGCCCAGTCCCGTCGACACTTTGCTACCTCGGCCTCTTGCAGGGCCTCCTTCAGCTCCTGAGATATGGCCTCATACTGCTTCCTCAGCATCTCGATCTCCTTGTTGGCTCGTTCCATGTCCAGAGTGGCACAGTCTTGTTTCTGGAGGAGTGGGCAGAAATGCTTTGTGATAAAGATACATGTGTATGTAAGGATGTAGACAGTTGGGTACTTTTAGTTTAATATGGTGCTGGACAGTATGATACACATTTTGTTGCAGGAAAAGTCTAAAATCTCACTGCAAAATGTCCAAATCTGGCAGGTATTTTTACTCAAACACATCTAACACCGTTGAGGCTGCATTCACCCCGACATTAGCACTGCATCAAAAATGCAGCACTCATTAATTTCAATGAGACCACAGCAGTGTTTCAGCAGAGTTCCTCAGACTTGGGCTTTGTCTGGGGGGGGGGGACTGAATCTTTCTCAACTTTGGGTGCAACAGAGTAACATCATCCAGCCAGTCAGCGTATTTTCAACCACACTCCACAGCAACTTTGCAAAGATACAAAATCTTGTGTCATGGTAATAAAAGCAGCTGTTCTTTGTTTTGGTGTGTCAACCCTCAGACCATAGAGACTGCTGTACTGATAAGCTCGGAGATTATTATCCCCCGCCACCACGAAGTGGAAAGGGGGATAAAGGTTTGGCCTCCGTCCGTCCGTCCGTGCTGACTGTATTGCTTACACCTGGCTGAAGACCAAGCTCCATACCCCACCTGGCAGACATCAGGAATGACTGGCCTGGAGGTCCAGACCTGCTCTCAGCCCTGGTTCTCTCCACCTCCTGACCTGTCGGATTGGTCGACAACCACAACCCCTCCTCCTACAAGAGCCCAGACATCACCACACCTGCTACAAATCTACAGCCAAACTTTCAGTCAGGGCAGCTGGGATTTAATGTGAACAGTTTGCCCCGGTGCCTCTTGTGTGTTCTGTAGCTTCAGTTAGCAGCTGCATAACTAGGTGAGACGCCATTAGTGTTCTATGTTTTTCGTAGCCACTGAAGGGTGGCGATTTGCATCCTGTGTTTTTTGGTAATGAGTGTTTTGGATGCACCAATTTTATTTAGTTAATTCTGTGCACTTGCCACTATTTTGTATTAGTTTCTGTTGTTTGTCGTGGGTTTTGCTTTCGTGTTTAGGTTTGGCCAAGGAGTTTCATTTCTTTGTTATTGTTATTTCTTAGTTGGATGGAAAACTCTGCAGCCTTTGTTTGGTTTTATTTGGTTCTTTGATCTAGCAACATCTACCAGCCCTGTTTTCCTTTTTCTCATCATTCTATGTTTTGTCCTTGAGCAATAAATTCCTTTGCCCTAACCAATGATATCTGGTTGTTTGTGTTACACCCAGCCGACCCTAGCATCTGGGTTGTACCGTGTACGAACATGGATTAATGAACGTTAACAGTAGCCAGCCTAGTGTTTATCTATTCAGAAATTTAAGGAGAAACACTCAGAGCATCATCCCTGCTGCCATACAGAAATTCAAAGGTTCAGTTTACTCAGAATATGGGAGAATTTGGGGGCTGCAAGAAAATTCTGTCCAGCTATATTTTCAAACTCACCATATGAATGTTGGTGTTTAGAGAGGTAGAAGAAACTCAAAACTATTTTCTTAAGTAAAACTAGTAAAAAATACTGTAAAGTCCTACATTGTGATATTCACTTCACAGTTCAAATTGAATGAGAATTGTATTAAAAAAAAGACAATATAGCTGGTAAAATTCAGTACTTTGTCTTGTTTTTTATGCTGAAAATATGAAAAAGAACCGATACGAGTACCAATAAAGTACCAGATCAATTATCAGTAATAGCAGTAGTACCCTAAAAACTTATACTCGTCCCTTCTCACTGATGTACACACGTGGACAAAATTGTTGGTACCCCTCAGTTAAAGAAGGAAAAACCCACAATTCTCACTGAAATCACTTGAAACTCACAAAAGTAACAATAAATAAAAATTTATTGAAAATTAAATAATCAAAAACAGCCATTACTTTTGAATTGTTGATTAACATAATTATTTTAAAAAACAAACTAATGAAACAGGCCTGGACAAAAATGATGGTACCTCTATAAAAGATTGAAAACTATTTGACCAGAGTGACATGATTAACTCAGGTGTGTCATTTAATTGACATCACAGGTGCTTCCAAACTCATAATCAGTCAGTCTGCCTATTTAAAGGGAGACAAGTAGTCACCCTGCTGTTTGGTGAAAAGGTGTGTACCACACTGAACATGGACAACAGAAAGCGAAGGAGAGAATTGTCCCAGGACATCCGAAAAAAAATTATAGACAAACATCTTAAAGGTAAAGGCTATAAGACCATCTCTAAACAGCTTGAAGTTCCTGTGACAACAGTGGCTCATATTATTCAGAAGTTCAAGACCCACGGGACAGTAGCCAACCTCCCTGGACGTGGCCGCAAGAGGAAAATTGATGACAAATTGAAGAGACGGATCATTGGAATTGTATCCAAAGAGCCCAGAGCAACCTCCAAAGAAATTAAAGGTGAACTCCAAGGCCGAGGTACATCAGTGTCAGATCGCACCATTCGTCGTTGTTTGAGCCAAAGTGGACTTCATGGGAGACGACCAAGGAGGACACCACTGCTGAAAAAAACTCATAAAAAAGCCAGACTGGAATTTGCAAAAATGCATGTTGACAAGCCACAAAGCTTCTGGGAGAATGTCCTTTGGACAGATGAGACCAAACTGGAGCTTTTTGGTAAGGCACATCAACTCTATGTTCATAGACTCAAAAACCAAGCATACGAAGAAAAGAACACTGTCCCTACGGTGAAACATGGAGGAGGCTCAGTAATGTTTTGGGGCTGCTTTGCTGCATCTGGCACAGGGTGTCTTGAAAGTGTGCAAGGTACGATGAAATCTGAAGACTATCAAGGCATTCTGGAGAGAAATGTGCTGCCTGGTGTCAGAAAGCTTGGTCTCAGTCGCAGGTCATGGGTCTTCCAACAGGACAACGATCCAAAACACACAGCCAAAAACACCCAAGAATGGCTGAGAGAAAACCGTTGGACTATTCTAAAGTGGCCTTCTATGAGCCCAGATCTGAATCCCATTGAACATATGTGGAAGGAGCTGAAACATGCCATTTGGAGAAGACACCCATCAAACCTGAGACAACTGGAGCTGTTTGCTCATGAGGAGTGGGCCAAAATACCTGTTGACAGCTGCAGAACGCTCATTGACAAATACAGAAATCGTTTAATTGCAGTGATTGCCTCAAAAGGTTGTGCAACAAAATATTAAGTTCTGGGTACCATCATTTTTGTCCAGCCCTATTTCATTAGTTTGTTTTTTTAAATAATTATGTTAATCAACAATTCAAAAGTGATGGCTGATTTTGATTATTTAATTTTCAATAAATTTTTATTTATTGTTACTTTTGTGAGTTTCAAGTGATTTCAGTGAGAATTGTGGGTTTTTCCTTCTTTAACTGAGGGGTACCAACAATTTTGTCCACGTGTGTATGACCTATAATAGACTTACGGAGTGACTAGTTTTCCTACTTGTGCATGTAGCAACACAAGTGAATCGTAATACATTTTTAATGAAGTCTGAAGACTTTACTGGTTAAAAAAAAAAAAAAAAAAAAAAAAAAAAAAAAATCTGTGTTCAGTGAATCTGCAATTTTCCAGAAGACGAAAGCCCCCAACTGATTCCATCCATCCTAAAATAAACTGTTGCGAACTAAAAATTAACCTCCGCCTATGATGTGTAAGAGAAGCTTTGAGGCTGGACAAGGTAGTGCAGCTTCAAGTGGGTCAAATATTGTAAAACAAATATAAATCTCACTGAGAAGTGCGTCTGTAGCACATGCTTGCTTCCTCACAATCAAATAAGCACAGCAGAGTGTTTAAGGTAGCACCAATCATTACTTTCATTGTCACTGTCAAGTTTTCCTGATCAAGTGATAATTTGTTTTGTCAGTAAAATGTCAGAAAATGTCCATCGGTGTTCTTCAAATCCCAAGATCATGTCTTCAAATGTCTTATTTCATCCACACTGCAAAGACATTCCTTTTACTGTCAGAGTAGTAAAGACACCAGAAAATACTCACATTTGAGAAGCAAGAATCAAAGAATTTTACCTTTAAAAAAAGTATGTAATTATCAAAACCTATTAATTCATTTGTAATACAGTTATCCAATAATTAAATAGCTGACATCTATATATTTATTCATTTAACTGTTGCAGGTCTATTTTAGTGCAGTGTGAGTATCAATTATTTCCACTACTAAATTTATTCCATTAGTTTCTTCTGTAGTGTTGTTTGGCTAAACTATCCATTCCTGACGCATTGCAGTGTTCTTGTGGGGTTCAAAGTCAGGGTGAGGCTTTAGACTGTAGCTGCTGGTAATTTCCTAATGCAGGAATCTGACTTTCATTGTAATTAATCTAAAATTCACAAAAAAAAAAAAAAACAGAGTGATGGGTGCCAAGCCTTTTTTCTCAACAAAAATCAATGTGTGGAAACCGCCCAGCTGATTAAAAAAAAAAAAAAAAACATTTACTACTACTACTATACGAGATGGAATGAAGGGATTATTGTCAGAGAAATAAATCAATCCCTCCATTTGCAATGGTAAATCATCCGTCTGTCTGGCTACCTGTCTGGCCTGGTAATACTCTCGCAGCAGCTGGTCCCTCTGGATGATGGCCTCTGTCCTCTCCTTCCGGGCCACGTCCCTCTCCTCTCGCACTGTCTCGATGTCTTTGCAGGCCTGGCTCAGCTCCTTTTGGGCCTCAGTCTTGTCTTTCACCTCGTGGCAGTATTTCTCTAGCAGCTCATTCTTTTCACACACTGCCCGGTCTCTGTCCACCAGTGCTGACGCCAGCTCCTTCATGTCACAAAAACATAACCAGAGGGTGATAGAAAATAAATGTGCATACAAGCTCATAACTTTTTGAATTGTCTGTCACTGAAATACTGAGAGCATGTACTTAAAATCTGATGAGAATCTTGACATCATAGGAATTTATTTTTAATACAGTTTCACATTATTCTAAGTCTCTGTGTTGTATTATTCCATCTACCCATGTGTGCCCTCTTCATTCCCTTTTTCTTGTAGAGCTGTGCCAATGGAATTTGCCCTTTGCGGATGAACAAAATCTTATCTCAAAGAAAAAAAAAAAAAGAAAAAAAAAAAAGAGGTGTTAAAAACACAAACATCCCATTCGGTGAAAAACTGAAAGTTACAAATTTTCCTCTTTTTAAACTAGTCTTTGCCAGTTTTGCAAGAATAGCAGTAACTTCATGTTCTCCGTTTGGTATTTAATATATTTTTAGGGCAATTTGTTCTGTCCTGAATTGAACTGTGGCCTTTCAATAGCAATGATGACACGTGATTGCTTTTTGGCCAGCCTAAAGCCTTGGGTGTTGCCAAAATGAATGACGACAGCAGTAATAACCAGCTTAACTACAGAGGACACATTTGGAACAGACATCATGCAATTAGTTCTTCTTCATCAATGGGTTTACTTCGAATATTTTCTACATATGTACCAACTTACAGTACAGATATGATTCAACACATTTATGATCCATCCATTAACTGTTCTTCCATTCGTTAAGGTCAAAGGTTTAAGCCACTTCATTTATTATGCGACTAAAGGATGTTTTGCTTCAGCAGAAGACAGTTACCTGTCTGAGCGCCTCGAGCTCCTCGTTGGCTACTCGTCTCTCTGAGGAAGTGTTCTTGAGCTTTGCCTCTGCCACCTCCAGGCCTGTCTGAAGCCTGTCCACTTCTTTGATCACCTGGTCCCGCTCGCTCATGATCAGGCGGTATTCGCTGATCACAGAGTCCCGCTCCTCCTTGTATTTCTCACTGTCCTTCGCTGCCTTGAGCTGCTGGGTCTTCAGCCGAGTCGTCTCTGACTGGAGCCGGTCCATCTCACGCTGCAGCTCCTTATTCTGAGCTGTGGCTTTGGAAAGTTCTTGCTGCGTGTTGTCAAACCTGTATCAGACAGGGAGCAGAATAGATTTAGGAGCGCTTTACACATTTTCACCTCTTGCAGATTAACATTTTCTGACTTGTGCTAAAAAAAACACCAACATTTTAACCCACATCACCACAGACTAACTAATAGTCTGAGGATCATAAACGAAAACTTAAAAAGGGAGGCATCTGCTCATCTGCAAAGCTTCATCTGCCTTGGATTAAGCATGTTTTAAGCACTGGGCAGATTTTACTTTGGCACCAAACAAGTACTCAGTTCGTAGCATAATTTGTTGCAACTGCTGTTCATCATTAGTCTTTTTGTGCGTTTGTGTGTTTGCAGTTTCTCGTTCCGCTGTTTTTGTGGGTCTAATATTTCCAGCTCTACCTTCTAATAGAAGAAGAGTACTGCTGCTGGTAGTGGATGGCAGCATCTCTCTGTTTCAGCAGCATGTCCAACTGCTTCTGCAGCCGATGGTTCTCCTCCTCGGCTTGGTCCAAACGGCTCAGGTCTGCGTTGTGATTTGCCGTCTTCTCATTGTAGTGCTTCCTCAGAGCCTCGTAGTCACTCTTCATCGCTTCCAGTTTATCCACAGCTGTGTCATACAGCTTGTTAAGGACGTCCGATGACCCCTCTCTCATCACCTGTGAAAGACATTTCAGATGCCTTACTGAGTAAGGAGGACATATGCTTACTCATTTCACGAATTTGTGGTGCATTTAAGTAACTAGAATGTGGGTGCTGCTAAACAATGTAGTAGACTGTTTTAGCATAAATACATAAAGGTGATAACTGATCGTTATTCAGTTCAATTTACATCTACTATCAAGACTAGTTTCAAATAACAGTTTCTTGGCACATGAAAGTAAGTTCATTTGTTAAATAATCAATTAAAGCTTAGGTGATCCATTGCATGCTGAGTTAGCAGGCCACAGTGAGACAGATTCTCTATAGTGGAAGGCTTTACTTGATTGACAAATGCAAACAGGAGTAATGCTTTGCTGGTGCAGCACTTTTCTAAAAAGTTTAACTCTCTCAAACCTGTTTTCTCGACTCTCTGGATAATAAGATTTAAATAAATTAAGAGAAAAGCTTTCTTGTTGAATTTTAAAATGTATACTATTGTATGTGTTTGGTGTGTCCACTACTTCTTCAGCAGCTTTATTCCTTCTGTCTCTCTATATAATCCCAGACTGACTCAGTGATTTTGAGATGTTGATGATGGCTGAAAAAAGTGCCTAAAACTTTATTAAAAAAAAAAAAAAAAAAGGCCTTTTCGGGGAACAAGAAATGGGTTAACAACTTAAAGCTGTTCTGCAGCAATGGAGGTAGATTAAGACTTGGAGGTTGGCGCTACTAAATCCAACAGGTGTCCCAACTTTTCTTGATTACTTGCACCCCGCCCCCCACGGTATTTTAATGGCGATAAAGCACAATTTCTCCAGTTCAGTTTCAGTGAGAAACCTTTGTTGCATGTCACACCACACTTACTTTTCACCCAATGTTTCCTGCCTGTCTCTATATTTTCCAAGTATCATCTAAAGGATAAGATTGAAAAAATAATAATAATCCAGGAAACAGGAAGCAAAATATATTTTTAATTAAATACAGCATGTCAACCATGGTAACACAAGCACAGGACTTTGATACACTGGAAAGTCCCCTGACGGTGGCAGTTTATTTTATTAAACATTAATCTGTTAGAGTTTTTTGTCCAATTCCAGAAAGTCTGGGATATGCATGAATATGCACATACTAGGTTAATTTACCTAGGTGACCTGTAAACTGTGTTTATTTATACAAGGAAGGGTCTTGAGTAAATTTATTATTATGGTGATTTAATATTAATGTTAACCTTTCATCTTTGCAATGTGATAGTATCTTCTTTGTGTATTTTGTTGTCATTTCATGCAACCTGTATCTACAGGTTTAGCTAAACTTCTATCCTGTGAGTCAATGCTTCTTCTGAACATGGTTTGGCCCTTGGAAGGTTTAAGCATTTGCATCCTGTTTTAGGTATATTTCTATGATTCTCATTTCTTTTTGTTGTTGAAAGCTGCCATTCAGCGGAATTCCACTTTGTAACTCACACCCTCCTATAGTGCGTGAGGAATTCTGATTGGTTGCAGAGTAACTGTCACACCCCATTTACGATTACACACTGAAACATTGTGAATAAATGTATTTTTGCAAGTTAGACAGTGTGCAGGACTGTATTTGGAAATTTTGGCAGTTTTTCATTAAATTTAAAAATAGATTTAAAAAATTTGAGTTAACGACTACTAATAAAAAAAAAAATGCATACACTCAGATATGTGCAGTAAGTACAGCCTGACTTACTGACTAAATAAACAGTCTGACTTTCTCCTACAGGCTCATGTAGCAGTGATGATATGTGTTGACCCATTGCTCACTGTTGCTCTGCCTGTTCTACATGCTTTTTTTAATTGCCCCCCTGGGGACAAATAAAGTGTTCTGAATCTGAATGTCTCAGTTCATATGACTAAGTTTAGAATTTTTTGTTAGTTACTAATGAATCAGCACAAACACAAAACGGGCTTAAACCTATCGACAAAAGTCTATTAGTTGTTGCAGGCTACTTAAGACCTTCCTCTGTAGCATTTATTTATAAATATACACTATAAATCCACACACACACATCTTTCAGATGCATTTTTTTGTTTCTTCTAAATTACTATTGTATTCAATAAAAATTGTGGACAGAGCATTAAAAGGAGACATTTTACACAAGACAAAGTGCAGTATGGACCTGCCATCTAACAACTACAGAACAAAGGTCACATTTTCACTGGCGTCAGTTAGCTGATTTGATTCCTAATTTGACTGAGGCTGAACATTAGTTTACCTCATGTTGATATGAGCTCTGGAGACAAGCATTACATTAAGTTATATTACATGGTTATGTAAGGTATGGCAAACATTTAATGATATGACCTTCTGACTGCAGTGAGGCTAAATGTGTGTCAGACTGAGCAAACAGTAAGAGACACAGGTTAAGTCATTCTTCTAATTTGAAAGAATGTTTTGATCGATAGAGACATGGAAGGATCAAGCTTGTCTGACCCCATTTGTCTGAACAATGTGCCTTTGTGAGGTCACTAAGACAGGAATAAATTCAGTTCTGTCTCAAATGTCAAGATACAACTGACTGTATCTCAAGGGCATCCAGGGATGGAAATGAGTGTCTGAGTACAACTGTGTGTGCAGACCGTATGCATCTGTGTGTTTGCAGATCCACTTATAACCTGCATCTGTACATAACAGTGAATGGTGGTGGGATTTACTGCACAGGTACCTGCTGGTGCAGCATCCTCATATCAGCCACTTCCCTCTGGTCATCGTCATGTAGCCGCCTCAGCTCCTCGCAGGCCTGCTTCACATGGTTGTGCTCCCTCACCAGCTGGATGTTGTCCTGTCTCACCGCCTCCAGCTCCTCTTTCAGCTGGGTGTGCTCGCTGGCCAGACGGCTGTGCAGCGTACTGTGGAAGTACCACAACAAGTACAATTGGATTGCAGGCATTACGAGCCGTGCTTCACATCAGGATTACAGCACTAAACATACAAGAATGCTTTATATGTCACAAGACAACAAATGTTCAACCACTGATTTATGAAAGAACACTGATTTTTTATATATTGATTTTTAGTCTGTTGTAAAAAAATACATAAATCCCAAAACTTCCCAGAAGCTTTGGTGAAGTCTTCAAAGGTGCACACCAACAACAATTAACTGATTAGTAGAATTGCTGATTAGTGTCATTTCCTTTCAATCAATTAATCACTTCAGCACAACGTAGAAATAACGTTACAATTTCTGGAAATCGCAAAGTATGATTTCATTCTCACTCATATTTTTATGCGAGCTGCTTGAGTGGGGGCCAACAATTTTTTAGATACTGACTTCATGCCGACTTCCATGTGGACAGTATGTTTATTTACAGTTTCATCTACTGCAAAAGGATCAGGTAAATAAGTAAAAATCTAACCAATTAAGAAAGCAATTAATCATTTTTGTAATTATAGTAACAAAAACAATGCTTTAACTGGGAACTGTACAAATGTGAATCACTAACATGACCAATAAATCGAATGTTAATGCTTACCTATGTGATAAGGGACTTATTGATCCAAGTACAATACAACAGACATGAATGTGAGCGACAACAAAGTGTTCAAACTTGAAATGAAATCGGCGGAAATCCGCGGTAAATTCCCATCCCTGAAAAAAAGCGGAATTCCGCGAATTTGCGGAAAAAAATCACATCCCTGTACTTAGTGTGAATGGATAAGTGCATAGGCAAATGGGACAGTAATAAATAAAGACTTTCTCTGATGTACAAACATGGCCCAGAAGGAGAGGCTTAAATGTGGCAATAATCCTTCATCTGTCTGTTTGCATTGGGGGCCAGATGTTGGTTCCCTACACTTTGGAGACAGTATGGCATCATTAAATCACACAAATGGACCAGCCTTCCCTTCATGTCAACTCGGCACAGCTTATTTCGCCGGACAACAAATGCTCTGTTTGTAGCATTATCCTCATGGCACAGATGTCGTGCCATGCACACAGAGTTCATATAATGGTTACAGAGTATGCTTCGGCATGAAGAAGGGCATTACTTATCAAGATGTAACTCAGTCTCTTCTGCTCTTAACCTTTGGTCCGAAAATATGACTTGGGATTTAAGTGACGAAGAAGACAATAAAAACTGAAAATCTCAAAAATTTAACTCATGAAGGGCCGCAAGGATTTTTTTCAAGGCTTAACTCATCAGCTTTTGGATTGGTATAAAGGCTTCATCCCTATTACTCTTGCAAAAAACAAAATCTGTTCTATGCAATTTGCTGTGAATATTGCAGAGGACAAACTGAGTAGCATCTAAAACCCTGCAGGCTGAGCATGAATGCATACGGCACAAATGCACCGGCTCTTAAAAAATTTACAGAGTCCCTGTAGAAGCCTTCCACTTACTGGTAGAAGTCTGCTTTCTTCACAGCCTCCTCGCACCTCTTCAGGGTGGTGCTATGCTGGTTCTGCAGGGATTGCAGGTCTGCCATTGCCTTCATGCACTGCAGCTTGAGACGCTCATAGTCATGACCTGCTTTGGAGTTTGGTCTATTTCACAGAGAGAGAGAAAGAGAGAAGTAGGAAAAAGAAAAATATGATGCATCAAAATCTAGTTTGAAGACACCACATGGGAGGATGTGAGAAGCTTGAGTGAGACAAACAGCATGCAAATTTTGTGCTTATGAGAGCACGAGGATAGAGAAGCATCGTTAAAATTGTATGTTTACCCCGTGTTTTTACAGAGTTGAGCATTTCTTAAAACAATTTTGCATCACATAACCCCACAGCCTCCCCCCCCTTTTTGTTATTGCTTTTAGATGAAGAAAGGAAAATGTATCTATTCAAGAAGTGCAGGTACACACAGGATCAGGGTCGCTTTTCTGTAAATGTTAGTTTTGGGAAACAAGCAGTTAGGTGCATGAGATCGGAACAGTACCTGCAGTCATCGAAGGTGGTTCCAGGTGAAGAGAGGGCCAGACGTTTGCGTAGGTCGTCCCTTTCGCGTGTCACGTGTCTCAGCTGGAACAGAACGGTCTCCATCTTCTCGTTCACCTGGTGGCTTTCCATGTGGGCAGGCGGAGGGGAGGAGGCTTGACCAGGAGTACCTGTGGGAGTCAGCATGTCACTGGTGGCATGTGGCATTTAAAAAGCTCGAACGATGGCGGTGTTAAAGCAGCTTCATTGCCTTCTTTAAAATGCTCAGTCAAGCCATGGATAGTGTACAACTGAGGTGTGCTTTCAAAAGATATCTAGACTGTTTATTTCAGTAAAAACTTGACCAGAAAGAATAAATAAAACACCAAGAAAATACCGAACCAATCAAAAGCTGTCAGCTGTGGCTACTAGGCTGAAAATCTATGCTCTCCTTTTCAGCAAGATATAAGAAACACCTTCACTAGTGACCTACTTGAAGCCAAAAACCAGTTAAATATTGTACTTCATTATTCATCTACCTTGCTGCTGTATTTATTAACCTCACTACTTGTAAATTTATGACACAGATATCAACCAACTGATACGGATTCCATTTCTTTTCGCTAGTATGAAACCGTCAAATCCTCTCTCCCTCAGAGAATGACTAAATGAAACAGGTCTGTGTGTGTGTGCGCGCGTGTGTGCGTTGTGTTTCTAAATCCTTCTCACATCTGTGTAATCACTTGCATGTGCTCAGAGTCTAAACAGCCAGCAACTGACTATTATTTATAAAACTGTGGTTGGTTCCTCAGAACAGTCAGTGTTTTTTTTTTTTTTTTCTCTTTAGGAATATAATCTTTTTTCTTTGACATTTCTTTATCTTAAATCTGTACACCCCCATGAGTCACACTCACCTAAGCTGCTGAGAGAGCTGCTGCTTTCTGAGTCTGACGGCATGGTGGACAAGACGCTGTAAGTGGACCCTGTGAGGGGAACAAAAACATTAAAGTCAGCTCTGAGTGTACTCGACCATGTCTGCATTATAGTCAGATGATTATCTCCAGCATTGTATGGTACATCAAGGCTCTACAGCTTGGGTTACATTCAGGAGCCTTTACTGAAAAAAGGCCAGCTGGAGGAATAATAAGGTGGGACTTTCCCCAACTTGGGATGACGGGCCTGTGGGCTGACAGCAGAGTGTAGCTAATTATCAGTTGGGCAGGGAGCTTGAATACTGACTAGCCAGGGCCCCAAAGAGGCTGCAGCCTTAGAGCTTCTCCTTTTATCTCCTCTGACAACATCACACTGCCCCCCCTGTGAAAGCCCCTTCTTTTATAGCCTACAGTGATTCATAATTAACTGTACAGAAAGGAAGCTTCAGTACAACAGTACGCATTATGAAGACGATCATGTTATCTGACAAACAAATGTAAAAGTAATTCTTGAGGAAAATCTGAAGGGCTACAACTAGAACAGCTTGTTTTCATTCATGGCAATTCACTTATTTATTTTTCCAATTATACGATTTAGGCCACTATGCGTAAAATTTACATAACAGGAAATCTGAAGAAATAGAGCTGGACCGCCATTACTTTCTCCATCTAGTAACTCAAGTGGACAGTGTGACCAACAGTTATTTTTTATATAGGTATATCTGCAATTTCGTTTCGGCAAGCCATCATTTTGTCGATGAAACATCTAAATAATGTTAAACATACACATTGTACTTTATGAAATTTCACTGTGGCGTCATCTAATTCATTGTTTTATTGGACAAACAGTCAAAATCCAAGAGATATGCAATTTTACTGTCAAAGTTGACAAAGAAAATCTTTGTCAAGTCTTAAATCAGAGAAGCTGGAACATAACATTTATGGTTTATTTGCAAAAAATGAATCAAAAAATGAATCACTTATCAAAATAGTTCAGCATTCATTTCATCTAAATCAGCTAGTTTCTTAATTGGTCAATTATTGCTGCTACAATGCAGAATCAGAAGTCTTCAAGCTGTCAATATAAATAAAAATACAGAAAACCAAGCAAATGTTTGGCATTTTGCCTAACTGAAAGCCATTAATAGATTAGCAAAACTGCGGTAATTAATGTTCAGTTGATTCAGCACTGCTCAGCCATTTACTCTTTGTCTGATAAGTTCCCCTACACAGAGTGTTTCAGAAAATGGGAATCTTAATGATGCTTGAGAGGTTTAAAAGACTGCACAGGCCTTGATCAAACAGCCAGCAGTGCACATTTACTGAGATCTTACTTGGCTGTGGAATGAGCAGCTTATAGTTCAGTTAAATCAGCAACTTCCATCCCTGATGTAAAGTCTAGTGTAGACTTGGAGCAGGAGCATGACAAACGATCCTATTTACCCACGTCCCAGTACTCTAAATCAATCCCTGGCTGGCTGAGTTCCCACTATTTAAAGGAGACTATGAGTTGAGACTACAAGGAGCCCAGCTAACATGGCTCACCCCTCTTTTTCCCAGCGAAGGACTAAAAGAAAAAGGGAAAAAAAAGACTGATGTGCCTCAGGAACCGTGGCATCCCATGGATCAAGCTCTCTTTGTTCTCGCTCTAGCTTAAGTTTCCCATGACTCGGAGCAGAGAGTGCCTCAATGGGCAAGGTGCACTGTGTCATAGCTCCCTCACTTTTCTGCTTCATGGAAGTCATATGACCAGGACCTCGCTGTGGTCTGACCTTCACCACTCAAGTATCTCATTTAGGTTGATCTCTTAGTTACAGTCACAGCCTCTTGATGATCTTTAGACATTTTTCTCTGGAGTACCAAAAATACTTCACAAGAACAAAAGTGAAAGAGGGAGGAGACTGTCTTTTGTAGGAGAGTTTGGTCTGTGGATGAACACCATTTATCTTAAAGTTTAAAACATGAGCTCTGATACAAAGTGCTGATACTATCCAAAAATCACATCTGGCACGCTGCTCCACTGATAATGAATGGAAAAACACTGAATACAGTGCCCTTTCCAAGGAAGCTGGAGCATGTTCCTACTCTGCTCTGACAGCTGTACAATAAGTTAAATATCATTATATATAGGTGTAAAGAGTCCATAAGGAAACTCTGAACAACTTTGGCATAAGTAACTTCAGGAAATGTTACAGATTAACATCTTGTCAATTTGTCACCTAGTTTCAGTAAGTCATAACGCAAAACATTTACTCAGCAAGATAATTTAACAAACATGAATCAAAAGCTAAAATCTGAAGTGATATGCTCACTCAAGCAGACATTAACCAGCACTTATGAAATTCTATCAACTTGTTCATATGAAATGCAAATTAGTGAAATCTATCCGTATTATATACATACAATAATATGCAGAAACACTACAAAATGTCACATAAGAAACATTAAATATATTTTTCCTACTTTAGCCTGATGTCCACATGTTACCCATGAAAAATGACACTGGTAAATAAGATTTTTTTTCTTTCATCATTGCACAGAGAAGAACAAAATGAAGTCGTTGCATATTCCAGCTTGTCAGAGGTCAAACTCAGCCACACTACAGCGCCTCTGCAGCATATTAGGGTTAAAGGCCTTGCTCAATTGCCCATCAGTGGCAGCTTTGCTTGAACCCACAACCTTCTGATCAGTAGCCCAAAACTTCAACCACTGAGCCCCCCCACTACATTTGTAATATGAAATGTTTCAACATAGTGTACATATAATGTCAAATACTATGTGAATGAAAGTCCTTTTCTAAGATTTAGCTTACATTGCTAACTTTAGTCAGCTTGTCGATCGTTCGGTTAGTCTTTGCGTAGAGCAGATATTCAGTGTCTGAACTCTGGTGATTCCTTATCTTGTCCCCATCTTCCAGTCAGAATTTCAATTAGTCCAGTACTTTGGCTTATTTGTCCAACAGTAACGGATTTGTTTACAATTAGCATTTAACCTGAAGACCTGCCATTGCTAGCAAAGCAGCAACTGTAACTTCAGTCTTCAATCTGTGTCAACACAAGACAGGTTCATGAACAGCAAAGAGTGTAGGTCAGTCGTGTTTTGGCAGAGCTCAAAATACAACACACAGTCACTAATGACACATGTAAAACAAGTAATTAGAATTTGAGCATGCATGTGTAGAAGAACTTTTGATTGAAAAAAATGCAACTAAAATGCCATCTCTGTAGACATTTGACATTCTTGTGTAAAAACAATATCCAGTAAAATCCATTTTGACATAAAAGTTAATGAGGCACTGATTCTGCAATAACTACTGTCTGTGGCAGCAGTTCAACTCCACTGGAAACAAACTGGACTCTCTAAAGGCCTTCTCCCTACTAAAATCAAGAATGAAAGATATAAAGAAATACAGCCGCCTCGCATATTTTACACTGCAACTGCAAAACACCCAGTCTTACGTCGCAGGGCCGCAGCACAGCCAAGTGAACACACCAGTCACGATACACACCCTTATAATGTGCTGTCTTCGTGTTATTGTTCCTGAAGAAAAGGTGAGAACAATCTGTAAACAAAGGTCTTTACTGTCAAGCCCTGAAGCTACAGTTATATAAAACTATAGAGCATCTTATTTTTATTAAAATACAAAAAGGCCCTCTGAAAAACACACCTTGTTCAGCATTCTGAGCATCATTTTCACATCAAAGTCAATATTTTGGAGCTCCGTGATCATTTTGAAAGGCTACATTTAGCGTTTCTATTGCTGACATTTAAGAATGTCCTGGGATACACTTGCAAAGCTCACATTTATTGATAATACTTTAAAAGATGATCTAGCTCTTTCACCCTTTGGGACTTCAAGTGACTTGGGAGTAACTAGATCAGGCTGCTGACTGCGCATATTATTTGAAAACATACTAGGCTGTAGCAAGCTACTGTTTTCCTGGGGAAAGGCCCTTCTTTTGGCTGTGTAGTGGAGGAACCTGTCTGCCCAGTAGCAAAAGCCAGCTCAGCCCATTTGTGTCCTGTGTGACTACCAGCAGGGAGTTGCACACTGCATCACGCTGCTGCGACGAGCCCAGAACACGCTCAGGTACAAACCTTTCCGGCAGCAGAAAGTCCACCAGTACTCAGGTTTAGACTCTCTGCACAACTGCAAAATGCAGGGCAAAAATGAAAAAACAAACAAACACAGAAGTCAGTCTGCAGCTTCTGTTCTCCTATAAATAATGGCAAGATAAATGCATAATTAACACCTCACAGTTCAGCTTAGTGACTATGACACAAAAGCTGAGTCAAGAAAGTGCACCATTTAATTTGTTTTTTGATGTACAAAAGTGTAGTTGAGGTCCAGAGCAAGAACTGTGCACCAACAGTATACTACTTATGAAGGGAGAGCAAAAAGTTCTGGGATATAAATGAAAACCATATCAGCTTACACAGAATTTAAGGACAAATTTATTAGCATCATAAAAACGGCAAGTGCATTTGGGATTTATCTGTGGAGAAGAAAGGCACATTTGGAAATATTCATTGCAGAGTGGAAAAGAGTGACTGATTCACATATACGGTGAATGGA